>NC_089829.1:3464202-4148936 GCF_035046505.1 Tiliqua scincoides
GGATTCGGAACGAACCATTCGCGAAGGAAGGGGACGATGACGTCACCGCGGTTGCTTTAGCGGATTAAGCGGAGCAGGCGAGAAAAATAACCTTATGACACTGAGTATGAGCTTTTCAGACCTGCTCTGGGCTTTATTTCAAGCCGAAATGGCTCGGGTTGTTTGTGAGGTGGGTGAAGAGACAGCCTCGCCCCTCCTCCGACGGTGAAGCATGAATGGTACAGTCCATTCGGAGCGCCGTGCTCATGCGCAACAGGAAAAAGCTCTCCAGAGCTGAGAGACAGTCCATTCAAAGTGCCGTGCGCATGCGCAACAGCAAAAATCACCCCGAGATGAGCGGTGGAAACTGTCTATGCAGAGTGCCGTGCGCATGCGCAACAGGAAAACCCACACATTCCCCCGATGAACTGAGAAGTGGGAGCATTGAGCAAAGTTCGCCAGGCACGGCGGTCTGCGCAAGGCTAAAAAAAGATAACCGTCGCGCGCCTGTAAGAACAAAAAGGCGGGGAAAACCGTTGAGCTCAGGCGAGCTGTGAGGAGTGCGAATGCTCACTAGGCTGATCGCTGTAGTTCCTGACTAGGCTCGGCTGTCAGGCTAAAGTGTTCTAATGGTACATTTTGCTGTAGTCCTCTTTCAGAGCTCACGGTTTACTTGTCCCTGAGGGCCGTGAAGTGACATGGACAGAGTGCATTTCCACCAGGGATGTGCACTGTGTGAGGTGAGGCAGAGCCTCCCCACTGGAGTCCTTTGGAAAGCGCAGCGGCTGCTGTGTGAGGTGCTCAAGCACACTCAACCCATGCGCAGAGCACGTGGGTTCAGTGTGCTTGAGCACCTCACACAGCAGCTTTCCAAAGGACTCCAGTGCGGAGGCTCTGCCTCACCTGCCTCCCCAACCACCTCATGTCCCTGATTTCCACAAGCACCCACTCCAATGTAGGATTAGGGCCAATGGTGTGATGTGAAAGTGGGGCTGGCCACTTTCGGTCTATTCTTGAATTTCTATTCTTCGGTCTATTCTTGAATTTCTATTCTTCGGTCTATTCTTGAATATGCTCATTGGCATTTAATCTTTCTGTTTTCAAAACATATTGTTTTTAATCCTGCTTTTCAGTCTATATGTCTCCAAAGTGGCTAACCAAGAAAAATCAATATTCAATCTTGTTCATTTATAAAATACAGTTTCATCCCACCTTTCAACTCTCAAATAGCAAAACATTTTAAAAAGACAAGTCACAAGACATGTGAGCTGCTGTCCTATGCTTTTCTGGGAGTAAGCCCCACTGAAAACAATGGAATTTACTTCTGAGTAAACATGATGTAGTGGTTTAGGTTGCAAATGTCCATATCTTAACTAAAAATGACATAGCAACCTAGAATCCACAGAATCAGTTGGCAATTCAATGTCAAGGCATTAGTATGTAGACTGGCGGAGCGCCAACAATTTTTTTCTATAACGTTTATTAAAATATACGGAATAAAAGGGAGGAAAGCAAAAGATGGTTATAACAGAATCATAAGAATGAAAGAGAAACATGCAAGTTTAGATTAATTTGACCATTTTTGTTTTAAAGCAAACAATAGCAGTTTTAAAATACATTTATTTATCTTCTAAAATAACTTAGTGAGGAAATGTGTAGATTTCTTGGTGGAGAAACACATAAATACACACATAAAACACATTTATGTTAAAAAGGAGGAAGGAAAGTTATAAGGAAACTTGTCTACCTCAGCTCTCTCACCCCTTTCGTTCACTTGTATTTAAAAATTATGTGCTGGTAACAGGAAAAAAAATTCAATAAGGCTGCAATCCTGTATAAATGTCTCAGAGTAAGACTGAACACAGTGGAACTTACTTCTCAGTAGACATGCATAGGATTGTAAGTTTTGTATTCATTAGGGATGGAAACTTTGAGTAGTGAAAATCAGCATATTTTGCTGTCTCATGGAGACTTGAATCACCTGCATTGATGACTTGGCACTGACTTGAGTCTGAGGCCACTGGGCAACCCACTCCTGAGCTGCCAGGGGTGCCCAGCCTTAGCTGCACTGAGAATGGCTGCCGCTGGATCCTGCGCACCTTGGGCTACTGCAGGTGGCACCTCGGGAGAAGGGGACTTTCATCTCTCCCAGGTAAGGGAAGTAGCCCTGTAATACCGACCAAAAGGCGGTAAAGTAAAGGCGTTCATGTAGGGCGCTGAGCCCCACACGAACTCCTTGGACCCGGTGGAACAGAGCTCCACAGACCCGCCTCCCTCCCCCCTTCTCTCCTCAGCACGCCTCCCACCCGCCCTCTCTCTGCCTTCCCCATGCTTCCCCTGTCCCTGGAACGCCTCCTCCCTGCCCCTCCCCACCCCTGCTTACTGTGCCACGGGTCAGCGGTCTGTGAGACCGTCGAGCGGCGGAGGCTTTTTTTGCAGTGTGAAAGGTCTCATGGGGCCATCATTCAGACTAGTCCAGCAGCAGGGAAGTTCCAGCCAGGAGGCAGGGAAGGGTTAATGTTTTGCTTTTGCTTCAGGTGGAAGGTGGGAGTGGGCTCTCTTTCCCTTTGATGATCATTGGAGGAAGGATGGGCAGTCAGGTTTTTTTCTTTGGATAAGGTAGAACCCAAGGATGTTATTGCCTTAGAATTAGCTGGAGAAGCCTAGGGAGAGGGAGGAGGCAGTTCATAGTGATCATGGTTTCCAACAGCATGGTTGGCCTCTGTGGGCTCCAGTAGTGTAGCTAGTGGGGGTGCAAAGCACAAAGTTTTGCAGGGAGCCTCACCTCAACTTGCAAAGCACAACATGCTGCATGGAGCCTCACTGCTAGCCAATCAGAATGGCTCTGAAGCAGGGACATGCAGTGCAGGGTGGCAGGTGAGGCAGAACTGCCCTATCATAGTCCACCACAGCTACCCTGGCTGCTTACATCTGAGGAGGCTCCCTTTACCCCCCCAAGGAAGTAGGTGTAAGGAGAGCCTCCTTGGAAAGAATCAGGTGGGACAGCTAGCTGTGGTGTTTTTCCACAGACAACAATGGGACAGTTCTGTTTCATCTGCTACCTCTGCACTGCACATCCCTGCTCTGAAGGGGAGGGGCCACTTGCAGGCCTGCTGTGAAGCTCTGTGCAACACAGTGCTTTTCAAGCCGAGGTGAGGCTCCCTGCAAAACATAGTGCTTTGTAACTCCTCTAGCTATGCATAGGTGGGCTCTGTTGTTACTTGGGAGGAGGAAGCCTCATTGATGGATCATTGATTGTTCAAGCCTCATTGATTGATTGAAAGTCTGCCCATTATGACTTGTTTTCAAGTCAAATCATGGATGGCAGAGACTCATCATTTGACTTGGGCCAAGCCGTGCCTGACTTGCCCATCCCTGGTGTTTATCTTGAATACACACACTTGCTGAGTTCAGACATCACACCAAACTTGATTCATGTTAACCTACACAACTGTTTGAGATTCCAGATGTTCAAAGGGCAAACAATGGGTTGTCTGCTTTTGCTTTCCATCTGCTCAGCACTCAGCTTCATAAATACGTTCCCAACTCTAAGGAACACCAACCACTTGAGGCAGAGCAATGACCTTAAACATAGTTTATTGGCAAACCAGCTTCAAACTATGATGGAGGATCTATGGGTTGTTCGCCCCTGATGCATTATGGCTTATGGGCAGGCTCTGAGTTCGGATTTAATGCCAAACCATGGTTTAGGTAAATAAGCCATGATTTTGCATTATGCCTGAACACAACCACTGCCTCATGCCTGAAAAAGCTGCACCTAGTTTTAGCAGCAAGTTCGCCCTGGTGCCTCCTGTTCACCTTGATATATCCAGTGCTGCCACTGGTACCAAGAGTTTAGTGATCAGTTCAGCTAGGCAGGTAGATCTTTTGATGACACACTTACACAAGATGACAGTTAGACCCACAACCTTTCGTCAGTTCATCAATAAGAATGATTGACTTACAAAAGTATTTTAGGGTGCAATCCTAACATAGAATTGGGCCTGCCCGGGAGGGTTGCAAACGTGCAGTAAAGCACGTTTGGGCTTCCTGACAAGGAAGCCGTGTCGGCGCATCTAGATGCGCTGACGCATGGAGGCTGACATAAGCCTCTGTGCTGGCTTCCAAGCAGCCGCTTGTGTCGGTGCACCTGCACTGACACAAATGGCAAAGGTAGGCTTGCGGGGGGTGGGGAGGAGGAGGGAGAGAGGCGTTCCTGGGCGGAGGGAGGGTGGGGGGAGGGAGGGCAATCGGCAGCCCTGGGGGCCGGCACACAGGGAGCCAGAGGCGGGGATGGGATCCGGCAGATTCCAAACCCCGTCCCCACAGAGAACCGAGCGGCTTGAAGCCGCTCCGCTCTCCTCGAACTTGTGCTAACTCCAGAGGTGGTGCAGGTCCGAGAAGACCCATTAGGGCCAGCAGCCCTTACCCAGGGGGAAGGGGAAGAGTTTTCCCTTGCCTCTGGCTGAGCCGCTGCTGCCCACAAACCCACGTTGGATGCAGCACAAGCCTCCTGGCTTGCCTGTTCCAGCATATGTTTGGATTGCGCCCCTAATAGATTAACACTGTGCCCTTGATTAATTTGGCAGCAAATTATTAATCTTTTAAACTTATTTTTTTAATGCCACAGCTGACACCCAATGAAAGAATGTGTGGCTAATTAATCAGATTAGCCTTGTTTGATTATTGATTCATCATTTAAATCATTGATTTAACTTGATTCATCATTTGATGAATTGATTCATCATTTAAATCTGGGCGCAATCCTAACCCCTAACCCTAACCTAATCCTAACCTTATGTCAGTACTTTCCAGCACTGGCATAGTGGTGCCAGTGGGACGTGTGCTGCATCCTGCAGTTGGGTGTCACTCACAGAGGCCTCCTCAGAGTAAATAAATGTTTGTTCCCTTACCTCAGATCTGCATTGCCCTTATGTCACTGCTGGAAAGCACTGACATAAGGGGTTAGGATTGCACCCAAAGTGTGTGAATAAAAAATAGCCTAGAAGGCAAACAGGCAAACTTTCCTTGCTGTTTCAGATGGTGTTTTGCTTTGGGCCCTGCAGCTCCTAAGGCTGGCCCTGCATAGATTGCTGCCATCTTAAAAGAGACATTCCCTTCTGGGTGGTAGGCCTTTTTCTAAAATGCTGCTTGCCATCTGCAACTTTTTAAAGTACAGATCCAACCTTTTTATACACTGATTTTTCATCCACAAATTAGACTCAATATTTATGGCCATTGCAAACAGTCCCTGGAGAAGGGGAAACCAACACCTCCCCATTCTAAAAAGTGCTTTTCTAGGGAATCAGTCAGGGAATAAATTAGATCTGCTATTTTCAGCTCGCTCTAAGAAAAACAACCCCTACCTTTTGCCCTAGCCCACCAAAGAATGGAATGTGGAAGTGATAATCAGTTTTGCATTCCACTCCCCAGCAAGCCAAAGCGAAGGCCCCCACCCCAGAGAGCTGAAAATAGCAGCCCCAATTGACTGCCTGACTGGTTCGTGCTTTTTGTTTTGTTTTAACTGTTTTTATTTAACATGGTTTTTAGTATCTGGGGGAGTCCCAGAACCAAATCCCAGTGGGTACCAAGACCCAACTATACCTATGTGAAAATGCTTTAAAAATAACACTGCCTAATTAATTAGGGATGCCATCTAAAGTAGAAAGGATTTTTACTCATCTGACTTGTTAATTCAGTAATTGTTGTAACCCTGTTTGGTATCACATTTTAAAATTGCAGCTAGCAAGCACCTCTTATTTATTTATAAACAATACCTCTAATCTGCTTTTCGCCTCCAAAAATAAAAGTACCCAAAGTGTCTAAAAATGGAATGGACAGCAGCAATGGTACAATAAGAACCAAATTTTTTAAAAATGAAAAGCCATGGTAAACTACAGTTAAAATAATAAACAGGCCTTTGTTATTTGTAAATTGCAATGCATTGTTGTCCTTGCTGAAGAATGTGAGCCAAGAAGAGCGAGAGAAAGAGAAGCAGATGCTGTTTGATACTTGACTGATCACCTGGATGAGTGGCAAATGATATCTCTAATTTTGAGCCAGTCAGAATTAGCAAAAGCAAGTATCAACTAGGCTGGACACATGCTGATGGCCCATGCCCATAAGAGGGCTCATCGCGATCGTTTTTTAGAAAATTCTGTGCATGTTGGGGAGCCCTGCAGAGGCATCTGCAGGGCTCCCCGCACCCCCAGGATGCTGCTGGTTTATTGTGTAAGTAAAGGAAAGCCCCTAGCCTAGTCCCTCCATCAGCAGTGTGATCATGGGATTGCGTTGCTGCGTTCCCCCCTCCCCGCCCCTTAAAGGGGTAAAGGCAGAGGAACTCAGGCTTGGGTGCCACAACACCCTGGTTTGAGAACCTCTGCACCAGAGGATTCCTGTCTCCTGTTTAGGACCAGAAGGCAGGGTGGGTGAGACCAGGAAAGGGGGAGGGAGCAGCCAAGGCCTGAGGAATATAAGGAGAGTGCCAGGAAGGAGAAAGGGCTGGCTGAAAGCTGGAAACTAGCTGGAAGGGAGGCAGTAGAATCCTGTGAGGCTGGAGAAGGTGCTGAGGAATACTAGGGTGCTCTAAACCCCCTCTCTGCCTCTGCTCTGAGAAGGCAGAGTGGATACCTGTAGGAGGATGAGGAGGAGGAAGAAATCCCTGAGGAGACAAGCTGGATGTGGCCCTAGAAGCCATCAAGCTCTAGAAGCTGCTTTGTCTGTATGGGAGGGGGACCCAGGTGATGGGCAGGATCCCAAGAAACTCCTTGGCATCCCTGATGTTTCTATTATCTGGTGGGATTTGAGAAATTACAGCCTGTTGCTGCTGCTACTAGGGCATCTCAGCCTTAGGAAAGGAAAAACTCAGCTGTTGCCTTTGAGCTCTGTCTTCAGAAGGGGAAGAGAAGATGTTTATGTCGTTCATATCCCATCTCTTGTCCATGACAGAACTCCAAATAGCATTTGAGAGCTTCCCATGTGATCTTGTAGCCATGGAGGTACTGAACATGCCCAGACTTGCTTAATTTCAGCATGCTTGTTGTATTATTTAGCCTTCAGACCATATTGTGGGACTGTGATGTTTGGAATTTTGCTCAAGAGCATGGCCTGAAAGCACATGATGCAGCAGCCTTGCTGGATCTTGTCAGTGTCTGGATGGGAGACCACCTGACACTGGATGATTAACTACCTTGTATGCTGCTTTCAGTTCTTGAGGAAAAAGGCAAGATGCATGTAATCATGAAATGCATGCATGTTGGTTGATTGTCAATATTTTCTATTGGATATGTGAGAACAGAAGCACATAGTAGATCTCTTCTCAGAACTCAATTATTACTAATAACTTGTGCAAAAAGCCCAATGCATAAGACTTGGATTAGTGAGGGGAAAACAACCACACCAAGCACAGTTTGTTCCTGTGCCACCGTGTTGCCCGATTCTGGGTGCCAGGAGGGTCCAGGACACCGCTGCTAAGACTTCTGGGGAATGACCTAGGTCAGGAAATGTAGTTCACATAAGACATTGGTCAGCCTGCTGAAATCATGTAGGAGGCACTCTGAAATACGTATATCCAAAACTTTGTCAGAGAAAACTGGTACTTCTTGTGAATGTATCTGCTTCACAGTTTAACTGGGGAAGTCTTGATTTGTAGCTCAGTTCTTAGTCATTACGTTACACCAGCACTAATTTACTTTCAGAGAGGCTTGTCTGCCTTGGCCACTTTCATTTGTTACTTTGATAATTTGCTACTCTACCAGGTGCCTGATGCTGCTAGAGATAGTCTAGCTCACCACTCTCTTCCCATTACCTCTTCTACTCCATTCCCCTTTTCCTTTCAAATCTAGGGCTGAGGAGCAGTGAGTACTCCCAGCAATCCACTGCCTGAGGCAACTACCTCACAGCCCAATCCTATCCACACTTTCCTGGGAGTAAACCCTGTTGATGCTAATGGGATTTACTTCTGAGTAGACCTGCATAGGATTGGGCTCTCAGCCTGCGACCTTGATGAACCCTATCTTGTCCTCCTCAGTCCAAACAGACTCTCTGAACAGGTTACCAACAAAAATAAAAGCATACAATAGTTCAAGCATAATTAAAGATAGAATTACAGCATTAAAAATGGATTTAAACTAGCAAATCCAAAGGCCAAACTAGCTGGAATGATAAAAATGCTAGCAAAGGATGCTTAAGGTATATAATATTGACAGGTGGTGCCTTTCTAAAATATAATATAGGGTGGGGGTATTGAGATTATATCAGGCACTGAGTGCACTGAGGTCTGAGATTCCAAAAACAGTGTTGTTGTGGCTGAATATTACTTCCTCTGCCCCTAGCAAAGCTGATTGTTAAACATTTCTCTCTCTGCAGCTTGTGGCTGAAGTAACCTCAGATAAAGTCTCATCTAATGAAGATGATCACGAGGACCTCTCTAGAGAGCTGACAATAAACCATTTGGAAGGCAAGTTTCCATGAAGGTAACACAGAGGCAGCGTGTGTGTGAATGTGTGTGCATGCATTTCAGTATTCAAACCTGTAAAAATAGTAAATGGAAGGGAAGTAATTAACCACAGACACAATTCTAACCAATTTTTCAGCACTGACATAATCGCAGTGCAGTTCTGAGGTAAGGGAACAAGCATTCCCTTACTTTGAGGAAGACTCCAAGACTGCCACTCAACTGCAGGATGCAGCACATGACCCATTGGCACAGCTATGCCAGTGCTGGAAAGTTGGTTAGGATTTGGGCCCAGATTATCTAAGGGATTGCCTCCCCTCACATAATCTGCTTGTCCCTTAAGATGTTCTGACAGGACTGTTTTGTGTATGCCACTGTCCATGGAAGTCTTTGGTAATGACACATGAAAGGCTCTCTTCTGTGGTAGTACCTAAGTGGTGGTGCCTAAGTTACCAGTCCCTTCTGACCGAGGTGAGGTTGGTGCCATCCTTGGTTGAATTTCCCATTCCGTTTGAGTTTTGATTTAATCCCTGCTGTGATTTTTTCTTTTCTTTTGAGCTCTTTTGCTGCTGTTATTATGGTGAGTTTTTATTATTGTTTTTGTGATTTTATGCTTTTCACTGTTTGAACTGGTGGTTTTGTAAGCACTCTTATATGCCTTCCTCATGGCACTCATGGTGGTTTTGTAAGCACCAACAACAGCAGGGGTGGGGGAGGTGGGGTGGAACATGTAGTCTTTATGCCCCATTGGTGGACTTCTAAGAGGCATTTGGTAACCCACATAAGAATCAACAGCTGTTAGCCACAATAACTAAATTGCACTTCCGCGTTCCGAGGCTTTATTATTTATTTATTTATAGAATTTACATCCCGCCTTTCTGTCCTTTAAAGGGCAATCAAGGCAGCTTACAAAAGAAATCATATAAAAACATAAAATATATAAATATGTATAAAAATAATGCTATCCAATAGCAGTTGTTGGAGAGCAACTATAAGAGAGGACCCTTGCATTCATGCAACAATGTCTGGTTTATAGGTTTCCTTTGTCTGATCCAGTAGGGGTCTGCCTATGTTCTTGCAATCATACAGACTCTCTTGACTTCTAAAGAACACTGCATGGCAATCTGTAAGTAGGCGTACGGTCAAAGGCAGTGGTGTAGCTAATGATCACGTAGTGAGACAAGGCCATGAAGCCACTCATGCTAACAGATCAAAGGTTTAATGAAGCAAATATTATGCCATGCTATGAGTGTATGTAGCCATTATGCTGAAACTAATCATTTATGCAAATGTTTACTTACGTTAATGAACCCAATGTATAGCAATGCTTATATGTTCAATACCAGAGAGCATTATTCTGGTCCTTTGTCTCCAAACTGAAGCAGCAGGCAGGGCATAAATCAGCAAGGCTCAGCTGTCAAGAACAAGATAAGGTATAAGCTTCAAAGCACTAAGAGGCTGGAATGTCCAACAGTCAAGTTTAATTAGCATGATAAATGAAGCTAAGCTGAACAGAGTGGTTTCATTTTAGAATGCACTCCCAAGCTTGAATGTCTGCTTCTGAACAGAGAATTTAAAACCCATGGCAAAACAAGGCTTTTTGAATTCTAAGCAATGTTTATTTAGGCTTCTCTTTAAATCAAAAACAGTCTTGTATATGCATTTTACCAAAGTATCATAGTTTAATAGTTATTGTTTACAAGTGTAAACAATATTAGTAGCAATATGTATGGTAGTTTAAAGTGAATTTTGGCTGTCAGAATAGTTGGATCAAAATGCACAGAAAGAGGAAAACTATTGAGGGGGACTTGAAGTCACAATGTTGAGAGTTGTAATTCAGATGCAACCTTGGCAAAGTTAATTAAGAGAATCAGACAGCTCATAGACCTGGAATGTGAGGAAAACAACACCTCACAGATAAGACTTCTCTGTAAGACTTCAAAGAACTTAAGGCCCCACCTGTCACTTTTAATTGGAACCAAGAAGAATTACAACATACAGGAAAGACAGATAAGGAGTAGTCAGGAAATACTTGCACCGTTAATTGGGAAAAACATCTCTCTTGAGATGATAAATCAGAGTGTGGGGCTAAGAAGACACCCAATTAGGAATATTTTAATGATAAAGTCTTAGTAATGCAACTTCTTATCTTGTTTGACAAATGGAGGCAGCTGGACAGGAACAAGATAATATGAGAAAGCCCCTAATTTGTAGGGCAAATGTCTCTTGGTAGGGGAACATGTCTCTTCCCCCATTCCAGAGGACTTCTGTCAACAAATGCGAAACCCTGGCCTCTGAGCGGTCCGCTTGGAGGCAGGCTGTGCAACATGGCCTTTCCCAGTTTGAAGAGACACTTGGCCAACAGTCTGAGGCTAAGAGGCAAAGAAGGAAGGCCCATAGCCAGGGAGACAGGCCAGGGACAGACTGCACTTGCTCCCAGTGTGGAAGGGATTGTCACTCCCGAATCGGCCTTTTCAGCCACACTAGACGCTGTTCCAGAACCACCTTTCAGAGCGCGATACCATAGTCTTTCGAGACTGAAGGTTGCCAACTAGTCTGTCAGAGCCTCTAAGCTGACAGAGAAACCTGGATTTAATTAAAATAAAGAGAAAAGTCTCTTAAAGTCCTTATTTACAATAAGGATTTAGTTTTCCTGTATATGTTTACACCATCATACATCTCAAAAGTAATAGGACATATAGAGAATTACAACATGGGATAGAGGCAAGTCAGAGGACCTGGTTTAAACAATGTTGGCACAGAGTTCCATAGTGTCTGGTACAAAAAATGTTAGATAAGCAGGTGGCTGTTTGCAATTTGTCAAGGTCGGGATAACTGCAAAAGACAAATCAAACCTAGTATTGTAATACATGAGTAAACAGTGCCACCTAGTGATTTTTGAAATATGTATGTATTTACCATATTTGGAACATGAAACTTGAAACTGGCTAATCAAATGTTTGTAAAGTGATCTCTAGCCAATCCTGAGAAAGCCTCCATCTCTGATGTCATAACCCCAGCCAATGACAGTGAGATTTTCAGACAAAGAAGCCAAAATGCTATATAAGCAAAGGGTTCACACTGGAACATTGCTTTTCTCTGAGAGTGCTGGGAGTTCCCACATAGCTCTCATTGCTCTCTCCTTTTGGACAGGAGTCCCTGAGAGGCCCATTGCTGGCAACGAATAAAGCTTGCAGACGATCACCATTCTTGCCTACTGAGTTTGCTTTTGAACTTTGCTGCTGACCTTGCAACAGTAGCCTGGTGCCAAGCTCAAAAAATGCCCCGGAAGTGATGTCACAACCGAAAGTGATGTCATGCCCAGGCTTTTAAAAAAATGAAAATTTGGGGAAAACATGTCTCTTCCCCCAAGCAGTTTGCCACCCACTTGCTCTGCCACCTCCCCTCAACCAGTGGTATAGCTAAGGCATCTATCTACTACCTGGGGTCAAAGAAGATATGTAGCCTCCTCTCCAAGACAAAATCAAATTTAATTAAGTAAATAAATAAAAAGTGTGCCCCTGCTTAGTTTGAGACACTGCCCTGGGATGAAGAGGTTATTCTTCCCCTGCTAAATATAAGAAGAGCACTACTTGAAGAATTGCATCCTTACCCAGTTAGCAGGGGTAACTATATGAAAATGAGAGCTGACTTATATTAACACCTTATTGGTCCCTTGCAGTATAATAATAACATGTCATTGCAACATGTCAATAACATAACAACATGTCATTGGCTCTCATAACAATCAATATCATAGGTCAGTTTTGGGTTAAAGAACTCTACTTTTTGTTCCATAAGACAGTTATTTTCATTTTCTGGTTAATTGGCCATAACGTTTGATAGAATACAGATATTCCAGTGCAGTCTGTTTCATTGCATTCTGCATTAAATTACCTTTCCAATGGTATATAACATGATGGTATTATTCATCATACCAAGATTTTCACAATTTTGGGCACTACTGTCAAGCTCAACTTGTTGCCCCTGCAAGTGCTGCTTGTCTGGCGGCAACCACAACGTGCATGTTTGCACCTCCCATTGCCTGGGCAGTGCGCAAGCGAGCGGCTCTGCCCTGGCTCAGGATTGGGCTGCCTGGCTACAACCCTATGCAAATATTCCTGGGAATAAGTCCGACTGAATGCAGTGGGTCTTACTCCTGAGTAAACACGTGTAAACAGGTAAACAGGTAAACACCTGAGTAAACAGGTGTTTACAGGTAAACAGGTAAACAGGTAAACACCTGAGTAAACAGGTGTTTGAAAACATTTAATTTTTTTTGCAGATTTTTGTGTTGAAGTGCAGAAAACAGTGTTATGTGTTTTTATTGCAAGGGCACATTTTTATAAATTGTAATTGCTTTAAAAGTATGCTAAGTAGGTGATATCAGTGGTATAGTGTGGGCAGATACCCACATGCATGTAGAGGTGGTAGAGCATAGGTAGGCATCCAGTAGCTCATGAGCTACTGGTAGCTTGTGTGTCTGTTTGGGTGACAAAGGGCTGCAGCCGCCTACTCTGCAGCTGATTGGCCAGCAGCTGATCACTTGGGAGGGGAGGAGGAATTTATGCCGGCTTCTCTCTTTCTGTGTGCATGGCCTGCAGGCTTCTCTGGGTGAGAGTTTGTGTCTGCTGCAATCCAGAAATGTGTCCTCCCGCTCCCCTCCATTCTGTGTTATTTACTTCTGCTTGGGTGAATGCCTGGGGGCCCAATCCTATCTAATTTTCCAATACCACTGCCAATGGGGTACATGCACTGTATCCTGTGGTGGTGGGACAGTCACAGAGGCCTCCTCAAGGTAATTTAAGTACAGTGCATTTCAGACATCACTCTTTACTAGGGAATCTTCTTGGCCCCCATCACTGAAATACCTGAGTGTCTCCTGGATGCTTAGAAGGCAAACAGATTGTGTGCTTTAGCCCGTTCACACACCCCAAGAAGCTGGGGTCTGAGCTAGGTAGCAGGAATGGCCGAGGTTGTTATGTTTGTGTTGACGTTTCATAGCAGAGCTTTTTATTCATTTCTAACTTCTCCTGAGATCACCTCTCTACAGGCAGTGGCTTATACAAGTAATGCTGTTCCTTCTGTACCTGCAAACTTTTGGTGGACTGAGCTATACCTCTGTCGCCATGCTAGATGGAGCCACCCCAACCTGCATATTCCTCCAGTATCCAAACTGTATGTTTGCACAAATAACAAAGCAAGCTTCTCTCTGTTCTTTCCAAGTCTTTGTAGCACCCTGGCTCCAAAAAAACTCAACTCCCAGAAAGCTGAGCAGTTAGTCATTTTGTTAAGTGCTTCATGTATATCCATTGGTTGCCTAACTCTGTGTTAGAGAATACAGGCTACCCTAGATATCCATGGGCTTAGTACCTGCAGATTGAATATTCATGGATTCTGAACCCACAGGGTGGGCACCTATTGCCCCCTGAGCACATCTGGAAGGCTGGGGAGGCTGCATGTGGCCTTCTTGACCCTCAGAAGGCTTTCTAAGGCCTTCAGAGGGCTGAAAAACATGACTTCTGGAAAATATACTTTTCAACCCCCTAAAGACTTGCTGGATGTAATCTCTCTCTCTCTCTCTCTCTCTCTCTCTCTCTCTCTCTCTCTCTCTCTCTCTCTATATATATATATATATATATATATATATATATGTAGAAATGTTAGAGAATTAATTTTGCTGATTTGGGGGCTGGTGTTTACAAAAATGAGAAGTACAGAAAGCAGTGTTACGTGTTTTTATTTTGTTATCTCCAAAAAATCCACCTCTATTTATAGCGTAGCACTGTAATATATCTTTTATATTTCCTTGAGATATTTTAAAATACAATTTTTTTTTCATTTTTTGTACATTTTGTTTTAAAACTATCGCACCTACTCCAAAGAATCTGTGATAAAATGAGCAGGATTTTAAGTGAAGTTTAGTTAGTAGCAGAGTAGAATTAAGCACTGAGAGAAGAACCCTAGTAAGGAAGAAACTTAAAGTTGACTTTTTGTGTCTGTTATCCTCTTAATGGAGCATGCATATAGGTTTGTGTATGTCATAGCTCCTGCACTTTCAAATTTACCACTGTATTCCTGTTTGTAAGTTTAGTATAACAGTTGTTCCATTGCAGTTTTGCTTTCCTTCGCACTTTCCTCTCAACCTTGAACATGCAGTTTTAAGCCGGGCAATTAACAAAAATGATTTCCCTTGGCCTAACAGCTCTGCTGGGCATGCCAAGAGGTGCTTTGCCAGCTGCCGTTGTGCCATGCAAGAGTTGAGAGAGTGCCCCCCGGGGTTATAAACAAAAGCAGTTCTGGTAGCTTTCAGGTGTGCTCACTTAAGTGCACCTACCAGCAGAGTATATAACACCATGCAATAATGATTTGTTGCCCCAGGCTAAGTATGCCCATGTGGGCAAGCAAACTCAGTGTTAATGATTAGCCGCTGGCCCTCATAAAGGTTACAATGGAGTGGCGAAACAGCACTAATAAGTGTCTAAATATAGTTTTGTGCTAAGCAGGTTAGCGAAACTATCTAACATGGCGTATTTGACCTGTTCAGCCTTGTGTTTTACTCTTGTGTGAAGCAGGGATAATGCCTCTAAGAGTGCAATCTTAGGTTGTGCTGGAAACAGGCATCCAGCACATGTTTGGGGCCAAAAGCAGCGCAGCTTGAGGCAAGGGGAAACATTTCCCCTTACCCCTTGTCACGCTGCAGTGGTCCCAATGGGTCTACTCAGATCTGCGCCACCTGATGAGGTGGTGCAAATTCAAGCAGCCCAGGACTGCCCTGGGACACTCAGGAATGGGGTCAGGATTTGGCATAACTGCTGAATCCTGGCCCTGCGTCCTGCTCACCGCCCATCTGCCCGAGCTCAGCCGACGGAGCTCACCTTTCCTCAGGGGGGCTGCATTGGCGCAGGGAGGCCAGAGGACATGTGCTGGCCTATCTCCCCAACAAGTGGTGCAAAAGTTCTTTACGGGACTTTTGTGACACTCCCAGGCCAGCGCAAGGGACTTGCATCTGCACAAATGCCTTCTAGGATTGTGCCCTCAGAGGATTAGCTTGCAAGGAACCCAAACTACTGATATCTGGAAATGTAGAAAATGGAACAATGTGTTAATGTGTTAGACCAGCATTTCTCAAACTGTGGGTCAGGGCCCACTAGGTGGGTTGTGAGCCAATGTCAGGTGGACCCCCATTCATTTCAATTCGTATTTTATTTTTAATATATTAGACTTGATGCTACCATGGTATGTGACTGCATTTGGGGAAATGTGACAGATTTGTACTTTTAATAGGCTACAAAGTATATGCTTTGAACAATGATAGTCAATGGGGCTTACTCCCTGGTAAGTGTGGATAGAATTTGGAATGTTTGGGGAATTTTTTTAACAGATCAGCAACTACTTGGGAGAGTAAGGAAAGCTCTTCTTTATTTTAAATAAATTATTTTTACTTATATTTACTGTATACTTTTAACTTACTTACTGTAGACACTCAAGTATAAATCAATCTCACAGATAAGTCAAGTGCAGGTTTTGAGCCAAAATTCAAGGAATTTTCTATGGCCCTCAGATAAGTCGGGGGTTAAACTTAGTGAGCTGTCTGACTATAATTTTGCCTGATTTTACCCAGGACCAGATCCTGAAAAATACCAGTAATTATTACCTAAGAACTGTACAGTCTCTAAGGGCCCAAAGCTATCCAACTTTCCAGCACCGGTGTAGTTGCAATGCAACCTTGAGGTAAGGGAACAAATGTTCCCATACCTTGAGGAGGTCTCTGTGAGTGCCTCCCCATCACAGGATGCAGTGCATATCCCATTGGCATAGTTGCACTGGCACTGCAAAATTGGATAGGATTGGGTCCTAATTTGTTAAAAATAAAGTAAAAGATCATAAGACATTTTTATTCATTAACTTTTTAAGTTCTGTTCTTCACAACTTCTGAGTGAATGCACTGTAAACAACACACCAGTAGAAGCATTAATCAAATCGTTTAAGGTGACTGGAGTGTTAAACCACAGGCTCAGCATACACAACTTATAATGCATAAGTGGGAATGTGCAATTCAATTCACAGCAGAGACAAGAAACAAGGGCTGAGTGTGAGCAAGCACAGCTACACATAATTACAACCCAATTTACTCAGAAGTAGAGCCATTGCTTTCCATGGGTGTTATTCTTAAGAAATGGTGCACTGAATTATAGCCTTGGATTTTGTTTCAGATAGAAGTAAGGATTACATCCTGGTGTTTTAAAAACCACACCTCTGCCAAACATTTGCAAAATGGTGTAGAAGGGTTGGATGTGATCCTGCCAAAGAGAATGAGGCTTCCTTGATTTAAATGGAAGTCTTAAGCTCTGGCTTACTTTTGTCTCCGGAGGACTGAAAAGGTTAACTTTGGCTGCAGCTTTCAGCCTCATTGCAGTGAAGGCTAATAGCTCTCTAATTATCTTTACATTTGCCTTTTTCTCTCTCTGGTTGCCTGAACTGTCCTGACTCCTGTTTGACCTTCTGATAAGGTGAGAAGATGATTTACAGTTGATTTATTGGCAGAAATTTCTCATCTTATAGGTGAGTATCTACAGTAATTTGATTTGATTTTGTCTGTGGAGGGTGTTAAACAATTTCCTGCTTGATTTTGTAACTTCTAACCATGACATCACTTCCAGATTGGGGCCTCAGAGGAAGCTGAGGGCTATGCTGATGCCAGTGTATTCTGCCAGCAGGGTCTCCCAAGCCAGACAGGCCTTGGTGGAGGGGGTTACCTGAACTAAGAGCTCTCCAACACCATCCTTTATGATGAGTACGAAAAAGGAATTTATACTGGCTCGGTTGTCGCCTAGGATAAAAAGGTCCGCGGCATCTGTGAGGTTACCTGCGCAGGCATCCTCAAGTGGGCTACAGGAACCAGCTATACCAGCAGCTGACCAAATTAAGCCCGGCCTATATAAGCGTAAAATGTGGACAATCGACGAGAACTGCAGTATAATCCGATGTCATTATAAATCTGAGCCTGAAAAGATAGGCTATCAGAAAAGAATGATGGAAATATGGAAGGAATAACACCCAGACTGTGACATCAGCAAGGTTCGAATTATGCAGCAACGACATTTTATAATGTGCACAAAGGTCTTTTCAGACCTCGAACTAGACAAATTAAAGTGGCATGTACTGGAGCCACTAGATGCTCCTGAGGAAAATGATCAGAATACCATAGATGATGAGGAACTACCTAAGACAAGTAATAGTATGAACTTGTTCAACAGAGATACGCTGACTGAGGCTGATGAGATTTCCAGCCCAGTATTGACTGAATGACAGGAAATGCTGAAAACACAAATTTTGGACCATATCACAAGTGATACTGAACGACAAAGACTCCCACCACTGTGACAGAGTCACAGCAGACAAGTTCAGAGTCTCTTGAAAGACATCAACACCGCCATTAATGCTATTTCGTCAAGTACATTAACTGAAACCAACCAGCTTATGCATAGCACTGCCTTCATTGTAACCCTCAAATTGGGTTACAAATTGATGAAAAATTGTAAACCATCTGGACCTCCTAAATGGAAGGTGTGACTGGAAAAGAAGATTGAGCAAGTGAGGTCAGACATTAGTTGTCTGAAATCACTGAAAGATGGAAAATTGAAGAATGACTGTCGGCTTTATGACTGACATGACCTACAGCGAAAAACTATAGTGACCGTCATAGAAGAGCTTAAACAGCGTGTAACAGCCACTGCCAGGAAGACTGAATGCTACATAGGCAATATCCAGCAATTTCAACAAAACACACTGTTTAGAAAGAACCAGAAACAGTTCTACCAGTCATTACAGACACCTATAGCACAAAATAATGATGGACCAAATAAAAACGAACCTCAAGTTCTGGAGGCAGATCTGGGAAATCCCAGTGGAGCACAACAAAGATGCCTCTTGGATTAAAGACATCGACAAAAAGAATAAGACACCAAAAATGGTGGCTATCACCATTACAGAACAGTTACTCCGGCAAGAGGTAAAAAAGATTAAAAACTGGTCCGCACCAGGACCTGATGAACTACATGGATTTTAGTTAAAGTATCTGACCAGCCTACATCACAGACTCACTAAACAGCTGGATATTATGCTGCAAACTGGACACACTGGCTAACAAAGGGGAGGACCTTTTTGATCAAGAAAGGTGTCGATAAGGGCAACAAGTTCAGTAATTACCGCCCCATCACCTGCTTACCTACGACTTTCAAATTGTTTACCAGAATGCTGGCTTCCACTATATATGAACACTTAATACAAAACAACGTCTACCCATTGGAGCAGAAAGGGAACTTTAAAAAATCACATGGCACAAAGGACCAGTTATTAATCAATAAAATGGTCCTGAAAAACTAAGTGGCGACAGACCAGCCTGAGCATGGCTTGGATCGACTACAGAAAAGCTTTTGACTCACTACCATAGTTGGATTAATACCTGTTTAGAAATCTATGGCATCAGTAATAACATCAGAAAAGTGGTAGAAATGAGCATGAAAATGTGGACAACAATCTTAATAACAAATAGATAAGAGCTGGGAGAGATTAAAATCAGAAGGGGAATCTTCTAAGGAGACTCGTTGTCTCCCTTGCTGTTCAATATTGCGCTCATTCCCTTGTCCACGATTCTCAATAAAACTAGATGTGGCTACACCATCTCAACTCAGGCTGGTAAAATCAACCATCTTCTATACATGGATGATCTGAAACTGTATGGAAAAAACCAGTCTGAGTTAAATAGCCTACTGAACACTGTACCAACACCAACAGCACCAACATCCAGATGACATTCAGACTGGACAAATGCGCCATGATAACACTCCAATGTGGCAAAATCAAAAATATGGAAGGAATTGAATTAGCAACCGGAGATATTGTCCGATCGCTTGGTAACAGAGATCATTACAAGTACCTAGGAATACTTGAGGCGGACATCATACTAAGCAAAAAGTCAAGTTCAAGTTACTGACTCAGCAACAGTACCTAAAAAGAGTCTGCAAGATACTAAAGTCAAAGTTGAATGCTGGAAACTCGATCAAAGCCATTAATACCTGGGCTGTGCCCTTGATCAGATACCCTGCGGGTATAATTGATTGGACCAACAACGAACTAGAGACCCTGGACAAGAAAACACGAAAATTATTGACAAGTCACCATGTATTTCATCCTAAAAGTAACATTGACCGGCTGTATTTAGCTCGCAGAATTGGAGGTCGTGGCTTATTACAAGTACAACAGACAGTGGAGGAGGAAAAGCGTGGCCTCCATGACCACATATGCAATAGTATAGAGACACTTCTAAAAGCAGTCAAAAGTGAAAATGAACCAGAGACAAAAGTGGACTACAAAAAAGAGACATTCACCTGCCAGCTTAATAGCTGGATTGACAAACCTTTACATGGACAGTTTTTCAAAAACATTGACCGCATCTGTGATAAACGAACCACCTCGACCTGGCTTAGGGATGGCTTTTTACGCAAAGAGATGGAAGGTATCCTGTTTGCAGCCCAAGAACAGGCCCTTCAGATGAATGTGATGAAAGCTAGAATTCAGGGTACCAGTAACAACAGCCTCTGCTGACTTTGCAAAAGATGGGACGAGACCGTAAACCTCCTGATTGGTGAATGTCCCAAAATTGCCAATACTGACTATAAACAAAGATACGATGATGTCGCTCGACTAATACACTGGGCTTTATGTCAAAAATATGGCTTTGACATGTCTGAAAAAGCTTGGCAACATCAGCCGGAGAAAGTCCTGGAAAACGAGGTCAAAATCTTATGGGACTTTAGAATCCAAATGGACTGACGCGTTGAGGCCAACATGCCCAATATCACATTAACTGACCACAATTCCCGACTTGTGACATTCATCGACATTGCCGTCCCTGGTGACCACAGAGTGGTAGAAAAGGAACATGAAAAAATAGACAAGTACCACAGACTGTGTCTAGAAACCACCCGATTGTGGATGAAACACACTAAAATGCTGCCAATAATTGTAGGCGCACTAGGAACCATCTCTGCAAATTTTGACAACTATTTGCATCAGCTGAATGCACCAGCAATTACACTCACTGAGCTGCAAAGAGCTGCTATTATTGGAACTGTGTCAATTATCTGTCAATACCTGCGATGATCCTAGGCCTCTGGTTGGGGCCTGACCTTCACAGGCAGTACCAGTGATACTGTGATTTTTATTTGTGTGTTCTTACCTCGTCTCCAGTTATTGCTGTGATTATTCTTAACTTGAATAAAAATGGTTAATATGTATGTATGTATGTGTATGCCTTTCATCTTGAAAGACTCCAAAGCTCTTAATTTAAAAAATTACAATACCAAAATAAGCCACAACTAACCAACATAACCACAATAAAGAGAAATCAAAGTAATCAAACCATAATGGCTGTCAGTCTGTCAGCAGCAGCAGAAGAAAATTCTGCCAAGCATCCCTCCACTTCAAAACTATCCTTCAACAGTCTGGCAGAACCAGTGCGTCTTTAACATCTTAGATAGATAGATAGACAGATATCTAACATCTTCTTAAACATCAGGAGAGAAGAGACATCATGGACTTCGAGTGTGGTGGGCCACTACGAAGAAGGCCCTGACCTATCAGCATGCCAACCAAACCTCAGTCAACAATGGCTAAAGGTGGGTTTTTTTTTTAAATGCATAAAAACACAAAACACCATATTTTAGTGTTTAACATATTTTCCAGAAATTAAAATAGATTACTTTTCCAGTTAGAAATAATACTGTGGCTGCATCTGCTGACACAATATTATCTATATTGGGCAGGAGGTCTGGTCTAGAGGGTAGAGCCTTCATTAGCTGGAAGATAACATCTGAAGGTTGCCAGTTTGAGGCCACCGGCAGCGCCGTGAATGTCGAGACCTTGAAGCAGCTGACAAGCTGAGCTGAGTTATTCCATCTGCTCTTTGGTGTGAGTGAAGAAGCCTGTGAACTGCCTTGAATAAAGTCTGAGGAGGAATCTGATGACCAGAAAGGAGGTATACAAATACCATTATTATTATTATTATATCAAATACTGTTAATGATAATGATATCACCTACCTAGTGTACTTTTAAAGTGTTTAAAATTAATAAAAATGAGAACTTGGAATAAAAATACATAACACGACTTTCTACTTTTAAATAACAAAATATTGAAAAAAAAAAATTCAAACACCCCTAGCAATGGTACACAGAGCAGAGTCTCCACCAATTACCTTAACTCAGTGTTTCTCAAACTGTGGTTGGGACCCACTAGGTGGGTCATAAGCCAATTTCAGGTAAGTCCCCATTAATTTCAATATTTTATTTTTAATACATTAGACTTAATGCTACTATGGTATGTGGCTGCATTGGGGGAAGTGTTACAGATCTGTACTTCTAACAGACTAATATGTTTAAACTTTTAACAATGATAGTAAATGGGACTTACTCCTGGGTAAGTGTGGGTAGGATTGCAGCCTAGGATAGTTAAAAATTTTCCTGCTTGCTTTTGGTACTTTTGGTGGGTCCTGATTCTGTGATTTAGATTCATATTCTAAAAAGTGGGTCCCGGTGCTAAAAGTTTGAGAACCATTGCTTTAACTGAGGGGTACAGTAATATGGCAGAGCTCAGAGCCCAATCTTAAACAGTGTGCACTGGCTGTCACAAATGTTCCGTAAAGGACAATTGCAAGCCTTTGGCACTAGCCCAGTGCCACCAGTGCTAGGCTACCAGTGCTAGGTGGAAAGTTGGTGCTCCACCACTTAGCAGTCACTCAAACCGAGAGGTAGTTGGGGGCATGGGGGGAGATGGGGAGGAGGCATTCGGGGGCAGGGGGAGGTTATTTTCACAACAATTCCCTTTGATGAAGATGCGTTTAATTTTTTCTCAGGACATTTTACTGGTACGCATGAAGCTGTCTTATACTGACTGTTGGCGAGTTTTAACTCATTATTGTTAGCTTGAACTGGCAGCATCTCTGCAAGGTTTTAAATGGTGGGTCTTTCCCAGCCCTCCCGGAAGATGTTGACAAGAGATTGAATCTGAGACCTTCTGAATGGAAAGCATGTGTTCTATTTCTGAGCTTCAATACAATTGATCCATGTAGCTCAGTATTATTTGCAGTAACTAGTAGATACTGGAACTCCAGGATTTTAGGTGTCCTAGCCCTATCTGGAGATGTTACCAGGGTTTTTAGATGCTCTTCATGCAGAGTAGATGTTCTGTCACTGAGCTATGATGTCATAATCCCATTTGGCAACAGATCTGGTTAGTTATTGTATCTTTATGGCTCAAGCTGGTTTACTAAATCAAGGTCAGTTCTGAAAAACGTTTTGTTAAAACCTCCTCATATCTCAGGTTCTGGCTGGGGAGGGTGGTATCCACAGAGGGGGGGGGGTGCAAAGCAACACTGTGGGGAACACTGCAAACACATCATCTTTTTCAGCCATTAGCTCCCTCAGCACCGCAAGATGTAACCAGATCTAGTTACAGATTTAGATCCTAGTCTAAATAACATACAAGAGCTGGCAATTACCACAGCAGGAGATAACACTCCAGCGCAGCTGTTTTCCCATTAAAACCAGAAAGTCATTTGCACTTGGGGACTTGCAGCAGCATCAACAAAGAGGCTGGGAATAAATGTCTCTTAGTTTTCCCCATAAAAGGGGCAGGGAGGAATGTAGGTATTTCCCAGTTGTAGCTGGGGATTACTGAAGATGTTTGAAATGATCTATATCAGTGGTTCCCAAACTTTTTCGGGCTAACGCCCCCTTGAGGCCCAGGAAAAATTCCTAGCGCCCCCACCTCTTTGCTTAATAGTCTACTGCAAATTCAAAACAAGTAATACAACACTATAAAAAAAAGCGTATGTATTAGACAAATAAATCTAGTAAACAGTATTTAAAGTTAAATATATAACATTTAACATTTTTAATAAATAACATTTTTAAAAAGCTAAAATAATATTTTTACAGCATCAACCATCTTGTATATGTATAAATTTATAAATAAATATGTATAAATATATTGCATATATTTTTTATCTTGGGGCGGGGGGGTGCATGCATGACGGGATTTTCTTTGGGGCAGTGCAGGCAGGTCCAGAGGGGTTGGGGGGGCAAGACTGCAATCCAAGCCACTTCATTTCAGGGGGCTTACTTCTGAGTAGACACAACTGGGATGGGGCTCAGACTGGGAGATAGAGGCTGCAGGTGCGGGGGGGTTGGGAGGGGGAGATTGCTGGACTGGGGGCGAGCCCAACTGAGTAATGGACCTTACTTATGAGTAGACACAAGTAGGATGAGTAATGTTTTTAACTTAATGTATTGAGGCTGCAATCCTTAAGACACTTTCTTGGGAGTAAGTCCCATTGAATATAATGGAACTTACTTCTGAGTAGACAGCCTCAGGATTGCACACTTATACTTCCTTCTCCTCTTTTACCTGGATATCAATGGAGAAGGCTGCTGCTGAGCTGTGTTGGTCCCAGGCAGGCAGGCAGGCAGGCAGCACAACGCCGCTGCAGAGGCTGTGGTGGCGATGGCAGGCACACGGCACAGGCAAGCAGCTGTGGCCACACAGGCAGCAGGCAGGCACCACGACCAGTGCTGAGGCTGTGGCCACACAAGCAGGGAGGCAGGCGGCAAAGCGGCGCAGGGGAAGAGCACTCACGAAGCTGTTGCCTCAGAAGTCTGGAGCGCTCTGAGCGGTGAGGGGGGGAGGAGCCTCCTTCTCCCGCTCATTGACTCCAGGCAGAGAAAAACAAATCAGAGGCGCAAGGACAAAGTGCGCCAAATTCAAACACTGGCCGCCTGGAACCCCTTTTTTTTGGTGGCGGCCAGCGTTTTTCACCTGGCCTGACCTGTCACTGCCCCCCTATTGCCCACTTTGTCCCCATCGCCCCCCTAACGCCCATTTTACTTTCAACGCCCCCTTGGATCTTTCCAATGCCCCCTGGGGGGCGCTATCGCCCACTTTGAAAATCACTGATCTATATGAAGCTTTGGTCATGTCTCACCCCCCCCCCCCAACTGAGATTGTTCTTCATTCTGGAACACAGGTAAGTTGCTGACAGAGTCAGCCTTAGTAGCTAAGGAGCAAAATTGGAAATACTTTATGCAGGGCCCCAGTCTCACAGCAAAGGTCTGTAGGATCCTGGAGATAAATTCATTACAGATTTTATATCTCTATGGTAGAATGGAAAGCGATCAAAATGTGTGCTCAAAGAGTGCATGTGAGTTAATGGATCTAAGCACATTTCAATATAAAATTGCATACATATAAGCATAGATTACCCTAGAGCAGGGGGCCCTTAGGCATGGGGCCCAACTGGGAACAATTGGTCCAAGTGACTTAAAGCCAGCCCTGGCTGCTGAGAATGAGAAGCCATGACATGCCAGGAGACAAACTGGGGTGGCCAAACTTGCTTAACGTAAGTGCCACAGATAATAAACTTCAGGTGTTTGAGAGCCACAAGAGAGATGTTTCAGAGCTGCAATACTTAAGTATTTAAATTTGTAAATATATTCACTCACCAGGAACATTAAATGTACATTTTAATTCAGTAGACTCCCCACTTATAACTGATAAAAAATTATAAAGCTTTTTTATTTACCTTTTTATATTAAATGTGATTCAAAAAGGAGTCAATCAACATAATTCAGTGAGCCATACATTAAAGTATATATCAAAGAGCCAGATGTGGCTCATGAGCTGTGGTTTGGCCACCCCTGTTATAAAGCTTTGCTACATTCATTGCTCTGTGCAGGCATGGCTCCACTGGTGGGGCACATGCCAGGCACCCATGCCCACATAAGTTCCCACAACCATGCTCAACCAACCCTTGAAACACTGAGAATTCAATGCTGCTGCTGCCTACCATCACCTGGTAAGCTTGCCAGGGCCTAAGATCCAATGGGGAGGCATATGAGGAGACAGTGAGGATCAGGCAGCACACCACTACCTATAACTGTAGCAACAGCAGCAGCAGTGAAGGAGGGCTGTCCTATCCAGATTTTCTGCTTGGGCTTCAACAATGGATAGGCAAGTGTCCTTGACCATGTCCTCTATTGCTGAGGATGGTTGCATGAAGGAAGACTTGCATCTGTCTACTGTCTTGTTCCCAGACACCATGAAGGAGGTACCTAACTGAAGCATGGGGGAGCATCCCATTGGGGGCTCTCTCAGAGCTTGCACCTGGTGGCTACCATACCTACACACCCACCCTTCTATCAGGGAATCAGTGCTTGAAGTATGGAGGGATTAGAAGATAGCTCCCCCCTCCTCCTGCAACGGCCACTTGAGCCACCTGTCTTCAGGGGGCCATGCCTACTAGGAGGCAAGGTTTGGCTCAAACTGGGGAGATCATCTCACCCCAATATTTTCAGCATGAGTCTGATCCATCTAAAATGCAACTACAGTAATGCTTTGTTCTAATGCAGTGGTTTCCAAACTGGAACCCGCTGTGTCCCAAAAAAAGCCCTCCCCATCTTGAGCAGCACTAAGCATTCTGCTGTGGCACTGCATTCAACCTCGAGGCAAAATCCGGAGCCGGAGTCCCTGAGACAGTTCATGGCTGAACACAGTCACGTTCTGGCAACTCCTGCGACGCCGCTGGAACCAACCGTATTGGCCTCTGCCTTTCCATTGGACCATTCCAGCGACGTGGAGAGGGGGGATTTGCTGCCTGGGTAACAGCCTATCCTCCATACCTATGATAACAATGTGCCCAGCTCACAATATGGAAATATCCCAAGATGCCCAGTTCACCCATAAGGCTCTTCCCTGACCAAAAAGCTATCCCTCTCAGAGAACCAGTTAACTGTGATATTATGCCTCCAAGGGTGAACAGAAAGGTCCTAGACAAGGGCAATCAACAAACGAGGATAAAAAGGTTAGGGTAAAAGGGATGAGTCAGAGTGCCAGAGCCCCTCTAAGGGATATCTCTGTAAACAAACTGCTGATGTGTATTGAATTGCCATCCTCAGATCAACATCCTGTACTGATAACATGCCGAATGTTGTTTTGGGCGTCTGCCTGTATGTTATTTTTCCCTATAAAACCTGCATGATTGTAATCCTTCGGAGTCCTCCAAGTGTGTGGAGGTCCCGTTTGCAAACAGTAAACGTTAAGAAGTTCTTTGAATTCTCCTGTCGCCTGTTTGATTGCCTCTCCAAAATCCAAAGAACCGTGTGTGTGTTCATTCGGACTCAGTTTATGGTGCCGTGACTCGGATTGGAAGGCAAGGCTCTGCAAGGATCGAGACGAAGTCACTGTAGGGGACAGCGCACCGCCAGAAGATAAAATGAGTCGGCTCCCGCACCCTTTGTGTGTGTCCTGGCGCTGGGTTGTCTCTGAATCTGACTGTCTCCTTCTGCGCAAGAAAGAGCCCAGGAGAACGGAACTTCACCCGCGGGAAGGTACAGCGCGCTTATGTGAGAATTCTCTGTGGGTTCCCAGGGTGGGGATCCTGAAGTTTGAAGGGAGGTTTTAGTGGGAAACCTCAGTGGGGAGGGTGATTGTGTTTGTATGACTGTACATTTTGCTGTGTTGTGTGTGTTTGCCCATCTCCGTGGCTTCAGAGCAAGGCCACGTGGTTCTCTGCCTGACTGAGTGTTGTGTGACTGAGATACGAATGAGAATATGAGTGTGTGTGTGTCAAGGCAGCAAACCCCAAGGTTTTGAAGGATTGGCCATGAGTGAGTCACTGTTTTGGGCAGCCGGTCCAGTTGAGACCCCAGGCAGGAGGCTCCCAGGCAGGAGGCCAGCCCCTGTGACAATTAAGATGAGGCACTCAGAGCCTGGGCCTGAAGGAAGAAACCTTTTGAAATGCATATTGGATAACTTTGAGTCTCTGGGAAGGGGAAACCCCACCCTTCTGAATGGGCGAATTACTGACCAGCTCAGTACCTTTCAGCAAAAGGTAATTTCCATATGTTGTTAACCAGGTCTCCTTAGTCTCAGGAAGGCATTAGACATTGAATCTTTCCTGAGTTTCAACAAGGCCCCCTCCCTTCTCTCCTCCAAAGTACTCAGTGTTCTGCTTGCCTGCCTCTTCCCCTCAGTGTTCCTGACATCCCTCCCTTTTATCTGCTTGGCAATTTCATATGATGTGTTATGTCTTCCCTTGTCTGAGAGACAAGATACAATTTGCTGTCTTGTTCATGGGTGCTCAGAATCAGGCTCATTTGAACTTAGTGTTTTTTAATGCACTTACATAAGAACAAACTGCACTGCATGTTTGCTTAAGAAACACAGCCTGCAAGACAATATAGGTGCCCATTATATAGATCAGCAAAACTGAGTCAGTGAGACCCTAGGGGTCAGAATACAAGCTAAAAATGCTCAGAATGATTTAGAGAGACCCTAAAGTATAGTTTCCAGCTACAATAATAACCATGATTTGCTTCCTACCTATTTAGGTAACTAAAAAAGACTAATTGCAGCTGCAGCCAACCTAGACAGTTGTCAAAAGTGTGTTTCTCTTTAAATACAACCTTTAATCATTCTTAATAACTTTTGGATTTCACAGGTATGAAATGCAGGAAGTCTGTGCTTTCTGTTTCCCCCCCTCCAAGAGAAAGGAAAGCTAGAGAAACCCTCCTAGCCTTTGTGCCTCAAGGCATGCACAGAGTGCAAACTAGTAGCAATCTTTTGTTTTAACCCTTTTTTGTGTGTGTGTTCCAGCAACTAAGAAGCATTGTTCCTAGGGAACAAGGAAAAAGCCTCTAAATGCCTAACTTTGCAATGGCTATCTTTTGTTTTAACCCTTTTTTGTTTCAGCAACAAGTAAAGACAAAGAAAACAGCATTTGCCCTCCAGAGGACAAATTTACGTAATCTCATTTCCTTTACAGGAACTAAGCCCTGACGCCTATATCTGTATATATTTTAGTTTGGTTTAATACTAATGAAGTATTTCTTTTTCTAATGGAAAGATTGTCATGACAAATTCTTTTAATTCTACTTATGTTCTCCACTTATAGACATATAAATACTAAAATGTTCTATATGTTTGTTGGATGTGTGTGTGTGGTATGAAAGAAGCGCTTTGTCTATCTTTGTTCTTGTTTGTTTTTTACTTATAGTGAAGTCTATCTTAAGTCCACATGACTTCCTTTCTGTAATAGGCCTGATATTCGTTGCAACAATTTTTTATTATTTTTGTATATTGAGCTCATTACCATTTTTGGTACCATGGTTCCTTTTTTTTCTGTTTTTAAACATGTAAGAGTACTCTTATCAAATGTGCTTTATTTTCACACAAACCCCCCCCCCCCATCCAAGAGGGAGGGAACATGAAGAATAACCCTAAGATAATTGGACAAAATGTTTTGCTCCATTGATGATGGATATTTTCAAGGGTTACAGTCCCTCAGCAAATAATCTCTTAATGTTAAGCTTTCACCCCATTGTAAAAAGTATTGTGGTGAAATTAAAATTTTGCATTCTCTTAATTCTACTTATATGTTAAGAAAAAAAAAAGGGGGGGGAGAGAAAGAAAATAGAAGAGGAATGAACTGTGCAAGTATTTGCAGGACCAACTTGTGTCCTCCTTGAAGGAAAAACCCAGGTTCTCTCCAGCCCCCAGGGAATCAAAAGAGTTCTGAATAAGGAAAGAATAAGAAAAGAAAAGAAAAAAAAAGGGTCAGATTTGGCTGACTGTAGTATGTAAAGTTCATGATGTGTTCCAGTTTTCCTCTGTCTTAATGATAAGAAATTGCACTCAATCAGAGGTAGCCCTGGACAACCTGTTTACTTTCTCTGTGGAGAATGTGTTAAAACACCTAACCTTCTGTGCTCAACAAGAATGTAAGCAAAGTCAGCACAGTGTCTTTCTGCTACTGTATTTGTATTTCTGTACTGTTATTACCTCTTCTCTAGTTCCTACAGCAAACCAACCAACAAGCAGGCCACGTACAGAGTTCTGTAACAACACCAGCCCTTTAAGGTTGAACAGTCCAAGAAAAAGAGAGGGAAAATAGAATTAAGGGCCATGTGGTCTGATCAAAGGAACTTTGAGCTAAGAGAAACTGACTCGGAGTACCAGACATAGCCAAGCAACTGACATATCTCTCTCAAAACAATTGATTGAATTTTCTCAAATCTAAAGAGGACTCCTACAGTAATAGGCTATGAGACAAAGCTTGGCCTGTCACCTTCTCCAGAAGAACCATACATGTACAGAGTGCCTTCATGGTGTTTTGGCAGAAGTCACAATATGTATTATTGTTTACTGTCATAAATCAATGTCTGTGTGCAGGTTTAAAGCTAGCAAATTGCTGCTATTCCAATATTGCACTCCCTGAACTGCTATTCTCACAATGTTTTAAGTTTCCTATGTTTAGTAAATTGTTGCATCTTATCTTTGTTTGAGACCAAAGCAGCTAAAAGAGTCTGAAGTATGTGCAGTATCTGAACGTTTGATATCAACAAGAGTGTCTAGGCAAAGGAGGGTGAGAAAACAAAGAAAGGACCTGAACATCTAAGATCAAGTTCACTAAAAAGTTTTGGTAACAAGGGTCAAAAATAACTTTAACCTTTAATTTATTCCAAGTGCTAATAGCTATGCTAGTTGTGTTTAACTGTTTGAATGTAGGGGCACAAGAGACCTGCACCCTGGTGCCCTCCCTTGCATCTGACATAGCCCATTTCTAGAATCAGGGGGGTGCACATACACATGATCACTTGTGGCCAGTGGTGGATTTTTCCTCCAGAGACTTGTCCAATCCCCTTTTGAAGGCATCCAGGCCAGATGCCGCCATCACATCCTATGGCAAGGAGTTCCACAGATCTACCATACACGGAGTGAACAAATATTTTCTTTTGTCTGTCCTAACTCATCTCTCCCCACACTCAATTTTGAGTGAATGTCCCCTGGTTTTGGTGTTATGTGAGAGTGCACGGAGAGCATCTCTCTGTCCACTGTGTCCTCCCCATGCATGATTTTGTATGTCTCAATCATGTTCCCCCTCAGGTGTCTCTTTTCTGGGCTAAGGGAGCTCAGGCGCTGTGGCCTTTCCTCATAGGGGAGGTGCCCCAGCCCAGCAATCACCTTAGTTGCTCTCTTTTGTACTTTTTCTATTTCCAATATCTCCTTTTGAGATGTCTCGAATGTGTTCCAACGCAGAGAAAGTGTACCCTGAAATACACTGCTTAAGAAACCACATTGACCCCTTGAGTATGTGTTTTGCTTTGCTAACTTTTCTTTTCTGCTTTATACTCAGAAATCATGAGGGCTTTACCATTATCATCTGCAGTGAGCTCCCAAAGCAGGGTCAGTGCAGCTAACTCCAACCAACACATCCACTGGACAAGCTCAAGCAAGTCCAGAGCTACATGGACCTAACTTCCAACCAATGCTGGTTCAGACCTAAATACGGCTCCTGCCTGTGCTCCTCTGAACTGAGACAAATGGTGGAGGCAACTTGGCTGCGAAGGCTACCAGACCTCTTTTCCTCAACCTGTGTGCACTCACCGAAGAAAGAGATGGCAAGATAGAGGTTACACTGGTCCCTCGCCACATGCCCCCAGATAAACAGATGGAGATTCAACATGGGAGGTACAAGCTTGTCAGGTCACTGGCTATACACTACGTCACCTAGAAGACAGCTGCTGGAAGATGAAGAACACCTTGCTCACCTGATGCTGAAGAATATGTTGGAGTTGGACCTGCTGAGGGGACTCACGGCCGATGAATAATGAGCTGTTATGAGCATGTATGATTTCTTTGGATGAAGTTGTTTTAGTGTAGCATTTTTATTTCCTATTCATTCTATTATTTTCCATTTTATCTTCAGTTTGTGTTTGCTTTCCTGAATGTAATTCCAGTAACTTCTGTATTTTGTACCAAAACTCTGGATTATACCTGTATTTAGCATTAACTTAGGTAAACTTCACTTGAAAGTTGCTAGACAGGCTCTGGCACCAAGGAGCTAATATGCATTTTAGCTGACACTGCTGGCCCTGCATCCTGGGTAATTAAGGAAATTCCCTCCATTCATACCTTAACTTTCACTAATTTGCTAAAATTCCACCTCTTTTCTGTCCCCCCCTTTTTTTTTCTGTTTTCAGGGGGGAAAACTGATAACAATGTGCCCAGCTCACAATATGGAAATATCCCAAGATGCCCAGTTCACCCATAAGGCTCTTCCCTGACCAAAAAGCTATCCCTCTCAGAGAACCAGTTAACTGTGATAATACGCCTCCAAGGGTGAACAGAAAGGTCCTAGACAAGGGCAATCAACAAACGAGGATAAAAAGGTTAGGGTAAAAGGGATGAGTCAGAGTGCCAGAGCCCCTCTAAGGGATATCTCTGTAAACAAACTGCTGATGTGTATTGAATTGCCATCCTCAGATCAACATCCTGTACTGATAACATGCCGAATGTTGTTTTGGGCGTCTGCCTGTATGTTATTTTTCCCTATAAAACCTGCATGATTGTAATCCTTCGGGGTCCTCCAAGTGTGTGGAGGTCCCGTTTGCAAACAGTAAACGTTAAGAAGTTCTTTGAATTCTCCTGTCGCCTGTTTGATTGCCTCTCCAAAATCCAAAGAACCGTGTGTGTGTTCATTCGGACTCACCTACTTTACCCAGGCTTCGCGCTCTGGAGAGGACACTCTGTTCCAGAACCACCATTCAGAGCGTGACACCATAGTCTTCTGAGACTGAAGGATACCAACAAAAGGATCTGGGCACAAGGATGCAGAATGGTAAGTGCTGCTTATGGGGTATGCTTTTTCTAAACCCTGGAGCCGGAATGCAGGCCGGGGTTTGGAGAGCCCTGTTCTAATCTATGGGTAGACAGGTGCCACGATGCATAGTTAATTTCACTTCCACAGTTTGTGGTGAGAGCATTGGCTTGGGTGGCTTTTAGAAAGGATTAGACCAGTGGTTCCCAAAGTCCTCCTTAGGAGGAGGGAATTGCCCAAGTCTTTGCAGGAGTGGGGGTATTGCAGCAACGCGATTCCTGGGATCACGCTGCTGTTGCGGAAAGGGGGAGGTTTCTGACCTTCCTGAAGCCAGCAAGAGCTAAATCATAACCATGGAATGTTACATGCTTCTGAGCATGTGGAGAGTGTATTCTCACTACAAATCACCCACAACCTCTGTGACTACAGGATAGGATTTTCAGGTGAGATGATATGGTATACTGTCAGGCATGAATCCCAGCACCAAAGTCAGCCACAGACATTGGTCTCACACCCACCTCACTTTTACAGAAAACTGATTTACAAAGGAAGTCAAAATCTGCAATGGCTGTCTTCTGCATAAATGAGTGCTACTGTTCTGCAGCCAAAGAATGGCAAAGGGAGTCTCCAGTGAGAAACTGTTTGCACTTGCACTTTGAAAATTTGACTGCATTTGATTTGGCTTGAACACTATTTTCCTTTCTCTTTTTCTCTGTATACACATGTGTGCGCGCACACTTGTATGAGGATTATACTTCGTGCATCTGAAGTGAACTGAAGTCAGTGAAAGCTTATGCTGAAGTAAACAGGTTATTATCTAAGATGCTACGTGTTTGTTGTTTTTATAACTCTGAGCATTATCGCCTTTTAAAACTACCCAAGAATCACATATAACTATCATAGCTGCAGCTACACAGCCCTTCTACCCAAGAGTCGTGCTTTTAATTCTCCCAGGCTAGATATTTATGGATTCTAAACAGTTCTGTTTTCCATCATTCCCCATGCAGCTATTGTGAGGAGGTAATTTCAGCTTCTTTCTTCGAATCAAATTAAACAAGCCATTACATTCTTTTTTTAAGTATGATGATAGTCCCAGTTTGTTGGCGGAGCAGAGTGTTTGCTTCCCATTTCAGAAGATTACAGACATACAAAGAGCAAGCCTGACCCCTGGAGGGGGATTGCCAAGAACTGGCTAGCCAGGATTGGAGCTCAGCTGTTCACACAGCAAGAGACCAGCTCCTTTTGAGAAAAATTTCCTCCCAGAGAAGTAGTAGACTGAGGTGGGGGGAGAGGGACCGCATTCTTCAATACACATTGAAGGGGAGCAAGATTTACCCTCCTATACTTTGAGGGACAGGAGCAGCAGCAAAGCTTGCCCTGAAACACAAAATTATGGCACGACACGTTCCTTCTAGCAGTAGGCTACTGCACTGAATATTCATCTACAATTTCAGGGCAAAGGGGGGGACTTGAAATGTCTCCCCCTTCTAAACCCTTTCACTGCACCTTTTTTATGGTTCGCGGCTATTGTTTTCTTCTGTCTGGTTCAGCTGCCCCTTTTTAAAGTAATCACAGCCAAGCAGAGATCACATAATAAACGCAATGATTTCATAATACCCATAGCCAGCCAAATTGGCTAGATCAGTTTTTCTCAAACTGTGGGTTGGGACCCACTAGGTCATGAGCCAATTTCAGGTGGATCCCCATTTACTTCAATGTGTGTTTTATTTTTAATATATTAGACTTGATGCTACCATGGTACGTGAGTGCATTTGGGGAAATGTTACTGATCTGTTTTAACAGACTACCGGTGCAGTCCTGAGGTGCCTATGGGCCAGCGCAAGGGACTTGTGCCGGCCCAGGAGAATCGCAAATGTGCTGTAAGGCACATTTGTTCCTCCTCAGGAGGAAGCCAGGCTGGCCTAAGGTGTGCTGACCTGCGGAGATTGACACAAGTCTTTGTGCCGGCTTCCTCGGCTTGGCTGGCCTTGGCTTCCTCTTGGCTTGCCTGTTCCAGCGCAGGGTAGGTTTGCACCCTACTATGTATCATTTTAACAATGATAGTCAATTGGGCTTACTCCCTGGTAAGTGTAGATAGGATTTCAGTCTTTGGGATGTTTGGGAAATTTTTTCAAACAGATCAGCAACTGCTTGGGAGGGTTAGGAGGGTTATTTATTTTAAATAAATGTTTAAACTTATACTTATTGTAAACTTTTAATTTACTTAATTGATTTGATTTTGTCATATGGGATGTTAAAAATTTTCTTGCTTGATGATGTCACTTCCAGCCATGACATCACTTCCAGTAGGTTCCAACAGATTGTTATTCTAAAAAAGTGGCTCTGGGTGTAAAAAGTTTGAGAACAACTGGGCTAGATGATGATGTCACTAACATCATCTAACCTTTTAACATCATTGGGGGCGGAGTTAACACTCAGTGAAGTAGCAGGGAACCTTGGAGGGCTCCCAGGGGAACTGCTAAATAGATGTGTTTTTCAAGGACCTCAACACGAGGTACTCTTTGTTGCCAAGAAGAAGGAACGAAGGCTGAGAGCTTGAACGGGGGAGTCTCTTGAAACAGTGGTTTCAGAGTAATTTCCCCGTTTGCCCTGTGCTGAATCACACTGTATCCCGGATGCCATCTTTGGAGACGATTTGGACAGCTGAGGACTCCCCCACTCCACGGCCTAGATAAACATGAAAGCGAACAAGCCTTTAATTGTGAGTAACCAGTTCATTAAAAGGCTATCAAGAGGTTGGAAGGAGGGGAAGACAACTTTAAGATTATTTACATTGACTGGTAGCCACCCAGAGGGGAAATGAGCGAATCTGGATTTAAAGAAACCCTTCCTGGAGTATTTTTCTCTTTTTCGTAATAAAGGTGACTGCAAGATAAGGAGAGAGATCAGAAGATGAAAGATCACCCTGCTGAAATGGTATACAGGGAAAAGAAATAAATAAATAACTTTCAATGGCTGAAATAACTTTTACTTTTGCTTTCCTAGCAAGAAGGCTCGATTCAGACCTGGTCATTTAAAGGCATACTAACTTAATTTGTCAGTGTTATTGACCTGGATTACTGATCCACCCCTTTTGGATATTAAAAATTAAGGATTACTTTGGACAAGAAGGGATGCAAGATATTAAGACTTGGATGACTCTTTAATTGTTTGACTGATTTGGCATTGTTATTGACTGGAAGTGGAATATTGGGTAACCCTTTTGGATATAAAAATTGGAAATTAACCTTACAAGAAGGTGAAACAAGATAATGAGAGTTGGTGGATTTTTTTAATTGTTGGACCATTTTATCTCTGTTTTTTATAGCCAGAGGTATATTGGCTTGATTTGATATTGATAAGAATGGCATTCAAAAATTTAAAGGATGTTAGTAAAACCAGCCCTTATTAATGGATTTGTTGTGGGATTTCAGAAATGAAATGAAGCAACAGATCAGAAAATTATCTGAACAAAGGAAGCAAATAAACTCCTCCCTGACAAGCATACAGGAACAGATTACAAATAACAGACAAGAAAAAAGAATGGATCAAACGTCGGATGATTTTTGAAATGAGACAGGAGATGAGACAGGAGATTTTTGAAATGAGACGTGGAGATTTTTGAAATGAGACAGGAGATGGAAAAAGCAACCGTTATTATCAGAATTAAGAATTTTAAGGAAGAAAAAAGAGGGAACTTTCAGAGAGCACGTCGTTTCAATAAGAGGAAGAATTTTTGGATTAAATCCAAAAAGAATAGAATCAAGAAAAAGAAAGAAGAAAAGAGAAGGATTAAGAAATTTAAGAGAATTAAGAAGAAAAAGAAGAAGTGGAAGGAGCAGTGGGAGGAGCAAGAAGGAAAACACCAATAAGACAGAGAACAAAGAAAGTACTAAGACAGAAAGTGAAAACGGCTGAACAAGTAATCTTTTTTTCTTTTTGTAGATATTAATGGACCAAATTCTTTTTAGAAGTGAAGAGTATTCCATTAATTATATCAAATCAAAGTAGATATAAATGAAAACAAACTTGGAACTCAAATATTAAAAATTAAAGTGCTATTAAGATAACTAAAAGGGTTATTTTTTAAAAGAGAAATTATATAAAATATTTTATAGATGGTATTTAATTCCAGAGAAAATAGTAAAAATGTACCCTGGGTCATCAAACAAATGTTGGATAGGTAAACAATTGAGGGAACTTTTTATTATATGTGGTGGATATGTGAAAAAGCAAAGAAATATTAGAAAATGATATATAAACTGTTACAAGAGATATTGAAGTGTGTATTACCATTCAAACTGAAAACATTCCTCTTAAATGTGACATCAGACATATTTTATTTTAAATATTAGTTTAGTGGCAAGAAGAGTGTATAAGTAAAATTTGAAGCCTTTTTATGATTGGATAGATAATTTTAGATAAAGAATATTGATTTAAACTAGTTAAATTTAAACTAGTTAAATTTAGTCTAATTTAAACTAGTTTAGAATTTAAACTAGTTAAATTAGTTAAACTAGTTTATTAGTTAAATTAATAGACGATCTCCGACACTCTTTCTCTCGATACCGAGCTAAACAAACGCATCGGTAAAGCAGCTACCACGTTTTCCAGACTCACAAAGAGAGTCTGGTCCAACAAGAAGCTGACGGAACATACCAAGATCCAGGTCTACAGAGCTTGCGTCTTGAGTACACTTCTGTACTGCAGCGAGTCATGGACTCTTCGCTCACAACAGGAGAGGAAACTGAACGCTTTCCACATGCGCTGCCTCCGACGTATTCTCGACATCACCTGGCAGGACAAAGTTCCAAACAACACAGTCCTGGAACGAGGAGGAATCCCTAGCATTATGCACTGCTGAAACAGAGACGCTTGTGTTGGCTTGGTCATGTCGTGAGAATGGATGATGGCCGGATCCCAAAGGATCTCCTCTATGGAGAACAAGTGCAAGGAAAGTGCCCTACAGGTAGACCACAGCTGCGATACAAGGACATCTGCAAGAGGAATCTGAGGGCCTTAGGAGTGGACCCCAACAGGTAGGAAACCCTGGCCTCTGAGCTTGGAGGCAGGCTGTGCATCATGGCCTTTCCCAGTTTGAAGAGACACTTGGCCAACAGTCTGAGGCAAAGAGGCAAAGAAGGAAGGCCCATAGCCAGGGAGACAGACCAGGGACAGACTGCACTTGCTCCCAGTGTGGAAGGGATTGTCACTCCCGAATCGGCCTTTTTGGCCACATTAGACGCTGTTCCAGAACCACCATTCAGAGCACGATACCAGAGTCTTTCGAGACTGAAGGTTGCCAACTACTAGTTAAATTATTAATCATTAGATTAACAAATATGATAATTTTTGCATTGATGAATAATTTTGTTTTTAGACATTATTAAATTTTTTGGGGCGGCGGGGCTAATGTATGTTGTAATCGATGGCCAATATCCTCATGTGTAACCTGTGTAGTTCCAGCCCTAAGTCTAACCTATTTTCCTTACCTGTATCTGTAATAAATAAATAAACTCCGTTGTAAAAACAAAACACCTTTTAACATCATCTAACTCTAACATCTAACATCATCTAACTCACTAACCTTTTAGAATTCTTTGAAAAGGTCAACAGGCATGTGGATGCGGGAGAACCCATGGACATTATATATCTGGACATTCAGAAGGTGTTTGACACGGTCCCTCACCAAAGGCTACTGAGAAAACTCCACAGTCAGGGAATTAGAGGGCAGGTCCTCTCATGGACTGAGAACTGGTTGAAGATCAGGAAACAGAGAGTGGGTGTCAATGGGCAATTTTCACAATGGAGAGAGGTGAAAAGCGGTGTGCCCCAAGGATCTGTCCTGGGACCGGTGCTTTTCAACCTCTTCATAAATAACCTGGAGACAGGGTTGAGCAGTGAGGTGGCTAAGCTTGCAGACGACACCAAACTTTTCCAAGTGGTGAAGACCAGAAGTGATTGTGAGGAGCTCCAGAAGCTCTCCAGAAGCTCTCCAAACTGGCAGAATGGGCAGCAAAATGGCAGATGCGTTTCAATGTAAGTAAGTGTAAAGTCATGCACATTGGGGCAAAAAATCAAAACTTCACATATAGGCTAATGGGTTCTGAGCTGCATGTGACAGATCAGGAGAGAGATCTTGGGGTGGTGGTGGACAAGTTGATGAAAGTGTCGACCTAATGTGTGGGGCGGCAGTAAAGAAGGCCAATTCTATGCTTGGGATCATTAGAAAAGGTATTGAGAACAAAATGGCTAATATTATAATGTACAAATCGATGGTAAGGCCACACCTGGAGTATTGTGTCCAGTTCTGGTCGCCACATCTCAAAAAGGACGTAGTGGAAATGGAAAAGATGCAAAAGAGAGCAACTAAGATGATACTGGGCTGGGGAACCTCTCTTATGAGGCGTTTGGGCTTCTTCAGCCAAGAAAAGAGACGCCTGAGGGGGGACATGATTGAGACATACAAAATTATGAATGGGAAGGATAAAGTGGATAGAGAGATGCTCTTTACACTCTCACATAACTCCAGAATCAGTGGACATCCACTAAAATTGAGTGTTGGGAGGGTTCGGACAGACAAAAGAAAATATTTCTTTACTCAGCGTGTGATTGGTCTGTGGAGTTCCTTGCCACAGGATGTGGTGATGGCGTCTGGCCTGGATGTCTTTAAAAGGGGATTGGACAAGTTTCTGGAGGAAAAATCAATTATGGGTTACAAGTCATGATGTGTATGTGCAACCTCCTGATTTTAGAAATGGGCTATGTCAGAATGCCAGATGCAAGGGAGGGCACCAGGATGAGGTCTCTTGTTATCTGGTGTGCTCCACTGGGGCATTTGGTGGGCTGCTGTGAGATACAGGAAACTGGACTAGATGGGCCTATGGCCTGATCCAGTGGGGCTATTCTTATGTTCTTATGTCACAAAGCCAGTTCAGAATAAGAACAGAAAGCACTGCTTTTCAATAACCCTGTAAAGTTTTATTAAGTATTTAATGTTATTGAATTATACTCTTATAATACTGTTAGTATTAAATAATAAGTACTCAGTATTATAATTCCAATGTGCAGAATGAGATGGCCTCCGTGTGAATTAATGACAGAAGCAAGATTTAAAGATCTTCCTGATCCGTCACTTAGCCACTGTACAACACTAGCTCTCAACAGGGTACCACACTTTAAAAGGATGCAGCTAAACTGGTTCAGAGAAGGACTACAAAGATGATCAGGGATCTGGAAAGTCCCATGGAAACTTGGTCTGTTTTACCTGGAAGAGAGGAGGCTGAGTGGGGCACATGATAGTGCTCTTCAAATCCTTGAAAGGCTGTTGTATGAAAGCAGTCAATGGTTTATTCTCTGCTGCTCCAGAGAGTGCATAAGAGCCATGCTGGATCAGACCCAAGGCCCATTAGTGCAGCTTAGGGTGCAATCCTAACCCCTTATGTCATTGCTTTCCAGCACTGGCACAGCGGTGCCAGTGGGACATGTGTTGCATCCTGCAGTAGGGTGTTACTCACGGAGGCCTCCTCAAAGTAAGGGAATGTTTGTTTCCTTACCTCAGAGCTGCGTTGCCCTTATGTCAGTGCTGGAAAGCACTGACATAAGGGGTTAGGACTGTGCCCTTAATCACTTAACAGTAAGAGTGGTTCAGCAATGGAACCAATTACCAAAGGAAGGCGTGGGTTCTCTCTTGCTGGAGGTCTTCAAGCAGAGGCTTGAGAAGCACCCTTTGGAGATGAAGTAGACAGCATTTTCCTTGTTCTAGCAGGGGGTTGGACTAGACGACCTTAAAGGTCCCTTCCAATTCTATTCTTCTATAATAAAAATACATATCCTCGCTTTGGCTTTATTGAAAGTTATTTTGTTCTGCATGCATGCCAGTCAAGGGGCATTTGACTCAGCTAGCATTTCCTGGCATTTGACTCAGCTAGCATTTTTTATTCTGTCCGATAAAAGCATATTTCACTAAGATTGAGTCACATAACCCTGGCAGGCTTGTCTTTTTCATTGCTCAGTTCTTGGATTGTCTGAGGGGATTTATTGGTATTTCCTGGATGGCTCACCTTCCTTTAGAAACTGGAAATGATGAAGTCTCCCAGAGGCAATAGGCCAGGGGTTTTGCTTTGGAGGTAATGAAAAGACTTGTATGATGGAACTTGCTTTCTTTGGAGGGTTTACTTTCCCCTGGGGGCTGGGGATAAGAATAGGCCCTCAGTTTGGCTGTACTTGTCGTAAGAGGCGACTGAATAGCCACCGGGTAGATGGGACTCGTCAGCCTGGGAAGGCAGCTCATCTGAGAGAAGGAAAACTCTGATCCCAAACCTCCACTGCCTTGTGGCTACATCCAGTTATGGAAAAGGCTTCAGGAGTCAACCTTGAGGCAAAATCTGGAGCCGGAGTCCCTGAGGCAGTTCACGGCTGAACACAGTCACGTTCTGGCAACTCCTGCGACGCCGCTGGAACCAACCGTATTGGCTTCTGCCTTTCCATTGGACCATTTCAGCGACGTGGAGAGGGGGGATTTGCTGCATGGGTAACAGCCTATCCTCCATACCTACTTTACCCAGGCTTCGCGCACTGGAGAGGACACTCTGTTCCAGAGCCACCATTCAGAGCGTGACACCATGGTCTTCCGAGACTGAAGGATGCCAACACACATTACTTTGCTGGATATCCAGCAAAAGTCTGCCCCTAATCTACAGTATGCAAATAGCCTATGCACTAGTGCATTGTGTTGCTGTCAGTTTCTGGGCCATTCCCCTTAAAGGGGAATGACCCCTTTCTGGTTCCCCTGGTTTGAGAACCACTGTGGGAACCACTATGCTAATGTGTTTTTGGTCACTAACTTGGGCTCAGTTACTTGTTGGTGCCCTTAGTGGGTGTAGTTTAATAATGGCATACTATCGACATACATTGTGCTATCCATAGTTGTATGTTCTGAAGGCAAACCCTGCCCCCATGGAGCTTACAGTTTGCAAGATGTTACTAAACAAGCAAAGCTGTCTCCATCACTGCATCTCTAGGCACTGATGGGAAATGTTTCAGCTGTTTATTTTCTTTTTGCCATACAGCAGCGAAAGCTTGCCACAAGTGAAGATGATGAGCTGAAATACCATAGTTTAGGTCCTACATCATCTGGGAGGGGGAGGAGGCCAGGGTCCTAGATCTTCCTGGAAGAGAGGCTGTAGCTCAGTGATGAATCACATGCCTTGCATGTGGAAGGTCCTAGGTTCAGTCCCTGGTATCTCCTGATAGGGCTGGGAAAGACTACCTTGTCTGAGACCCTGCCAGCCTAGAGAATACTTTGCTAGATGGACCAGCAGCTTGACACAGTTTATGATGAGATTTCTGGCACAGTCCAATGATACATTCTTTGGGTTAATCGCCCCCACCCCATGTTGCTTTTATTCACCACAAACACAGATTACATAAAGTATTGCCTTGCAGTACTTGCAGTCCACTGTGTGGACTGTGCTAACTGACATGAAAATCACTTTTCCTTTTGTGATGCAGTTCCCTTCATTTTACAATGCATCCCTAGTCCAATAATACCAGAATTTCCATAGAGATATAACCAAGTCAAGCCTGGTAGCTCTATCACATATTACTATATGCTAAATCTGGTGAAATTCATACAATGGACATGAGGGGGCAGTGTTATATGTTGTATGATTACCAAAAGGAAGAAAAAAATCACTTTTGCCTGATCTTAGTATAATGGAAGGAGTAATCTGTTCTCCCTCCACTGATCCAAAGTATCTATGTGAGTTGAAACCTAGACTATCATTTCCCATTCCAAATTCTTTTCTCAAAGTCACATGTGCATTTCATATCCCTTGGGTCACATCATAGAGATGCTGGCCTTTGGAAAAATCATGGAGAGCAACAGCAGCCCAAGCTGGGACACTGTTGGCTCTTGCAGAAAAGGCCTCTTATTGCTCCAGTTATAAATGCAGATTTAGGGGGCTGCTCCTGCTAAGTTGAGAGCTTCATAATAAGTTTTTAATGTTCACTGAGGGGGCTATAAAACATAAAGGATGAGAATTTCCATATTTGAAAATGTCCTTGATTGGCAGTTTTATTATCTCTGGAAGGTGCATGGGCTTTTAAGACAATCAACCTGTGGGCTTTTTCTTTTCTTTTTTCTTTTTTTTGCAAGAGAGAAAATAATCTTGCTGCTTAAGTCTTGCACCCAGCTAATTGCATTTTAATAAGTCTCTTAAAATCTTTCCATATTTCTTTTAATATCCCATTATTAGACAAAGCAATTGCTGAGAGATGCTAGAGGACGCTGAAATTAAGGAAAAAGAGAGAGCATCATAATAAGGCTTTTGTGGCAAAAACACAACCAAACAATCCATGCAATAGGAGTACTTTGCAACTTGGATTAGCCCCCAGATATTGCCCCTGGAGTTTGACTCAAACGCTAACCACCTTTACGGCTCACAACTAACTAAAAAATGGACAGTCTCTGGCTCCTCAACAACCTTTTCCTACCTTATCATGAATTGCCTGATTTTCCCACTAGGAAATACACTTGGGCCTATTCCAAGCTTACAGAGGGCAGCCCACTCACCTTGGACATCTGTAAGAATGGTCTCAGAGAGGCTAAGCAGGAAAAAGAAACATTGTTACAGGCTGATGGTTTGCCATCACCAAGGGCTAAGGTGGTTTTACAGAATGTAGATTCAGATAACTAGCATAGGTATGGATGCCTATGCTAGGTGTGGTGGTGGACAGGTCGATGAAAGTGTCAACCCAATGTGCGGCGGCAGTGAAGAAGGCCAATTCTATGCTTGGGATCATTAGGAAGGGTATTGAGAATAAAACGGCTAGTATTATAATGCTGTTGTACAAATCTATGGTAAGGCCACACCTGGAGTACTGTGTCCAGTTCTGGTCGCATCTCAAAAAAGACGTAGTGGAAATGGAAAAGGTGCAAAAGAAAGCGACTAAGATGATTACGGGGCTGGGGCACCTTCCTTATGAGGAAAGGCTGTGGTGTTTGGGCCTCTTCAGCCTAGAAAAGAGACGCCTGAGGGGGGACATGATTGAGACATACAAAATTATGCAGGGGATAGGGAGATTGGATAGGATTGGATTGGATTGGATTATGCAGAGTGGATAGGGAGATGCTCTTTACACTCTCACATACTACCAGAACCAGGGGACATCCACTCAAATTGAGTGTTGGGCGGGTTAGGACAGACAAAAGAAAATATTTCTTTACTCAGCGTGTGGTCGGTCTGTGGAACTCCTTGCCACAGGATGTGGTGATGGCGTCTAGCCCAGACGCCTTTAAAAGGGGATTGGATGAGTTTCTGGAGGAAAAATCCATTATGGGGTACAAGCCATGATGTGTATGCGCAACCTCCTGATTTTAGAAATGGGTTATGTCAGAATGCCAGATGCAAGGGAGGGCACCAGGATGAGGTCTCTTGTTATCTGGTGTGCTCCCTGGGGCATTTGGTGGGCCGCTGTGAGATACAGGAAGCTGGACTAGATGGGCCTATGGCCTGATCCAGTGGGGCTGTTCTTATGTTCTTATGCCCCAGGCAGGCTAGTAAAAATATGTGTGAACTTATGCACAAAAGAAAAGACAACCCTAGAAATTCCTGTGTTTGGTATGTCCCTCCCCTGCCTTTTTTCCATAACAAGCTGCTAATGTATGTCTACAGTTATACATGACTGGACTGGTTGGCAACCCTCGGTTTGGCTGTACTTGTCGTAAGAGGCGACTAAACAGCCACCGGGTAGATGGGACTCGTCAACCTGGGAAGGCAGCTCATCTGAGAGAAGGAAAACTCTGATCCCAAACCTCCACTGCCTTGTGGCTACATCCAGTTATGGAAGAGGCTTCAGGAGTCAACCTCAAGGCAAAATCCGGAGCCGGAGTCTCTCAGGCAGTTCATGGCTGAACACAGTCACGTTCTGGCAACTCCTGCGACGCCGCTGGAACCAACTGTATTGGCCTCTGCCTTTCCATTGGACCATTTCAGCGACGTGGAGAGGGGGGATTTGCTGCATGGGTAACAGCCTATCCTCCATACCTACTTTACCCAGACTTCGCACACTGGAGAGGACACTCTGTTCCAGAACCACCATTCAGAGCGTGACACCATAGTCTTCCAAGACTGAGGGATGCCAACCCAGTATTCCCAGGCGGTCTCCCATCCAAGTACTAACCAGGCCTGACTCTGCTTAGCTTTCAAGATCAGACAAGATTGGGCATGTGCAGGGTAACAGTTGCTGCATAGTTATACATGAAGGACTCTGCTTTCAGCCTGCATTGGGAAGCACCATGTTCTTGGCACTTCCTAACAGCTTTCAGGTTCCTAAGCTGAAAGCTGAATCCTGTGCATGGTATCGAGCATGTTAACCATAGGTTTGATGACCCCCATGTGCAGTCTTTTTTCATAGCTAGGATGACCTTCCTAGATGGGCATGTGAATTGTTCCTCATAGGAAGAGCCCTGCAGGATCTGGCCAAAACGCCGTCTAGGCCAGCATCCTATTTCCTGTGGTGGCCAACCACATCCTACTGCGAAGTCCATAAACAGAGCATGGAGGCAACAGCCCTCTCCGGCAGTTGGCATTCAGAGGTATATTGCCTCAAAAAATATACTGCCAGAGGTATACAAACTTGGAGATAGTGTGCAGCAGTATGATCACCAGCTTCATTACTGGCTTATTTTCAGAAGTAATTTTAGGCGCAAGCCTATATACACTTACCTGGGAGTAAGTCCCATTGAAATAAATGGGACTTACTTCTGAGTAGACACATATAGTCTTGTACTGTTTCTTTATCTGGTCAATTTCTCACCTGGAATAAGGTGAGGTTCCAATAGTGCTGAAATGCACCTTCCAAACTGGGCCAATTAATTAATACTGTTACTTCTTCTAATTGCACAAGACTGTTCGGTACTTATTATCACTAAACATAGAGGTCGCTGGAATATATGAAATATACAGACCAGGGTGGTCCAACATGCAGTCCATGGGCTGCATGTGGCCTGTGAAGCCTCTTTTGGTGGACCACAAGGACACTACTGTACCCACCCCCTCCTGCCTCTTGCCACCAATTACTTCTGCATTTGCGCCCTTGGGGGGTGGGGCCAGCATACTGTGGCCCCTGTAGTGGTAAAAGTTGGACAGTCCTAGTATATCTGTCCATCCTTGATACGTGAGGACTCAGCCACCTTTTGACTGAGATCCTGCAAGGGGTGCAATGTGTTTGATTGCTCTTCACATATGGTTGCATTGCCTCCCCACCCCAGAGGTCCTTGCAGTATAGCAGTTCTCTCTCTGGCATCCCTCACCTGTTATCATGCTTGGCATTTACAGTAAATATTTCTACAGTATTTTTTTTCAGCTCTATCGTCCAAGGCAGTTTCCATAGAAATAGAAAGCTATAGGGGTAATTTGGTCATTTTTTCCAATGTTGGCGAGTTAAGCCTGAAATTCTCCTTGGGGCTGGCACAAACAGAAAAGATGTTTGTCTGCATAGAGACATCCTGATAGCCATAACGGATCCAAAATGTCTTTCCATACTTCCACACAAAACCAAGGGATGGAAACATTCACAAAAGGTCCCCTTTCTCATCAGCAGGCTGTGCTGCACATGTTCCCCTCTGCATTTTGTGTAGGAAGTGAACGTCCAGCTACTTATCCTCTTTTTCATGTGGTTCCTTTAATCCCCCAGATTGGGTTACAGAACCATTTTACAGTTTCAGTTTTACAAAGCAAAAAACTTTCCTTTAATGTTGGCATTTCTGAAGAAAAATGGCTTCAATCAAAACATCTGTTGCTGCTGCTGCTGCTCTGTGTGTGTTTCTTTTTACGTTAGCCAGATGTGACATATGGAAAAGAAGTAAACCAAAATGTGGCATCCAGGTCCAGCCACAGTGTGATAGAAAGGCAGGGTCTTAGTCAAAACATCCTTGAAGAGGTTTTTGTTATACCCACCACTATGGCTGAAATCCTAGAAACACTTATTTGGGGTGTGAGGTATCCTGGGCATCTCCTGGACAGTTCCTGTAAATAGCAGGAGAACAATGAACTATGTTTACTCCCTGTTGTACTACAAGGGCTGTCGCCTGCCTGTGCATCTACTGTAAAACAGTGGCTGTACTGCCTCATTCCAATGGCATTCCTAAGGTGTGAGATCTGATTTAAGGACAGGCTACCCAACCATCTGCCTAGGACACCTAGGACACATTGGAGAAAACAAATTTGTTTTAATTTGCTGTTCAGTTGTGCATGCCAAAAGTCATGAAAGGGGCTACAAATGCAATACCCAAAATAAGTTATTCAGGAGCGTCACAGGAACCCGTACCCGTAAATTATGCAGGGGATGGACAGAGTGGATAGGGAGATGCTCTTTACACTCACATAATACCAGAACCAGGGGACATCCACTAAAATTGAGTGTTGGGCGGGTTAGGACAGACAAAAGAAAATATTTCTTTACTCAGCGTGTGGTCGGTCTGTGGAACTCCTTGCCACAGGATGTGGTGATGGCGTCTAGCCTAGATGCCTTTAAAAGGGGATTGGACAAGTTTCTGGAGGAAAAATCCATTATGGGGTACAAGCCATGATGTGTATGCGCAACCTCCTGATTTTAGAAATGGGTTATGTCAGAATGCCAGATGCAAGGGAGGGCACCAGGATGAGGTCTCTTGTTATCTGGTGTGCTCCCTGGGGCATTTGGTGGGCCGCTGTGAGATACAGGAAGCTGGACTAGATGGGCCTATGGCCTGATCCAGTGGGGCTGTTCTTATGTTCTTATGTACAATAAGTGGGAGGGAAGGTGAGTCACAGTTTCCTTAACCTCCTTGTTGCTCTTCTCCCCTCCCGTGGACTTGTCACCAAATGGGAGTTCTTTGTATAGCTGCCTCCACTATAGCAGCCCCTCTACCTTGGGAAACCTTTTGCTTAAGATCCAGCCATTGTACTAGTACAGGGTTAGAGTGGTATTGGCTTGGCTATTTAAAGTGAGGTGAAAGAAAAATATCCAAGGTAAACAAACAACAAAATAAATGTTTACTAAACATATAGTGGTTTGGGAGTTGGACTTAGACCTGGAAGATCCAGGTTCAAATCCCCACTTGGCCAGGAAGCTTCCGTCACAGGTTTGTTGTTTAGACAAGGAGGGAAGGAATAATGTACTCCACCTGAACTCCTTGGAGCAAGGATGATATCAAAATGCAAAAAATAAATAAAAGAAGTTATCAAAGCAATTTGAAAAAAAAACACACATAGGAGAACATGGGATAAGAAAAAAACCCACAGGGATAAACATGTCCAGCTAACCCTAATTAGACTTGTTGTCCTATTGTAGCCAGATTCTAAAGTGAAGCAGTATCTATATGGGAGTCAGTTTTTCAGTTCAGATGGCCAATTTTAAGTTTCTTTTCTCCAAAATAATGTGTCGAGCTTATCATTTCTCCAAACCCTTTTTCCTATTTTTCTTACGCGCTTGGCCTCTGCTTTCTCAGCTGATTTTTTCACTTTTCTGCCTACAAGTTGAATTCAAACCCACAAGAACATCTATCTGGTTTTTTGGTTTGTTTTTTTTAATGTAACCATGCCAGCACAGAACATAACCCAAATACAAAATGGAGGAAGGAGGTAAAAAAAAAAAGTTGGTCAAGTGGAAAGGGGCCAAAGACACTCTTTGCTTCTGTTGGCTTTTGATCAAAGCCCAGTCATGCTACTGAACACATAATTACTTTTTCCTACATAAATTGATGATTTGCTGACCTAAATGCCACCAGGGCAAAAAAAAAAAAAAAAAAAAAAAAAAAAAAGACAACTTGCCTCTCATTTTGGAACATGGACAATAGAGTCTCCTTGACCCAAAGTATCTCTGTGGGCAGAGCACATTTGCACACACACTATCCCTGTGAAAAACCCACTCATAATTTTTTTTTTTTTGCTAGAAAATGATAGAAATAGGTAGAACTTAAGTATCACACCAGAATCTCACCCTCTCTGCTCCATCCATATGTTCCATAGCGCTCTCTCTCTCTCTCTCTCTCTCTCTCTCTCTCTCTCTCTCTCTCTGTGACAGCTCTATAAAAATCTTGGGACACGCTCTATTTTCTCTGCTGTTTTCAAAAGCACAAATGATTCCCCCCCTACCCCCCTTCCTGGGGCCTGTTGTAGTATGAGGATGAAGAGGGAATTGAAAACAAAAAAGTCACACAAATTTCCCTTTGGGTCTCCATCTTGTCCGGTCTCCTTTACATCCACCCCTTCCCTTTTGTGTTATATTTTCTTGAAGTCAAACCTCCCCAGAGAAGTGGGGGGGGGGGATTGTAGAGTTTTGTGGCACTTGGGGGGGGGGAGATGCTTGGAAGGAAAAGTGAAAAGAGAATTGCAATGTTAAAAATGAGAAGCTAATCAAAGGCAGCCCAGGCGGGCACTGCTTTCATCTCCTGTCTTCAAAGAGGCGCAAACAAATATTGATTGTGTGCTGTGCAACAGCCTCAGTGGCAGGGTGGCTGACAACCTCCCTGTCCTCTTTATGACAACCACTTCCCCCCATACACACGCACATGCATTCTGTGATGATTTTTTGTTGTTGTCATTGTAGTATCTTTATTATAGAGTATGATCAACATATTGTATTACCAATGTACAGGGTAACCTGTTGATTGTGTCTAGTGCAGCAACCTTTTTCCAACTGAAGCCTGTGGAAAAGCCCTGAGCAGAGCTTGGAAGCCATCTCCTTCTGCTGTAGCTTCCTAGCAATTGTTGTTTAAAGACAAACAGCCTCTGAACCTGGAAACTCCATATTGCCACCATGATATTACTACTAGTGAGGCAGATATAATAGCTCAGGATCTGAATTTTTCATTTTACTATCAGCTTCAGATTTCAGCTCAGGTCATTCTGTTAAAGCAAAAGAACAACCTTACTTGTGCCTAGTTGTATTGGGGGGGGGGGTTTCTGTTACCCGGGGCCCTCTCTGACAGTGTTAACAGTAGCCATGGTGGCCTTTTATTCAGTAAGGTCAGCAACCCACAGAATTCCCCCAAGACCTACTCTCTGTAACCTGAGACTGGATCCATGTGCTTGCTTTTTCCTAATGAGGAAGACCTGCCTTAGCTCAGGAAGAATTGAGGATGGAAGAGCTCTCAATGGGGGCTGAGGGGTTGCAAGAATGTGTGCTGGGGTGTTGGGAGCTGAGGAATGAAAGGTGCATTGAGCATGCGCACATGTATATTATGTACACACACAAAGAATGGACTAATCTGAGACGTCTTCTCCTGTACAGCAATCATTCTGTCTCTTCCACTTTCAACTCTCTCCACACACATACACCCCCCACCAACACACCACAAGGCACCAATTAGACCATTATACCCTCGGAAAGCCATGGCTTCAGTCTCTCTTTATCTTGGACAGTAGCCGGAAACTGGCAGATTGGAACCAAATGGGAAGCCTGACTCAAAACAGATGCAGCCTTTGCAGGGGGAGGTTGGAGAAGCGAAATGGAGCAGGGCGGATGCAGATATGTAGAAATTTCATAAAGTATCTGCCAGTGCTGCAAGGATGTGAAGATGGGTGCCAACAGCCCATTAAAGGTGACTTGGTCATGTCACTTCCAGCTGTAGTTGAGGAGATGGGGTTAATAAGAGGCAGCAAGACCTCAGCCCAGAGGAAGCCAAAACAGAAGAGGCAACAAGAAAGTCTCTTCTGAAACTATGTTGTTTTGTGTTTGGGTACATATGAGATGTAAAGGAAACTCACCCGTTGTGCTATGAACAAGATCAGGCACGTCTACAGTACCAGTTTATCTACTTTCCAGCTGGTTTAACTATCACAACTTCCTCCAACTATCACAACCATGGGAAATGTAGTTTGGAGAGAATAATGAGAAGACCCCAGTCTATAATAATTAGAGACCTCACCCACTCCCTAACCTTTCATAAGGTAACAGTGGTGGGAAGAGGCCGGAGTGCTGTGACAGAGCACAGGCTGGGACACAGAAGGTTCCAGACCCAGTCCCTTGCATAATGCCACTTCATATGTTCAATCCCCAAGGACACTCATCAGGAGCTATGACAGGTGAACAAATTTGAACATGACTGGTATCATGTAGGCATGCACAACATTTGGTATTCTTCATGTTCATATCCTTCCTACAAGGGAGTAGCAGCATTTTAAGCGACCTGAGGATAAGCTGAGAGCTACCTAGCAGAGGAGAGATTCAAACTTAGGTTTCCTACATCCACATGCTAGACCTCTGATCAAATGAAGCTGCCTTATCTGGAGTCAGAGCATTGATCCTTCTAGCTCAGCATTATCTATACTGACTGGCAGTGGTTGTCCAGGGTTTTAGGCTTGGGGTCTTTCCCAACCATTCCTGGGGATACTACCAGAGGGTTGAACCTGGGATATTTTGCTGCCAGGCAGAGCACACAACTGAGATATGAACCCATCTACCATTGCACATGGCTCTCAGTACTCATCAGAAACTACCAAATTTCAGGAATTCTGAAGCCAAAGCTAATACAGTACTTCTTTTTGTGTTGGAGCATCCATGTCACAGAGAATCTCGGGTAGGTTGTGGATAAGGCTTGTAATTTAAAGACATGGCAGAATATCAATAAAGCTATTAGAGAAGGGGGGTACTGTCTAGCCCAGAAAGTCATTCCTTGCCTCTTTTACCTCCACCACGAGCCCAAGGAGACAATACTTCAGGAAGGATCTATAGGAAGCAATTATGGTGGCCACCTGTCCCTGGAGGGGTGAGGTAGGGCAGACAACCCCTGCCTATTGTTTATTGAAATTTATGTTAAAAAGCCTTTTCTTTTCCTGCTGAGCCTGTGTGAATCCCACCTGGCAATCTTAAAGCTACTTTAAATGCTATCCATTTTCTATACAGGGAAGTCCTTTTGTGTAACATGAATCCTGCATACAGATCACCTCATAGGTCAGTTGGACAGTGTCTGTTTTGCTGCCATTTCCCCAAAACAGCTTTTCTGAAGAATGGACAAAAAGTAAAGCCTCTTTGGAGGCTAAGTGCGATGAAGCACACAAAGGATGTACACACAGAGATTCTTCTCCTATGCACCAGCGAGGGGGTTGGAATGTGAGGAACACACAGTCCTAAAGTTACAACTAGAGCACATTGCTGGAGACCCTGTCAACACCCCTGCGCTTTACAACTGTATTTGATCCTCCTGGGGTGGGAGGGTTAAGTCTCCAGCATGTTTCAGATTAAGCTAGTTGGGATGTGGTATTGACAGGGCTCTATGAGGCATACTACAAAACCTCGTTTGGCCTCCCAGGCACAATCCCACTCCCACTTCGCCCGTCAGCTACCATCAGCCTAGGAAATGGGCAGAACTCTGGAGCTACACAGAGGTTGTCACAGGGACCTCATTGATGGATTTGCATCACTGCAAAATCTTTGGCTGAATTTGGCAGATGATGAATTCCTTCTGTTCTCACATACAAAGTGAGACTTCCACTTCCAGTTTCCCCTCCCCATACCCAAGGCCAGCCTTAGACCAATCATAGCCCAGGCAAGGAGTATCTTCAGTGCCATTTATTCAACTTTTGAATACCTTATTTTTTATTGCATTTGTAACTCCTTTCATGACTTCTTTGATGTACAATTTGCGTTCATGATTTATCCTGTGATGCAAGTTGATACTGATCTTTGCTTATTTATGCTATATATACTAGTATAAGAAAAAATGTGTCCTCTTTCTTACAGAAGACTTTTAATTTTAAAAATAATCAAAATGCTCCAAACCCAGCAGCCCAGCCAATCATCTGGGTCAGCAGCAGCCCCTAAGCCTGGCCTTTTCTATACACATTACATAGTGGGGCACAGTGTGGACTGCCACCAAGTACCCCCATTTCCCTGCCATGCCCAACACTCCCTCTGTGTGCACACATCTGGGCTTTAACTTCCTGCTTCACCTCTGGGGTGGAAGGAAGATTGTTGCTGTAGTCTAGAAAAAGGCAGGAAGCACTGCCTTAACAAAGATTTGAACATACAACCCCCACTGCTGCATCCAACATTCCATTCATTGCACTGCATTGACTGAGGATGGACTTTCTTGTCTAGAATTCTTCAAGAAAACAGTTTGAGAGTATCAAGCGTTAACATTCGGAAGGAACCAGTTAGCCCTCCTGACAGAAAATTGGATCTGAGTGGGGATGGTTGTGTAAGAAATCTGATGAAGCAGGTTTCTTAGGACTCTCTTAAAATAGGCAAGGCACCTTTGGGGGACAGCGATGCCTGGGCTGGTGGGGGGGAGGAATGACAAGAAATTAATTCACTCTCCATGTTAGTACCTCTCTTTAGAGCAAAGACACATCACATCCCCTAAAACATTCCTTTGGTACTGGGGGGTGGGGGAGAAAAGGTTTTTTTAAATCTCAATTTTCTAATAGATCTGCATGCATGCATTTGTATATGTGATACTGATGGATTCGATGAGTCTCACATCAACAGTTCTAGAGGAAAGAAAAACTGGTAGGATTATCTCCAAGGGCGAGAAGCTGTTCTCACTTGCATGTTTGCAGCCTCCTAAGATTTCACTGGGGCATCAAGGTTTTGTCTGTGGCATCTCCAGCAGGCCTGCTCCATCACCAGTCTCCTAAGTGGGAAAGTGTAATTAGGACAGAAGTGAATTCCAGTCAGTTCAGGAGGGGGAAATGCATCTTTTTCTTTTGGTTTCTGAAAACATGCTATTATTAATTAAAGAGCACAAATACTGAGGGGGCCCCGCCCGCCTCCCATTCTCTGGCCTCAGCCGTGCGTGTCTTCTCCCTTCGTCTCCTCTTGCTAAATTTTTCAGTGTTTTTAACATCAGACTGATGTTAGGTATAATTACCAACTTTGCACCAAAATTATATTTGACATGGCTTGTGTGGGGAAATTAGAGCATTTCAGAGACCGCAAATTCACCTGGGAAGACGAGCCAAGCAAAGACAAGGTGGCACAGAGTGGAAGTAATTTGAATATTACATGTGCCCTCCTGAAAATGCCAAAATCATTTAAATTGCTAGAAAGGATATTTTCCCTAATTAACCGTGTGTGCTGGAGGGTTCATAACAGTGCCAGGGAGATGGAGGGTGGACCAGCTGAGCTGAGATGGTGCCTGCGCCACAGGGGGCAGCAGAGCACTGGCTGAGGTGGGAGGGAGAGTAGGCGCCCCTCCCACACATTATGGTGGGTTAATTGCCACCCTGCAGTCGTTTGTTCTTCCCAACAGACACTTGGTTCTGCAGGGAAGATGTCATGCCCCTAATATTGTAGATGCATAGGCCTGGAAAAAGACAGAGGCTGTCAGTTCCAAACCGCCTGCCCCTGTGCAGAAAGGTCAACACATCTGGAGATCTCCTCAGGCGCTAGATTCAGGGGTGCCATTAAGGGGCCAATTTGGCTTATGGCGCACAGTTCCCCTGTAGCCCCATTGCTAAGCCTCCTTCTCCCACTGTCTCCTGTGACTCTAAAAACGTTGTCAGGCTTTCCCTGCCTGTGGCTGTGGAAAACCGCACCGAGTCTTTGTGCTCCTTCTAATGTGAGGGCTTCCACCTGTGATGGGCTCCATCTCCCCTCCTGCCTTTGCAGCTCCTGTGGTTTCAGCTTCGTTACATATTCATCTTTCTAATGCAATTATTAGCTTGTGGGGAAGGGAAAAAATTAATAAAGATGCTCTGATTAGCTTCTTACAGATTTTTTTTTAAAAGGCCTTGTTAACTGGGTTCAGGAAGATTATTGCGGGCAAGGAGGTTTTTTTGGAGAGCTACTAATATGCTGGTTGGAGGGGCTTCACTAGGAAAGGAGCAGGGCAGACGAAAAGGTTTGCTGGATTCACACTGGCATTTTTCCAGAGATGTTTTCCAAGAAATGTTAGTTTGCATAGACTGTATGAAAAGTATGAATCCTTCAAGGAGCAAAAGACACCAGGGAGAGCCAAACTAATGCTTGGTGATGGCCTAAACGTCCAAGGTAGAGCTGCTTAGTGCTCTAGTACTGGGTTTGGCCATGAGAAAACAAGTTCCTAATTAAAGAGGAACTCCCTACCCACACAGGTTTTGACAGAACACAGAATTATGGATCTGGTTGTGGTTAGATATCCTGGTTTATGAACAACCTGTGGTTTGCATAAACCACAGTTTCCTATATTCAGATGAATCAGGAAACTGCTGTTTGTTATGAACTGAATGGAAGCTTTTAATCTCCACCCCCCCTTGCCCTAGGGTTGCAAACTCTGGGTGAAGATACTCCTGGACATTTTTTTTCCCCTAACATGTGCCGTGTCATTAAGTCAAGGAGGTCCTACTAATATCTCTAGGATTGCTTTCGGTAGCCACTTGGAGATCAGTACTAATTCCTGGAGATTCCAAGCCGATCCTGGATCAATGGAACCAATATCTTGCACACAAAGAAAGGGGGAAGAGGAGGGAGTATGCATGAGCCTGAGATTCACAATGACTTGCATGCATAATCATGGTTTGTTAATGTTAATGTTTGTTACAGCAGCTTGTTACATCAAGCTGCTGTATTCTCCAGAAGGTCTTGTAAAGTCAGCATGAGGAACATTGGGCCGATTCACCCCCAGCCTCTGGTATGAAGCATTGTCCTGAAGTGCTTCTTCATGAATGGACCCGTTGCTGCGCAGAGCTCCTGCCTGCTTCTTGAAACAGAGCCCTTTCCAGGCAAAAGATCTGCTCCCAAAGGAGGGCTTTGGGTGATCTGCAGGGTAGGAAGGGCTCCATTTCACATAACAAGGTTGGAGTCCTCCCTGCTAATTCATCTGCTTATGAAGTAACACACAGTCCCAACTTGCTGCTTCACACAGCTCAGTCACGAATCATCCTTATTCTGCAACTTAAGCATAAAAACTATACCCATGTAAACAGCAACAGCAGACAGTTTTAAGAAGAGGGGGGCCAAAGCAGGGCAGCAGAAAAGAACAGCACACCTGGTGATCTTCTTGGCTCCACAGTTGTGTTAGTGCTGGTGCAATACAATCTCCACAGCACCTAGCATCTCATTTGCTGATTTCCAAGTGCATTCTTCCATCAAAGTATTGTTAGTTTGTTTCTAAGATTGGAACAAACGAAGTAAAACCCAAAACAAATTTCAGGATTTCTTTCCCAGTAGAAAGACCTGAGAATTTTTGAGTGAATTTTTGAATTTCTGTAGAACAAGCCGAATTTGTAAGGGGGCTTCTGCACATCCCTCTTTGTGATACCATGCTCCTAAAAAGCAGCCACAGAGTGGGGAATGCCATATATAACAGGACAGGAGTCCACCGTTTCAACCTGTGAGGTGTGCCTATCACACGTGTACTGTATACAGTCTGCATGTCCTGTTGCCTGTGTCCGGTTTCATTCCCAGTCATGCACTTAAAGTAATGCATCACTGCCAACGCAGCCTCAGAGTGTTTCTGAACAACACTCATAAAATCTAGCAAAGAGGGCCTTTGGGTATGCTGCCTCACAAAAGGTCTACATTCATGATCAAGATGCTTGGATGTGATGAAACCTACATCTGTCCCAGCTGCATAGAGATGGCCAAAGACAAGGTGAAATTCTGGTTGAGGGATTGCTAGTATCTCTTATTTTAAAAATTCCTCATTCCCTCCTCCACCCCATTGATAATAGTCCATGTGACTGCCTGCTTCCATCCCTGATATGTGAGAGAACAGGAGGCGGGGAAGATTAACGCGCCCTGCTGAGTGACATTTCCCTTGCTCCTGAGGTGTGATTATTGGGTGATAATTATACCCTCTGTTATGCTGGTTTCCCACCTCCCTCCAGAGCTGGGATCTTGGTTGTTTCCTGTATCTTCCTGTAGGCAGAGAACTTTTTGGCCCCCCAGCTGCCAAGCGTCACTGATCAAGAAAGTATGACTATGGCTAAGCTACCCCTACTGTTTGCTTATTCTCATCTTTATCTTTCACATAACCCTCTGTCCTTGTCTCCCCCTCTTCCACAGTTTATTTATGAATTCATTCCAATATTTTTATATAAGTATATGAACAAAAAAATGTACTCCACATGGTTTGCATTAAAAAAGGGGGGCCTTAAAAATTGTTTCCTGCCCCAAAGGGACTCACAATCTGAAAAATAAGACCCAAGAAAAAGATACTGGGAAAGAACTACTGGAAAAGATGTTACGCTGGGATGGATTAGTTTGCCTCCTGCTAAACGCAAGACAGTCATTGCTGAAAAGGTGCCTCTTTACTCATTCAGCAGAGAGTTCCTGCTTCTGTTCCTGAACACCTGGGATACTGAAAAAAAATTCCTTTATTAAAAAAAATAGACGAGTATAAAATATACTGGCAGTTCGAAAGATACAACATGAAAAATCTTAATCATAACTTGTACCTTGGAACACGTATAACAAGTTGTGTGTAATAAATGTACTATACCTTTTCCAGGCTAAAAATTGAGACTGTCTATCTTAACAAGCACATCATAACACCACTTCCAATATACCACAACACTGTTCCAACATCCTCCAAATCCTCTTAACCTCTTTTTCCTTGAAATCTAATAGGGTATATCAGTTTTATCATGTAGAAATATCCTAGATCCTCCTTTGCTAAGGAATTTAATGGCTAAAAAGTTGTATTATTTGTATCTGTTGCCCCCCCCCCATGCCCTGACCCCTGACTTACCCTGGAGCAGGCACCCAATACCCAGGCTGGGGAGACTTCCCTGCTCTTGAGAGGGGAGGGCAACACAGGTTGGCTCACCCCAACCAGACAGGGGAGGCTGTCGAGACAAACTGGTAACAATGAAGGAAACAAGCCACGAACAGGAAAAGCCTTTTCTGCCCCACCTGGAGGAAGGGGAGGGGCCAAAAGGCTTGCTCCATAAAACAGGGAAGCCAGGTTTGAGAGGGAGGCAGTGTGAAGTAGGGAGCTGTGGGGTGAACAGCTCCTGCTCCCAAGCCAGGTGTGGCAGCTCTGCTAAGGAGGAGGACAAGGGTGCTGGAACCCCTTCCCCTCCAGCCAATCTGAGGCCTCCCTGGGGGTGGAACAAGCCTGCTCCAGGCCCCTACAGTATCTTCATTCCTAAGGGAAACCTGCAATGGCTAACAAACCTGAAGCAGCATGTGGGAAATCTCAAGGCACCAACTTGCCAGTACAAAAAAGGGAGAAGTAGCAGGCAACTATTAGCAAAAAGAGGAACAGAGTGCAAATCTTGGCCCTTCCATTGGCTTGTGCTGGGTGGCCTGGGGAAGTTGCTCTCTTTTTCATCCACAAAATGACACCATTCTTATTGCAGATTTAGTTACTGACTCCCCCGCCTCCACCGGTTCAGGTTCTTGGTCTTTAATAGCTGCTCAACATGCAGAAACCCAGTAGGCAGAACTTTACCCCAGTTGCTGCATCCCTTTGTTGAGGAAACACAACCTGTTGAATTTCTGCCTGTCATACAGCTTTCATCTCCACGCAAATAGTAGTGGGGGTTTGTTTGTTTAAATTGTTTAGGTAACAATGGGACAAGAGAAAAAGGTATGCTACACCACAAGACGCAGAAGCTGTCTCAGACCATTTTGATCTCTCTTAATGCCTATTGCCTTTCTCCAGCCTTCAAGCCCCAGGGCCTGTCAGGAAAGAAACTGGAAACAAGTTAACAGCACAATGAAGACTGAAAACCATACAAATGATCAACTAGATATTAATGCTTAAAGCCCTTGTTACAATCTCTTGATCCCCTTACTCTGCTGTACATCAGCCTAAGTATCTGTTCATGAACATAAATGCATGTTTTAACCCCCACTTACCCTTGCCTCCAGTTCCTTCCTTTCTCTCTCTTTTCTCCCATATGTAAGCACATTGGGGAAGGGATCTGACCTGTCTGGGTTTTTGGAGGGGAGGGTTGGTGGGTTGTATTTGTTAAAATGTCATGAAGGTGGATGGCATTATAGGAACAAATAAATAATATTACCATTAGCATGTATGTTGTTGTACATTATGTCACTGTATGACTAATAATAATAACTAGCTTACTGTATAATAATAATTATTAGCATTCTGAGCGTATGCTAATAATTGCCCCATTGCACCTGTCGTTCTCGCTCATGTTCCATGCAAGAACTATGCAGTTCTCCTTTTGGGGCACTAGATGGCACCAGGAACCCTTCTGCAGTGGCCTGGGAGAGACTTTTCAGGAACTTCCTCACAGGTATCTCTTCTTCCAGGGTAGCAAGAGCTTGTACACTAAGGAGAACTCTGATGTGGAAAGACAGAGCTCCTGATGAAAGGAAGCCTTCTTGCATTGCTCATCTCCTCTCCCTGTTTCCCTTAATGATTATTGGTAGAAAGGAACAGGTTGCCCTAAGGCAGACGGGCCTGAAGTTTGGCAGGCTTCATATCATTCACCACCTATTTTGAAGATATGTTTTGCTGGTTAACTGCACATGCCAGTTTTATCATAGCCCACTGATCACCATTCAGCCTGAGCTGGAACGAAATATTCACAAACCCCTCTGGTAGAAAAATGCTAATAAAGATTCCAGTTAAAACGTCCCAAATTTCATCTTCCTTCAACTCACCTTCACACACAAATAACTTCTTACAAGAGCTCCAGGAACTTTACTGCCCCATAGCATCCTTGGTTGCCCATCCTACTTTCTATCCAGTTGCTCTGATGGATGAGGCAGCCCTACCGAGATGCCCATAGTATGCCTCATGCTCTACCTCTTGTAAATAGCTCTGCTCTCTTGCAGTGCAAGCCACTGCTTGTCTTCTTAGAAATAAGTCCCACTGTGTTCAATGGAGCTTACTCCTAGGAAAGTGTGTATAGGATTGCAGCCTTATATAGAGTAGTCACAGTAGTACAATGCAGGGATAAAACAGCACTCCACCATGATAATGACTGAACTTTCTCTAAACCAGTGGCATTGCTATGGGGGGTGCGGGCCGCACCGAGTGACATGCCCTGGGGGGTGACGTGCCCGGGGCAATGCGCTGCTACCACGTCACGCAATACACCATTGGATGCGGAATGACCAGCAGAACACAATGCATAAACCCCCCTTGAGATAGCTCCTTTCCTTCCAAAGTTATGGCCAATAAACCGGAAGGAAAAAATGCATGGAGCCCTATGGAAAGTGAAAGTGAGCCAAATTGCGCGTTTGCTCGCAAGTAGGCATACTTACCATAGTCAGTCTGAAAGGGCTGGCTGAGAGGACTCCAATGACACCCGAATGGTCCCAATCCAGTAAATGCAGCCCACAAAAAACACCCGAGAAGGAGGTCCCTATTCAGCCGAAAGCAAGCGAAACCAGTGGTTGCGTTTACTCACGAGTAGGCAACCTTGCCTTGCTCCGTCCAAAAGGGCAGACTGAGAGGACTCCAGCATCAGAGTGGTCCTGATCCAATGAATGCAGCCCCAAAAACACCTGAGGAGGAGGTGCCTCCCCCCAGCTGCGAGTGTATGGAGCCCTATGGGAAGTGAAGCAGCCTCACGTAGCATTTACTCGTGAGTAGGCAGACGTGCCTTGGCTGGTGGTCAGACCAGGCAAAGAATGTGAGGACACCAGAATGGTCCCGATCTGATGGGACTGGAGTGCAACAAAAGCCCCAGAAGGCAGCCTCCCCTACCCCCTCACTAGAAAGGACCAACAAAGAGGCTTGAGCTGGTAAGGGGAAAGTTTTCTACGTATTTTGCACTTGCAAAGTTTCCCTCACAGCCCAATCCTACCCACATTTTCCTGGGAGTAAGCCCAACTGACTCTAATGGGACTTACTTCTGAGTAGACATGCATAGAATTGGGCTCTGAGGCTGGACTCCTATCCCTACTTTCCTGGGAGTAAGCCCCATTGACTCTAATGGGACTCACTTCTGAGTAGACAGGCACAGGATTGGGCTCTCAGACTTGTAAAGCTGGGTGGGTCTTTGTATTGATGTGCTTGACTGGGCACTGGGGAGGGCTGAAGATCTCACTGATTTTTTGGGGGGGATGTTATTGCAGGCAGACTGCAGAGAAAATTCACTTGGTGGAACAGGACTGGCTTCCCCTTATTTAATTATTTCTTTTATTTTAATTTAATTTTTTATAATTATTTATTTTAATTTGCTTGATGGCCACTTCTGGCCATGACATCACTTCCAATGGGCCCTGGACAGACTGTCATTCTAAAACAGGGGTGCTCACACTTTTTTGGCTCAAGAGCTACTTTGAAACCTAGCAAGGCCCGGAGATCTACCAGGGGGGAAGGAAGCATCTGACAGACAGCCCCTTTAATGTATGGAGCCCCTGCTGGAGTCTAGTCAGTTTCGTCAGTTTTGTTGCTGCATGCCTGAAGAGCAGCTAAAGTGTCAGTTTCAGTGTCAGTTTAGTGTCAGCTAAATATGTCAGTTTCGTCTAGTCACTAGATGAAACTGACATATTAACAGTTTGGAGAGACAGGGCTCCGCGATCTACTCATTTTGCCTCGCGATCTACCGGTAGATCGCAATCCACCTATTGAGCACCCCTGTTCTAAAAAGTAGGTCCCAGTGCTAAAAGTATGAGAACTGCTGCAATAAGGTGTTAGTAAGTTGACAAGGTGTATTGGAATTGTGGAAGATCTGGCGAGGAGGTAGATGTGGTATCAGAAGTGGCCCCTTTAAGGGTAAGTCCTGGGCATCCAGCAGAGTGTGCTGCACAGCTGCAGCCACTTGAAGGCAATAGGGCCCTCAGGGATATAAGGAGCACCTGAGGCAGGAAGGCTTTGTAGGTTGTAGAAGCAGTGTGGGTTGGAGGGGAGGCTGACTTGGCTTATTGAATTTGGAATCTGACTGTGGATTTTGATTTAGATACTCTGACTGATTTGACTGACTACCTGGAATCTGACCTTGGACTGTAGCTCTGAGGCTCTGGAGTTTTCTGTAGTTTATTGGCTACATTGAGCCAATTGGAGAAATTGAGAAAGTTGGAGTTTTCTGTAGCTTATTGGCTCTGGACTCTGATTTGGCAACTCTCATTGACTGGACTGGTTTACTTGGAATCTGTGGACTGGAACTGGACTCTGACTTTTGCTTGCTGCACTGGTGAGTTTCACAAGGGAAACTAATCAGCCTTAAGCAGGCAGGAAGCCCAGTGGGAGGAGCTGTGACACAACACAGGGGTGTGTGTGACTCCACAAGTTTTCAAAATCGCTAAAATCAGAATTTGGAGGAATAATACCATCATGTTATATATCAATCAATGCGTAATTTCATGCAGAATGCAATGAAACAAACCACATAGAACACAGATATTTCAATCAAAAGGTACTGCCAAAAAACCAGTGGGGGTGGGGTGATACATCACCATACCCACCACCTGGGGTGTTGCCCCTCCTACTGCATGGGGTGATGCGAATCCTAGTGACACTACTGCTCTAAACCTTTATAAAATTTAGACAATTTGTCTGAAATTTGGCATAGGATGCCCTTACGTGATTTTGCTTTAGAAAGATTTTAAAATGTTGCCTTATTGTGCATTTTTCTTCTTCCCATATGTGTTCTCCCCACACATAATGTCACCATTTTTCCTACTTTAAATGCGTTCAAAATGTTGAGAAATTCCAGGGATCTTGCCCTCAGTCTCTTGCTCAATGGCCCTATAGTTCCATATAGATGATAACTGCCTTGCTGGATTGGATCGTGTTTGATCTGACCCAACAGCAGGTATCCAGATACCTCTGGGAATGGAAAATTCGCAAGCAGTCTTCTGTTATATTGGTAATCCATGATTTGCTGCCTGTGAACATGGTGCTTCCATTCTCATTCACTCCTTCTATGTGTTTTTAATTCAGATGAGCTACTTGCCCAGGAGGGCGCATAGGTTCATATGGCGACTTGCAGCCCAACCCTATCTAAATTCCCTTGTTGTGATGCAGTGGCAGGGGTACAGGCTACACTGTAGCTTGTGGGGGAATTTAGGCTGCTAGAAGTCTCCTTGGGGTAAGGGAACACTTGTCGTTTTTTACCCCAAGGTCTCCTTGGGTTAAGGGGTCAACTCAGACCTCTGTCAATAATATCCAAGTTGAAATGTGCTGGCAGGTCAGAATACAGTGCATGTTGGCACTGCTGACCCTACTCCCCCAGGCCCAATATGCCCACCCTGCCCCATCTAACCCCTCCACACCCTTCTCCTGCCCCTGCGCTGAACTTACCTGGTCTGGTCGGCATCCCAGTGGTTGCTGGCACACCTAGAATGGCTCCACACTTCACAGCGCTTTTGTGACAGTGTGCACCAGTGGAATACGTGTTCTGCTGGTACAGCCCGATCATAGGATTGGGCTGTTTGTTGGTTAAGAAAAGCGTTGTTTCTTCATATCCTGTTTGTTCAGGTAGTTTCTTTCTTCAAAAGAGTGGGCAGCAAATGCGACATGAATCATACAAATGCAGAGACAAAGTGACCCCAACAATCATTCAACCCAGCCCTGCACTCTGAAGCAAGATCCTACATGCTAATAAAAAATGACTGCTCATTCTGGCTACATGACACAGAGCACAACAAACGTTCCTGGTATAAGGGATTTAGGGCCTGATACTACTGAGCTCACAGCGGCCCAGCGCCAGAACTCAGTGTCACAAATGTGTCGTAAAGCACACCTGCGATGCGTACTGCTGGCAGAGTGCTGGCACCGGCCTGATGCCCGTCCACACTGGCCCAGCGCCAGCTAGAGGACTTTTGCCCACCACCTGGAGCAATGGAAAGGTGAGCAGGGTGGGGGGAAGGCAGGGGGAAGGCGGGGCAGGGGAGGGAGCAGGGCAAGACTGGCAGAGCTCAGCTCCACTGAATCCAGAGCCCTGCATCAAGCCTCCCAGCCTGACACGGGGTTGTTTTGCTCTGCGTCGGCAAAATAGCTGGTGCAGAATTGAGAAGCCCCATTGCAGGGCCTCCTCCCTTATCAGGGGGAAGGGGATGAAAGTCTCCTTCCCACGAGGAGATGTCAGCGACTGCCTGGCTTCCATTGGATACAGCAGCAGCCATTTTGGTGCTGCTGCAGCCCTGGACTCCAGGCAGCATAGGATTGGGCTGCCCATCAGGAAAGCGTAGATCCCACAACTTAGTTGCCAGAGTCAAGTCTGGTAGCAAGCACAGAACTCCATGCTCTGAGAATCTCATTGTTAGAAGCAGTCTACAATGGTTTTATTTTTTTGTGGATGGTGGTGTTATCCTAAAAAGGGAACTGAAAGCGGTATTTGTTTTTATTCAAATTATATTTTAATCCATTTTAAAGCATTTTTATCAAGTGTAATCACTGTTGTATAGGTGATATATTTGTGTTTTATGCCTGTGGCTGTCAGCAGATGCACATTCAAAACGCACAACTACATAGTCAACTATTTAAATTAAACTTACAGGAGCCATTTAAGATTTGCAGGCTACCTGTATAGACAATGACAATGAGCCCAATGCTGCCAAATACAAGGAAATTAAAACATTGCCAGATGAAAACAAAGATAGCAACTTGAACCAATGGAATTGAACTCAGCATTGAATTGCTATGGAAACAAACTGGTTTTAAAGTGGGGGGGGGGACCAACATAGCAAGGAATCATTATACATTTGCTTACTTGTGAGTAAACGTGAATGTTTAGCTCAGTTTTGCTTTCTGTAGGGTTCAATACATTTATCGGCTTGGAGGGAGGGACTTCCTTCTTGAGTGTTTTTGGGACCTGTGTTCATCAGATTGGTTACATTCTTCTCAGCTTGCCTTTTCCAATGGACCAAGGCACTCAAAAGTAAACACACACTGTGGCTCACTTTCACTTTCCATATGGCATTTTCTTTGGCAGCTTCTGAGCCTGCTCAGAAGACTCTACAGCCAGTTAAGGCAACAGAGCTCCAAGGGAGTTAGAGGCTTAGAAACACAGTCTGAAGCACTCAGGACAATCTGCAGACCATATGCAGCCACTTTAATAGGCACATATTGGTGTTATTTCGTTAATTGAGCAGGGTATCATGTTTTATTGTTTGCCCAATTTTGCATTACAGCAGTGTTATTTTGTTACCATTTTGGACTGCCCCTACTCATTGTTCACTTTGAAAAGCATGTTGCTTGTCCTTATGGGTGCTGAGAAGCACTTTCAAGCTTGTGGGCAGAGAAAGGCCTATAATAGGATTTTTTGATCAAGGGGGTGGAGCTTCCTGCAAAGCGCTTTGTCCCTCTCAATGATAAGCTGATATACAATATATGCAAGACTGCAGGTACTTTCAAAATTCTCTTCATCTGAACTTCTCCCTAGATTTTGGGGTCAGAGTGACCTAATCTTCTTTGCATGCATTTGGGATCCTCCATTGTTCCATTTCTGAACTTTGTGGAGATGTGCAGTTTGTCAGTTCATTTGTGCTTTCTCCTCACGTTATAGAGCACAACAACAACAAATTATAAATTTATAATAAATATACTATAAATATCTGGGGATACTTCAGGCAGATAACATCAAACATACTGAAGTTAAAAGAAAAATTGAAAGGACTGTCAGAAAAATTCTAAAGTTCAAACTTAATGGTGGGAACACTATACAAGCCATAAACACCTGGGCAATACACTGAAGGAATAGTAGACTGGACACAGGCAGAGCTAGAGACATTCAACCATAAGACCAGCAAAATAATGCCCTTCAACCCTTGGAGTGATGTGGACAGACTGTTCAGTTCAGTTCAGTAAGACCTTTATTGGCATAAAATACAGAGAAAGAACAAAACAAAACAAAAATATACAAAGACAATACAACATAGACACCAGTCTTTTTCTCACATACTGCCCAGAGTTCCAGAGCTCTGCCTGGCAGTTACCCCAGATAAAAAGGAAGTGACCCTATCAAGGGTCTCAGAGTCAGGTGTGGAAAGGAGAGACTGAAGCATGATTGAGTCCTCCCAGCCCTGCATCCTAGTTAACAAATATCCTAGATATTTCTTGCGTGAAACGTCATTAAGTGGGCAGTAGAAAAAGGTATGTGTTATGGTCTCAATACAATCCCTACCACACTTGCATTTCCTCTCCGTGTAGGGAATACCACTGAACCTGCCCAATAACATGGCTGATGGAAGAGCATTACATCTTGCAAGTGTGAATGCTCTCTGAGCCTGTGAGCACTCCAGGTGATAAAAGAAGGAGGCTGGTTTCCCAAAAGTGACTGGAACATGGAGATAGAGTGGAGAGCATGTGGTTCTGGCGACACTAAACAGCTCTTGTTGTTCAATATCAAGAATTCTTTCTTTGACGATTCTGTAAGCAGCATCACAGCCAATGTCTGCAGTGTCCAGCCCTATTGACTTGAATTTGGTTAGAAGATCAGACTGTATCTCCCATGCAGCTCCGTTACAGACAGACTGTATCTCCCTTGCAGCTCAGGCGGAAGAGGAATGCTGCAATATGCTCAACAGCAGAGGAAGAAAAAAGAGACCTTGAAGAATATGTAATGGATAGCCAAGAGGATGCACTTAAAATGGTTAACAACAAAAAATTATTGAATACCAACAAAACAAAGCAGACTTATAAGAGAGAACAAATAAGGAACTGAGCTGAAAACTGGGAAAATAAGCCACTCTATGCACAATATTTGTGAGACATTCTGGAAAAACAAACATCACCAAGACCTGGCAGTGGCTCATGAAGGGCAACTTGAAGAAAGAAACAAAGGTTCTAATAATGGCTGCCCAAGAACAGGCATTAAGAACAAATGCAATAAAAGCAAAAAGTAGAAAAAATAATAGCAAGTGTCATCTCTGCAAAGGAGCCAATGAAACAGTGGACCACCTAATTAGTTGCTGTTAAAAGATCACATAGACTACAAACAAAGGCATGACAAGGTAGCAGCAATGATACCCTGGATCATCTGTAAAAAATACAAACTATCTGCAGTTAGAAACTAGAGGGACCACAAAATTGAAAATGTCACTGAAAATGATGCCAAAATATTATGGGATGTCTGACTACAGACAGACAAACACCTATCACATAATACACCAGATATAACTGTAGTCGAGAAGAAAGAAAAACAAGTCAAAATCATTGATATAGCAAACTCAGGCGACAGCAGAGTGGAAGAAAAGAGCTGGAAAAAATAAAGTGTAAATCTTTGTATTTTTTGCTATTTTTTCCAGCTCTTTTTCTTCCACTCTGCTATCTCCTGGGATAGCTATATCGATCATTTTCAAGTTGAAAGGCTGTGGCAGAAGAAGACCAAAGTGATCCTAGTGGTGATTGGTGCTATTCCAAACACCTGGAAGAGCACCTGAACAGCAAAGGGACCACAGAAATAGCCATCCACCAACTGCAAAAAAGCAGCTTTCCTGGGAACAGCTTACATCTTGGGACAATATTTATAATAGCAAAATAGGACAAAAACCAGGCATCCCAGGTCCTTGGAAAGGACTCAATGTCTGGATAGAACAAACCATTCGATAACATCTACCTGACTGTGCGAAAATCTCATCATCTTCATCATCATCATCATCATCCAATCAATCAATCAATCAAAAATGAGCTGAAAGCTGTTGCAAACAGCACATGCTCCAATTCTAGAAATCCTCCTGGTTAAGTCAGAATTCAGCAATGCAACTCATGTCTTAGAAACCCCTGGGGCTAGAACCAGGAACTCTCTGCTTGGTGAGCAGCTTCTACATAGGGTGAGTCACCTGAACTGTGGGCTGAAACATCTTCCAGGATGATGAAGGATTCTCAGGCTCTGGACTATCCCTGACCACCCAGGCAAACTGTTGAGCCATTCTAGACAGGAAAAGCAATAAAGTTCTTTCTGTTTAGATTGGGATTTTGACTGAGATGTGACTCTGATGTGTTTTGATTTTTTTTTTAAATCCATTTTCTGGGCACTTTAATTGCATTTTCTCTGGGTTCTATCCTCCTGACTCAGATTCCACCTCCTCTGTACTCTTAAAAATGTACTTACTCAAGACTCAGGCTTTCCCCTACATATGTCCTCTGTGGTCCTGCTGAACTATTTAGTATGAGCTAAAGTGCCTAAGCAAACCTAACATGTAGGAAAATGTAGTGTAAGACTCCCTCATCCCTTAAGACACCTGGAAATGGTAGAGAATGAAAGGTACTAGCTGTCTGCTATAGGGAAGAAGGGGGTGAGGGCTGGAATCCAGATGCTTGGAAGGGTTTGGGTCCAGATGTCAGCTGAAATATTTAACATGAACATTCTCTAAGTAAAAAGAGGACTCTTGCTCATAGGCCCAGGCCTCCTTTTTCTGTGTTCTCAAGCTTTGTTGACTCAAAAGCTCCTCACATTTCAAAGAGCACTGGCACAATCTGGACACTAGACTTGCTCACAAAATTAACCTAGTTTCAGTGCATGAGAGCAGGTTGGAATATCAAGCTCAGCAAATCCATAGCCTGACCAGTGGAAATCCAGTTCAGCCAGCACAATGTGCTAATGTTCCAGCTGCTGGTGAAAATTTGTTTTGCCAGTCATTTCATTTACACTTCCTGATTCCATGGGTGTAGCATCCTGCTGCCTCTCAGTATTAGTTTAGGTGGAAACTTGTGACTTAGCAGTCATTCTTTAATTTATTTTTACTTTAAGGTGTTTATTTAACATAAGAACATCAAAAGAGCCCCACTGGATCAGGTGCAAAACCCATCTCGTCCAACCTCCTGTATCTCACAGTGGTCCATCAAGTGCTTCAGGGAGCAGACAAGAGAACAAGATACCTGCATCCTGGTACCCTCCCTGGCACCTGGAATTCTGAGGTAGCCTACTTCTAAAATCAGAAGGTTGCACTTACCCATCACGGGTTATAACCTGTCATGGACTTTTCCTCCAGAAATTTGTCCAATCCCTGTTTAAAGGCATCCAGGCCAGATGCCATTACCACATCCTGTGGCAAGGAGTTCCACAGTCTAACTACACACTGCGTAAAGAAATGTGTTATTTTGTCTGTTCTAACTCTCCCAACATTAATTTTAGTGGATGTTCCCTGGTTCTGGTGTTGTGTGAGAGGGAAAAGAAGATCCCTCTCTCCACTCTATCCATACCATACATAATTTTGTATGTCTCAATCATGCCCCCCTCAGGCACTTTTTTTCTAGACTGAAGAGCCCCAAATACTGTATCCTTTCCTTGTAAGGAAGGTGCCCCAGCCCAGTAATCATTTTGGTCAATCACTCTTGCACCTTTTCCATTTCTATCCTTTTTGAAATGTGGCAACCAGAACCGGATGCATTACTCCAGATGTGGGCTTACCATCAATTTGTACAATGGCATTGTAATATTGGCCGTTTTATTCTCAATCGCTTTTCTAATGATCCCGAGCATGGAATTAGCCTTCTTCACTGCTGCCACACATTGAGTCAACACTTTCATTGAGCTGTCCACCACCACTCCAAGATTCCTCTCCTGATCTATCACAGACAGCTCAGAACCTATTAGCTCAGAACGTGAAGTTTTGGTTTTTTGGCCCAATGTGCATTACTTTACACTTACATTGAAACGCATCTGCTATTTTGCTGCCCGTTCTCCCAGTTTGGAAAGATCCTTTTGGAGATCTTCACAGTCCCTTCTGGTCTTTACCACTTGGTAAAGTTTAGTGTCATCCGCAAACTTGGCCACCTCTCTGCTTAACCCTGTCTCCAGGTCATTTATGAACAAGTTGAAAAGCACCTATCCCAGGACAGATCCTTAAGGCATACCGCTTTTCACCTCTCTCCACAGTGAAAATTACCCATTGACACCACTCTCTGCTTCCCGGTCCTCAACCTATTCCTAATTTAGGAGAGGACCTGCCCTCTAATCCCTCACTGTGTTTTCTTAGCAGCCTTTGGTGAGGGACCGTGTCAAACACCTTCTGAAAATCCAGATATATCCAGAGGCTCTCCCACATCCACATGCCTATTGACCTTTTCAAAGGATTCTAAAAGGTTTGTGAGGCAAGACTTACCCTTACAGAAGCTATGCTGATTCTCCCTTAGCAAAGCTTGCTCGTCTATGTGTTCTAGATGAATCTTTGATGAGGCATTCCATTATCTTACCTGGAACAGATGCTAGGCTGAGCAGCCTATAGTTTCCCGGGTCCCTCTCCTTCCTTTTTTAAATATTGGTGTGACATTTGTTATCCTCCAATCCTCTGGCACTGTGGCTATTTTAAGGGGCAAGTTTAATCAAGAGATCAGCAGATATTTTCTAGTGTTATTCTGTATAATTAATGGTGAGTTGTGGGGAGAGAGAGAGAGAGATTTTTTTTAAAAGTGATTTCTTGATGAATTGTATCTCACCTAGGCCTAGAGTGCCTGTAATCTGTTCTAAATAATGGTTCATTAAATTACAAAATTAACAATGCAATCCTAACTTGTGCTGGAACAGGCAGGCTGGCAGACCTGCACTGTATCCAGCACAAGTTTGGGGCTGACTGAGACTTGGCCTGAGGCAAGGGGAAACTTTTCCCCTTACCCCGGGGACAGCTGCAGCAGCCCCAATGGAGCTACTCAGATCTGCGCTACCTTAGATCAGTTGCGCAAATCTGAGCTGCCTGGAGCTGCCCTGGGCTGTCCTGGAATGGGGCTAGGATATAGCATAAGTACCGGATCATGGACCAGCCTCCTGCTCCCCGCCTGCCCGCCCCAGGAACGTCCGCCACCCATCCTTCCCTGCCCCAGAGTGTCTCCTCCCCACCTCCTTCCCAAACTCCCCACGCCTCTGCCAGACCTCTGCACCAGTCAAGTTCAGCCAGCATGAACTTTCCAGGCCCTGGGGCTCGTATCGGTGGAGGGAGACCAGTGCATGTCCATGCGCCAGCCTATTTCCCTCGTGAGTGGCGCAAAAGTGCTTTATGGCACTTTCATGACACTCTTTGGCCGGTACAAGGGACTTGCGCTAGCCAAAGGGGCGCTCTGGATTGTGCCCTAAAAGTTACAAGGCTTTTATAAATGCAGAATTTGCATTTTTCCTCCTTGCTGCAGAAGTTGCAGAATTTCCTCCTAACAATCCTATTCCTCTTTTGGGGTGGAGAGTGGGTTTTTTGCTCTTCTCCTGGAAAGTTGCCTTCGTTTTGCCCTTGCCCAGCAGCCTTCACTGCCTCTTTTTCCTGATTTCTCTCCTCCACCAGCTCTCTTTTCCTCGTCCCCCGCCAAGTAGAGAAGATGGCTGCTAAAATGCTGAGGAGACCTTTGCAATTCTCTGGTTCCATCATTTCCTCTAATACCTTTTTGATTATCTTAGTGGCCAGCATTTATATTAGTGCCCCTCCGACTCACTATCTCCATATACTTTACGGTTGTTGTGTTGAGGGTTTTTTTTTTTTTTGGTTTTGCATTTTCTTTTTAAGATAAAAATGACTGCCGATGTTTATGTCCCTGTAATACATTATGTATTATTTTGTTTTAAGCACTGTCTTTTGCAGGCTGACAGTAACAATAAAGTGTGAGGACGGGATTCTTAATACAGATGGAGTAATGTTTGCTGTGCATGCCACCCCTATCATTTCCCCCTCTTTCTGCTCTCCTAAGCACTTTTCAAAACGCTCCCTTTTTATATTCCAAATAAAATTAGAGCAAAATACATTGATTTACTGGAAAACAGGGGTTCCCCCCCCCCACTTACACTAAGACATTAACTGTGGTTGGTGGAGGTTACTTCACCCTTTTAAAGCACTCAGGTATGTCTATATTTTTGAAATTGCAAAGCACTAAATGTTTTTGCCACCTTTGACCAAGATATCCTTGCTTAATGTGCAGTTAGGATCTGTTCCCTGTTAATAATAATACGTGGTGTGCTTGAGGGCCCAATTCTATCCAACCTTCCAATGCCGATGCAGTCGCAATGTAGTCCTGAGGTAAAAATATTCCCTTACCTTGAGGGTGCCTCAGTGACTGCCCCACCACTACAGGATGTAGTGCACACCCCATTGGCGTGCCTGCATCAGCACTGGAAACTTGGATAGGATTGCACCCTGAGGCATCCAAAGAACTTCACCGGCCTTATCACAGTAATCTTCACAACTACCTTGTAAGGTAAACCAGTATGCAGAGTTTTTGTTTTGGCTTTTTTGCACTCTCACAAGATCACAACATGTCTTTCAGTTGCTTGGATCCTTCTATAGCACTAGTTACCACTGAGTCTGACTAGTAGCTCAATATGCTTGACACTGACTGCCAGCAACTCTCTAGGATTTCAGAACTATGTCCTAACTGGATGTGCTGCCAGAGAGTGAAACTGGGACCTTGTAGATGCAGAGCACCTGCTCTCCCAGTGAGGCATGACTCCTCCTTAAGATACTTGCCTTTTTAGCAAGTACCACTCATCTGAGTATCACTGCCACCAAAGCCAGTTGCTATGTGCACAAGTGGGTGACGTGTTCTACAGTTATCCCTGCAATAAAGACAACTTTCCCAGCTGCCTCTACTTCCCGATCTGTCGTCCACTCTGCACCCTCCTAGCCCAACTTACATCTGGAACTAGAAAAGGTGCAGAAGAGAGCGACCAAAATGGTTACTGGGCAGGACCACCTCCCTTTTGAGGAAAGGCTACAGTGTTTGGGGCTCTTCAGTCTAGAACAGGGGTCTCCAAACCCCAGCCTGGGGGCCAGATAAGGCCCGCAGCAAGCCTCTTTCCAGCTCGCAGCCAACCTCTTGTCCCCTGAAAACCTCTGGCCCACTCAACTGAACATGACCAGAACTGTGCTCTGATTGTGTCTGGAGGGTGTTCTGAGGGCCAAAGAGGTTGAATGAATGAGCCCATTCATTCATTTATTCACTCATCTAAGTTCCATCTCTAATTTATTTAAATTTTATATTTAAATTTTTTTTCCGGCCCTACACACCACGCCAGATATTTGATATGGCCCTCTGGCCAAAAAGTTTGGAGACCCCTGGTCTAGAAAAACGGTGCCTGAGGGGGGACACGATTGAGATGTACAAAGTTATGCAGGGGATGAATAAAGCGGAGAGAGGGATGTTCTTTTCCCTCTCACACTAGAACCAGGGGACAGCCACTAAAATTAGTTTTGGGAGAATTAGAACAGACAAAATAAAACATGTCTTTACCCAGCTTTTAATTAATCTTTAGAAATCCTTGCCACAGGATGTGGTGATGGCCTCTGGCCTGGATTCCTTGAAAAAGGGATTGGACAGATTTATGGGAAGAAAGGTCCATCACAGGTTACAAGTGATGATGGGTATGTGCAATCTCCTGATTTTAAAAGCAGGCTGCCTCAGAATGCCAGGTGCAAGAGAGCTGCTGCCATGCCATTGGTGCTTTCCCAACAATTTCTGGGTGGGTCAGTCTAGCCTGAGCAGTGCCATACAGTCCCCACGGCAGTGCAGCCACATACTGTCTGTCAAACTGTGCATGCCAGCAGTGATCTATGTTCTGCAGGTTGAAAAGCACTGCCCTAAGAGGCAGGTTTCAAACCCACTCCTCCCAGCTCACTAACCACTCCCGCATAGCACAAGCATGTCAGTTTGTGAAGGAGAGAAAAGATCCTTGCCCGAGGGGCATGCAACCTAGAAAGTAATACAAGGAAGACTGCAGAGAAAGGAGAGAGAAACAGAGACTGATAAACCAGGGTAGAAGATATGGTTGTTTCAGTAACATGTACTTAGGCGTGCAACCCAATCCAGTGAAAATTACCCCATGCTGATGCAGTCAGCATGGCTTGCGCTGCATCCCTTGGGGGAATTTTGCATGCTGGTCCTCTCCTTGAGGAATGGGAACTTTTGCCCCCTTGCCCAGCCGGTGTGGCAGGTCTACTCAGGCCCACACCCACAAAATCGCTGGCAGAAGTCCAAACTGACCCGTGTTAGTGGATGAGGCCTAGGAAGGGGGATAGCATACTGTGCGCACCAGTGTCACCAGTCATAGTCCCTTCTTAGGCCCAATCCACCCACCCCAACCCCATTCTCCCCCCACCCCCACCCTGCTTCTGCCCCTCCTTGTGGGGAGCTGAACTGGTCTGGCATGCACTGCTCCATCTGCTGGCACCAGTGGGAAGGCTTTGCCCTTGCCACCAGTGGGCCTAGATGGTACACTGTCACAATGTGCTTTACAGCATGTTTGCAACAGTATGCACCAGCGGAGTGCTTGCTCTGTTGGCGCAAACCTTGCTCAGGATTGTGCCCTCAATTGCAGTAGGATATATTTATGGGGATTGTTGCAGCATTGCCACACCAGGGCTTTTCCCTCCAACTCTGGCTCCCTGCTCCTGTGGCTGTTCCCTTCTTTTGTCACTTGCAGGCACCCGCCTGCACTTTCCACTTAAATGCCGAGAAGGATCTGATTCCATTGGGGCTGCTCATTCTCTGTGCAATTTGGAAGCTTTCAAAATCTGGTCGCTGTGCTTTGGGGATTTTAAATTTCCGGGATATTCACTTAGTTAAGGAATAGAATAAAGTCTTGTCACACTGATTTAATGAGAGAGAGAAGAGGCGAGGTTGAAACAGCAGGATGGGCTGCAGGGGGAGGGCAGAAAAAAGCAATTTTCTGTGTAAGACTCAAATATTGATACAGGCACTTGGTTGCTGCAGGAGGGGGTAGAAGTGAGTGGCCTAATTTGCTTTTAAAATATTTCTGGGGTGAATTTTTCCACTGAGAAAGAGCCCCCAAATCAAGGCACTTGTGCTGAAGCACTGGTTCTGTTCCAGGCAGAGAGGGAAAATTATAAATTTGGTTTGCAGAGGAACTGAGAAGAAAGGATGGCCTCTGAAGTCTAATGTGGCCTCCACATCAGACAGGGCTGTAGAGAAGATTTAAGGGTCCAAAGCAAAGATGAGCTCCTCCTTCTTCCCCCCTCCCAATTTTACAGCTGTCAAATTCTCTGTATCCAGACCCAGAAAGAAAACATAAGAAGAATCCGCCCAAGACCCCTCTAGGCCTACATCCTGTTTCTCACTGGGGAAGATGCTGAAAAGCCCTCAAGCAAGAAATTATGCCCTGTCCCTTTCCTATCATTGCCCCCTCACATAGAGGCATGTTGCCCCTGAATTGAGAAGTCCTGTATAGTCATCAAGACTAGTTGCTACTGATAGACCACTGATCCTCCATGAATTTGTCTAATCCCCTTTTGACACCATATAAGTGAGTGACCATCACCACAACTTGTGGCACTGGATTCCATAGATGAGAGAGAGAGGGAGGAGGGGAAGAGACCCCACTAAAGGCCCCAGCACCAAGACTCAAAGGGAGGCCAAAACCTTTGGGGTAAAGCCCAAGGCCAACACTCCTGAAGATGCCATACCCACATAGTCTCCAGCAATGGTAGATGCCATGCTCCCAGGCAGGACCTCCAATCCCAGTTCTGGATCCCCCACCATCAATCCAGGGTTTCCAGAGCAGGAGACAATGGGCCCATGCTGAAATCCAGAGCCAAGAAAGGCAGTCTCCAGCTTTGCTTGGGGAGAGGAAGAGGAGGGGAGTAATAACACTAGATTTGGGGCATACTGAGACTTTAGGAAGGTATAAGATGGCAAGGAACCACTTGGCAGTTCTTGATGCATCAACTCTGGAATGATAGCTGTGCAAGCCCAGCTCTTGCTGGATATTTCTCCTACTAATCCTGGCTATCATTCTCCTGCTGCTTATGTCCTGATGGAGAGGGTTCTGCTGATACTGCTCCCCACACACACCAGAGACTACAAAAAGCCTTATTCTGGACACCTGTTCCAACATGGGACTGTTTCCTATGTCCTCTTTTGACCTTTTTACTTAGCTCACTCTAACAATAACTTCCACAGTGAAATGCCTTTAATCTCCGAAAGGGTTATGGATGAAAATTCACCACAGTCCTATGTAAGGCTGCCCTTAACAACTTCTTTCCATAAGGCAGATGGAATTGTGACAATATTTGTAATGGCTTGGAATATGTCATGTCCAGATCATGGGCAAGAACCCATGAGATGCGAAAGGATATTGATGAGGGCTTAGGCGTAAGATACTGATGAAGTCAGGCCAGAGTTGCAGTACCTTAAATGACTCAGAGTGAGCAACTTGTTCCTGCAAAGACCAGGGATAGACTGAGACTTAAAAACCTTTCCAGTCTCATACTAGTCTCCCATCTCCCTGTCTAGGACTCTTTCAGCATAATCCTATCTTGTGCTGAAACAGGCAGGCCAGGAGGCCTACGCTGTATCCAGCTCAAGACTGGGGCCTGAAGTGACTCAGCCGGAGGCAAGGGTCTTTTCTTTTCTCTTTTCTTTCCTTTGGATAAGCCACCACAGCCCCATAAGTGGTGGCATAAGTTTGAGAAGAGTGGAGCCACTCCACGCTGCTCGGGAAATAGGGTTGAGATCCAGCATAACAGCTTTACAACCCATTTGCAACCCTCCTGGGCCAGTGCAAGGGTCTTGCACTGGCCCAAGGTGCAGTCAGGATTGCACCCTTAGTCAGACAGGTGCAGTCCTCTGGCCTGGAATCTTACACTCCGTCAGCTTCCTCCTGGTCTATTACAAGTGCTGATGTGCAGTCACTGAGGGATATGAGCTTCTTAATGTGGGAGAAGCCAATTCTGTAGGGCTCAGGAGATTTGACCCCAGAGAGCTTCTGTTCCAGGATTTCCCAGGCCCCAGCGTGATGTTGGGACATAGGACCAAGTTGATAGCTGATCATTCCAGTCCAGCTGCTCCCCTCATCAGAATCAGATCCAGAATTGCTGCTTACAACAGGGGTCAGAACAGAATAACTGCTGGATAAAAAGTGGGACAGTACCACTTCCCCAGAAAAAAACAAACAAACCTGCAAATGAGTTACAGCTGTGATTACACATGCACTGTATATTCTAGATTGGGTGGTTGTAACATGCCTCTTCAAACTGCCTGGGAAAAGAATGCAGCTGCTAGATCCTTACAGAAATGAGGGAACATGACAACTTCACATCCATCTTTGCAGGCTCCCGGACATTTCTGAGCACAGTTCAAAATCCACCCCCAAAATAATTCTATGCTATGGGGAGGATGTACTGGGATTCCATACAATATCCATGGAATATAGCATGGTCTTTAGAATACACACAAGCCACTATTGGAACACCCTCTCCGTATTGGGAAACCTGCTACACTCAAGGTCTTCTTTTCAAATAAAAGTGAAAAAAGGAATAAATGTTCATGAAGTTTGTGTGTGCTGCTGTTTTGTCCCGACCAGAAGCTGCCTGTGGTGTGTGCACAGCATGATACTCCTTTGTGTCATTGCTCCACGATCAAACTCTTTCCAAGAGGGGATTCTTTACAAGCATTTCTGTGTCACTTTGAGAGTCCCCCCCAGACCTTTGCCAATCCATTAAGAGCCCAGAAATCCAAACTGGGAAACAGAAAGAGAAAGAGAAAAGTGGAGTTGCAGAATGAAACAGTGCAGGGATGAAGATTAATTTGAGCAGAAATTCGGCATCCAGCAGCATTGCTGCAAGGTTTGAGGTTTCATTTTGTTTTTTTCTAACCCTGTAAGCAAGTGAAAACTTTGGAAAATGGCTTGTTTTGCTGTAAGCAGAAAAATTGGGAAAAATATTTTCAATTTCTTAGATGCTACAATAGCACCAAAAATGTTGTGCCAACCCCAGACAGAGATGGAGAATTATGTCAAAATTCAAAAGACTCTTCCAGCTGGAAGGTGTCAGTCATACTGAGTCACCATTCCAGACAGCTGCAATCCATACAGCGATGGGTACCAATCTCTGTGTGGACTAGTGCTAGCCCACTTGGAACAGGAGGTTTAGCTTCAGATGCCTGCCTCTGCTTCAGCTGGGCTGACCCCTCCTCACCGCACAGGTATCTATGATCAGCTGTTCTGTGAGGAAAAGAAGGGAGACAGGCAAAGATCCATCTTATCAGTACTGTGAGCAGCGTTGGAAATTCCTGCTGAAAAGTGGAATGGAAATTAATAAATAACATGGATGGCACAGCAAGTATTGCATAGAACCAACAGGTGCAGCACTAGGAAATCCAATGACATCAAACTATTCTGAAAAAATAGCCATCATATTTCAGCATTTTCTCTTCCAATTAATGTTTCTAAACTCTTTCAAAACAACAGCCTAATGGCCCTAATCCTATCTTGGGCCTGCCCACCACTAGGATTAGTGTCACCCGGTGCAGGAGGCCTGTGCGTCACCCCATGCAGTAGGTGGGGCAATGCCCCAGGTGGTGGGCGTGGTGATGTCCCATTGCCCCGCCACCACTGGTTTTTTTGGCTGTACCTTTAGATAGATATTTCAATGTGGTTTGTTTCATTGCATTCTGCATGAAATTACGCATTGATTGTTATATAACATGATGGTATTATTCCTCCAAATTCTGATTTTGGTGATTTTGAAAACTTGTAGAGTCTCACACACACATGACGCCTGCTTACCTGTCTCAGACCCCCTCCCAAGAAAAGATAGCCAAACCTGTAGCAACCATCAATACAGTGTAATAGAGAAGGGAAGAAGGGACAGGGAAAGCGTGAACTTAGGGGAAAGCTTAAAAATTAACTGCTCTGCTAAACTAACTGCTCTGCTAAAATGTCAAGGTAGTCCTATCAGTTGGCAATGTTTCTTGGCAAAATAACAAAGTGTCTAGCTAGCTAACCACAAGACACCTGCAAGAGATGAACTTTAGAAGACAGCACACATTTTAATTAGAAAAGCAAGGATCCTTGAACAAGTCAAAGTGAGACAAGGCTACTCCCCCTTTGAAAGTAACGAGGGGGCGAGAAGATGAGAGGGAGAAGTGGAAAAGTACCAGGGAAACTTCTGCTTTTGGAGACTCTTTGTTTGAATTGCAACTGAAATAGAAAAAGGCATATATAGACAAAGGTAGGACAAGATAGTCTTGCCCCAAATTGTAATTCACTTATGGGGACATAGTAGTCATTAGAAGTAGTTCTTAAGGAACCAAAAGGTTGCTTGATTTTAGAAAAGTCTTAAGAAAGGACAAGAAGCTTTTAGTCTTGCAGAGAGGCCCCACAAGTGTTCAATGTTTGTATTAACAAAGGGGAAAGGTATGCAGATAAGGGTACCAGGCAAAGTACATTGTGTCATCTCTTTTAATGAGGTTGGTAAGAAGACCTGTCAAAATAATCTAAATTGGATTGATGGATGTGACTAAGGTTTAACACTGGGTAAATGAAATTATAGCACACCCTACTGGTTTTTGAAAACTTTGTAATTCAATATGTTTAAATGCCTAATTTTACCTTTTATGGAAACCTGTAACCTATCAGGTGTCTCTAACACACCTATCAGGTGTCTCTAATGTTATCTATAGCCTATTGGGAGTTTGCCCCATCTAGGATGTGAAATTTCAGCCAATGGGAAGTCTAGATTTTAGGACAAAGAACCAGAAATGTATAAAACTATCCCACCCCTCTGAAGAGTGCCTTCTGGATTTGAGCTTAGTCTTCCAGAGGCCACAGGCATGCCTTGCTGAAACAATAAATAGCCTTCCACCTTTCAGTGTCTTGCTTATTTGGTCTCAGCTGCACTGGACAGACCCACCCCTATCTACCAACTGGCCCTGCTTTTGGGACAGACAGACAGACAGACACACACACACACACACACACACACACATTGTGTCAACTTACTAGCACCATATTGCAGCAGTTCTCAAATTTTTAGCACTGGGACCCACTTTTTAGAATGGCAATCTGTCCAGGACCCATTGGAAGTGATGTCATGGCCAGAAGTGACATCATCAAGCAAATTAAAATAAAAATTATAAATAATTAAATTAAAATAAAAGCATAAAAGAATAATTAAATAAGGGGGAGCCAGTTTTGTTTCACCAAGTGAATCTACTCTGAAGTAAGTCCTATTGTGGTCAATGGGGCTTACTCTCAGGAAAGTGTGGGTAGGTATGCAGCCTGTGAGCCCAATCCTATGCATGTCTACTCTGAAGTAAGTCCCATAGTGGTCAATGGAGCTTACTCTGTAGTCTGCCTGCAATAACAACACCCCCCCCCCAAAGAATCAGTGAGATTTTCAGCCCTCCCAGTGCCCAGTTTAAAGTTCTTCTGTTTCAAGCATATCAAGATAAGGACCCACCTGGCTTTGCAAGTGCAAAATAGAAAACTTTCCCCTTACCAGTTCAAGCCGCTTTTCTTTGTCCTTCTTAGTGGGGGAGGGGGGAGGCTGCCTTCTGGAGCATTTGTTGCGCTCCACTTCCATCAGATCAGGACCCGTCTGGTGGCCTGACATTCCCCTTTGCCTGGCCTGACCAAAAGGCAAGGCATGTCTACCTACTCGCAAGTAAACTCGACCATGTGTCTGCTTTCCATAGAGCTCAATAGACTGCAGGAGGGAGGGAGGGACTTCCTTCTCAGGTGTTTTGGGAGCTGTATTTATTGGATCAGGACCATTCTGACATCCTTGGAGTCCTCTCTGCCTGCCCTTTCCAAGGCAAGTTTGCCTACTCGCGAGTAAATGCGGCTATGTGGCTTTGTTTCCGGCTCAATGACGCAGCTGGGACGGAGGCAGGGACCTCTTAGAGTGTTTTTTTGGGGGCTGCGCTCATTGGATCGAGACCGTTCTGTTGTCGTTGGATTCCTCTCAGCCTGCCCTTTCCGATGGACTATGGCAAGTATGCCTACTTGCGAATAATAGCGCGATACGGCTCACTTTCACTTTCTATAGGGCTCCATGCATTTTTTCCTTCCGGTATTTTGGCCATAACGTTTGAACGAAAGGAGCTATTTCAAATCCGTTTTTTCCATTGCAATCCGCTGGGCATTCCACATCCAACGGTATATGGCATGATGCAGTAGCTCCTAATGCCATAGTTTTAGCACGTCAGCCCCCCAGGGCGTGTCACCCCCCCACAGGTCACCCGGTGTGACCCGCACACCCTTAGCAATGCCACTGCTACCCACAGCATGCAGCTGTGCTGGTTCAGCTACGTGCTATGGGCCAACCGATGCTTCAACCTAGTCCCTAATGAGCAGAGGTGTTCTTAAACTTTTTCAGATTTTCTTTTTCCTAAGAAGGAAGGGGCAGAAAGCAGTTTCTGTGTTTTTATTCCAAAGACACATTTTTATAAATTATCACTTTTAAAGTGTACAAGGTAGTTAATATGGGTCCTATAGTGTCAGCAGATGCAGCCACAGTCATTACCCATGCACCCTCCCCCCCCAAATGTAGCCCATTATATATTTTCTATTTTTTTGCAGATTTCCCAGTTTGTTATTTCACAGATTTTGGGGGAGTTTTGTTTGTTTGTTTGTTTTGTTTTTAAACAAAATAAGAAGTGCAGAAAGCAATGTTATGTATTTTTATTTCATTTTCACAGAAAAATCACACCTCTGCTAATGAGCCTACTTGGTTCCATGCCAACTCTTTGGCTGGTGGAACTCTGAGTGAGTCCAAGGGCGCATTCAAGCCTGGACTGGGGGCATAGGATATCGGCTCCACCAGTATCTGACCTCTGCCCACCCTTGACACAGCCCAAGCTGGCCCCAAGCCCCTCCCCGATCCTCCTCTTGGGACACCCCCTCTCTCTGATGACCTTTGGCAGAGGCTTGGCACTCCCAGGGTGCAAGTGAGGTTTCAGCTGTTTGATGGAACACAAGTTCTGTCAGCTCAAGTCCTACAGAGAATTGAACCATAAACCAACATTTTTTAATGTAACACTTTGGACAAGAAATCAGCTCAGGCTTAATATCCATCCAGTGTTACTAAGACTAAAAACAGGCTCCTTTTTCTGAACTATGTAGCCATTCCTTTGTTAACCAGTTTCTCCACTGGTCTGAGTGTTCAGTGCTTGAATTTATTGGCATAATAGTTTATTTGTAGATATAAGAGATCAGTTGTATTGTTAAAATTAAAATGTAGGCTATATGTCTGATTCAGTCAGTTGTAATTCAGGTAAGGGTATTTCTGCTGAACGTTCAGTCCTACCTCCACTGGCAATCAGAAAAGATGAGATTTTACTACTACATTCTGTTGGGTTCCCTACTTGTAAATTTATTTTCTTCCTTTTCAGCTGGATGTTGTAACAAAAGATCTCTCTAAGCACCAGCTGCTATCTTGCCAGTCTCTATAATTTAGTTGTTTACTGACTGTATTGCATTTATTTATCTGCTCAAGGCAGGTCATTTTGATTCCCACTTGAAAGATTACAGAACTGAAGCCATCCCAGATTTGCCCCTGGCATTACAAACCCCATGGCTGAACTAGGATTTAGATCCAGCTCTTCCTCTTGATTCCACTGTCGTTCTCTGCCACTTGCTCAGGTAAGGTTGTTTATCCCACTCTCCCCCTTTAGCCCAAGCTAGTCCACAGCTTGGACAGTACTTGACATGTACTTCTTTTTCCTGCAAATCAGTGGTGATGTTCCTAGGGATGGTGTGACCCAGAGCACCGCCTAATGTCACAATAAAAATAAAATAAGAATTATTTTGGTGCAGGACTTCCAATAAAAATTATTGAGGTGCAAAAAATTATTGAGGTGCAGGACTTCCAGTGAAGGCCAGATTAAGCCTGTAGCATATGTTATAAAGGAGCCCTAAATTTTAAAAATACACATAAATATTAAAACATAAATAATTTACTTGCATGTAGCCAGTGCTGGCCGAGCACATGCTCCACCAGTGCTGAGACAATAGGATTGGGCCTACAGTAGAGTTAATTTTGGGGAAAAAATATTTATTTGTATTGTGTTATTAATGACGTCCATAATGATTACATACCATGCAGCGTGCAGCTCCCCGACATGTAAACAACCGGGTTGCCAGGTCATGAGATGCTAACTTCACCAGAGATAACTTCCAAGCATTTAGTGTGGGGCCCTCGAAAATTCAGGGCCCATACCATATGCTACTTTTACTACTTTTGCCGGAAGCTCGGAAGGCATACCCACTTAATAGATGTGATGACCATGCTGTGAAGGATTCCATCTGGAAGAGGAGAGCTCTACGAGCTACCCATAGAACACACAGCCAAACTCATTTGTACTCTACTATGGAACTTTGTATGTAAGCTGCTTTGGGCATTTGCTTCGGCCTGGGAAAGGCGGGATACAAATTTCTCAAATAAGTACAAGGTTAATCTGGCACTGCTTCCAGTTTAAAACAATGTGCGAATGAAGGCGTTCCTTGGTTCTTGCAGTCTCTGTAAATCAAAGCGGAAGTCCAGTAGTCCTGGACTTCCATGTCTAAAACACTGCCCCAGGAGCAAAGTAAGAAAGCAAAAAGCAGGTCGGTTCAGCTGCTGTCTGTGGAGGTCTGGATGGAGGCAGTGGCAGCAAACTCAGAGTGAAGGGCTCCCTGAATCCACCCTTCCTCCCACCCCTGCAATCCATTAGCAGTGGACCATTGTAATGCAACCTGCACCACCTCACCTAGTAGATGGGCCATCCCTGGATATTCTTAAAGCAGACCTGGTCCTTTCCCTGCCATACGTATATTGAAGGAAGTCAAGGTATCTGGAGCTTTCTTGAGCCATGACCCTGACAGGCTGAGATATACCTTGTGGGCACTTTAAGTTCTTGGGACAAAATTAGGGTTGCCAGCCTTCCAGGATTGCCCTAGAGTCTTCAGGAATCAGCATTAGGGCACAATCCAGAGGTGCCATAAGGCACGCTTGCGCCTCCTCAGGAGGAAACCAGGCTGGCGCTCAGAGGAGTGCCGACCTGTGGAGGCTGACACAAGCCTTCGCATCGGCTTTCTTGCATGCATTGACCTGGGTGGGCCAATGCAAGCCTCTGGGGTGGGCAGGGATCAGGTGGGGAGGAGGTGGGAGGGAGGCATTCCTGGACAGGGGGAGGGTGGGTGGCCCCAGGTGCAGGTGGGTGGCCCTAGGGGCAAGTGGGTGGGGAGCAGGAGGTAAGGCTGGGATCCAGCGCTTATGCTGAATCCCAATCCCCGTTCCTGGGTAGAATGGAGCGGCTTCAAGCCACTCCACTCTCCTCAGACTTGCGCCACCTCAAGAGGTGGCACAAGTTCGAGGAGACCCAAAGGGGAACGAGCGCCTTTCCCAGAGGTAAGGGCAAGAGTTTCCTCTTGCCTCTGGCTGAGCCGCTTTTGGCCCCTATCCTGCACTGCATACAGTGCAAGCTTCTTGGCTTGCCTGTTCCAGCGCAGGATAGGGTTGTGACAACTAAAAGCAAGCCTGGCGATAACAGAGCATCCAGAAATTTCTAATATTATATCCGTTTGGGAAAAAAAATCTCTAGGAATAGCTGCATTCTGAGTTGGCAGTTCTACTCAAAGCTCTTGTCAGACCCAGCAGAGAGCAAGGCCTCCCATTTGGCTCTCTGATAGGTCAGGAGTAGGAAACCAAGTACTCATGCATACCGAGAGCTTGAGCTTGTTCCCTTGCTTAGTCCATATAGTAGTAGTCCCCAAGTTTCAGAGTGGACTATAGTTTCTTCAGTCTCCAATTCCTCACTTTCCCCCATTACAGCCTTTCTCCACATTCTTGTTCCTTTTGCCTCACCTGCTTCACTCCTTTTCCCTCCAGACCCCATCTTGGTCATAACCAGTGTTTTGATTTTTAGTTCCACCTCTGCTGTCACTTAGCTGGCACTGAACTACCTCCATCCTACAGGGCCTCACCCAGCCCTTACCCCAAGTCATCTGCAACACCCACAACTTGCTTTATGTATTTGTTTGAACATTTATTTTTAGCCTATCTTTCTGTAGGAAATGCCCAAGCTGGCCTACAATGACAAAATGTAAAATACCTATCCACAAAAGAAAAGCTTTGCTGCTACAGCAGCATATAATTCCTTTGTCCACATTAAATGGCTGCCCTCAAAAGTTCTTGGCAGCATGCTGTAAAGCCAACAGTGAAGTGTATATGGACCTTTGAGGAAGGTGTTCTACCACCTAAGCACTGAGTCAAGTGCCTGATTCTTGTTGCCACTGTTGCTCAAAAGTTGGCCCAGCTCCAAGCAAGACTACTCTGGTCTTGACAATGAACTTCCAATGCTTGGGTTGGGAGAGTACCCAGATTTGGGGTCATTTCTTATTTCATTTCTTATTCATTTGTCATAGCTCTATTCCATCCTTCTTCCAAGGTGTTCAGGATGGCATGCCTGTATGGGTTATCCAATGTCATCCTCACAACAATTCGATGAGTTAAATGACTGGCCCATTGTCATCATGGCCTGACTTGGCATTTAAACCCATGTCTCCCTAGCCTGTCAACGCGAACTGCTACACCATTCTGTGCCCTCATACTCCCCTCCTGTAACAGCTGCTGGGTAGGCTTGGGGCTCAGGTTCCTATCAAATGTTTCCGGCCCGATAAGAACCCTCACCATCCCATGACTCCATTCAGATCATCATGCCTTATCCAAATTTCCATATAACAAGTGGCCCCCTCCCCACTCCTGTACACCAGACCTCAGAGCACAGAAAGCCACGGCAGTGCAATTTCCAACCAAGAATTTCCTCTCTCTCTCTCTCTCTCTCTCTCTCTCTCTCTCTCTCTCTCTCTCTCTCTCTGTGTGTGTGTGTGTGTGTGTGTGTTTATGTGTTTCAAATAAATTTAAAAAACGCATTTTGGTTTTGTGCACTAAGCACTTTTGAGGGCGGCACGGGGCCCCATAATACGGAGGTTTATAACCTCCTCGGCTAATGCTCTCTGACACTCTGTTTTGATATCATTACTACATTATACCCACCATTTTTTGAGTGAAAAAATACAGTACTTAGAGAGTCGAAATTCATAAATAAATTCATGTCAAACCGCACTTAATATTGATTTTGTTAGTGTTCAGATTCAATAATAAGGTACTGCGTGCATGAATATTTAAATATAATCATCATTTCTGCATCTCCTAATGGCCTCTGCTCTTCTACACTCAATTTAAACACAATTTAAAAACTATAATGTATTGAAAAATACTAGGATTTAGCAATAAATCACCATTGGGTAACTCCAAGCCTTTTATAGGAGGGCTCAATATCGGCTTCTCCAGGGACGGCACAATTAGATTCATGTTTTTAAACTTCTCAATTATCCATATACCATAATTTTATGTGAAAGTTTGTTTCCCTTCTTCCTACCCCCACTCTGCCCAACCCTTCACTATCTCTCACTCTTATGCCCACCCCCTGCGCCCGCCCCATCCAGATCCTCTCCCAGTAGGTAGTAGAGAAATCGCTAAGTGTTCTCTTAGCTGAGTTAGTAGAGTAAAAAGGAGTCAAAGGTCACAATCCTTAAACTGAATTAGAGCCAGAAGCAGCTGGGGGAGAGCAGAACGCTGACTCACTTAATCTGATTATTTAGGGAGGGAAAGAAAAATACAGAGGCGGGAGAAAGAGATAAAATGACTCAAAATGAACTCACTGCAGAGGATGTGGAGATGATTCTTTTCTCCTTTAGTATTTACTTAAAAAGCAAAATTACTCTTTATCAAATAGACAATGAGGGCAGCTCAGAAAGGGCTGTTTCGTGGCTAGACTTCAGTGTGCCTGCCGGGAGGAGAGAGACGGTTTGCTCCCAGCACACTTGTGTTTGGAGTGGGGGACACAGACTCTGCCCATTGGCCCCAACATTACACATGACTGAGTTATTGACAATCTGTGGGGATGTAAAGATCTGAATGCCTCTCCACCACCAACCATACTTCAGTTGTTAGTGCCACATCTAATTAACCTTGCAGCATATACATTGTGCTGGTGCTATGCAGTAAGGATGAGCAGAAGGTTGGTCAGGATCTAATAGTACATCTCTGAGTGATTTGCAGTAGATGAGTACCTAATGGTGGACCTGTTTTCATATGAATCTGCCCATCCTCAATGAATTTCTGGGGAGGTCCCCTTGCCTTCTGAGGATCAATTGGTGGTGATACGTAAGAGGGCTCTCTCCATGGTGGCAGCCATCCTTTGGAGCTCCTTTCCACAGGGGGTGAAGTCAATCCCCCTCCTCTCCATGTTTTATCAAGGACTGAAGACATTTTTGTTTAGGTGAATCTTAGATTATTTTTCATTAGATTATGCCTTTTCTGTAATTCTCACTGACTGCTGCATTCAGGGCCAGCCCAAGACCTCCTGCTACCTGATGCACTTTGCCAAATGCTGCCCCTCCCTTACTTGATGATGCGCTTTGCACTTCCTGGAGAAGCTCTAGCCACTAATCTACACTTCCTCTTCCATTCCTGACCCCTCTTCGCTTTCCAATTCAGGGAGGAGGAGAACAATAGTGGATGGACAGAGATGGGCACCCCATGCCAACCTGCTGCCTGAGGTGACCATTTCAATCAACCTCATGGATGGGTCAGCCCTGGCTGCATTGTTAATCAGCTTTTGTTCTGTTTCAATTACAGGTGTGTGCTGCTTAACAACCTTCCACTTAATGACAGACTGCATATGGGAAGGTGGTCAAAGCACTGCCTCTTGATGAGGCAGTTAGGTCTCCCATAGCCAGCAGCAGAACATCTGTTTACACAACAGAGGGGCTCTTAATGCAGAGAAGAGGTAATGAGGGCCCATCCTATCCAATTTTCAGGTGCTGGTGCTGTGTGCCAATGGGGTATGCACTGCTTCCTGTGTTGGGGAGGCAGCTCAAGGTATGGAAACATTTGTTCCCTTACCTTAGGGCTGCATTGCAGCTGCACTGGACTGAGGATTGGGCCCTCAGTATCCAGTAGCCTATGCAACCTGCTATGCAGCAGGTTCTGCGCATCTCTGCGCATGAACTGGAGGTTGTCCGTGACTTTGTGTACCTTGGCTCAACAAGCTCCGACACTCTTTCTCTCGATACCGAGCTAAACAAACGCTTCGGTAAGGCAGCTACCACGTTTTCCAGACTCGCAAAGAGAGTCTGGTCCAACAAGAAGCTGACGGAACATACCAAGATCCAGGTCTACAGAGCTTGCGTCCTGAGTACACTTCTGTACTGCAGCGAGTCATGGACTCTCCGCTCACAACAGGAGAGGAAACTGAACGCTTTCAACATGCGCTGCCTCCGACGCATTCTCGGCATCACCTGGAAGGACAAAGTTCCTAACAACACAGTCCTGGAACATGCTGGAATCCCTAGCATGTATGCACTGCTGAAACAGAGACGCCTGCGTTGGCTCGGTCATGTCATGAGAATGGATGATGGGCGGATCCCAAAGGATCTCCTCTATGGAGAACTCGTGCAAGGAAAGCGCCCTACAGGTAGACCACAGCTGTTATACAAGGACATCTGCATGAGGGATCTGAAGGCCTTAGGAATGGACCTCAACAAGTGGGAAACCCTGGCCTCTGAGCGGCCTGCTTGGAGGCAGGCTGTGCAGCATGGCCTTTCCCGGTTTGAAGAGACACTTTGCCAACAGTCTGAGGCTAAGAGGCAAAGAAGGACAGCCCATAGCCAGGGAGACAGACCAGGGTCAGACTGCACTTCCTCCCGGTGTGGAAGGGATTGCCACTCCCGGATTGGCCTTTTCAGCCACACTAGACGCTGTGCCAGAACCACCATTCAGAGCGCAATACCAGAGTCTTTCGAGACTGAAGGTTGCCAATACAATGCAGCCTGCTAGTGTCTGGCAGGGAGAGTCTGTAAACACAACAAAGGCACTAGATTGGGCTGAATGTTCACTTAATTACCTCATCACTTAACAACGGGGATTGGAGAGTGTACCCCTGTTGTTAAGCAGCGCGTGCCCATATTTTTAAAGACTGTATGCTGCTGTGAGCACCTCTTGGGCAGCCCAATCCTGAGCTGCCCGGGGCGCCCAGGCTCGGCGGCACCGCAGAGGGCTGCTGCCAAATCCAGCACCTCCTGCACTACTGCACTACCCGAGTAAGGTAAGCAGCCCCGGAAAAGGCGCTCGTGTAGGGCACGCAGCCCTACATGAGCACCCTGGATCCTTGGAGCTCCATGGATCCTCCTTCCCTCCCTCCCCCAGCACGCCTCACACCCACCCTCTCTCTGCCCTCGCCAGCCTCCCCCCTACCCAGAACGTCCCCTCCCCCACCCCGCTCGTGCCCCCGCCTGCCATTCCACAGCTCGGCGGTCCAAGAGACCGCTGAGCCGCGGGAGCTGGGCAACCACCCAGCACCAGCTGGCACTGGGCTAGCATGGGTGGGAGCCCAGTGGTGAGCCCTGCAAACGTACCTTATGGCACGTTTGCGACTGTGCTCGGTGGCACGGAGCCGTGCCACCGAGCTCAGGATTGGGCTCAGGATTGGGCTCTCAGATACAAAAGCAGGGTAACAGAAAAGCAGCAGATAAGAACCTTTTCAGTGGAGTCCCTTTCGCTGGGGTGGCTCACGTGAAGAGAGGTGCACCCTTAGACAGGCTGGAGATCCATCATAACTTTGCACCCTGAATGTTTAAATACATGTTTTCTTTTTTTTTAAGGAGTACATTTATGCAAAATAAGAATTTACATTTACATGGATTATATTTATTGACGTTTTTGTTTGTTTTGCACGATCAGTTTATTGGCATGGGGGGCAGAATTATTCATAATATGAGACAGGCAGACTCTTGGGGTCAGAGCCCAGCTGCTGTGTAAATCTGCCAAGAATGACTTTTAGTTCAACACAAGAATGGCAACAGTATATTTTAAAAAAATATAGTTGCCAAAAAAATATAGTTGCAGCCCATTTTGCTTCCCAAAAACCTAGTTCTGCCATTGCTATGAGTTGTGCAGGATGGGGGAGGGGGAAGGTTTTGCGGTTTGCGCCCCCATGTCTATAGCCGTTATCGGCAGACAGTCATTGAGATTTAAATTCTAAGGAAGCATTGGCCACATAGAAGACAGTCACAGCTCACACCTGTTACGCCTTTCTCAGCTTTCAATAAATCCATGTCTTCTAATTTCTCCTCCCAGCCTAAAAAAGAAATGTGTTTTTAATAGAAGCTGGTGCCTGCCTTTGATATTTTTGATTCTGTAAACTGCCTGTTCTCCCCAAGACTGCCCTTGAGATGTCCACAGGCATACAACTATCCTTAAATGCTGACTTTGTTTTTTACGTTGTTGTGTTTTTTAAAATAAATAAATAAAAGAGATCATTGGTACCCACCATTTAAAGCTGTTTTGTCCCTGATGGTGCCCCGGGGCCTTTCCCGTCATTTTTTCATGTTCAATTGAAAGCTGTTCAGACCCTGAATAGTCCTCCTTGCACCCTTTCTGGACAATCAGTTTCTCATGTAAGCAACATAGAATTGTTTGCAGAGGGCAGGTGTCTTTCCTCCATCCGAGACTCGAGTATCACAGTTTCTCAGACTGGAGAGAGAGAGAGAGAGAGAGAGAGAGAGAGAGAGAGAGAGAGAGAGAGTTTTATAGCAGTGGGATGGGATGCAATTTTTCACCATTTTGTTTACTGAAACCTAGTGTAATGCAATGGCCAAGGACAGAACTGTGAATCAGGAATTCCCAGATTTGAATTTTGCCTCTGAATCCACTCACTAAATGGCCTTTGGGCAAGTTACCCCATAGCCTCAGCCTTCCTCATCTGCAATACTGTGGCAGACCTGCTATTGAATGAAAGGGGCAAATACCCCAGGTGCAGAGCCTCGCACACCTCCAGGACTGCGCGGAAACCTCATTGAGGCTCTCGACGTGGTCAGAAACTCTGCTTCCGGTTTGCCAAAAGCATAGTTTAAAGCATTGGGGAAGCTTCATGAGGCTTCTCTGATGTGTCCTGGAGTTGCGCAAGGCTCTGTGTGTTCCAGGTAAGTGGGGAGGGGTGGATTTGCATGGGGAGGTGGCAGCGTCCTGTGGGGTGCACTATTGCAGCCAAGGCGCAGGGCTGGGGCAGTCTACCACTGCTGCAATATGGAGATAATCATACTTCCCTTATGAGGTTGTTGTAAAGACATCCTCAAGATAATGCACAGGAAGAGCTTGCACACCCAGAAAGTGCTATAGAAACCTTAAGTTTCATCATTGGATGAAGGATGGGATGTCTAATTTGTTTCTTTGGATGAGGGAGGTCAGAAGGAGGAGCCAAGGGGGTTCTTGCCTTGGAATTGGCTGGAGAAGCCCAGGGAAAAAGGAGGCGGGGAAGTTGTGGGAGGTTCATGGAAATCACACTTTTCCAATCGCTTGGCTACTGTGAACTTCATTGTTACTTGGGGGGGGGGGGAGGAAGCCCCATTGAATGACTGGCTGCAATGGGACTACTTCTGAGTAGAGCTGCAAAGGATTGAGTTGTTCTGGTAAACCTTGCAGCTCCTGCACATACCATGCCTCTCCTCGCTCTTGCTGCTTATGTCCCCAGTTTCATGCAGTCCATCCCACCCCTCCTACCTTGTTTACAGATGGAATGTGGCAGCAGGGGTGGTTAAACACACACACACAGAGTGGTAGCTCTTCACACACACACACACACACACACACACACACACACACACACACACACACACACAGAGCAGTAGCAGCTCTGGTTTTTTTTCCCCCCACGCTTGACATATGTATCAAAAAAACTTGTGACTCAAGTCTTTTCGAGTCATGAAAATGCTCCAGGGGACTCAGAAAGTGCTCGTTTACTCATTTTCAACTTGTGGAGACTCGTGACTTGACTCGAGCCAAGCCGTGCTGGAATCGTCCATCCCTGCTGACCACCCAAGTCTCAGTGGCTATAAAAGATTTTTGGCCATAGTGCTCCTCCGTAGCAGATTATTTAACCTTGATGCAGATAGTTCAATCTCATTGTCTAGTCCAGAGGTTCTCAAATGGTGTGTCGTGACCCACCAAGTGGGTAACTATCGGATTTCTGCTGGCAGCCACCATTGTGAAAAGGGGCAAAAGACCTGGGTGGCGCCATTTTGAAAGAGGGCAAAGCCTGGGCGCTGCCATTTTAGGCTTCCTCCAGGCGCAGAGTAAGAGAAAAAGTGGCTGGCACAGGCTCAGAGCAGCCAGCGTGCTGCTTTTCCTGTGTGAGTGTGCTGCTGCCCAGCCCCATTCCTGGGAGAGGAGAGCGCAGCTGCAGATGCTCAGGTGCATGCTCCCTCACCGTTGGGGGGTGCAGGGCCCCTCTCTTTGGCTCCCTTTCTACCTCACAGGCAGCCTGGAGGGGCACCCTGAGATGGAGTGAGGTGGCAGTGGCGTCAGCAGCGTCAGCAGTGTCCCTGGCACACATCCCAATTCCATCCACACTTTTCTGGGAGTCAGCCCCATTGACCCTAATGGGACTTACTTCTAAGTAATTGACTTACTCTAATGGGACTTACTTCTGATTGGCCTGGCAGGCAGGCGAGAGGGAGCCCACAGCAGGGTCAGCTTGGTGGAGGAGGGAGGGAGGGAGAGGGGTGGGCTGGGGGGCTGCAAGAGCCATCACCAGCAGCAGCAGGTCAGGGGCACCCTGGCACCTGATGATGGAGCGGGGGACCTGCCGAGCGCCCCTCCAGCCTCCTCGCCTGCCTGTGCCAGGGAGAGGAGGACACTGCTGCCACCCCTGGAGCCCAGGGGAGGTGAGAGGGAGCCTGCAGGGGTGCCATGGAGTGGAGCCTGTAGGAGGCAGTGGCAGCGGCAGCAGCGTTCGTACCTCTCCCTGGCACAGGCACAGGCAGGAGGAGCGCCCTGTGCCAGGGAAAGGTGTGGATGCTGCTGCCACCACCTTTCATGGCTCCAGTACAGGGTGCCCCTCCAGCCTGCCCACTTGTGCAGTCGCCCTTGGAGACCGTGGGAGGCGAGAGGGAGCCTGGAGGGACGCCCTGGAATGGAGCCTGTGGAAGGCGGCGCCAGCGGTGGCAGCAGCAGCAGCAGCATTCACACCTTTCCCTGGCACAGGCTGCCTCTTGCCTGCTTCTGCTGCTGCTGGTGGTGAAGGTCCTTGCAGCCTCCCAGCCCACCCCTCTCCCTCCCTCCTCTGCCAAGCAACCCCTGCTGTGGCACTGCCCCCACACATACCAGGTTTGCCCCACTGCCCCCTCCTCCCTGTCTTCAGCCCTCTTTTCAGTGTGGTGCTTGACTGCTGAGGCACACCTGGGATGGGCATTGGTGGCGGCCTCTCCCACATGTACTTGTATCTTGCCAACCAGGTTTTGATGAAGATGAAGATGATGGAGAGCACTGTCTCCATTGCCACCTCGCCATCCTGCTTGATGACATCACTTCTGGTTCTGGCATCACAGTGATCGAACATCCTGTTTGATGATGTCACTTCCGGCCACGACAGCACTTGCAGATTGATGACATCACTTCTGATGTGTCCCAAACAGATCGTCATTCTCAGAAGTGGGTCCCGGGCTGAAAAGGGTGAGAACCACTGGTCTAGTCTAGTCTAATTGTCAGTTTTATGACCCACTAAATATTGGGTCGGGAGCCACTGGTGTGCCATGGACTCACAGTTTGGGAACCCTGTCCTAGGACTAGGACTTCCTTCCAGGCAATGCTGGATTTAGGCACAGGCTAAACAAGCTACATCTTCGGGCCTCACAATTTGCAGCCCCCCCCCAACTCCCCCCCCCCAACTTTGGGGGGAGGGAGCTTTTAAAATTTTATATGTGCTCCATATGGAGACCTTTTTAAATGACTTGTGCAGCAAACTGTGGTGTAATTTTTTTTACCAAGGGGCTTACAAGCTTTATATAGCTTTTAGGGCCTCACCAATCTAAATTCAGCACTGCTTCCAGGTATGTTTATATAGGACTGTAGCTTTAACGTATCATGACCTGCATACTGTCTCTCAAGTAGTCCTTGGGAAAGATGATGGCCTAATCATTAGTTGATGCCCTTTGGCAAATTTCTCAGTTGGCTTCCTGGCGAGCCTGATGTTTCTCTGCCAAGTTCCTTCAGAAAAACATTTCAAAGGTAGCACCCAACCACTCTGCTAAGTGAATAACTACTCCTAAATAATTAGTAAATAGATGAGCTGCCTTCCTAGGCTAATTAGTAAATAATGCTAAAGTATTTTCCACAAACAACTTTTCATATCTAACAGCACAATCCTATGCATTTCTACTCAGAAGTAAGTTCCACTGAGTTCCCAAGTCAGTGTGTATTGGATTGCAGCCTTACAGCCCAATCCGATCCACACTTTCCTGGGAGTAAGCCCCATTGACTCTAATGGGACTTACTTCTGAGTAGACATGCATAGATTGGGCTGTCAAATGCCCCCCTGCTGCTGTTTGGTGTTTGGATTCCCATTCCTTATTTTCATTTCCTCATATCCTTTCTTCAATCTCAGTCTCTTTAAAAAAAAAATTTATTGGTAGAAACATAATCAGAAATTATAATCGTTCAGAAATATAATCACTGTTACCTCTGAGCTGTATCATGTCTTATGTGCAAGTATCAGCACGACACAGTTAAATATCTTTCCGTTTTTCCATTTCAGTACGCGTTTCATGTATATCTCTGTGCACCATCTTATAGATATCTTAATGGCACTGGAAGAAAACGAACAGGGCTAACGAAGAACTCCTTCGTTACAAACAAAAGACAGACTTCTCTGCATTTATGTCTGTGGCTGTCTGCAGCATAGAAGCTGGTTGGGTCTCTGTGGGACACTTCTCACTTGAGTACATCAGTGCAAAGTATATGAGCACACTCACTAGTTCTGAATGATACACAGGCAGGTGTGAATTGCTGCATTTTCCTGCAAAGTACATGGATCTGGCAATCCATGGCAAATCCATCATTCATTTATGTACTTCACTGCAGCAAGATGTGATTATGGCCACTGGCTGCGGTGGTTTTAAAAGGGCATTAGACAAACTTATCCAGGAGAAGGAGAGGTCTGTCTGTGGCCACCTGTTAGCCACAATGACTGCATGGCTTGGGGCAGGAAGACCCTGACACGTACTGCTGCCCTATTGAGTCTGACCATCAGTTCATCTGGGCTCAGGATTACTTGCTTCCACTGGAAGGCCTGTGCAGCAGAGATGTCTTCCTAGTGCCGCAGCCTGAGACCATTCTAAGTCACGATGCTTCCCTTCCCCAAAGTTCTGGTATGTACTGATGTGGGAGGGGGTCCATTTGAATGCTGTCTTTGCCTCAGGGGCAAACCTACTGCAACTCTGCTGTCTTGTGTGCATTAATGCTGTTAATGCAGAGTTTTAAAACAGAAGAGAGGCGTTTGTAATTCAAATGTCCATTCTGGTCAATGTAGGTTTTACCTCCATTGCAAACTGGGCCTACATTTACCTGCATTCACTCTTCAGAGTGATTTAAGCAAAGTGATCTACTCTCTGGCTGACTGTAGCCCTTCAGGGGCTTGAGCTGAGTGGGGTCTTTTCCCAGCCTTGCAACATGTTATCTTTTAAGCTGAGATGTTGAGGGCTGAACCTGGGCCTTTCTACAAGCCAAGCATGCATCCCACCATTATATTAGTCTTCCCCCCTCCCTCTGAGCTGAGGTCAATCTACTAATGCAAAACCCACTTGCAACTGACATTTGAACCAATGAGCTGATAACGAAAAGGCCGTCTGCCAAACCTCAGGTATAGAAAAACACATCACACTGGCAATCACTGCCCCATTATTGCCCTCCACCACAGCAGCAATACCTGTGGGTCACACTTGCCCTTTCCCTATCCCCTCCCTAAGCCGCCCTTGATGTTCCAAGGGACTTCCTTTTGCTTTTGGTGCCATGGCTATGAAAAATTGATCGCCCTTTGTTACAGCTTCACTTCTGTCACTTTTCATCCCAGGGTCTGTTTTTTACAGAAAACAAGCTACATTCATCAAAAATGACAGAACACAGACTTAATGTAATCATGTATGGGAACATGAATTGCAAATGTGGAACACAAGCACTAAAATGTATTTTCCATTACCGCCACAAAATGAAATAATCATGAACATTTTCCCCCAGAATGAGAACACATGTAAAGTTACACTGACACCTCAAGAAAAAAAAGCCATCACCACCCCCAGCTTTAGGTGGAGGTACACCTCCAGACAGCAGCCTGTTTTTGCAAAAGTGCTAGAGGGGGCTCTGTCTGCAGGTGTTCTTGGAAGCAGGCACTTCAGAAATATGCTTCTATAGCAGTGTTAGGTTTGTATGGAGCAGCTTTAGGCCCTTGTATCTCCTGAGTAGGCAGATGTAAAAGGGTCAGACCTGAGATCCTGAAAGTGCTGCCATCCAGAGGTTCGAGTACTGTGCTAGATGGACCAGTGTTCTGACTTCATATAAGGCAATTTCATGTGTAGATTTATTTATTTATTTATTGGGTTTATATCTTGCCTTTCTCCCCAATCTTGCACATCTCCCCATCTTGCACAGCTGACCTAATTCATGCATTTTGCAACATCAAGAAGAGTCAGAAGGCTGGGATGGTGATTCTCATGTTCATTCCTCGTTCAGAGGCTGGTAGATCAGCTGACCTCTTGAGAAACAGCATGACCATACAGGGTCTTCTAATGAGCTTCCAGGCATCCAGGGAGGGACCTTGCCTGTTATCACTCCTGGTTTCCATGTTAGCAGCCAGTGGAGGTGCTTCAACAGCTACAGGCAGACATTTAAGAAGATGTTGGAGGAGGAAGTTGTTTGTGGGCTCCCAAAAGGTAACTGATGCTGTACAAGATGAGATGGAATCAGTTCCTGCTTTACAAACAGTCAAGGATCACCATGTTGGCCCCAAAGGATAAGAGATGCAGGACAAATCAGAACAATATAGGGAGGGACTGTAGCTCAGTGGTAGAGACACTGCAGAAGGTCCATACAAGCCCCAGCATCTCTAGGCAGGTCAGAGACAAATTCCTGGAGAGCAGTTGCCAGTCAGTGTCAACAATTCTGAGCAAGATGTACCAATGGTCTGACTCAGTAGAAAACAGCTTCCTATGCAATGTAGATTGGTGTGGGAATGCGCAAGCATTCAGGTTTCAAATAATTATTCATTTGGCAGAATGAAAAAGAAGCATTCAGGGTTTGGGATCAGGATATTTAAAAGACTGCCTTGTTGTTGGCAACCTTCAGTCTTGAAAGACTATGGTATTGCGCTCTGGATGGTGGTTCTGGCACAGCGTCTAGTGTGGCTGAAAAGGCTGATTCGGGAGTGACAATCCCTTCCACACTGGGAGCAAGTGCAGTCTGTCCCTGGTCTGTCTCCCTGGTTGTGGGCCTTCCTTCTTTGCCTCTTTGCCTCAGACTGTTGGCCAAGCGTCTCTTCAAACTGGGAAAGTCCATGCTGCACAGCCTGCCTCCAAGCGGGCCGCTCAGAGGCCAGGTTTTCCCACCTGTTGAGGTCCACTCCTAAGGCCTTCAGATCCCTCTTGCAGATGTATCATAGCTGTGGTCTAACTGTAGGGCGCTTTCCTTGCACGAGTTCTCCATAGAGGAGATCCGGCCATCATCCATTCTCACGACATGACCGAGCCAACACAGGCATCTCTGTTTCAGCAGTGCATACATGCTAGGGATTCCAGCTCATTCCAGGACTGTGTTGTTTGGAACTTTGTCCTGCCAGGTGATGCTGAGGATGCGTCGGAGGCAGCGCATGTGGAATGCATTCAGTTTCTTCTCCTGTTGTGAGCGAAGATTCCTTGACTCGCTGCAGTACAGAAGTGTACTCAGGACGCAAGCTCTGTAGACCTGGATCTTAGTATGTTCCATCAGCTTCTTGTTGGACCAGACTCTCTTTGTGAGTCTGGAAAATGTGGTAGCTGCTTTACCGATGCCTTTTTTTTACTCGGTATCGAGAGAAAGAGTGTTGGAGATCGTTGAGCCAAGGTAACAAAGTCATGGACAACCTCCAGTTCATGTGCAGAGATTGTTGTAATGGAAGATCAGAAGATCATCAGGTGGATGATGTGGTGTTGACAGTGATCCCATGTTTTGACAGCTGTTTGACAGCTCTGGGAAGGGCAGAGCTGGCTCCACAGCTGTAATCAATCAAGGCTAATGGAGACTCTGATGGACACCTGAGCTTCATTTGACCTTGATGAGACTTTGCATGGACGTGGACTCATGGACTGAAGAGATGGCTCAGCTGAGCATAACTTGGACTTAACAAGGTAGCTCACAGCTGAGCTGAATTTGGACTTAACAAGGGGCTGCAGGATAAAAGGCAGCTTCAGAAGGAGCAAAGGGCTGGCCAAGCAGGACGCTGACCCAGCTGGAAGCCAGACACTGACCAAGAGGGCTACCTGACCCAGACCTACAGGAAGAGAGGACTGCCAGGACCCTGCTGGAGGAGACACAGCTGCTGTTCTTGAGAAAGGGGGTTGTTAATTAGCCAAAAAGCGGGCATTAGAAGGGAGTTGGGATATTTGGCAGAACAATTGTAATGCAGGGAGGTGAGTCTACATCCTGAACCATGACCTGTGTTTTCTTAAGGCTGATCGTCAGTCCAAAATCTTGGCAGGCCTTGCTAAAACGATCCATGAGCTGCTGGAGATCTTTGGCAGAGTGGGTAGTGACAGCTGCATCGTCGGCAAAGAGGAAGTCATGCAGACATTTCAGCTGGACTTTGGACTTTGCTCTCAGTCTGGAGAGGTTGAAGAGCTTTCCATCTGATCTGGTCCGGAGATAGATGCCTTCTGTTGCAGTTCCAAAGGCCTGCTTCAGCAGGACGGCGAAGAAAATCCCAAATAAGGTTGGCGCGAGAACACAGCCCTGCTTCACTCCGCTTCGGATGTCAAAGGGGTCTGATGTGGAGCCATCGAAGACAACAGTGCCCTTCATGTCCTTGTGGAAAGATCTGATGATGCTGAGGAGCCTGGGTGGACATCCAATCTTGTGGAGAATCTTGAAGAGGCTGTCCCTGCTGACCAGGTCGAAAGCCTTCGTGAGATCTATGAAGGCTATAAAGGACTGCCTATTCCCACATTATCTTCCTGCCTGCTGAGGCACAGACATGCTGTAGGAAGCACTGAAGAAAGACTGCAAGAATTCTCATGACCAGCAGTGTAGTGGCAAATTTGACTGTGCAGGCGCTTGACATGACACCCCCTTCAACCATGCCCCATTAAGACTCGAACGAAAAAGAGCTCAACATTAAAATTCTTCATTAGAGTGTTTTTGCCTCCTGCTATATTTCTAATTTAAACCTTACTATACTTTGGTTGGACTGAGTTGCAAAAGTTTTAGAGTTATAAAAATTGAAAAGTGGGATTTAAAAAAATTACTCAGAAGTAAGCGCCACTCTGTTCAGTAAGACTTACTCCCACATAAATTTTCATAGGACTCTAGGCCAGGTGTCTCTAAACTTTTCGGCCAAAGGGCCGCATCAAATGTCTGGCACAGTGTCGAAGGCTGAAAAAAAATTAAATATAAAATTTAAATAAATACACTAGAGATGGAATTTAGATGAATGAATAAATGTGCTCAAATGTCCAGGATTTCTCCAAACACCAACACAGCCCAAAGCACACACTTAAACAGACCCCCATTCCTCCACCAGGCAACTAAACAGACACTGGGTAGATGAGGCTCGTCAGCCTGGGAAGGCAGCTCATCTAAGAGAAGGAAACTCTGACCTCAAACCTCCACTGCCTTGTGGCTACATCCAGTTATGGAAAAGGCTTCAGGAGTCAACCTCGAGACAAAATACGGAGCCGGAGTCTCTCAGGCAGTTCATGGCTGAACACAGTCACGTTCTGGCAACTCCTGTGATGCCACTGGAACCAACCGTATTGGCTTCTGCCTTTCCATTGGACCATTCCAGCGACATGGAGAGGGGGGATTTGCTCCATGCATAACAGTCTATCCTCCATACCCACTTTACCCAGGCCTCGCGCACTGGAGAGGACACTCCAACTTCGCCATACGGCGTCGGCACAACACGGGAAGCAGCAGTTTACTGGTTATAAGTCTTCGCTCAACTGTCATAGAGCGTGACGCCAGGGGCTGCTTCCGATGGTGGGAGAGATTATTGCATCTCATTGGGCAGCTACTGCCAACCTTAAGCTGGGCAGTCTCCGGCCAGTAAGGTGCTGCTTTGCCACGGTTCATTAACCTCACGGGGTGCGTGGGGTTTAGGGTGAAAACCAACAAGCGGATCGACAACTCTGCACCAGGCAACAGAAATCAGAAAACTCCTGCCCTAAAACTGGGCACCTGGAATGTCAACGCTTTCCACATGCACTGCCTCTGATGCATCCTCGGTATCACCTGGCAGGACAAAGTTCCAAACAACACAGTTGGCTCGGTCATGTCGTGAGAATGGATGATGGCCGGATCCCAAAGGATCTCTTCTATGGAGAACTTGTGTAGGGAAAGCACCCTACGGGTAGACCACAGCTGCGATACAAGGACATCTGCAAGAGGGATCTGAAGGCCTTAGGAGTGGACCTCAACAGGTGGGAAACCGGAGTTTGGAGACCCCTGCTCTAGGCAAATTTAACATGAACTACATGCACTTTCTGTCAGGGAAAGTCAATGGTCTCTACATTTGATCAGTGGTGGACCTCCCCCCTGCCCTGGGGCAAAGATCTGCAATGGTGACCCCCCTGTAGACTGTTGCCCCCATCCCCACATGGAAATCCACCACCCCCCACTCACCTGAGACTCACGGATCCTCATGCGACCTGAACCCACATCGGGGAAGCCTCTCTGAGGTTCCCAATGCTATAAACTGTGCTTCCAGAAAACCGGAAGCCCAGTTTCCGACCCCGTCGGGAGCCTCAGAGAGGCTTCCGTGGGGTCCCTAGAGGCTCGCACCTGGACATTTGCCCCATTGGACCTAATGGTAGGTCCGCAACTGCATTCAGTTATACCCTATGGCAAATTTCTCAGTTTGCCTCTTGGGGAGTCTGATGCTTCTTCTCAGCCAGTGTTCTTCTGAAAAAAAAGTTTCAAAGGCAGCACCTGAGCAATCTTGCGGATGGCATCACCACTCCTGTTGTGGAAGAAGTCCCAGAGCTCCACTCCCCCTTGGCTACACCCTTGTGCTCTATACCTGTGGGTTGGCCCCTGACAACCTGAGGCATGAGTGGAAACGATGCAGAGAAAGATGGCATTTCTCGCCATTTGGAGTGTATGTATTTTCTCCAACGAGAGCAGATCAAATGATAAAAAATACATAGAACAAATAGCCCCAGCAGCTGCAGAATCCAAAAGATGCATGTACACCAAAAATCTGAAAAAAGATTTGTGACACTTTTGGACCATTTCAGTGAATGGTTGGAGAAAAAAAACAAAACAGCCCTTTTATTCTCCTCTGTCCATATGTTTCCCCATCTTGAACTACGCACATGTGTTCTCTTATGTATCTCTGTGGATTCAGTATACTGTATTTTTTCCCCCCAAGGCATAGACTCTTTTTGAGGGGAAGGGTCATATGGCTGGAATGATTTTTTTATTTATCCAGAATGATGTTTCTGTCTGAATGGATTGCATCTTACCCTGTCCAGGAAAATGCAGTTAAATCTCATACGTACTAATACACGCTCTTCAGACTCAGTTGAAATGGGGTGCCACAAACTCATCTGTGAGCTGGCTGGCATATCTATGTGGTAGTGACTGAGAGATGAATGAATGAATGCACACATGTGCACAGTTGTGCCAAATACACCCTGCAACATAGTGCCAGCCACCTTTTGTGCCTCTCCATAAGAGATGCAGTGTGAACACAGCAGCATGGACTCACACCCACAGTGTGCAGCACTCATAGTGCGCCCAGGCACACTATTTTACAAATACAACAAGAAGCCCCACTCCATTGTCTGATGTTTTAACTTACATGCAGGCCCTACAAAATCTCACACGTGTGCTCTAGCTGTGGAAAGGTGGCTCCACTGGGATTCTGCTGGCTTTGTAGTCCCCAATTCAGGCAACTGGGTAGAACTCTGGCTGCCTGGCACTCCCATTCCTGTAACATTCTTTGATGCTCCACTCCTGAAAATCCTTATCAATTGCTTCGCTGACTGAGGTCTGGACCACAACACAGCACAGTTCTTCAGCACAGCCTCACAAAATGGGGGAGAGAAACAGCCTCCTTACTCCTGCCAAGCTTGCAGTTCATTTTCTGTAGAATCAGCACATTATACACACTAGTTGATGTTCCAGTTGAGTTTTCTCTGCCAGTCTGAAGTAGATAGAGCAGTATCTGTGTCTGTATTATACCTATAGAAACAGAGAGAGCACTTCTCTTTTTCCATGGAACAGCACACCTTCCAGAAGAGGGCACTTGACTCCCAGGAGAAAACAGCTTCCTCTTAACCGATTATTCCCAGCCTTGTACACCTGGGCATTTTTTTAATTTTCTTGGCCTGCTTCAGTTGAACAGTGCCAGCATGGAGTGAAATATTAAGGCAGGCACCTGAAATTCAAAGTGTTTCTTTAATTAATGGGTGGATGCCACAAGATGATCCAATGCAGCTCTTAAATTAATCTTAATTACATGGATTTTGAAACTTTGGCATTATCCGGCTACACAAAATATGTATTTCATAACCCTAGAAACGGGTGAAAAAGACAGCAGCGGCAAAGTCAGCCGATGATGTTATCGCCCTTCTGTGGCTGGGGGTGTAAGTGTCATCTGGGTGTGTCTGAGATCTTATCTGAAGGCCCAAATTAATTTGCTCCTGCAAATATCAAAACAAGCTCCTTTTCCCCCCTTTTGGCTGGGGCTAAAGGAATACGCAATACTAATTTCTGAGCTGTTTAATCTCTGAGTTTCTCTACCATCTCTTGTGCTTGCAGTGTTGGAGAATTTCGGGGTGGACACTGGCAAAAGCAAAATAAGTTCAATTAAGGATTCCTTTTTAAATCAAGGAGTGTCATGTTGTCCCTGTGTGCTTTCCAAATGGTTTGTGCCATACAACCCACTGTAAATAATCTGATATGTACCCTACCCCTACATATGCAGATTAACAGGCTCTTCTGCCCCAGTCCAGAAACCCACTGCAGTCTCAGTGAACGCATCCTTCCCACCACAGTAGCCCAACCAGTCCCCAAAGCCTGATCCACTTCTGGAACATTATTTCAGTTCCACAAGCACTGGCATCAAAATGCTGATGTGCCTGGACAGCAGCATGCCTCTGAACATGGACAAAGTGCTTGACCCCCACCATTGAGCTTCTTCAGCCGGCTTCCACCTCTCTCTCTCTCTCTCTCAGATTAATTGTGGTGAATGTCTCCCAACATCCCTCACCTTTAGTCCCTCTGATAAATGCAGATATATATTCATATACTTGCACCTGGTCTAACATGACGAGTATATGCACATCTGATCTGTGTGTGTGTTCATCTTGGCCTGGTAGACAATGGTGTAATGAACAGATTCTCTCCAGCTGGAAGAGGTGGTACAAAGACTGTCCTTTTGGGACTTCCCAGAGCATTAGCCCTTGCCAACTTCTAAATAGATTGTGGCGCATGTAGATGGACCCCCCGGGAATGTTCGCAAGAAATGCTGATTCACCTAAACAGCCTCTGGACAGCCTTTAAAACAGGAAACCAAGAGGCCCCTCTGGTGTTGCAAGGAGACAGCCTCAGAGACTGACCTAGCTGTCTATGCAATCACAGAGTCTTCAGGCAAACGGACCTTAAAGAGGATTGGATGGATCTTATTGAAATCCCAGGGTGCTTGTTGGTCTTCCTTGGCACAGGGAGAAAGTGCTAGTGAGGTTGTCCCTCCTGTGTCATTGCAGTGGAGGCAGCAGCAACTGAACTGTTACCATCCCTGATGCACGTATTTCATTTTTGCCCAGCCCGCAGGTGTACACATTTGTTCCCTGTTGCATATATGCAACGTTGGGCAGAAATGGCTTAAGTGGGCAGATTGCTTCCTCCTGTCCATCATCTTGTTCCAATCATTACAACAACCTTGTCAAGTAGATCAGTATTATTATCTCTGACTGACAAGTACGTGTGGACCTGATGCCAAGAGAAAGTTGCTTGTCTGTAGCTGCAATCCTATATGCACTTATGAGGAAGTATATTCTGTTGAATGTAGTGGGGCTCACTTTGAGTAGCCATGTATAGGATTGCACTGTAAGTAGCTTGTTTTTTGGGAGTGTTTTTTCTACCACTGTAGTTCAGTGGTAGAGCACCTGCTTTGCATGCAGAAGGTCACAGGCACACACAGGGCTGACAAAGACCCCTGTCTGAACCCTGAAGAGCTGCTGCCAACCTGTGTAGATAATAGTGAACTAGATGGGCCAATGGTCTGACTCAGTAGAAAGTGGCTTCTCTGTGCCCATAAGCTGAATGGTGAATAAGGTGGCTTCTATATGACCATAGCGATTTCAGCCAGGGACATCATAACCCACGTTCTTGCCCAGTGTGCCACATCAGCTCTCAGTGTGCACCCCCTAATGGTTGTACATGCTTGCTGGTGCATAATATTTATCTGTCCTGCCAAAAAGTCAGAATAACTTAAGGCTGTACAGCAGAGCTGTTGTCATTTCTATAAAGTACATGTGTTCATTTTTTCCACTCTAGAGAGGCTACAAAACCCACCTCTTTCATTAAGCTTTTGCCTGAACTGGCCTTTATTTCTGTGGCTGTCTAACCTATAATGGTTTTATTGATGTTGCTTCTTTCAGATTTTCTGTTATTCATAACTGTATTTTTGGCATTACTTGTGCTTTGAACTGCCAGGAAGTGCAGTAAAAGTATTTTAACTAAAATAATATCTCAGGACAACTCTGCCATTTCCCCTCCTAAGACTTACTCACCTGCAGGAACAGCTGGATCATTGTACCCAAGTCAGTGCTTTTTAAACACTTTACAGGGGGGCTTGGCCCCCTGTGGTACGGCCTTCCCTGGCCCACCCTGCTGTAAAGAGGAGGTGGGTGGAGCAGTGATGCACCTGTGGGCAAGATGCAGCTGCGCAGGCCTTCAAAAGAGATCCAAATTTGAGGAAGAGAGGGCTGAACAAAGCCCCAGCTGTGAGGATAAGCTACCCACTCCTGTAGACAGCTTCTATGTCTAGTGGCAGTGGAGCTATTTGCAAAAGGTAGCATTTGCAAGAAAACATTTGAAAAGCTCTAACCCAAATCATCCCTGACACTTTGTTGCCAAGATGCCTGTCTTTTCCCTTCCTTGGTTAAAAAAAGAAGAAGTCTTGAAATATTATCTAGGTAAGCATGCTACAGGCAACCCCTCCTCCCAAAAGTGAACAAATCCCACCCCCTGCCCCCATTTTTTTTGTTTTCCAATGGGTAAATCTCATAGCTGTGGCAGAACAAGCTGGACCTCATGACTTGCAGACACTCAGATTTGGCAATCCTGGAACGGGGAAACATTGTTAAACCTGAAGTCAGTCTGCCTAATTGATGTGAAAACTTGATTGGATTCAGGGAGGCATAGCCTTATGAATAAAATACTCATCTTTAAAGAAGGTGATAAAGTCAAGCTGATGTCAGCAGTCAGTGGGACTCGCCACGCAGGCAGGAGGTTTTCAGGAAGCCTAATTGATGGAGGCATTTCACTCTTGCTGAAAGTCAACTGTGTTGTGGCAGGTGACTGGTGGACTTGGAATAAGGGAAGAGTGTATGGCCATTTCCCAAAGCACTGAGTCTCCATTGTGTACTCAAGCTGCCATATGAAATGTGAAGCTTAATGCAGAAGGTCCCAGGTTCAATCCCAATATTAGAAATCCTAAGTGAGATGGACTGAGGGTCTCGCTCTGTATAAGGCAGCTTTTTATGTTCCTACCAAGACACTTGCAGGGTCTTGGTAGATGAAAGAGGACATATACTTACTCTCTTCCTGCAGTTAGGATAAGGGGCAATGTGCTTAAGCTACCAGGAAGCAGATGTTGACTGAACACTGGGAAGAACTTTGCACCCAACAGAGCAGTTCAGGTCTAGGACCGACTGTTTAGGGAGGTGAGACATGTGTTCCTTGAAGCTTTGCAAAAAGTTGTTCAGCCATTTCTTAGGGATGCTTTAGGTACATACCCTCTCACAGGATAGGGTTGATCTGGATGAACCACTGATCTTTCCCAGCCTCGTGACTCTAACCGTTTGCTATTTGTGTGGGCAAGCCATTAGTCTGAGGTAAACACAGGGGGGAAAAATTGCTGGTGTGCCTAAATCAGACATCTCACCTGTAATTAAGGATTATAAGCAGATGATCTTTCTGAAGGAAACTCTGAGGACCAAGGTTTGGTCAGGGAGGATTTGCAGGCTCTTGGTGTAAAGGTGAGGCAATGAGTTGGAAATGACCAAACTTGCCATCCAAATGCACAAATGAGATGCAAGCAAGTCAAAGCAGAGAGCACTCTGAAGCTTATGGGTTTCAAGGGCAGGTAGACGAGAGAATGAATTGATGCTGGTCCAAGGGGTGGTGGCCTGCAATAAAGGGCTGTTTCAAATCCTTCACAGGAGAGATTTACGAGGGAGTAGGTATGGCCATTAATAGATGAAGAAAGGAGGTGAAATCAATGGCTGGTCTAGATCATCCCAAGCTACTTAACATTTTGTTTTTAATTGGTTTTTAAGAAGAAAAATATATACAGCCGGCCTATGGGCCATTAGGAAGTAATGAAAACCTGCTTGGCGCTCAGGCCTTTGATGGAAAGCATGCGAAAGCCCAGAGCTGCAAATCAGCATTTCAAATGTATCTGCATCTAAGGTCTTGAAGGAAGGAGTAGGATCCAGGAGATGGATGTGAAAATTCTTTGAGAGAACCCCAAAAGTATGATATTCTTTTGCATTGTGAGCCCTATTGGGACAGGGAGCCATTCGTTATTTGATTTTTCTCTGTAAACCGCTTTGTGAACTTTGTTGAAAAGTGGTATCTAAATAATAATAATAATAATAATAATAATAATAATAATAATAATAATAATAATATAACTTACTAGGATCATGAACTCCGGCAGTAGTCACTGGAAGCCATTAGCCATTTTTTCCCAATGGCTTTGTGCTTTGCAGCCTCCCAGCGCCTGGAGCCACCCCAGGGCAAGCAGCAAATGCAACCTCCCCCCAATCTGGCCACCAGCCAAGGAGCCTTTTGCTTCTGCCCAGCAGTGCCAGAAGTGACAGAAAAAAGAAAACAACAAAAATCTGGGGGGGGGGGGGAATTTAAGAGGAATTTTTCCAGTGGAAAAATTGCAATATTTTCTTTCTCAGACTGAGTTTTTAAGGCAGTGTTTTAAAATAATCTTGTTACAGTCAGTCACACTGCTGCAAAACTCCTGCTGCCAGGCCATGGTACCTGTCCTTCTTTCAGGCCAATGGGAGGAGATGGAGTGGAGTGGCAGTGTGCTAGCAGTGCACGGAAAATTTTGTATGGAAGGAAGTGGGAAGGGAAAAATTAAATCTGAGATCCTCCAAAATGTGCGTCTTTTGCTGAAAACCTGAGTTCTGGCAGTATATGCTGGAGAGCCTGAGATGGTGTTTGAAACCATCTGATCTGGTTGGTCTGGTCTGGTGGAAAACCTGAGTTCTGCCCCCCAGTTAAAAAGCCTTAGAAAATGGAAAGTTATTTTCTTGGCACCAAAACAACACCCTTGGTCAGAGCATTCTAGGGATAGGGTACTACTACCAAGAAATCCCTTCCCTAGTCAACATCTACTCTATGTCAGATGCCTCCTGCTGTTTGTGCTGCTCACAATGTGCCCAGGGCACCTGATGTACCTAATTCAAGCCACCTTTGGGTTTCCTAACAGACCATAGTGTTTGGCTGGTGAGTCGAGAAGCCCTGCCTGTAAGCATTAATTTTTTTAAAAGCCTTAGTTTGGACATTTCTTGCAAGGTGGAAGCATCTCCCAGAGATTCTGTCATTGGCTAATTTCTGAGTATCAGATTACAGAGCTGCAGAGGGGCTTCTCTTTTTGCCAAGGAGTGCCTGTGGGCTTTCTTCCTGAAATCTGTCTCTTTATCCTTGACTGACATACGGCTTCAGTGTGTAATCCTAAAGGTCCAGCCTCATCTAATTGTCAGATATTCACTCTGGTGCTTGTTAAGCGGCCTGCCTTTGCTGGGTGTGCCCTCTTTGACCTCCCTGATCAATACTTGTTCAGTCAAGTTCATGCATTTCAGCTCACTAAATACATCCATTGCGGTCACCTCCCCTCCTCCTCCTCCCTCCTTCCCCCTTGCAACCCTTCGCAAATGGACCGATCTGACATTCTTATTTAGGGAGGCTCTGGGTTGGTTAATGTCTTTTGAAGTATGTAATGGAGGGCAGAGAGAGAGAGAGAGAGAGAGAGAGAGAGAGAGAGAGAGAGAGCAAAGAATCATTTTATCTCTGAGTAGTTGATACCTTGCCTGTTTAGACTTCTTTTCCTTTTGCAAAGTGTATCCAGAGAACACTAGCAGAGTTGTCAGGGTTTACCTGGCAACTTCTGGTTCTCAAGTTTCTCTCCTCCTGCTCTCTCACCTACCCTGCGTATGGCCATCTATGCATCTACTTTGTTTAGATTTAATTCCAGCTTCTCTGGATCTTGCTCACATTTGAAATTTGAAATTTCAAACTTTGAGGAGGGGCTGTAGCTCATTGAAAGAGCACCTGCTTTGCCTGTAGCAAACCCCTGGTTCCGTTCCCAGCATCTTCAGGCAGGGCTGTGAGAGATCCCTATCTGAAATCCTGGACAGCTGTCAGTGCAGACAATCCTGAGTGGAATGGATAAAAAATCTGACTCAGCAGGTGGCAGCATCCTGTGCTTCAACAGGGTGGAAGATAATGATAATGCCACAAACCATTCACAAGCACACACAGGAGTGATTTCTTCCTTGATTCTATGATACATTTGGTTTGGAGAGCAGCAGAGGAAGTGAGTCCCTTGCATATTTAAGCAGGGCTGGGAAAAGAAACCAATGGCAGTTAGTGGAGACAACACTAAGCTACATGAATGTGGCTCAGCTTAGACAACTTTGGGAGCGATCCTAACCCACTTTCCAGCACCGACATAAGGGCAATGCAGCTCCAAGGTAAGGCAACAAACATTCCCTTACTTTGAGGAGGCCTCCATGGCTGCCACCCAACTGCAGAATGCAGCACATGTTCCATTGGCACAGCTCTGCCAGTGCTGGAAAGTTGGTTAGGATTTGGGCCTTCATATGTTCCTAAACAGCAAAATGAGTCCACCTCAGTAGTTTTATTTACTTGTCATTGGTTGTGAACACCTTTCACTAGGTTCACCACAGACCTGAGGCTGGTGAAGACTAGTTAGCATCTTCTATCTCCACAGACTTTTGTTGCATTGCTGCTGCTGAGAGGTTCAGCAACCAGGACTGTATAAGATGCAGCGTCATACAGTAGAGACTGTACGAGTTGACGTACAGAGGGAGAAGTGAACCCTGTCCCTTTAGGAACTACAGGAACTGGTTTGCATGTGAGTGTGCTGACCAAAAGATTGACTCCAAAGTCTCATTGGGTCACCACTTTGGAAAGCAACAAGGATTCATTTCAATTTTTGTTGCCTCCACCTGTGTCAACTGAACCAGAATTAAAAAGCATCTTTTCTTTAAAAAAGGAGGAGCTGCAGCTTAGTAGTAAGAGTGTCTGCAGAAGGTACTCGATTCAGTCTTTAGCATCTCCACATTGAACAGAGGTAAAAGCTTGTCTGCACCCCAGGAGAACAACTGCCAGTCGGGGCCAACAATACGAAGCTTGATAGACAAATGGCTTGGCACAATGTAAGGCGGCTTCGTATGTTGCCAGGCATGTAGCAGCACCCGCCTGATGGGTATTGCAGTGCCTATGCTGATTCTTCTTCAGCAGTTATTATTACAGGTGTGCCCCAGTATCTGCGGGGATTCTGTTCCGGAGCCCCCAATGGATACCTGAATCCACAGATACCAGGGACGCTCCCACCCTCTGGAGGTGAGGGGAACACAGGCCATGCGTGTCTGCCTACAGCTCAGAAGGGCCATTCAGGCAAAAAAAAAGTCACTTCCAGGTTTTTCTGTAAAACTGGAAGTGACGTTTTTATGCCTTTAAATAGCATTAGGAGGGCCTGTACTGCCAGCCCCTAGTCCCTACTTTTCTGAGATATCTGTGGAGATTTCCCCTTTATGCTTTCTCAGAGGATTCAGGGGTCATGATCCTGGCTCAGGGTCTCTGTCAGGAGGTCTGCAGGGATTGGCTTCTCAGAGAAAACAAGACAAACACTCCAGTGAGCTAAGGCTGCAATCTTAACCTCACTTTCCTGGGAGTAAGTCCCACTGAACACAATAGGACATACTTCTGAGTAGATCTGGTTAGGCTTGTGCCCTTAGTCTAACTACTGGCCAGTCTTAAAGTAATGCAGTGGCCTAGTTTATTATTTTTTTAACCAGTAGATAAGTCAATAAGAATTAATTATTATAGCTAATAATGTCAAGGGCACTCATATGAACTAGCAACAGCTAGTTTTCACAGAGAGAAGACTGGCCTTCTGTATTGTTGCTGTTGGCCAACCATGATGTATTCAAGGGTTGAACTAGCACAAAGATCCACTTCTCAATTATAATAAAGCAAGTTAGTTCTGTTGTCTTTGATTTTGAATGAACTGGGGGTGGGTTGGTCTAATGCCTCCCCCCCATATTCAAAATACATTGTAAGAGCAGTCCTTCACGTGTCCCATTGCATGGCTGTAAAAGTCACCCCTTCCCATCCCCTTCTGCTCCTCACCTCGACTGTCCCTTTTTGTCTGAATAAACAGGTTTTTTTTAAAACTCTTTCCACCCTCTTCCCTATTTCCCTCTCCTTTCCCACCAAGTCCCTCGCACTTTGCCAATATTAAATTCATCATTCATTTTTTATGGTTTTATACATGGTGGTAATTTATGTTTTCAAATAGATTGAGGTCACACTTTAACAGAAAAGAGAGTGTTTTGGGCTCAAACTGAAGGCATGTTCATTCCATTAAAGGGAGATGTTTTGGATCATTTTAAAAGGCTTAAAAGTAGTAGAAAGTGGCATTAAAATAAAATTTGAGAGATGTAATTACACCTAATCGTGCCATAAAATAATCAATAGTGCATTACATTATTTCTGACTTCTCTGGTTATAGCTTTTTTGGTGGGGGGGGGGAGAGAGCTTTTGAATATTGATGAGGTGAGAAAGGTTGCCGTTGATTCTTTGAGGTCTAATGGAGGTGGAATTAAGGTGATGTCCTATTATATCTGTGTTCAAGGTGTGCTCCCTTCTTTCTTCAGCCGGGGAGATACTATGGCAGCTAGAGCCAATACCACAGTAACATTTCTTGAGCCGAGATTATCCTGTCAGTAAGTGCTGACTGGGAAAGTGGCCTCGGACGAGCCACTCAATTATCCACATCTACGAGGCAGAAGAACTGATGTTCACGTCAACAGAGATCATTAACAGCTCCGGAGACCTGAGATGCAGGGAAACCAGCACTTTCCACTTTGGCCAGGATGCCTTCTGGCTTTGCTTCCTTTTTGCAGAGTTTTAGGAGAGATTTTGTGTGTCTTTGGGTTTGCCTTGTGTCTCTGAGTGTTTATGTCGTTCAGTCATGATCTTAACTTGCTGTTTCTGACAACTGGAGTACACAGGACAACTGTGTACTTGCAGGACAACTGGAGTACACCGTTCATTACGCGACCACCAATCTCCATCCAACACAAAAGGCAGTGCATGGATGGGGAAAAGCTGATTTCACCAGTGCCATAGGACAGGGGTCTCTAAACTTTTCGGCTGAAGGGCCGCATCAAATATCTGGTACAGTGTTGAGGGCCGGAAAAAAAATTAAATAATAAAATTTAAATAAATACATTAGAGATGGAACTTAGATGAATAAATAAATGAATGGGTTCAAATGCCCAGGATTCGTTCAAGGATTTTATATCAATTGCTTGTGTTTTTGTCATATTGCTGTTTTATTAATTTGTTTCTACATTATATTAATTGTTTCTTATGTGTTTATTTTTTTTACTGTTAGCCACTTTTTGACTTTTAAGGAAAGGTGGCACCAAAATGGGAAAATAAATACAGGTCCATTCATGCAATTTGTCCATCTCCACATCTCAGTTCTGTGTAGACATTTATCGGCACGCCTTATCTCCGGCCTCAGTTTTTATATCTTTATCACATTAATTCAAATAAAAAAAAAAAACACAAACCAAACCCTGAGCCACACTACTATATTATCCATTTTACCGCATGGGCCACCCTCACATTACAGCACTCAACATAACAAAAGCACAGATAATGAGCACCACCATATCACTGGTATAAATAATAAAGAACTAACATAATGTATTTTTAAAGGTTTCCTTAATGCAACACCAGCAGCGCAGTGCTCCACCCAAATAAATGAAATTATTGCCATCTTCCAGAAAAGCAAAGCAAAGAAAAACTAAATAACGATAATTGCTTGAAGGAAAGTGTAGCTGAGGAATTCTTGTGCAATCCAGTTCTTTCCCTCCATGCCACAAAGTTTCCTGATTCAAATCTCACCTCTACCATGAACTCCTTAGAAGTCCTTCAGCAAGCCGCTCCCTCTCCGCCTGAGTCTCTCCATCTGCAATAACATGATATCAACCAACCCATACACCCCAACTGCCTTTTTCCCCCCAAGGGCTGCTCCTCTTTTCAGGCTCGTGTCCCTGATAAATTGCTGTCCCTTTTTGTCACTGTTCCCTCCCCCTTATGGAATACCCTGCTAAAATTTTGCTAGTATTATTTGCTACTATCGTCATTCTTCACACTTCAGCTCCCCCTCCATGGTCTCTAGAAACTAAATCTGAGAGTGAGTGAGATGGATATATCTGGTTTCTTGTGCAAATATGAAAATTGTGGGGTGCCGTGGACTGTGGCCTTCATATTACTCACCACGTGACATGCCAGAACTCATTGCTGAAGAGCATTGCAGTGGTCAGTTGCCTACATTTTCTTTAAAGGATAAGCCACTTGCTCTGGCGATGGATATATTTGCTGTGATAACTAAGAAGGAAACCTCCATGTTCAGAGGTAGTGTCAGGCAACATCTCTGATTATCAGGGTGCTGTGGACAGACAGTCATACCCTGCCAAGCAGCTTCCCAGGTGACATCTGGGTAGCTGCTGTTGGAGACAGAGGTAGGCAGTTCTTGGTGGTGGTGGACCTACTACATAGTGAGGAAAGGGGCTGTCGCTCCATGGCCGAGCGTCTGCCTGGCATGCAGGACCATGATCTGGCTCCATGACATCACTGCATTTGAGCCCATTGCAGAGGAAAAAGAGCAGGATGCAGACCATGCGTGTCAACAGTTCTGAAACAAGCAGCCTCCTGCTCTTTGCCATTGTTTATGTGAAAGCAGCCTTGGATGCTTAAACCGACAAGGGAAGACGCATGTCAGTGCACTGGCTGAGTGGAGAAGGAGAGGTCTATTAAGCCAGGCCTGACACAAAAGGAGATAAACTACCAGGAAGCTTCCAGAGGCCACCACATAGATCAGGTGTCTCCATTTAAATACAGATCCATCTTCTTCATCAGGGCCAGATAGGCAGTTTCCCCACTGAGGCTTCCAGTGACTATTAGGGACACCACGAGCTCCTTATTAGGCTTGTGGGGCACTGGGTGGGGGTGCTGAGGAAAGGAATTATAACACACAGATTCCCACACTGCTCCCACACTGTAAGTTTCTTTCCACACTTACTCTGTGATATAGGAAGCTGCTTTCTCCTTGGAGAGGAGAGGTGACATTAGAGAGGTATGAGCCGTAGATTCAGGAAAAGTGGGAGAGATATGCAGGCTCCTCATTTGTGTCTTACATCAGAAGCACCAAAAAAGGAAGTGCCACTTGCTGTTGTCTCCTCCTTCACCACTTGGCGTCATGGGTAAAAGGGCCAAGATTGCCAGTAAATCACCACTGAGAAGTTTGTATAGTGCGAATCAGGGGCTTTGCAAGAATACTGAGGAAAAAGGAGAATTGAAAACAATGTGCATCATCCCACTGATGTGACAGGGCCTGCCTTGGGAGAGCCAAGGAGCTGAAGGGCACTCTGGAATTCAGCTAGCAGCCATGGCAGCTGCCTCTTCCATGAGGTCCACATCACAGTCAAGCTCACTGGGAAGTCACACTCTCCTTCAGAGTACACAGGAGGCAATTATTTATTCATGCCCAGAGCGCTGCCATCTTGCTGCCTCACAGGTCTAACAAACACTAAACCAGGAGCAAGCTAGCCAAAAAGGTGGAGGAAACAAGGGGACCTCTGCATCTGAACCTGTGAATATGGAACCAATGGGCTCATCTGTAAGCAAAGGCTTGTCAGTTCCTCAGAGCAAAAGGGAAGTTTGCCTGGGTCAACAGCCTCACCCTGCCCTGCTCTCCAACTGCAAGAGTAACCACCCAACCTTCTCAATACAGAATTTCCATTGGGAATTGCCCTCTGTGGTTTTCACTGCGGCAGCTTCTGAGGCTGAGGGGTGGCAAGGGGTGAAGCCAGAGGCAGCCTATCACATGAAAAGCAGCCACAGAAGCCAATATCACTCTGCAAGTCTGACCTAGTTTCAGGGCTGGGTCACACACAGCAATTCCAAAAGGCTAGAAATCAGTAGCAAGAAGGAAATCAGAGCCAGGAGACAAGAGAGGTTTGCTAGGAGTTACAAGAGGGTATGCACCAGAGGCAGGGAGAACCCCCATTGATCAAGCAAGGATTCAGCCCATGCAGGAAACCTTTTATCATCCTTCCAGTCCAGAAGACCCAGTCACCAACCTGGACAGAGAACAGCCTGAGAACCTTTTGCTCCAGCTGCAGTTTTGGCAGCTTGCTGCACAGCCCAAGCAGTTCCTGCCACCTAGAACAAGGCCTGAGCCAAACTTCCCATTCTCAGTTGGCAAGATGAGGGGCTACGCCAGCAATGTGGAAGTGGAAAGTGGGGGGGGGGAAATCATACTACAGTAGTGCTCCCCCACAGTGAGCCCCCCACAGGCAGCATGGTGTGCCTTGTCAATTTTAGTGCCTTGTCAGTGTGCCATGAGATGAAAAAGATTGAAAATAGCCAGGATAGACTGGATAGACAGGTCTGCACTGGTTTAAGGCAGCTTCTTGCCTCAGCTTTATTTATACAAGTCAGGCTGCACCACATGACCTGCTCTGGCTATTGTTTTTAAGAAGTTTACTTGCTAATCTGGCTGGTTGGTTTTTCATGTAATTCCCTCCAAAGGTCTGTGGTATCATGTAGGTTGAATTCCTCCTGACAGTCTGTGGGAGATCTGGAATAAAATCCTTCCACCCCAGCTCTTAACTCACTGGGTGGCTTTGGGCAAGTCATTCCCCGTTCTGTCTCAGGTCCATCTCACAACTTTCTTGTGAGTGTACTTGATTGCATACTCCCTTTGCATACATGAATATAAACATGGAAGCTGAATGAAAAGAGGCTCTGCCACTGGTGTTATGCCCTAGCTTGCTTTTTTCAGACTTGCTTATTCTGTAAGCTCCTCAGGGCAGATACCTGGAAACATTCCTGTGAAAAGAAAATGTAGTTCAGCGTCCTTGATGGAAAAGTATGGGATGCCATGGGCCTGCCCCACTCAGATTGGAAGAAAGGAGAATCTCAAGCAAATCCTCCTGTAGCCTCAGTTTGCAATAACACCTCCATGTGATCAAATCACCCATAAAAATGTTTGCATTATGTTTGAAAGTACCTGTCATTGCTGATATTTGATTCTGGGTCTGCAATATGACAAGTCTCAGACATGTTGCTGCCAAATTCTCAAAGGGTGCAAAGTCTTGTTCCAGCACTAATCCTGCAGTCCCAGTTTCCACTGACTTTCAAATGAATCAGACAGGACGGCATGTGTGTGGGTGAGAGATCAAAGACACTTCTGAGGAAATCGTCTCTTGACAGTGCTCTTGCAGGGATGAGTGTGGCAGGAGGCACAACAAATGCCTGGTTTAGGGAAGGTGACCAAGGAGAGAACCAAGCCTGGGTGGGGTGCAGCAGGGAACAGAGCAGGGTGTAACTCAGAGGTGTAGGCGGGAATGGAGCTCAACAGCAGAGGGACGTGGAATATGTTTGGGATCGTCCCAGGATAGAAACAGAAAGCCCTATACAAAAAGCAAGGTGTGGGACAGGAGGATACATTCCTGGAATTTGCGGTTCATCAGCAACATCCTGTGGGCTGGCTCTGGCACTGAGGGGAGATGAGAAGGACATGTGCTCTATAATGGCTTTGAAATAGCATTCGCATGATGCAGTGTGACGTTGCTTTCTCCTGGCCTGTGGCAAGGCAGTGATTTGGCATTGCTGAAAGCAGTTGGACAGGTTTGCTGCTGTCCAGAGGAACCCTCCTTCTACTCTGGGTCACACTATTGATCTGTCTAGCTCTGCACTGACTGCCAGCATCTAATTTAGTATTGCCTATGTTAAGAAACACTCCATCCCAAACCCACTGCTCTATACAGAACTATAGTCCCACAGTGCTGTCTGAAGACACATAGGAGCAGTAGTCCTGCTGAAGTTGCAACTCAGTGTTAGAGCTTCTATTTTGCATACAGAAGACCCCAGGTCCAGTTCCTGCTAGCATCTCCCAATGGCAGGGAAAGACCCACCTCTGAAGCCCTGGAGAGCTGCTGCCAGCCAGTGTTGATGGAACTGAGCTAGATGGATCAGGGCCTGACTCAGGAGAAGGCTGTTTCCTATGATCCCATAAGCTAAGGCAGTGTCTCAGTGGATTCCTGAGGGCTCTGGGAGACCTTCCTGTTGCCAGAGCTGGCGACTCACCTGGTTGATCTCTGGAACAGGGAGATGACCAGGGCCCTGGATGAGATCGCTCCTGAGCGGTGTCTGCCCAACCGCAGAGTAAGAGCAGCTCCTTGGTTTTCTGAGGACCTGCGAACGATGAAGCGGCAGGACAGACGTCTAGAGCGACGGAGGCGAAAGGCTTGTGCTGAGTCTGACCGCATAGAGGCCAGAGTCCATCTCAGAGCCTGTTCTAGGGCAGCAGCAGCAGCTAAAAGATCATTCTTTTCTGCCACCATCATGTCCGCAGAGAACCGTCCGGCTGAGCTCTTCCGCGTGGTTCGTGGCCTACTCCATCTCACCCCCCCTACTGATGGGGAGGAGCACACGGAGGCTCTCTGTCAGAGGTGTAGCTAGGTCATTTGACATCCGGGGCCCATAAATTTTTGTCACCCCATATGACTCAATCAATCAATCAATCAATCAATCAATCAATCAATCAATCAATCAATCAATCAATTATTGATTATATTGTTTAATTAATTAATTCACTTTTTATAACACCCTACCTCTAAGCAGCTCAGGGTGGTGTACATGGTTCTTCCCCTTAAATTGTCCTCACAACAACCCTGTGAGGTAGGTGAGTCAGAGATAGTAATAGTCATGACATGGAATGAATAATAATAATGGCCAGAAAATAAATGCAGTGAATACCTCCCACAAGCAGTGGATGAAATTCTGCATCAGATGGTATATAACATGAGGGTATTTTTCCTAAAAGCCACAATTTCCAGAATTTTGGTCACTAGGGTGTCACCTCCCCCCCATGGCTCATTGGCCTGCTTTGAGTTGTCAGTGGTTCTCAAACTTTTAACACTGGCTCCCACTTTTTAGAATGACAATCTGTCCAGGACCCACCGGAAGTGATGTCATGGCTGGAAGTGACACCATCAAGCAAAATAAAATAATTATAAATAATTAAATTAAAGAAAAACAGATAAATAAGGGGAAGCCAGCCCTGTTTCACCAAGTGAATGTTCTCTGTACCCTGCCTGCAATAACACCCCCCCACACACACACACACATAAATCAGTGAGATTTTCAGCCCTCCCCAGTGCCCACCTTACCAGCTCAATCCTCTGGTTTATTCTTTGAGGGGTGGGCTGCCTTCTGGAGCATTTGTTGAGCTCCACTTTCATCAAATGGGGACCATGCAGCTAGCCTTGCATTTGTCTTTGCCTGACTTGACCAGGAGCCAAGGCACATTTGCTTACTCACAAGTAAACGCGACCATGTGGCTTACTTACACTTTCCATAGGGCACAATACATTTGTCTGCTTGGAGGGAGGGACTTCCTTCTTGGGTGTTTTTTGGGGGCTGCTTTCATTGGATAGGAACCATTCTGGTGTCATTGGATTTCACTCAGCCTGCCCTTTCCGCCAAACTATGGCAAGTTCGCCTACTCTCAAGTAAACGCGTGATATAGCTCAGTTTCATTTTCCATAGAGTTCAATCCGTTTTTTGGTTTCTGGCTTTTTGGCCATAACTTTTGATGGAATTGAGATAGTTCAATTGGTTTTTTGCATTGCACTCCGCTGGAAATTCTGCATCCAACGGTATATGGCATGATGGGGTTACTCCTAACCTTCGTGATGTTAGCGATGTTGGGGCATTTGTGGTGTTTCACTGCCCCAAGGGTGGTACCCGGGGTGGACCGCCCCCCCACCCCCGCTAGCTATGCCACTGCTCTCTGTGACGAGTTCGCTAAGCACTTTGCGGACAAAGTCAATCAGATCCAGCACAACTTGGACGTCACATTAGCAGTACCTAATGTACCTGGGGCAGGAGGTCTGGTCTAGAGGGTAGAGCCTCCGTTTGCCTGAAGATAACATCCAAAGGTCACCAGTTCGAGGCCACCGGCACCATGAACGGCGAGACCTTGAAGCAGCTGACAAGCCTAGCCGAGTTATGCTGAGTTATTCCACCTGCTCTTTGGCGGCTGTCAGCCTGTGTGGGAGGAAACTGGAGGCCAGAATGTGATACCAGATCATTAAAGATCCATCTGAAATGTTGTGGTTCTTGAAAGACAGAGCCTTCTTCAATTGTAAAAATCCCTATTGGGATTTAGTATTGCCTGCCTATGTAAACCGCTTTGAATTAAAGTCCGAAGAGAAATCTGATGACCAAGAAAGGCGATATATGAATACCTGTATTATTATTATTATTATTATTATTATTATTATTATTATTATTATTATTATTATTATTACCTAGTGATGTCCCTGGGGCATCTGTCTATCTTATCTTGTGGGATTCTTTCCAGCTTGTAGAACCTGAGGATGTGAACAGGATTCTCTGGAGTCTTTTTACCCACTCAACCCTTGTCCAGCATGGCTAACTAGATCCGCCCCCGGGGGGGGGGGACTGGCTGAGCGGACAAGGAGGGTGGTGAATTCTTCTCTGAAGGAGGGAGTACTGCCACCAACCTTGAAGCAGGCAGTGGTTCGCCCCCTCCTGAAGAAACCCTCCCTGGATCCTACTAACTTGAACAACTTCCGGCCAGTCTCTAATATTCCATTTCTGGGAAAGGTGATTAAGTCGGTGCTGGCATCCCAGCTCCAGAGGGTCTTGGATGAAGCTGATTATCTGGATCCTTTTCAGTCTGGCTTCAGGCCAGGGCTTGGGACAGAGACTGCCTTGGTTGCCTTGGTGGATGACCTGCGCCGGGGAATGGACAGGGGGAGTGCGTTCCTGTTAGGCCTGCTGGACCTCTCAGCGGCCTTTGACACCATCGACCATGGTGTCCTTCTGGGTCAGTTGGCTAAGTTGGGGCTTGGAGACATTGTCCTGCAGTGGTTCCGCTCCTTCCTGGCTGACAGATCCCAGAAGGTGGTGCTGGGGGATGCTTGTTCAGCATCCTGGCTTCTTAGGTGTGGGGTTCCATTCTGTCCCCCATGCTGTTCAACATCTACATGAAGCCTCTGGGAGAGGTCATCCAGAGGTTTGGGGTAGGGTGCCATCAATATACTGATGACACCCAGCTCTTTCTCTCCTTTCCTCCTGATTCCGAGGAGGCAGTCAAAGTTCTGGACCGCTGTCTGGAGGCTGTTGGGAGCTGGATGTGGGCAAACGAGCTGAAATTGAATCCTCTGATAAGACAGAGGTTCTCCTGTTCCAGAAGTCCAAGAATTGGGTGTTGGACTACCATCCTGTTCTTAATGGGGTTGTACTCCCTCTGAAGGAGCAGGTCTGCAGCTTGGGGGTGATACTGGTTCCACAGCTGCTCCTGGATTCCCAGGCGGCGGCTGGCCATGGGAACCCTTGCTCAACTTCAGCTGATTTGCCAGCTGTGACCACACCTGAGTCGGTCAGACCTGGCCACAGTGACCCATGCCCTAGTGACATCCAGATTAGACTACTGCAATGCACTCTACATGGGGCTGCCTCTGAAGACGGTCCGGAAACTGCAACTAGTGCAGAACGCAGCGGCCTTTGTGGTTGCTGGGGCTGGTTGGTTCGACTCAGTCAGGCCGCTGCTTCTGGGCTGAATTCAAAGTGCTAGTTTTAACTTTTAACTAAACAGCTTGGGTCCAGGGTATTTGAGGGACCACCTCCTTCCATACAATCTGACCCATCCTCCCAGGTCATCAGAGGGGGTTCTTCTGACTGTGGAGCAGCAGCAGTGGAGGTGAGGGGGTGGCGGCAAGAAAGAGGGCCTTCTCCCCGTCAGTGGAACCCCCTGGAATTGAGAACAGCTCCCTCTTTAGAGTACTTTCAGTGGGGGCTTAAGACCTTTTTCTTTAAAGAAGCCTTTTAATGCTGACACAAGGGGACATGGCTTTTTTTTTTTAATTAATTTTTATTTTGGGTTAAAGTTTTATTGTGTTTTATTGTTTTTAAATGTTTCATTTTTATACATATTTATTTATTTTATGCTTTTATATGATTTCTTTTGTAAGCCGCCTTGAGTGCCCTTGAGTACCCTGAGTGCAGGGTATAAATTCTATAAATAAATAAATACGTAATAAATAAATAAATAAATAAATAAATAAATAAATAAATAACCCATGCCTTATCCAGTGTTTCTCAAACTGTGGGTCAGGACCCACTAGGTGGGTCACAAGCCAATTTCAGGTGGGTTCATTTCAATATTTTATTTTTAATATATTAGACTTGATTACCACGGTATGTGACTGCATCTGGGGAAATGTTACAGATCTGTACCTTTAACAAGCTACTGTGTATATTCTTTTAACAATGATAGCCAATGGGATTACTCCTAGGTAAATGTGGGTAGGATTGCAGCCTAGGATTGTTAAAAATTTTCCTACTTGATAATGTCACTTCCAGTCATGACATCATTTCCGGTGGGTCCTGACAGATTCTCATTCTAAAAAGTGGGTCTCGGTGCTAAATGGGTGAGAACCACTGCCTTATACAATGTATAGGATTGTAGCCCTAATGGGAAGCCACGGCCAATGGCCCAGTAGGTCAAGGGTGCCACCAGTAGAAAAGGTTTGGGAACCACTGAGCTAAGGAGATCTGAGTTTGGTCAGTGGGAGATTTTGCATTAAAACCTATACATACCACTGTTCAGTCCCTCAAAGGTGCTCACCGATACAGAGTTCCAGACAAAAAAATGTAAAGTATAGAGAACAACCACAGATGAAAGAAACAGGACAGAGACATACAGTAGAGCAATGAAACCAAACTAGACGCTTTCTTGAAGAGCTGGGTTTAGCTGCTCGCCAAATGGTAAACAGTGAGGTTGACACAGAAAAACTTCCTTGGGGTGGACATTCCAGCATTTGAGCATGTGGAAAAAGCCCTCTTTTGTTTCCCCACTTGTTGAACTACAGACAGCAGGAGGAACAAGCAAAGGGGCTTCAGAGCCATTTCCTAGGAGAGGAAGCAATTGCAAACCCACGTACACCACCCATCATGGAAGGAAGGATATGAATGTCACACAAATACAGTAGAATTGGTGAAGATTTAAGATGTAATTCAGTGGCTCAACAGAGAAATAAAAGACAGGCCTCTGTTCAGAGCACAGTAGCCTTAAACCTGCCCTGTAGCATGAGGTACTTGTATTGTTGTTTGCACAGTTATTAACTGGTCTGTTTTATCCAGATATTGAATCCTTCCCGAAGATCTGGCATGCCTGAATTTTGTCATTGATTGATTGGTTGATTGATTGATTGATTTGTACATGTTTAAAGCTAGAGCTGCCTTGCCTCCTCCTGTCTCCCCCAGCATGGCTAACAGCCCGATCCTAACCAATTTTCCATTGCCAATGCAAATGTACCAACATGGTGTGCACTGTGTTCTGTGATGGGGGAGCAGGCACAGAGCCCTCCTCAAGGTAAGGGAATGTTTGTTCCTTTACCTCGGCACTGCATTGTGGCTGCATCCATGCTGGAAAGTTGGTTAGGATTGGGGCCTAAGAGGATAAAACACTTTGTACCGCAGTTCACTGGCTGCTGCTTGTGGGGGACAGTGGGACTCATTGTCTGATGATGTCACATCACACATTTTGGATTCCAGTACTAGACATGGCTGTGGAAAATAGGTGGAGAAAGTGCTCTCTCCATAGTAGCGTTTTTCAGTCTTTGTGTTCCATCTTTGTGTTCCTGTCACCAGAGATGCGCAATACACGATGCACTTCACAACTATGCATTGCAATAGGCAGCTTGCCCCGCACTTAGAATTTCACTCGGCACTTTTGTTTCCCAAAGTGAGACTCTTCTTAGTGCCAAGCAGCTGCATGGTCACATCTTGCCACTGGTGTACCACTGCCCTAGTCATCTTCATTTCCAGCAAGGTTGGGCCAGGCCAGGTGGGGCAGCACCACACAGTCACCATGGTAGCAGGATGACCAAATACAACCTGCCAGGCCATGGAAGAGCACTGATGGTGCTCATGTAGAGTAGTGTAGTACATTAATTGTACAACTGGTTCTAGCATAGTCGAGCGGTGAATCAGAATTGCACCACTTTGAATCTTACCTCTGCCACAGACTGACTATGTGGCCCTAGAAAAGCCACTCCATCTCAAAACCCAGCTGCTGGTTTGTGCTTCAAGTCCTGACAAAGTATCTTACAGAACCCTGTTAATAAACCAACTAAGTTAGCAACGGTTGTGTGGAGCCTGAATTCTCACAATAAAGGTACAAGAGACAAGGCACCATGGGAATTTGGGCTTCTACTTACTCCTTCATTCAAATGTTTTGCTAAGAAGGTAGCTTAGCTAATAATAATAATAATAATAATAATAATAATAATAATAATAATAATAATTACTACTACTACTACTACTACTAGTAGTAGTAGTAGTAGTAGTAGTAGTAGTAGTAGTAGTAGTAGTAGTAAAAACAAAGAAAAGAGCAAGGGAAAACAATCCTCTGGGAATGCTGTTGAATCAAGCTTGCCAACACCAAAGCTGAGCTGACTGAGCGATGTGGGGGCAGAATTTGGCCCAAGGAGCACGAAGCAAACGTTCCCTTTTGAAGGGGCCCTAAGGGAGTGAAGGATTCCCCAAGCCCTGCAACAAGCTGAAGACAGCTGGAGCCCAGCACAGCCTCTGCACGGCGGAAGCTTTAGTCTGAAGCACTGAAGTACTGTATACTAGAAGGAAGCAAGGGGTGGGTGGGAAAAGACTGGTGGGGTGGGGAGGAAGGGCTCTCCAAAAATTCAGTGAAGAAGACTTGTCAACTGAGAGCTGGTCTTAGTGGCTTTTTAGCCTTGCGGTAGCAAGAGGTTCATTCTTGGGGCTACAAGGGAAGTGTGTATATGAGCCAAATGTTTAAAATCCTCCTCTAAGAAAAAGATGAATTCTGTGGCCTATATTGAGACTGGGTTGTAGCTCAAGAGTATTGTGCCTGCTTTGCATGCAGAAGGGCCCTGGTTCAACCTCTGGAAGCATCTCCAAGGGGACTGGGGTGAAGCCGTGGAGAGCCACAGCCAGTCAGTGTAGGCAATATTGGGCTTGATGAATCAAGAGTCTGACTCTGTATACAGCAGTCTCATATGGCTGACCAATCAGTGTATTTAATCAACTAACAGCACAGTCCGGTGCATTGTAAAGTTGTATATATTTTTTTAAATCAAATGACTCAATAACGACACACTCTTGTTTTAAAATGCAGGGCCAGGATTGGCATGGTGTGCTACAAATCTGGGCTGGTTCAAGTCCCCAGACAGATGTTTCCTGGGTGACCTTGGGCCAGTCACTGTCTCGCAGCCGAACTAGACTTACCAATAGGTGGGAGGTTAAAATGGAGTTGGGAGAAACAGTGCTTGCCACTCTGTGGCTGACTGAGGGAGATGTGGTATAACATCTGCGTGTGATGACTGAGATATCATTGGGGTGTTTTCCATCCATGCAAAGATTCTGGAAAACAGAGGCCTTACCACACTAGGTGGCTTGTGTGTGTCAGGGATCCACCAGGCGGCTGCAGAGAAAAGCCCCCAAGTAGTTACCTCTTGGCAACCAGAAGAAATTTGGTCACATCCTGTCTGCAAATTATCATACTTTTGTGGCTACAGTGTACCATCTCATGTCTGGTACTCCTTAGAAGAAGGAAATACTGGGGGAGCCCGACTGCAGAGGAATAGGATGCAAGCCCATAATTGTCTTGTATGGGAAGGGTGAGTAAAGTCCCTTGCAGAATATCTCCAGGGCAGACAAAGGCCCCAGACACAGTTCTGTGTCTGTTCCTTTACTTTCTTTCTACAATTTTGAGTAGCAAATCTCAAAGAGCGCAGTCCTAAACATGGCTACTCAGGAGTCATCCCACTGTTTAAGGGGGGCTTCTTCTTCTCAAGAAAATGTGCATAGGATTGCAACCAAAATGTCTTCAGCCATTTCGGGTAATCATGGGTATTGTATTTTAACCAGATTCTATTTGTGTTTTCAATCTCTTCTCACACTCTTGCGTTGTACCTTCAAGATGAGGGCCAGGTATATTCAGCCCTAAGAATAAGTTTTAAAAAAACATAGTGGTGCAGGTGACCTTAAGGGTTGTGTTGTGGCTGCTGTGGCTCCTTAAGAACCAAGTTCACTCTGTGCAGTATGTTGGTTTGTTTCAAATACAGCAGGGTTACTTACATTCATGCCTATTGAAGTCTGTGGGTTTTAGCTGGTGTGAGCATTTCTCGAAGGGGTAAAAATTGTCTAATTCTGGAACAATCCCAGAGGGCCATTCATTTCCTTTCTGCTGCCTCCACTTGGCACGAGGAGTTTGCCAAACATCTTTTAACTGTAGCTGTTTCCCATTCACCCCTCCCAGAGTAGTAGTAATGAACTAGAATAGATTACATCCAGATCTGACTTGGCCCTGGTCACTCTGACATTATACTTATAAGGGAGCACAAAGAGTAGGCACAATCCTGTAAAGGACTTGTTGATAGGTCTCAAGTAGGGTGTTTCCCCAAGTGACATGATGTGCAGTATCTTAATTTCCTGTGTACATAAGGGTGCAATCCTAACCAGCAGTTATGACGGCATAGGAGGCCCTGGAGTGTCGCAAACATGCCGCAAGGCACGTTTGCGCCTCCGTGGGCGGGAGCCATGTCGGCGCATTCAGATACACCGACACAATGAGGCAGGCAGAAGCCTCTGCGGTGGCTCCCGCACCACCGCTTGTGTCAGCGCGCTTGCATAATGCAGCTGACGATGCAGCAGTCACCGCCCACTCTGCCAAAGATCTCCAGCAGCTCATGAACTGTTTTAGCAACGCCTGCCAAGACTATGGACTGACAATCAGCCTGAAGAAAACACAGGTCATGGTTCAGGATGTGAACTCACCTCCCTGTATTGCAATCTCTGCGCATGAGCTGGAGGTTGTCCATGACTTTGTGTACCTTGGCTCAACAATCTCCAACACTCTCTTTCTGGATACTGAGCTAAACAAACACATTGGTAAAGCAGCTACCATGTTTTCCAGACTCACAAAAAGAGTCTGGTCCAACAAGAAGCTGACAGAACATACCAAGATCCAGGTCTACAGGCTTGCGTCTTGAGTACACTTCTGTACTGCAGCGAGTCATGGACTCTTCGCTCACAACAGGAGAAGAAGCTGAAAGCTTTCCACATGCACTGCCTCCGACACATCCTTCATATCACCTGGCAGGACAAAGTTCCAAACAACACAGTCCTGGAACGAGCTGGAATCCCCAGTGTGTATACAGTGCTGAAACAGAGATGCCTGCGTTGGCTTGGTCATGTCGTGAGAATGGGCGATGGTTGGATCCCAAAGGATCTCCTCTATGGAGAATTTGTGCAGGGAAAGCACCCTACAGGTAGACCACAGCTGCGCTACAAGGATATCGGCAAGAGGGATCTGAAAGCCTTAGGAATGAACCTCAACAGATGGGAAACCTTGGCCTCTGAGTGTCCCGCTTGGAGGCAGGCTGTGCAGCATGGCCTTTCCCAGTTTGAAGAGACACTTGGCCAACAGACTGAGGCAAAGAGGCAAAGAAGGAAGGCCTGTAGCCAGGGAGACAGACCAGGGACAGACTGCACTTGCTCCCAGTGTGGAAGGGATTGTCACTCCCGAATCGGCCTTTTCAGCCACACTAGACGCTGTGCCAGAACCACCATTCAGAGCGCGATACCATAGTCTTTCAAGACTGAAGGTTGCCAACAACCAACAAAGGTGGTTGATAGAGGTTGCTAATAATACCTAGCATTTTTCAAATACTTCACTAGTTACAATAACAGGTAAGAACACATTATTGTCATTCCCACATTATAGATGGGGATGACTGAGGCTGGGAAGGCTTGCTTAAGATCACCTGCTGAGTTCATGGCAGTGGTAAGCTTTGAACCAGGGAAGTGTGACTTGCAGCTTAAGCTACAATCTTATACCTGTTTACCAAGGAGTAAGCCTCATTGAACTCAATAGGGCTTACTTCTGAGTAGACATGCATAGGATTGCATGTCTCTTAGGGCCCAATCCTATCCAATTTTCCAGTACCAATGCAGCCACAATGCAGCCCCAAGGTAAGGGAGCAAATGTTCCCATACTTTAAGGAGAACTCTGACTGCTGCCCCACCACAAGATGCAGTGCGTGCCCCATTGGCACAGCTGCACCAGCATTGAAAACTGGATAGTATTGGGCCCTTAGGGCACAATCCTAACCAGGTCTACTCAGAAGCAAATCCTATTTTGTTCAATGGGGCTTACGCTCAGGAAAGTATGGTTAGGATTGCAGCCTTAGTCACTACATTACTACACCTCTCATACACACGTCCCATCTTTGCTTCTGTTAAACTGTTGGGCAAGTTTTGTCTTTTAAAAAAAACTGCACTATTTGTTTTACTCGAGGCAAGCAAAAGGGTGAGAACACCATGAGGAAATGCTTCTCAATCTACTTCCAATTCACTTTAATGGCCTTATTTGTCTCCAGCCTCACTCACTTTCTCTTGAGCTGAGACAAATGCAAAGGGCTCTTCAGCATGCTGCCTACAGTGCTATCCAAAACGAGTTCTTTCCTTATGCTCCTCATTTGTGCGCGCTCTCTCGCTCTCTCTCTCCCTCTCTCTCTCTCATTTGTCTGGCCTTGGCTTGCGCAAAAGGAGTTTTTTTTTACGGGGCTGGGGCACCTTCCTTATGAGGAAAGGCTACGGCGTTTGGGCCTCTTCAGCCTAGAAAAGAGACGCTTGAGGGGGGACATGATTGAGACATACAAAATTATGCAGGGGATGGACAGAGTGGATAGGGAGATGCTCTTTACACTCTCACATAATACCAGAACCAGGGGACATCCACTAAAATTGAGTGTTGGGCGGGTTAGGACAGACAAAAGAAAATATTTCTTTACTCAGCGTGTGGTCGGTCTGTGGAACTCCTTGCCACAGGATGTGGTGCTGGCGTCTAGCCTAGACGCCTTTAAAAGGGGATTGGACAAATTTCTGGAGGAAAAATCCATTATGGGGTACAAGCCATGATGTGTATGCGCAACCTCCTGATTTTAGGAATGGGTTAAGTCAGAATGCCAGATATAGGGGAGAGCACCAGGACGAGGTCTCTTGTTATCTGGTGTGCTCCCTGGGGCATTTGGTGGGCCGCTGTGAGATACAGGAAGCTGGACTAGATGGGCCTATGGCCTGATCCAGTGGGGCTGTTCTTATGTTCTTATGAGTTAGTGGCTCAAGGTGCATGAAGGGAAAGCTCTGCCAAGGCCTCTGTTCTCACTGAGAAGTAAGGGATTAAGGGCCTGATCCAGCATCAGTGTCAAGTGTCACAAGTTTGTTATTTTAAATTTGTCATTTGTATTTTAAATTGATTGTTAGCCGCCTTGGGTGCCCTTGGGGGGGGGAAGGCAGAATACAAATCTAATAAATAAATAAGGCATGCCTGCGACACGGCAAGGCCAGCAATGGCTCAGCACAAGTCCACGCTGAACCAGTGTGGGACAGAGGCCAGTCGAATGCCGCCTGGAGCTCTAGCAAGTGCCAGGCAGTGAAATGGTGAGTGGGGGGTGGGTGGAGGTGTTCTGGGGTGAGGGAGGGCAGGGGGAAGGCAGGGCAGGGGTGGGAGTGGGGTGGGAGGGGCGGAGATTATTGCAGGCTGCTGCCATATCCTGGCCCCCCCTCCCAGCCTGGGAGAACCAACATGGGTCTCCTTGATTCTGCACCCACACAGTAGCGGGTGCAGATTTGAGGAGACCCATTGGGCCGCCTGGCTGCTACGTGGAGTAAGGAAGCTTAAGCTCCATTATCCTGAGGAGACCTGTTGCTGCTTCCTAGCCCTATTGGATGCATTTTGGCACTGCTGCAGCCCTGGGTGCTGGGAAGCATCGGACTGAGCTGCAGGCACCCTTTGCTTGTGTGGAGTGATCCCTGTGACAAGCCTCTTCCTTAGTTCAGAAAACAGGCCTTGGAAGACCTGAATTGTGGAACAGGGTGGGTCGAAATCACACCTGGTAGTTTTTGCCACGTTCTCTCATTGAGACTGGGATGCATCACTTTCTACACATTCTTAACCCAGGACAGAGAGTGGGAGGGAGCCAGTTTTATAATCAAATGTACATTCATGTTCGTGTAGGTTTTACATTTGAATTTCAGGCATAGGAAAAGCAGTCCTGCCCCAACACCTGATTTAAGGATCACTTGTGAAAACAGCAAGAGTGTTCCACCAGGGACCATAATAATATATTCTTAGCATCACTTGTTCATCTTATTGTTGTTGTTTTAAGCATATGCTTTGATTGCATTCAATCAGAATAGGAGAGAAAATTGTCTTTCTGTTTCGCAACCAGAGTAGATACTAAAATGTGAAGGAATAACTTTGTGGCAGTGGCTGGAATCAGTAGGTGAGCGTGAACATGAGGAGGAAAGAGAGAGAAACATGGAATCTCCACTGGTGTGGCACACAACCAACAGCCATGTTCACGTTATATCTTTTGTTATAGTTTGCAACTTTTCTTCAAGGCTGGTGAATGTCGCTTCAAGGCTCCTGTGGCCAGTAGGGGGCGCCTTGGTTATGCATTATTCATTCTTCAGACAGTCCTGTAAACTCCAGCGCGCTCTCTCTCTTCCCTCTCACTCTCTCATTCAACTGAAAGAACAGTCTGCCAAGGAGATCTGGTACAAGCCATCAAAATATTTTGGCAGCTCTGCAAAGTGACAGTTTAAACGAACACAAGAGGGTGTTTAACCATTTAGGGGCCAAAGGACAGCGCAAGCACATGGGGAATGCTTTGCCAATCAAACAGTGTGTTCGTGTGTGTGTGTGTGTGTGTGTGTGTGTCCCAATTGCATACAGCTGGATCAAACCTGCAAGCTTGAGCTGCTCTCCTCACTGGTGCAAGTGTCTGAACCCTTGTCCTTCAACAATGTTCTCCTGACTTCATTCAACTATTGCAGGTACAACAGTCACAGCAGTCTGATCACTCAGAATTTCCCCTATATTGTCTGGGTCTGTAACTTTTTAAGAAAGCTGTTCTGTGCAGTGGTTCTCAAACTTTTAGTGCCAGGACCCACTTTTTAGAATGAGAATCTGTCAGGACCCACTGGAAATGATGTCATCAAGCAGGAAAATTTTTCACAGTTCTAGGCTGCAATCTTGCCTACACTTACCCAGGAGTAAGTCCCATTTATTGTCATTGTTAAAAGTAGTAGAGTAGCCTGTTAAAAGTACAAAAGTTAAAAGTACAAAAGATCTGTAACATTTCCCCACTGAAGTCACATACCATGGAAGCATCATGTCTAATAGTTTAAAAAGAAAATTCACCTGAACCCACCTGAAATTGGCTCACGACCACCTAGTGGGTCCCGAGTCACATTTTGAGAAACACTGTTTGTAGAACACTGCCTCCTACTGAGTCAGACCTTGGATTGATCCAGTTCAATATCATCTACACAGATAGACAGAAGTCCAGGTTTTCAGGTGGTGTCTTTCCCAATCCTGTCTAGAGACTGAACCTGGGAACTTCTGAATGCAAAGCAGGGGCTCTACCACCAAGCCACAGCCCCTCATGAATATTGTATAGAAGGAGTACAACAAAAAGAGAAAAAAGGCAGCAGGACAACATTTCAGATGCCTCATCTACTAGGATCAGGAGAGTGTGATGGTGCAGTTCCAATCCTATATGCGAAGAACGTATGCAAGGGTTAAGCAAGCATCTCTTTTCAAAAAGTTTGATGGTCATCTGGGGAACGAAGGGAGTCACTGTAATTATTCACATAAGCATGAAGAGTTAGTATGCCATAGTGCATAGAAGATGCCTGGGTCAACCACCCATTTGGAAGGTTTGCTTGGTGTATGAGTTGCTTTGGCAACACTAAGCTCCATCCTCTGGCTATGTTCAGACATAACACAAAATCATGGTTTGTGCTAGCCATAGTTAAGAACCGATTCTATGGCTTGAGTTTCCAGACGGGCAAACAATAGTTTGGGGCTAGTTGTCTGCTCTCGTTTCCCATCTGCTCAGGAGTCAGTTCCTAAGTTCACAAATTTCTCTACCCATCTCTACCTTGCACCAGTCTCTTGAGGCAGCTCAACGGCCGTAACTGTAGTTTGTCAATGGCGTGTTAATTCAGACAAAAGGAGAAACCAGTCAGCACAAACTATAGTTTGCAAGCCAACTTCAAACAATGCTTTCAGATCCTGGTTTGTTTATCGCAAACCTTGGTTAGTGGGGAGGCTCGTATTCAGCTATAACTAGAGGTGTTTGAAAATGGTTTTTATTTTTTTAACAAATCTCGTGAGTTGACAAAAATGAAGAAGGCAGAAAGTGGTGTTATGTGTTTTTATTCCATGTTCTCATTCCAAGTTCTCATTTTTATTTTAAATGCTTTAAAAGTTTACTAGGTAGGTGATATAGTGTCAGCAGATGCAGCCATTGTATTATTTCCAACTAAAAAACAAATCTATTATAATTTCTGGAAAATATCTGAAACACCAAAATGCTAGTGTTTTGTATCTTTATGTGTTTTTAACAAAAACAGCTGTAGCTATAACACAAAACTTCATTTTAGCTAAATAATCCATGGTTTTGTGTTACTTCTGAACCTAGCCCCTGTTATGCCATGGCCATAGATAAGTGCTTGTGGCATTTTTCCAATGATAGGCTATTTCCAGTAAAGGAGATATCAACAAAAACATTTTTAAATCTCTATTTTATTTTCGTTTTTATCTTACAATTGATTGTTTTGTTGTTTTAAGCATGCTGTTAGGTGCCTTGTTCGTCTGTTAGGTGGAACTGATTGGCAGAGTATAATTTCAATTTTAAATTTTTACAGAAAAAGAAAAAAAAAAACAGACGCAGCAACAGAAGCAAGGTAGGAAAGACAACTAGTGCCTTCCACTGTCCTATTACTAAAGTGAGTCTTAAATTGGAATTCAAGGGCCGAGCACTAACAGAGGATGTTACATTCTAAATCTATCTGAGCAGACTGATGTGTATCTCTCAGGGCCACAGTTCATCAGTGGCTCTTGGTTCACAAATGAGACAAATGAAACCAGACCTGTAAAAGAGTCAGAATCATCTTGCTTGTTAGAGGCATGGATGTGTTTGGTTAATTTATCTACTAACACCAGGGACCTTGTCATTGCTACTCATGGCTTTTCCCCCAGCATACTGTATCTAGTCTTGCTCCAAGCAAAAGAAAGCTACAAGGCGATGATTGTTTTTTGTTTTTTTTTGCTGAGCATCCCAAAATTCACATTCTGAAATACTGAATAGTACAAGCTAAGCCATTGGAACAAAACTATAATGTGCGCTTTTCTTAATGTGATCCAAGACAAGGCTCTGTAGCCTTTTTGTAAAACTGCACTCCCACCACATGTGGAAATACGTTCCTTTTACTTAGCTCTTGCATGTAGCATCTCCCCATATCTGCAAATCTCAAAGTGCTTACTGATCACCAACTCTACCATTTTCTGCAAGATGGTTTGCTTTGAAGAGGCAACTGAGGCACAAGGTGGAGGCCAAGACTTTCTCACCAAGGACATATAGCCAGAACCAGGCCAAGACCTGTTAGCTCCTGGGGCTGCATGCCCAATGGTGCCCTCCTGACTTGACAGTGCACCAAGAGCTGCCTCCACTGTTCTCCTCTCCTCCACACTTTCCCTTCTACTCCATTCTCCCTGCCAATCCATGGCTTGAAGCAAATGTTTCAGGCTGCAATCCTATTCTCACTTTCCTGGGAGTAAGCCCCATTGATTATTATGGGACTTACTTCTGAGTAGTCATGCCTAGGATTGGGCTCTCAGTCAGCCTCCTGGATGAGCCAGCCCTTCTCATAGCAAACCAGGAGTGTGTACTGTGGAGCCTAATAGTGTGATTTACTTACCACCCTACATTTAGAAATAGAATTCTGCAAGGTTCTCATACTGCACTCACATCTGGGGCAGGTCTGTGCATGAACAACTAAGCTGAACACAACCACTGTCCATCTATTGTGGCTTGCCAGGTGTTTAAGAAATACCTCTTACCCTTGTTTTTGCAGCCCCAAGCAGGTGACAGAAATAGGAGATATGGGTGGAGCACACATTGTATAGGTTTGCTTTAGCAGGAGCAAAAGAACCTTCTCAGAACTTTTAAGAGGACTTAAGCAAACGTTTGAGTTTTGTGTTTTTGCATCACGTGACTCTCTTAGAGGTGAGTATTATGACAGTGGATCCATAAGGCTTGGAATGGCTTTGGACAAATTCATGGAGGATAAATGTGTAGCCATGATGGCTATGTGGCACCTCTGGGTTCAGCAACACAGTGCCTCGGAATTCCAGTTGCAGAGGAGCAACTGCAGGCCGGAAGTGCAGTATGTCTGTATCTCTGCTTATGGGCTTGCCAGAGGCAGCTGGTGGGCCACTGTGGGAAACACGATGCTGGAGTACAGACTTGTTCTTAGGTATATGCGCGCACATGCACACAAGCTCAATCTTAAAGTCTAACTAAGCTGGTTCAGGTGCGTCCTAAACTAACTAAAAGTAAATCCCTACGAGCGAATCTCTCAAGGGACCATCTAGTCAGCCTGGCCTAACCAGATGAGGTGTATATAAAAAGAACTGTATATTAGATGTGGAAAAGAGGGCACAGCTCATGGTTTCAGCAGTGTGAACCCAGGTGGCACAGGTGAAAACCAGCACACTGTTCACTTCAGGCAGCCCTGGTCATAAGGCCTTTGAGGCTGCTACGCTTTGGGCCCATGTAGGATTTAGAGAAAACTCCCCTCTGCCTTTCTTGCCTTGCACCTTTGGCAAAAACAAACAAACCTCCCACTAACCCAACAGCCTTGCCACGGGAGCCTTCCTTTCACTATTTTTGGAAGGGTGGTGGTCTCTCTGAGCAGCCTGGGGGAGCATGGCTCACTCTAGCCCTTTCCAACCCCAGCAGGTCTGCCTGTAGTTACAGTGCTGGTTTCAGGGTCACAATTTGAGTCAGATTTCGTATCATTTGCACAAAGACACATTGACGCCCAAGTCTAATGAACATCAATATTCTTAACGACAAGGAAAAGATCTCTTTTATGGGATTCCAGACAGGCTCTGTGTCTCCATGCTCCTCCTGCAGAATCGCAGGAAAACAGACCCTGTCTCACACATGCACGCAGGCAGGCTTCCGCCCTTGCAAAGTTGAAAAACCCACAGCTTTGAGGGAAAGGCTTCCTCATGAGAACAACCTTCTGTTGTCTAAAAGTTTTTTGCCGAGAAAGCTGCCTTGCTCTGGGTGGTTTTTTCCCTTCCATCTTCTCTCAGGCTATTTAATATGCTAGTGTAGAATGCACTACAGGATTCTTCTTTTGCTGGGTGATGACCGTAAGGTTTGTTTAGGCTTTCTTGATGTGGAGTTTCAGGGTTAGGAAGGAACGTTGCTCTACCAAATATTTCACAACCAACAATATCAGAGCTTGTGTGTGTGTTTTCCAAAAAATACTTTGCCATAATTTTAAATGATAAACTTTATATATATAAAAATAAACTTTGTTTTTCATACATATATATAACTTTTGCTTTGCTCATTTTTCTGCCAATCTTGGGGGTATTTTGTATAATTTCCTTTCTTTTTCAGGCCAGTTCCTTTCCTCTCTAATTTTTTTTGCATTTCTACCCTCAGCTCTTTACATCTTTGGCTACCAGATGTGTCCCACATTGAAGAGTTATTTCTCCTCCCTAGAGTGGAATAAATGCAATCAATATGAGTATTGCTCTCAGGGCCTTGAAATATTACATTAATGTTCCATGTGGTGACATTTTAGCTGGAATTTTCAAATACATTATGATGGTTCAAATTAATATTTATCAGATCAGCTTTTATATTTTGCAAAAGAGGGAGAGAGAGTAAGCATTATTAAAATACAAAATGCAGATGAACTCCAAAATCGATGGTCCATTTTACCAGCACTTTTCCAGGGTTGTGTTTTGCTTTCTGGTTTTGTTTTAAAATTTATTAGTTTTACAGGCAAATCTATTTATTTCCCCTCATTTATTTTTTTCCACTCTCTCAGTGTTTTCCAATAGTTTCTCCTCCCCCATTTATTATCCCGAAATGTAAATTATGACATTAGCCAGTTTTCTTTAATTTTTTTCCCTTTTCAATGATTAAATCTGTTACATGACATCTTTGTCCTTTCTATAAATTAAATCATCTTTCCTTCCACCTTTAGCCACTGCCAGAAGCAATACTCTGATTGCCAGCAATAAAAGTCCTCACGTTACACAGTCTTTATTCCTACACAAAGCAAACCCCCCACCCCCTTCTTTTCCAGTACTTAATACTGCTTTCTTGTGGGATGTGCTGGGGCTGGGGGGGGGGGAACACACTTCAGTTTTCACTCTTTTTCCAGAAGCAAAGAATTTTCACAGAATGATGGGGGTGGATCTAAAACAACATTTCATCTTAACATTCCAAAACACATTGTTCTTTGAGGTGGAAATCCAAGATGATGAATGATTATGTCTGTTGACTTTTCTTTTTCTTTTATTTTTAATCCCTTTTCTTTTTATTTTGAGCTGTAGATGAAACATTTGGGGGGAAAAATTAGTACCGTCTCCTAAACACAGCTTTGAAGATTTGAGGATTACTAGCAAAGTTAATTGTGGATGTGGGTTAGGAAGGAACAGTGGGTTAGGGGGGATAGTTTAATAACCCACCCTTGCTTTCTTACCTATGTCTCTAACTAAATGTACAATTTCTTATCAGAGAGGAGGGCTAAATATCCCAAGCGTCCTTCCAAAGTTGGATGACACAGTATGACCCTTCACATACCTTTTCTTCTGTTTTTTTTAAAATTATGGTTTATTTCTAGCTAATGGTTTTGTTGTGTGTCAAATACAACACAGAGAGGGACAACTATCTATATCTGTTCAGTACGTTTGACTGTATGTACATGAGACTGCCCTTCCTATTTTCTCTCAGTGCTGATCTGCGCAAAAGAACGACAGGAAACTTAAAAAAAGAAAAGGAGGAATCGATTGTTCGACCCGCACTTGAACTCGCCTGAAAGAGATAAAGCAGAATTTTCAATAGGTCCCCTGCCCTTTTCACCAGGAGGGAAAGAGGAGAAGAAAAACAAGAGATATTTATATGACAGCAGCTGCTGAAAATAGCATTTCAGAGCCATAAAAAAAGGCAAAAGAGATTCAATGGTAAAGGGGGGAAAAGGAGGCAGAAAGTCACTTCTCTGCAGCTCCCTAACTGGCAAGCTGGTCCTGGAAACGCCAGCCTATAGATCTGTTTGAAATTATAGTTGTCATTGAGAGCGAATTTATGCTTCTATTGATCTGCAAAAGGAAAATATTAAATGGTTTGGTTTTGATCTTTAGCTGACCCCAAGGTCAAGGGTAGTCTGAGATTAGTATTCATAGAATTCATCACCAAATTGTAGCCTCCATCTACTTTATGCAAACATAAGGAAAACATCCAGAGATAAATACAAAGCAAAATGACAAACAATTCCCTCCTCCTCCTCCTTCTGCTCTCTCTCTCTCCCCCCCCCACTATTACATGCATGTACCCGAACGGGGGGGGGGGGGAATCAGAAACAGTAAAGAGAGCAAAAGAGGCATGCTCCCAAGGAAATATAATTCACAAATAAGGAAAGGAAAACAACAGAGAGAGAGAGAGAGAGAGAGAGAGAGAGAGAGAGAGAGAGAGAGAGAGAGAGAGAGATCATACACATTTTCTGAGACAAATGCAAAGAAAATGCATGAGAACCCAAGCAAAACAGAAGTGGCACAGAACACAGAAGTGGCACCGTGCAAGAGAGATGCAGGAAAGCACTTCCGTAGCTATGCTAACAACTGGCGGCACCCCCAGCTGAGCTTCAAAGAAGATGCGGCAGACCTAGAAATGGTGCAACAAGGCTGGAAACCAACAGGGTGATCACTGTGAAGTGGATTGTGCCCCAAGAGCAGTTAACATCTGTGAAGCAAAGCTCTCATTCACCAGCCTAGTCAGTCGCTCCAGTACACATGGTGAAGTCCCATTCACAAAATTCAAGTTGGCAAGGAATAAGTGAATGCAGTTAAGCCCAGCCATTCACAAACAACAATGCACTTTCTCCTCAATTAAGTTGGCAGGACAGAGGTGCATACTGGGAAAACCCAGCCAAGTTCCTTGGAAGGCCTGGGCCATGTTTGTACCAGCTTTTTCCAGTCCTAGAAAAAGCCAGAACAGTCTGGGCCCTGTTTGAGTGGCATTTCTGAGCCTGCTTGCAGGAAATCACCAAAGAGGAATTTGCTTCTGTGCAGTGTCTGAACGCCACACCATGGGAAGCATTGGGTTTGCTCATGAGAAGCACCCCAACCTGCCTTGTGCCATGACTGCCCTTGACTAGCTTTGCTGGCTGGGAGGACTTCAGTCTCCTGCTTGTAATGAAGCCTTTCACCCAGCAACACTGCTCATGATGAAGACATGGAGCAAATCTGCTGTCTGGCAGGGGCTTGTCTTCTTGTAGCAGATTGGCATGCCTACTCAAAAGTAATTATTCTTGCAGAGGCAAGCTGCACACTGCAGATAATATTCCAAGAGGAGGACTCATAAGAGGACATGAACACACACACACACACACACACACACACACACACACACACACACACACACATCCTTGGGATTTGGACAGTCCCTTGTGAAAGAAAACAGTTCCCTTGGGATACAGAACTATTCTGCAATCCAATTTGACTGCCATGACTTCAGCCCAAGGAAGTTGGGAGGTTGCAGTGGGGCTAAGGATGGGTTCCAGAGTGTTCTGCATCCCTACAGAGTGAAAAGTTCCAGAGCTCTTTCTGGGGAACCAACTACTGTGAAAAAAAACCAGTCCACATAAATATATTCCTGGAGTAGGTGCCAATCTGCTTGGGGACTTCAGTGATGATCAACACTGCCCAAACAATATGGCAGAGGAACTGAATGGACCTTCTAGGATGTCCCAGTGGTGGGACAAATGAGGAATACACTATAGGCTACAGAGATATGACAAAATGAACCAAAGAAGCACCATACCTTTCTGTGAAACTCTAGAGTGTTTTGAAATGAGACAGTTATTTCAAATACAAGCCATCTGGTAGCCCAAGCTGAGGTCCAGAACAACTTTGGCTTGTTCTAGAATCATATAGAAGCATAAGAGACCTGCTGGATCAGACCAAAGACCTATCTAGTCCAGCATCTGACTCTTCGCAGTGGCCTGCCAGAGGAAGTCCACAAGCACAAGAGGAAGGCATTCTCTCTCCCACCTTTGCTCCCCTGCAACTGGTACTCAGAAAGGCATAGTATCTCTTAACCTGGTGGCAGCATATAGCTGTTATGACTAGCAGCTACTAATAGACATGTCCTTCACGAATTTGTCTAATCTCCCCCCCTTTCGAAGCCATCTAAGCTAGTGGACATCACCACATCTGGTGGTAGCAAACCCCATAGATTAAAGATATGCTGTATGACAAAGGCCTTCCTTTGGTCCATTCTAAATCTCCCACCAGTTTCATTGGATTCCCCCCCCCCCCATGTTAAGTGAAAGAGAAACATAGAAACATAATCAAAGAAACATTGAGTTGGAAGGTACCCATAAGGTCATTTAGTTCAACCCCACCCGTACTAGGAAATTCTCCTAGAGCATCTCTGGCAGGTCTTGTCGACTTCCAGTGAGGGAGAATCTATCACCTCCCTTGGCAATCTGTTCCACTGCCAAACCACTCTTACCATCAGAAATTTTTTTCCTGATATCCAATCAGAATTTCTTCTCTTGCAGTATGTACCTGTTGGATCTAGTTCTACTTTCAGAGGCAGTTGAGAAGAAATTTATCCCTTCTTCCATATGAACTTCTTCCTCTCCACCCCATACACTCACTTTCTTTAGCTCCCTTTTCTGTAAACTAAAAAGCCAACATGTGTCTTTCCTAATAAGGAATGTCTGCTAGCCTTCTGATAATGCTGGTTTCCCTCTTCTGCACCTTTCCCAACTCTACATTATTTTTAAGATGTATTTTAAGGAATCTGGTGGGTGCTCTACACCACTCTGAGGTCCACCTTCCAGAAGCAACTTCCTTGTCTATTATGTTCTCTTGTTGAACTTCTCCTGGAATTCCCTGAAGTGAGCCAGGGAATTTAACGTGAGCCGGCATTCCTGCATTTTTAACCCATTGCAACTTGTTCCACCATCTTCAGGATTCCCTTTTCAGTATCTGACAACTGAAAACATCTTCCTCCATATGCTACCTTCTAAATTGCATGGCCATGTGGTAGAGGTGATGGCTCTCAGGGGTCTTGCCTTGCAGATGAGAGTTTGGTCTCTTCCATCTCTCCGTCTCTATGTTTAAAGCAACAAACTTCCTTCCAGGACATCAGCTCTGGGATGGTATTCTTCAAAGACCTTGGATGTCATCATCGCACCAGGTGCGGAAATAAAAACTATCTGCTCCTTCTTTTCTTGGAAAACGGGCCAGGAAGGTGAGTCCAGCTGAGTTCCTGTACTTTAGGCCCTCAGACCACACCTCCCCGTAAATTCAGTGGTGATAATTCACAATTCACTGGGGATAATTTCAAAGTGCAGCAATAACCTCTAAAACTCTTAAACAGCTTGGGCCTAAATACAGTTTTTTTTTTCTTTTCAGTTGTTTAACACTGAGCTGGTTGTTTGAACAGTAGGGTGTTTGTGTTTATTGGCTTTCATACTGATTTATTCTGCTCTTTGTAAGCTGCCTTGTGCTTTCCTATTATGTTAGAAAAGACAGGGTACATTTTTTAAATCTACTAAATAAAAGGATCCTGTAGCAGGTGATAGGAAAGACCCCTTCCTGAAACCCCAGAGAGCTGCAGCTAATTAGTGCAGACAAGATTATCAGTCAGCAGACCCTCTGCCAGAGGCCCTGGAGAGCCACCAGAGAAGGTGGACCAGAAGAGGGGGTTTCATGCCTGAGGTAGGACCCTGGTTTATTTTTTTCCAATAACCCTGTGCTCTGCCCCCGTCATGAGGCAGCTGTGCTGAGGGCAGGAACACACATTCCTGCACCACCCTGATCATGGCTGTGGTCCAGGAGAATCATGCAAGAAGACCCCAACAGGGCAAAAAGAAATTAAACCCCAGTGCAGATGCAAACTCCCTTGAGAGAGATTACGGAGGGGCCAAATCCTGCTTTGCTTCAAGGAAATGCTTTCCATTTCCCAGATTGGGACTCCCAGGAGGCTCTTAGATGAGTTTTTCCCTTTCCCCTCCTCCACCTCCGAAAGAATTTTTTTTCAGCTGCCAGGGAGGAGTGGGGGCAGATGTCCTGTGAATTATTTTGGCTGGAAGGGGCAAGAATGTGTCAGCAGAAAAACGGGACCATCAGCCAGAGAAAGTAAGCTGCAAATTGTCCATTTCTAAAACGATGTGTTCATGTGACACTCGCTGACTCGCAAACCACCTGTTGGGCCATCAGTCACCAAGGGGGAAAATGAAACTTTCCTATAAGGAAGATTCTGACAGATCCAGAAAACTTTGTAAAGGCGTATTATACACAGGCACAGAGACTGGGGCATGAGGAGCAGAGGCCTTGCTGCAGTCGGAGAGGGTGCTGCCATAGCCTTCTTTTCCTCTGGCTTCTCTTGCCCCACAAGTGGTGGAAATTACCCTTCCACCTGAGGGTAATTTGTTCAATGGCTCAAGCTTGGGATTTGTTCGCAATACCAGTTTATTGATACCTAACAAATTGTCTCTGAGCATGTGCAGAGTGACTCCTCATTTCTGAGGAATAAGGCCTTTTGGCAAGTTTGGGCCAGAGCACCTTGCCTCTTCTAAATATTGTGTCGGGGAATCCTTGTGAAAGCCATACTGCCAGACCCTTTTGTTCCTCCTATAATTCTAAAGCCACAATCCATGAGCCCCAGCGGTGTGGAGAAAGCTCAGGGGCATTTCCAGCACACAAGCACCCCTCACGTCTCTAAAAACCGGGTGGGTTGTCAAAGGACACATGGTCATATATTTTGTGACAAGTGGGATTTATCCTCACCAAAGATCATCTCCGATCTCAGCCGACAAGTGGCACCACCCTTTGAAGTCTCCAACACTGAGGGTGGCTTACCAGCAGTGGGATTGCCTTCCCACCTCCCTTTTTCCCAGGCAAGGTCAAATTAAGATTGGAAGAGAATCCAGTCCCAAAACGGGACTATATTAAGCTGATGAGAGCTTGCTTCCCCCCCCCTCTTCTGGGGGTGGGCGCGTGCTTGCAGAGTTGTGTCTAATACCACTTCTCAACAGGAAAATGGCAGAGGAGTTGCTGACAGAGTCGTGTTTTCTGTGCAAGCGTCCCTGGCCAGGCACGGCGCGCATAGCCCAGCGCGCATGATCAAATAGCTTCTTAATTTCATCATTTCAGACTTTTATGGTTTTTCCAGTTGGTGCTGCTTTTATAAACAAGTATTTCAGTGACCTTCCCCTCCGGACATCAGCGTTTTCAGCTCTGCAAGAATCTCAAGCTCTGAAAGTTTATAAATAAGCCTTCTATCAAGTTCCACAACAGGTGTGACCTCCCCCCATGTCCTAAAACTGAACAGTTTCAACAAGCAAATAAAGACAGGACGGTCCTGGTCTTAAAGGGGACGTGTACTCAGAAAGGAAGACACCAGACACTCTCGCCCTGCACTCAAACCCTTGGCAAAGTGGTCTACAGGTGACCTCAGGTGCAAGCCCTCCTCCTAGATATTGTCAGCCCTCCTCATCTTTTAGCAACTTTCTGCCACCAGTTTGAATCTCAATTCTCAGTCCTGGGAAACCATCTATTTATATGGATCTCAGTTTAAATACCCCACAAACGAATGCAAAGGATTCTCACAGCAGGATACAAAGATACAGATAAAGTTTTTTAAAAATTAACTATAATCTAGAATCAAGGAGCACTTAAAACCTCCATAAGCAAATACTTGAGGGTTGTGACTCTGTTTTCTTCTATATGTGGCAAAACCCCAGAGGGATTCAAGGTCTCCAACCATTCTTCTTCCTAGCAGACCTCCAAAGAGCCACAGAAGGTTGGATAGATCTAGGCAAGTATTTTGTTTCTTCTTTCTGTCTTGTCACTTTGCAATGTCTGTGGTTTAACTCTGGGCTGTTTTTAATCTTAGAGGGTACAAGGAGGCCAGTTTGCCCTCCCTCGGTTTTTTTCTACTGCTGTTTTTCAAATTGACACCTCAACTTTCCACGGCTCCTGGAATCCCAAACTGCAGCAGGCTGTTCTCGTTTTTTTCTTTTAATTACAAATTCAGGCATTTCTTCCTAACTTGGGAAGTATATCAAAGTATATCCCAAGTACCACATATATCAAAACCAATAGTTTGCTTATAGGTTGCCTCCATTTGTTTGCAGTCTGATAGTCACTCAACCACTGGGCAGCCCGATACTGAGCTGCCCGGTCTGCAGGGCTACAGCAGCGCCAAAAATGGGTCCTAAGGGTCACTGTAGAATCAAGAGCCTCCATGTTGGGCCGTGTCAGCAGCCGGCAGCCAGCAGCCGGCACCGGTGGCCAGCGGCCCAACACAGAGGCTCAGGATCCGTTGGAGTAAAACTCCATCAGTCCCGCCTCCCTCCTGTCCTGCTCCCTCCCCCGCCTCCCCCACACCCCCATCTACCTCTCCACTGCCCAGCGGTCCGCGTGACCATCAAGCAGCAGAGCATCAGTGCTCTGCCAGTGCTAACCCAGCGCCAGGCGGCACTAAACTAGCACCAGTGCTCAACTGGTACTAGGGCCTTGTAAACATGCATGTTTGTGACAATGTGCACTGGTGGTAAACGGGTGCGCACTGTTTAGGATTGGGCCCTGAGTTTGATGCTAGTATGTAGATATGTACACAGGGGCTTCTATGCATGCACATGCAGGCGTGCATATGAATTGGTCCCACTCCAAAAGCGTCCCTATGTTTCTGGATTGTTTTTCAGGCTTATTTTTTATCTTGAGGACTAGTGGAGTGCAGGGGCCAGGAGTGTAACCTGGGAAGTGTTCAAACCTCCTTCATCCCTGAACTCACTAGATAGCCTTGGGCCAGCCATCATTCTCTCCACTGCAGCTCTCTAGCTATGACATGAGGATATTAATACTGACTAATCTTACTTATCTAGAAACATCTGTATCAACAGAGTCATATTTCTCGCAGCAACCCTGACTTTTGGGCTGTCTCTCAAATCATATCCGGCCACTTGGAACCTGAACTTCCTCCCTTTGTGTCCTTTGGTCTTTGTGTCAGTGAACTAATGATCTCAAATGGACCACTGATGGAACATCTTGACTTCACTTGGGTCCACTTCATACATGGATATGTCAGTTACTTGGCTGCTAGCAACCTCACATGGTGACCTGTGTATGAAAAAGATACTTCGAACATCATAGAGAATTTGTATCACTTCCAGGAAAGGCAAGGGAACTGGATTTGTTGCATTTGTTTGTTTTTAGAGAATGTGTATCCTGCCTTTCAGGCAAAGTTAGCTTAAGGCAAATAATGGAAGGGAATTCGTCATGGACTTTCAACAGAATCCTATGCAGGTATACCAAGAATTAAGGCAGCAATCACTTACCTGGGAGTAAGTCTCTTTGATTAAAATAGGGCTTACTTCGGAGTAGACATGCATAGGATTGGGCTCAGGCAGCCCAATCCTGGTTTCTTGATGCTCGCTGTATCCTCCAGGTGCCAGGTCTCCTTGGGGGAAGGGTACTTTCGTCCCCTTTCCCCTGGTAATGCCCCAAACCCTGCAAAGGGGCTTCTTAAGTCTGCACCTTCAGAAAAGGGCAGGTCCTTAGTAAACTCTGAAAGGTAGGCAGGCTGGGGGCCAAGTAGAAGTCTCAGGGGAAGGAGTTCCACATTTTGAGGGCCACACAGAGAAGTCCCTTGAAATGTCCAGCTAAAAGACGTCAGGTCATGAGAGGGACCTCAGCTAAGAGGCAGAGCACATACTTTACATGTAGATCCCAATCCCCAGCATCTCCAGTTAAACACACTCAAGCAGCAGGGCTGGGGAAAACCCTTGTCTGAAATTCGGGACCGCTGATGCTAGTCAGTAGATGACTATTGGCTTGTCTCAGTACTAAAAGGCACCTTTTTGTGTCCAGAGGAGAGATAGAATAATGCCCTCTGAGTACAAGCAAGATGCAGGCACAACTTGCCTTCCTTTGGGCAATGGGGCAAAGACAGTTCATGCCACTGAGCAGCTTTGAGCAAGAAGACACACTCCCTCAGCTAAGCAGCTGCACAGAATTGCTGTGAGGATGAAATGAGCAAGTTCCTTGCCCACCCCTCTGACCTCCTTGAACTTCAGTGAGTGGTCTTCTCTCCCACGAGTTCAGACCCACCTTTATCAATCCTTTCTGCTATCTGATCCTTAAATCCCTCCTTGCCATTGGTCATATTTCTTCCTTCTCAATAAATGATTGGAAACTGTCCTGCAAAGAGTTTTAGCAGCACATCTCAATGGTGATCACAGAGGAAGGTTGTAATGGGAACAGTAAAATTATGCAAAGGGGATTTGGGGGGAGTCAGCTAAGACAGTGGTGCTCCTGCTTTTGAAGTGATCAATGGGCAAGAGAACTCAACAGAATCCAAGCAATGGGACAGAAGAACCAGTGAAGGAGTTGGAGTCAATAATTAGTACAGCAGCAGGAGCTAATATGTCAATTGAAATAGGAAAAAGCAATGCAATTGCTCCAAGGCGAGGTGGTGGAAAGAAGGAAGGCAGCCAGTCCTAAGCATGACAGCCGCTGACTATCAGGACCTGAGATGCACTCGATATGATCAATGCAACTAAGCGAGCTGATACAATCAATGAAGATCCATGTTCTGACTCCCAAACAGCCTTTGGTCTCAAGCAGCTGCAACACAACCATTAAAACCACAAGAGTTCAAAGACCCAGGATCTGAACCGCCATTATCGGGAAAGTTATCGCAAAAATACTGCTACACAAACAGCACTCCTGCTTATTGAAAACCTGTTGATTCAAAAGCTTTTTCAGTGGCTCTTCTGATACCTTGAAGCCATTGATTTGGTTTACTCCTCTTGCTTTTGCATTGCATGAATGCTCTCTGCTTTGCTGCAGGCTTGGAGGTCGTCATCAGATAACTACTCTTAGTCAGTGTTGTACCACTTTTTAGGGTGCAATCCTAACCCTTTAAGTCAGTGCTTTCCAGCACTGACCTACGGGCAATGCAGCTCTGAGGTGAGGGAACAAACATTCCCTGACTTTGAGGAGGCCTCTGTGGGTGACACCCAACTGCGGCACACGTCCCATTGGCACCACTATGCCAGTGCTGGAAAGCACTGACATCAGGGGTTAGGATTGTGCCGTTAGCCACCAAAGGGCTCTAACATTCTTATCACATCTATCCAGGGCCTCTGAGAGGACTTTTTTTCAGGGGATACAGTTTCTTTTGGATCCCTTTCCTTCTCCCTTGGATCATAATTTCATATGGTCATTGGACCATAATTTCTACAAATTACAATATATAAAACTAGATAGGCTTACACAAAACAGGAATGCTGTCCTCACACAACATGTGCCAACATTTTCTGAGATATCCTGGAAATTTCCAGCTCCCCTCCTTTGACTCCTGGGCCCCCTTTTTGACTCCAGGCCAAGGTGTGATGTACCCTCTGCACACACCCCCCAGGGGCCTTGGTGAGATAGGAAAATGTAAGATCTGAAGAAATTTTCAAGCCCCTCCTTTGGCTCGTGGGCCCCCTTTTTGATGCTGGACCCAGGTACAATTTACCCCCTGCACCTATTTCAGGAGCCCTGCATTTATCTCATGTCCTCATCTAACATGGTAGCCCACGTGTGTCTGCGTGTGATCACGCACATTTTTTGAACTTCATAGGACTCAGCGGGAGAGCTCAAAGCGTATGCGCTCACCTCCCAACCCAAGTTGGACAAATAGAAGTTGTTCTTTTGTCAACTCTTTTTGTCTTTTACCCCTTGAACCAAAGTGACCCCCACTCCTTCGGAGTTCTATTGGATTCCATGGTTGTCTTTTTAACTATATTTTCTGTCCTTCAAGGGACACGTAGAGACAGCTCAGGTGTGTTAAAAGAACTGGAGGATTCTGGGCCTGAGACTTCAGAGAAAGATCCTTCAAAAGGCGAGAGCTGAGTGTTCCTTTAGGTCTCCAATGGCAGCCCCATTTCTGACATACTATGGAAGAGTTTTTGGTCCTAAGAACACCCTAAGTGCCCTTCTGAGAACAATAAGAGCAGCCATTTGGCTCAGGGTGAATCCTCGTCCCTCTTAATGTACTTGCTGTGTCCCCCCCGGGAGGCATCTAATGACTTCTCCAACACAGCAAGCTGTAACGATGGATACATCATGCCAAAACAATCCAGAATCAGTTTCACTTGATGGGATTCATCATCAATCAGGTTATTATTACATCTTGTTTCACTGTGTGTGTGGTTTCTTCTTGTCTTTTTTCCCTTTTTATCAATGCTTACAAGAAAGCATTTTAGCCTTTTTCCTTGCTTCCGGTGAAGGCATTCAGAATTCAAATTTTACTTGCACAAAGAGATGTGCAAAATATACATATGAGATGTCACTAATTGAAACTCTTTTGACTTCCCTTGAAATTCTTCAGAAGTTTCACCTGAAAAGGATGCAGAGTATTGAAATGAGGTCCATTTGCGTGCAAAGAATGTGCTGTACTGAAGAGGTTAGGCTGCCTCCATGAACAGAAGTGTAAGACTTCAGCAGGGTCTACCCCAGGGTATTTGGTGCCCCAGAAGATCAGCTGACAGGTGAAAACTAGGGCATGGTCCAGGAAAGGCAAGGTCAACTTATAGAAAGAGGCAGACCTGAGGACCCAGGGCCAGACACAGGGTCACAGTCTGGGGTAGCAGCCAGGAAAAACAGAGATCTGGGTAGAGTCCTCACCATACCAATGGACTCCTCACATTCTGAGGTCTTGGCCCTATTATAAAGCTGGTGTGCTGGGGTTAGCCTTGGTGGGGGAGGGATCAACTGATTGACATTGCAGTCAATAAGAACATGCCCCGCTGGATCAGGCCTTAGGCCCATCTAGACCAGCTTCCTGAATCTCACAGTGGCCCACCAAATGCCTCAGGAAGCACACAAGACAAGAGACCTGCATCCTGGTGCCCTCCCCTGCACCTGGCATTCTGAAATAACACATTTCTAAAATCAGGAGATTGCGCATACACATCATGGCTTGTAACCCGTGATGGATTTTTCCTCCATGAATTTGTCCAGTCCCCTTTGGACAGTCTAGATGACGCCACTGAAGCCCACAGCTCAGTCTTCCCAGTTTGGGGCCAGAATGGGGAGCAGATGTATAGACGGTAAGGTGCCAGGACTTGCCTGCAGCATATCCTGGTTCCAGGGCCCTTAGTTCTTACAAGAACTCCTCTGTACTTGGGTGGTGGGTGGGTTCCATCTTTTGTAAGATTTAAGCCCCATCACTCAGGCATGCTCCTTAGAGCCTAATCCTATGCATGTCTACCCAAAAGCAAGTCCCATTAGAGTCAATGGGGCTTACTTTCAGGTAAGTGTGGTTAGGATTGCCGCCTAAATGAACTGCCAGGTCTTTGGGTGGGAAGCCTGACAGAATGAGACCTGCACAATGTATTCCCCACCACACCTCTGTGATAGGCAGTAGTCACCCACAGGCACATCTATGAAGCAAAACGAGCCCCCTCCCCGCCAGCATCAACTGCCGCCCTCCTGAAGGAACCCCCTGGGCCCAGCCCTGTGAAGTTTCAGGCAACTGATTGAGAAGTTCACTTGCGGAATAAATCTATACTCTTTTGCTTTCCTCACTCTCTGGCTACTGGGGCAACGTGCTTGCAAACAAATATAGACAACAAATTAAAAGCGATACCATTTTTGACAAAGTACGAGGCGGTTGTTGAAATATAATGAGGCACTTGTAGAGAAATGCCCCTCCACCGAGCGAGCATTTGCTGGGCGGATTAGGCGGCATTCCTTCTCCTCTATTGAGTGGTGTCACAAGCTAATAAATATTTCAGAATTGGCTGTATTCAGTCCAGCCCTTGTCCCGGTTGACGTCTGTTCTCTCAGTTTTCAGAAGGAGACAGGTGCAGAAGGATGAAAAGGGATTTAATTACTAAACATCCCCAACTCCCAGTAACTCCCAAACACATGCTGTACTTTTTATTGTGCGCCCAAACACGCTCTCTCTCTCTCTCTCTCTCTCTCTCTCTCTCTCTCTTTCTCTCTCAAACACACACACACACACACAGAGTATGTATTGCCACAATTTTTGCACACAAGCCCAGCACAAGCACACTAGTCCTGCACAGGAAAACAGCATAGTGAAGTGGCTAGCAGTGTTTCTCAAACTGTGGGTCAGGACCCACTAGGTGGGTTGCAAGCCGATTTTAGGTGGGTCCCCATTCATTTCAATATTTTATTTTTAATATATTAGCCTTGATGCTACTAATGTATGTGACTGCATTTGAGGAAATAATACAAATCTGTACTTTTAACAGGCTAATCTGTATATGCTTTAAACAATGATAGTAAATGGGAGTTACTCTTGGGTAAGTGTGGGCAGAATTGCAACCTAGGATTGTTAAAAATTTTCCTGTTTGATGATGACACTTCTGGTTATGACATCACTTCTGGTGGGTCCTGACAGATTCTCATTCTGTCAAAGTGGGTCCCAGTGCTAAAAGTTTGAGAACCACTGGGCTAGAGTATCATACCAGGGAGACTCATGGTTCAAATTCCCACTCCACAATGAAGTTCACCAGGAGACTTTGGTCTTGTCAGCCTAACCCACTCTGCATGGTTGTTGTGTGAGGATAAAAATGTGTGACTGGGAAGAAGCATGTATGCTTTGTTGAGCTCTTTGAGGAAAGGTGAGATAGAAATGTTGTTGTTGTTGTTGTTGTTGTTGTTGTTGTTGTTGTTGTTGTTGTTGTTGTTGTTATTATTATATAGACTTTAAAAGGCACCAAGGAATGTACTGAACCATACTAGAGTAAGACCTCATGATGACTGGCTGAAGTGGTAGGTCAAATGCTGTCTGCCCTTATCTGTTGATGTGCCAGCTTTTTCTCCTTCTTAGACTGGAGATCAAGGGGTGGGGGTGATGAAGAAAATGAAGTGTGGAACAGGAGTAGCTAAGCACAAGGGAGATGGCCTCTGGTTTTTTATTTACTTTAAATAAGTTCTAGGCCCCCTTTCAGTCCCCATTAAGGGACCACCAAGGTGGCTTACAATCAATTTATTCAAAACAAGCATAAAACCAATCAAGGAACAAACCACTCAGACGATGGGAGCAGAGGCAGGCAAACACACCAAAGAAAAAGGCACTAAAAACCCAGAGAAACTCCAAAGAGAGCTCAGTGAAGCAAACAGACAAATAGTCTCAATGTAACTGCTGCCTGAAAGGCAGACCTTGCAGGGGCCAGCCAAGAATGTCAAAATTGTGGTTGCTGTTGCCATGGCAAATAAAGGAGGCAACAGAGGTCTAGTGGCAGGGGGAAGGAGGTGCCCTCTGTCTTGTGCAGTCCCCCTAACAGCCCTGGGAAATGGGGTCCCTTGCGGAAAGCCTAGTGGTCAACCCCACATCCCATTGCCAGTGTGCTGCCTTCAGGCACAATGAAATATCTGTGGGCCCAATCCTATACAAGCATCGGTGCAGCCACAATGCAGCCTCGAGGTAAGGGAACAAATGTTCCCTTACCATGAGGAGGACTCTGTGACTGCCTCCCCACCACAGGAGGCAGCGCATGCCCCATTGACACACTGGAAAATTGGTCAGATTGGGCCCTGCGTTCTCTTAATTCTTTATGAATTAATTGCATTTTGGAGAACTTGAAAGTTTGCAGACAAGCCTGCCCCTACCCCCTGGAGCAGCTCTAAACTTTTTAGAACCAGGACCCACTTTTTAGAGTGACAATCTGTCGGGACCTATCTGCAGTCATGTTATTAATCTGGAAGTGATGTCATGGCTGGAAGTGACATCATCAGTCCTATTCACACTTACCCAGGAGTAAGCCCCATTGACTATCACTGTTAAAAGCATATACAGGTCCAACCTTGTTATACACTGATTTTTTATACACGGATTTGCCTCAACCTCAACACGAATGGCCACTGCAAATGAGAAGGAATGTGCTGATCCCTGAAGAAGAGGAAAATGCATCTCTTTAAAATCACACTTTAAAAAATTGCTTTTCTTACTGTTGTTGAGACAGTGATCAGGGAAAAGTGATCATTCCATTCTTCAGCTGAGCCAGGCAAAAGCAAGGGGTCCTTTGCATTTCTAATTGCTGACTGCCTCTCTACAACAGTAAGAAAAGCTGTTTTTAAACCACAATTGTAAAGGGATGCACTTTTTAATTTTTAAAAAATTGCTTTTATTTAACACATTTTATGGTATCAGCAGGGAGTTCCAGAATCAAACCCCTGTGAATGTCGAGACATGACCTTATTAGGAGGAATGGAGCGGCAAGAAACCTGGAAGTGGGTCTTTAAATCTATTTTTCCACTCTTTTTTATCCACAGATTTTTTTTATCCACTAAAGGTTCTGGAATGGAACCCAACAGATAACAAGACACGACCTGTACATAGTAGCCTGTTAAAAGTACCGATCTGCAACATTTCCCCAGACGCAGTCATATACCATGTATCAAGTCTAATACATTAAAAATACACATTGGATGAATGGGGACCCACCTGAAATTGGCTCACAACCCACCTAGTGGGTCCTGACCCACAAACACTATCCTAGAGTCTTTCCTACCTGCCCCTCTTGAATCACTTCCTTTTCCATCAGTCCCACTGATCTCCCACAATTCCTACCCCTTCATCCTCCTACCACTGGCCACCTCATTTCCCCTCCTCTGCACTTCCTGCCATTTCAAGAGGCAGAAAGGATGGGAAAGGAAGGGAGGAAATGTGGAGAGGCTGGCAGCCCACAGTGGTTCTTCTCTCCAATTTCTCTCTCTTCTCCACCCTCTTTACCTTTTGAAATGGCTCAGGCATTGGGAGGAGGAAGAAGGTGGCAGCAGTGGCTGTGATCACCACAGCACTGCCGCTACTACAATATAATAAGCAACTGTTCCCCCTAACATGCCTCCGTGGACCTGTGGGCTCACCAGGACTCATTAGTGGGATGGTCCCACTTGAGGACTACTTTGAGATATTTTAGTTGTCCATAGTAAAGGCGTTAATGTTTGTTGATTTTTGACTTTTGCCTACAAGGCTACTTATGATTTTTAAGAGTGTGCTGTCCCCTTCAGCAGAACCCAACCTCCAGACTCCCTCTTTTTCTCTTCCCTTTGCCTAAGAGACATTCAGGGGCAGGCTTACACTAAGAGGCCCACCAGGGACCTATATATAATCCTATAAAGGAACCAGTAAAGTTGCCAACACTTGTGGAACCGATATCAGTAGTTAAGGTTCAATGCATAACATACCCAGGATTTTCCCAACTGAAGGGGATGCTGGACTAGGAGGGAGGGAAAAACTTGAGAGGTGGGGAATTGTCCTGATGGCCTGCATTTCAGGTCAGAAAAGCTTCTAATTCTTCAGCAAGCAAAGCAAAGTCATAGGCAGGACTATACGGAATTAACAGTAATATTGTGAAAATATACTAAGAGCCCAAACCTTATGCAGGTCTACTCAGAAGTAAATCTTTTTAAATTCAAGAGGACCTGCTCTTAGGTAAGTGTGGATAAGATTGCAACCTTGATTTTGCATAATCCTGGAGGGAAAAGGTGGTTGGGTTGAGTGTTTCTCATCCCTTTTTGCTAAGGGCTGCACCACACTCCGGGAGGGGGGAGGGAAACCACAGAGAAAGTGAGGTCAGAGCCCCGTCCTGATTCTTTCGGCTCCAACAGGGCATCTTTTCCTTTTCTTCCTTTTTCAAACCGGTTGCCTCAGTGTGGGCAAAGATCTGAATCTGAGAGCCATAGCTTGTCAAGCTGACGCTAACCGCTAAAGAAAGTACAAGTGATGGATGAGTGGAGCAGATGGTTTTGTGCCTGGTTGAAGGAAGAGAAAGTGTCACTCAGGTCCAATAGAGAATAGCATCGGATGCAGAACTTGGTTAATTAGTACATCAGAAAATTGGGGAAGGAGGAGGAATTGTGTATCTTTTTAACAGGGGCTTTTAAAGACGCCCATGAATTATTAAGAGGGAAACTGCTTTCTTTTGTTTTATTGGAGCTAACCTTGGGAGAGTTACCGGCATGATGGTTTTTTGGGCATATGTTCGGAGTTAATAAGCAGCAAATGGCATGGCCAGGCAAAAAGCCACAGACACAGCAAAACTCTGCTTCACTGCCAAAATTTATGCCTGCCCACCTTCATAACTACCTTTTGTAACAGGATTAAGAAGACAGTGGAGGCCTGCAGTCTGCCCCCAGCCCTGTTGTGATCTCTCCCAGTGGAACATAGAAAGCTGCCTTATATTGAGTTGTTCCCTCAAGCTCAGTGTTGTCTACACTGGCTGGCAGCTGCTCCAGGCTCCAGTGTTTCAGATCGGGGTCTTTTCTAGCTCTAATGGCAGATGCTGGGCATTGAAACTGGGACCTTCTGCACAGCCTCTACCACTAAGTATGAACCTTCCCTAAAGGATAGAATTTCCCAAACTGCAGGCTTTGCTTTATTTTCTTCATCCCTGCAAACGAGTGGCAGCCACTGAGGGCGCAATCCTAACCAACTGTCCAGCACTGACCTAGTTGCAATGCAACCCCAAGGTAAGGTAACAAACATGCCCTTACCTTGAGGAGGCCCCCTTGACTGCCTCCCCATTGCAGGATGCAGTGCACACCACATGGGCACAGCTACATCAGTGCTGGAAAGTTGGTTAGAATTGCGCCCTGACTTGCATGTTAAGAACATATAAGCAGCTTTGCTGAATTAGACCAGGTGCGCCTAGACTAGTGTTGTTTGCCACAGCGGCCAACCTGATATGTCCAGGAAGCCCCCAAGCAGAGCTTGAAGTGATAGCCTTCTCCACTGTTGCCCCTAAACCTCCACACTCAGAGGCATTACATGCAGGGAAAAAACATCACCTTCATTCCCTTCTTATGGACTTCTTGGAAAGCATCTAGCTCAGCGTTTCTCAATGTTTGTCCTCTGTCCACTTTATCACCTATTTTAAGTACCACTAGAAGTAACTGACAGTTATTTAATTGCCAGTTACTTCTGGGTTGGCTGGCCAGATGCAACTTGACCAACACCAGTAATAGGCTCAGGGTGGACAGGAAGGCTTTTCTGAGCCTGGAAAAGCGTGCTTTGGAGTTCTTCCTGCCAAGCCAAGCTTCCTACTGTTGTTTGTTGTGCTGTGTTCCTGGTCTCTCTGCCGGGTGGCAGGTGTCCTGCGAGTACCACCAGTCACCACCTCAAGTACCACTGGTGGTATCTGTACCACTGACTGAGAAACTCTGATCTAGCTCAGTGTTTCACAATGTTTGTCCTGCACCATACCACTTTGCACAGTCCATCTACTGGAAATAACACCAGAAGTAACTGGCAAGGATGTCATTGCCAGTTACTTATTTCAAAATTGAGAAACCAGACACAATGCAGCAAACACTGATAAGAGGCTCAGGGCAGACAGGAGGGCTTTTCTGAGTGTGCAAAAACTCAGGGCTTGAGCACTGCCCGCTGAGTCGAGCTTCCTACTGCTGCTTGTCACATTGCACTGCTGGTTTTGCTGCCAGGCGTCAGGGTTCTGAGGGCCCCACTCATACCACCAGACACCACCTCAAGTACCACTGGTTGGGAAACACTGATCTAGCTTACTCTTGTAAGGATTACAAGGACGCTGGATTAGGTGGCTCTCGGACTGATCCCACAGAGCTTTCTTTCTTCTATCTCCTAGCACCACTCAAGATACCATTCTTTGTTACACTAGACTACAACAAAAAGATGGGATTTATTGTACAGGCATGCACCACTTAACAATGGGGATACGTTCTCCCATCCCTGTTGTAATGCAATTATGTCATTAAGCGAACATTCAGACCAATCTACTGCCTTTGTTTACACAGACTCTCCCTGCCAGACACTAGCTGGTTGCACAGGCTACTGGAGACTGATTGCCTCTTCTCTTCCCTCTTCTCTTCTCTGCCCTTTGTTGTGTAAACAGACACTCTGCTGCAGGCTATGGGAGTCCTGACTGCCCCATTAAGAACCTTGTTGTGCTTTAACCTGTTTGTTGTGCTTTGACCACCATCCTATATGCGGTCTGTCTTTAAGTGGAAGGTTGTTAAGCGGCGTGTGCCTGTATATGGTTTACAGCTCAATCCTAACCAACTTTCCAGGACTAATGCAGCTGCAATGCAGCCCTGAGGTAAGGGAACAAGTGTTCCTTTACCTTGAGGAGGCCTCTGTGACAGCCCACCTCCACCACAGGATGCAGCGCACTCCACCTTGGCATGGCTACATGAGCCCTGGAAGTTGGTTAGGATTGGGCAGTAAGTCGATTCAGTCTGATCTGTAAATTCAGGCCTGGTCAGTGCAATGATTAACAACACTGATTATGGTTTGGCATGGTCCAGGAGACACATTTCTGGCACATCACACACAAGTGAAAAGAGACCACATTTCTCTTGTCAATTTCTCTTGGTAACAGGCCTACCCCATGTTTCACAAGCATTCCTAGGAGGTGGAACACTGAACTCCGTACCTGTATCCATCTGTGAATGTACACATAGTCCATATGCCATAAAAGTCAGTCTGAGTCAGCCTGAGATACAGGACGGATGGGAAACTGTTTAACCTGCGTAGACTCCAGGCTGTCACCAAGATAAAGGAGACTGTGCTATGAGACCTTCTTTTTGCTGATGACTGTGCCCTGAATGCTGGATCAGAACAGAACATGGACAAATTCAAAGCAGCATGTGACAACTTCGGTTTCCTCATCAACACAAAGAAAACCGAAGTGATGCACCAGCCAGCTCTGAAGGCCCAACACCAAGAGCCCACCATCACAGTGAAGGGACAAAAGCTGCAAGTAGTGGACCAATTTACCTACATTGGCAGCACCCTGACAATTGACATCAAGGTCAACTGCAGAATCGCCAAGGCAAGTTCTGCATTTGGCAGACTGAGGACCAACGTGTGGAATTGCCATTGGAATAAGCCTTGCTACAAAGCTTAAAGTCTACCGAGCAGTTGTGCTAACTACTCTGATGTATGCCAGTGAGACTTGAACTGTATACAGGAGGCACACCAGGCAACTGAACCACTTCCACACAATGTGCCTCTGCAGACATCTGAGGATCTGGTGGCAGGACAGAGTGCCAGATACAGAAGTCCTCTCCAGAGCAGTTCACACCCTGCTGATGAAAGCCCAGACTCGCTGGGCAGGTCATGTTGTAAGGATGCCAGACCACCGCATCCCTAAACAGTTCTTCTATGTTGAGCTGTCTCAAGGAAAGCGATTGCACAGGGGACAAAAGAAGCAATACAAAGACACACTGAAAGCCTCTCTCAAGTCCCTGGATATTGACACCACCACCTGGGAAATCCTGGCAAAAAGACCGATCGACATGGCTTACGCTGATCCACCAAGGCTGTCAGACATCTGAAGCCAGAAGGACAACCATAGCACAAGAGAAGTGAGCACTCCATAAAGCCAGAGCTGCAAATGCGCACCAGTGGTGCCTACAAGTCTGCCCAACATGTGGCAGAACTTTCTGTGCTCGTATCGGCCTTATTAGTCACCTGCGGACACACCGTGGACAGTCCACAACCCGTTAGATGTCAAGGTCTTCTTTGAAAACGATGGACGAACATCATCATCATCATCATCATCATGCCATAAAAAGACAGGCAGACCAAAAAGTGAGACACAAATCTCTAAATCAGGGTGGGCAAACTTGCAACTTTAGGGATCCTGGACCTTTTACAATTGTATAGAACAGGGGTGCCCAAACCCCGGCCCGGGGGCCACTTGCGGCCCTCGAGGTCTCTTAATGCGGCCCTCAGGGAACCCCCAGTCTCCAATGAGCCTCTGGCCCTCCAGAGATTTGTTGAAGCCCGCACTGGCCCAACGCAACTTCTCTCAGCGTGACGGCGACTGTTTGACCTCTCACGTGAGCTGTGGGATGAGGGCTCCCTCCATTGCTTGCTCTTTCACATCTGTGATGCAGCAGCGGCAGCAAAGGAAAGGCCAGCCTTGCTTTGTGCAAGGCCTTTTATAGGCATTGAGCTGTTGCAAGACCTTCATTCGTTCATATAAGTTCATCTTTAATATATTCATTTATGTAACTTTATTCAAATTTATTCAAATTTTAAATGCAAATTAATTCTTTTTTTTCCCCGGCCCCCGACACAGTATCAGAGAACTGATGTGGCCCTCCTGCCAAAAACTTTGGACACCCCTGGTATAGAAGAAGGAATTTCAGCAGGTGCAGCTTGTCATCTCACAGATGACAAGCTGTACCTGCTGAAATTCTCTCTCCTACACTATTATTAATGGTCCAGGATCCCTAAAGTTGCAAGTTTGCCCACCCCTTCTATAAATGATAGATAGATTGATCAATCAATCAATCCACAGTGGTACCACCACACCAGTTGTTTATTGAATCCACCCATTGCTTGCCTTTGGACACTTCAACTCATCTGAACCGAAGGCCTAGAGGAGGCCTGATGGAAACTCTAATGGTTGGAAACACAGAAGCAAGAGGGAGCAGCGAACCTGGAGAGAGGAGCTAAGTGCTCTTCCCTGTGATTTCCTGTGTGTTGAGGTGGGTGTTTTGTTATTGTCTCCCCCCCCCCCCCCCCGCCTCAGGCTGCCAAAGCTTCTACCAAGACAGTTATGCTAAGAGATGAAAGGGCAAACAGTCACTCTGCCTCACTCTCCCCCCCCTTTTTTGTGGTTTTCCAGAGAGCCCATTGGCTGCCGCCTGAGATATCCTGAGAGATGCGGCAATTAATTTTCTTTTAATCAAGGTCGGATGAAGTAAATTGGTGCGGCTCTGCAGCCCCTCATTTTCTGTTTTTGCAGTGATGCAAAACAAATATGATCAAATTATGCTCCTTCTCACCTTATTGAATTAGGAAGCGTGACTGATCCAGAAGAGCTGAGATGTTATATACTGTACCAAACCCTCACCATTCCCTCCTTTCCGCCACCTATCCACCTCCCCAATGGCCAAAGCACCTTCTAGTAGGGTTTTATTTCCAGCTGCATCGAGAAAGCTTCTTTCTTTCTTTCTTTCTTTCTTTCTTTCTTTCTTTCTTTCTTTCTTTCTTTCTTTCTTTCTTTCTTTCGAGGAAATGATATGTTCAGGTGCTGCATTCCAGTGTGGTCTATTGACTAGGGGGAGGGTGGCCAGGTCAACCATGGAGCGCTCAGCACTGATGTTGGTGATGGCATCCAGTGTACCATCGGGGGAAAGAAGGGGACACTGTGGGAGACCAGTGCAGGGCTTTGCCCCACAGGCTTTAGCAGGTTGCACTGGCACTGTGGGCAAGTCACCCTGTTGTGCAAATAAGATGGACTAACCCTAATCTACCATCCTTAGCTCTTTGGAAGAAGCTAGATGATGACAGTACTAATAGAGCACAATCCTAAGCACTCCTAAAGCTCGTCTGCACCCATTCTGGAGTCAGAAGGGCTGACGCAAGGACATGCACTGGTCTGCAGGGGCTGCATCAAGCCTCTACTGTGCTGGAGTCTGGTAAGTCTGCTCCAAGCTCAGCCCGCACAAGGATTGGGGGGGGCGTGAGGAGGGTATAGAGGAAGCATTCCGGGGGAGGGGGAGGGTGGCAGCGGGTAGGCCTGTGGGCAAGCAAGCGGGAAGCAGGAGGCAGGGCTGGAATCAGGCACATATCCTGAATCTTAACCCTGTTCCCGGGCAACTCAGAGCAGCTCCAGGCTGCTCAGATTTACACTACCTCTTTAGGTGGTGCAGATCTGAGTAGACCCATTGGGGCTGTTGCTGCTCTCCCCAGGGTAGGTGAATTACTTATTTCCCCTTGCCTCGGGCCGAGCCACAGCCAGCCCCAAACTTGTGCTGGATACACTGCAAGAGCGCCGGCCTGCCTGTTCCAGCACAAGTTAGGATTGCGCTGCCCATCTCTCATCCTTGCACTTACATGTATAGAACTGTATATCTGGGCAGGACTGGGAGGCATCTTTCTCTTGAGGTGTTAAAATGGCCATCACGAACCATGGCTGACACCATTCTAGCCAATGCATCAATTTGGCACAAACTGTCTTCTCTTGTTTCCCCCCCTCATAGTTCTCATTTCATAAGCCCCCCCCCCCAAAGGCACCAAAGTGTTAATCAAGAAGTCAGCAGGTGTCTCAGACTGATGCCAGTGCAAGTGGCCATGAGGGCAACATGTCCACCACTGCCCAGTGGAGGTTTTGCATATTGTTATCTTGTTCTCTTAATCGAAAATGAATGTGATTCTGATGGACAGCATCTGCTTGCACATTGGAAAGTGCAACTCAGGCCAAAATCATTGCTAGCTGAAATTGATGTGTATAGACAGGGCCAGACATATTCTGCTATTTCAAAAATGTCTGCCACCACCATGAACAGTGGCATTTGGTGCATTCTAAGAACCTTGCCTTTTCATTGAAAACAATCATAAATTTCTAGTCCCTATTAAGTTGCAAACATAGGTTTGAGCATGCATGGACAGTGATGGGTCAACTTCCAGAGGAAATCTGAGCAGGCTTTCCTAGGGTTTTGGGGCCTGGAATATCTGACTCTTCTTCCTGGTGATAGCAGACCAAAATAAACTATGTACAACCAGTGTACGTATGCGAATTTGCATCATATGCACATTTTTATACAAGTTACTGAATCCTGATTTTTTTTAGCATTGAATTTTGGTTGCTTTGGTGCAGAATTATGATAAGAACTTGTATATGTGTGTGCACGCCACCTTATATTCAGCCACCTTATATGCCACCTTATATTCAGCCACCTTATATGCCACCTTATATTCAGCCACCTTACTTGCCACCTAGTATTCAGCCACCTTATATGCCACCTTACATGCCACCTTATATTCAGCCTTATATTCAACCTTGTCAATAGTCAGTGCTTTTCAGTCTTCACAGTATGGCAGGTGGTGCTTGGCACCTCTCCCATAATGTCCAACCTGGTCCAATCCTTTTGGAAGTAGAGTTGGCAGGTGGGAAATAGTGCACCAGTGGGCAATGTGTGAACCATGCAGTTAACTGGTCTATCAAAAGAGGCACCTTTCAAGAGGAGAGACTGCAGAGCAAGGTCCCAAGTGTGGGGCAAAACGTCCACCCCGTGCATAGCTACTATCTCTAGTGGCACTCACAAAAGTGGTATCTACAGAAGACAGCAAGTGGAGAAGTGGTATTTGTGAAAAAGGGGAGTGTTGAAAAGCCCTGCAATATATCCATACAGCAAATAAGTACAGTAGTTTATTTGGATGAAACACCTTAGGGCTCTCCCCTTCCTTCCCTCTCATTTCTTGTTTGGTCTTTTTCTTCCACCCCAACTCTGACTGCATACGTGATTGGGGTGGAGCCAGTTTTAAACACATTGGTCTGCTACTTCACATCTAGTTTGGGTATAATCCTGTCATTTTAAAACTACTGGAAAAAATAGAAAATGTTTCTTCAAAGTTTCCACTATGTTTGCTAAAGAGGCAAGCCACTCATTAGTTTCCATTCTTAAATTCAAATTGCAAATTGGCTTGCCTCTTCAACAGCGCAAGCAACTACAGTAAAAACTTCAAATAAACCTCCAGGTGTATACATGGCCCTTTTGCATGTGCACATGTATGCACATACAGGATCTTGGATCACAAATGCAGAGGAAAATACAGAAGCTGAGTTCTGATTCAGCAGCTTTTTAAGCAACTTTTCCTCCCACGTGATACGCCTAAGAAAACATGGAGGTCAGCAATGAACAAATGTGCCAGGCCGGTGGTCCTCAATACCAGCAAGTTTATGAACCTCTCACTGTCCTGCTTCATTAGTCACACCTTGCTAATTTTGAAGCAATGAGCTAAGTGTTTTGCCCTCTCCTTGGGTCAGGATGACTCTTTACTGACTTTTAATGTCAACTTCATTAATGTTGTCCGTTGCAGTTCTATCCTGCTCTTTGACCAAGAATAGGGTAATGTACAGAGCTCTGTCTTTCCCCATTTTATCCTCACAGTATCCCTTTGAGATGAACTAGGCTGAAAGAATCAACTTGCCAATGCTCTCCCAAAGGGCTTTGTGAGTGAGGATTTGAACTCCTTGTCTGATATGCCATACCACAGTGCTGAATTCCATAGGAACATGAGCACAGGGGCTTTCTGTTCTTGTGGGCAAAAGGAAACATCCCCTACCATACAAGCTGGGATCTTCTTTGCCCAGAAGATGGGGAAGCCCTATGTGCACCAAATTACCACCTGAAGCTTTAATCATCGGATTGGAGGGGCCCTTGTGGAGCAGCTAGTTGAACCTCCTTCTCCATGCAAGAAATCCAGAGCAGCCCTTCCACACACACACACACACACACACACACACACACACACACACACAGAGAGAGAGAGAGAGAGAGAGAGAGAGAGAGAGAGAGAGAGATGGCTGTTCAACCTCTTCCTGAACACCTCCAGGGAGGGAAAATCCACCACCCTGCCAGGTAACTTGTTCCCTTGTCAGAACTCTTTTCACCATTCTCCTAATCTTCCACCAAAATCTCCTTTCCTGTATCATAAGCCCATTAGATAAAGTCCTGCCCTCTGGAGCAGCAGAAAAAAAAGTCTTTGACCTCTTCTATGTGACAGCCCTTCAGGTATTTGAAGTGCATTAATCATGTCCCTCCTCTCTCTGTCTCTCTCTGTTTAATACCTACTGACAGGAGGTTTAATAAAATTACACTCAGGAGCAAGCGAGAAATTATTTAGTCTTGAGGTCTGTGGGAACCATTTCCATGTCCTCTTGCGCTGGCAGGTAAATCTAGCTAGATCATCTAGCTGAACTGTCCTTCCACTCTCAGAAGGGAGGTGTGGAGAGACCCTGAAGAAAATGTGTCCAGATGTAAACAAGTTCTTCAGCGAACACTCAGGCCAGGCCAGCGGCCCCAAGAAATCAGTTAATCAGTGGACATCACCTCAGCATCATTTATCTTCCAGAGCTCACAGAGTGTTCAGCCTGGACTTGCAATGAAGAAATACTGTCCTTCACTGTAGTTTCCCACTGACCAGGAGCAATCTAAGCCACACCTGGAGTATTGTGTCCAGTTCTGGTCGCCGCATCTCAAAAAAGACATAGTGGAAATGGAAAAGGTGCAAAAGAGAGCGACTAAGATGATTACGGGGCTGGGGCACCTTCCTTATGAGGAAAGGCTACGGCGTTTGGGCCTCTTCAGCCTAGAAAAGAGACGCTTGAGGGGGGACATGATTGAGACATACAAAATTATGCAGGGAATGGACAGAGTGGATAGGGAGATGCTCTTTACACTCTCACATAATACCAGAACCAGGGGACATCCACTAAAATTGAGTGTTGGGCGGGTTAGGACAGACAAAAGAAAATATTTCTTTACTCAGCGTGTGGTTGGTCTGTGGAACTCCTTGCCACAGGATGTGGTGCTGGCGTCTAGCCTAGACGCCTTTAAAAGGGGATTGGACGAGTTTCTGGAGGAAAAATCCATTATGGGGTACAAGCCATGATGGGTATGCGCAACCTCCTGATTTTAGGAATGGGTTAAGTCAGAATGCCAGATGTAGGGGAGGGCATCAGGATGAGGTCTCTTGTTATCTGGTGTGCTCCCTGGGGCATTTGGTGGGCCGCTGTGAGATACAGGAAGCTGGACTAGATGGGCCTATGGCCTGATCCAGTGGGGCTGTTCTTATGTTCTTATGTTCTTATGTAAGGGGCAGGGGGAAAGTAGATGCAATGTCCTGTTCTGTCTCTGAAAAATCTGCAGTAGATCAGCAAGGATTCCTCCCTCCCAGTAGCTCAACAGTAGCAAGTAAGAACTCCAGTTTGTCGTTTGTCAAGACTGACCTTGTACTACTTGCCTTCCTCTCAGCCTCAGTGTTTCTCACTTATAATATGGAGGTATTAATGGGCTTGCTTCTGACTGTGCTGCTCTGCCAATCTGCTTTGGAGTTATGTGTCCTTCCCATGTAGATTTGTACTTGTAAACACAGGCTACACCAATGATGGTTCATGGGCCACAGCAGGTCATTGCTTCTGCCACCTGATTAATAATTTTTCACCTGGCTTCAGTTCATGGCCCCCAGGATTTCTTTTTAAACTTATTTTAGTGAAAAAAATTTTTAGGCCGCCTTTCTGTCCCACCAAACAGCTTTGCTGACCTTTGTGATGTAAGATAAGAGTCATTAAGAAAATAATCCATCAATCAGTCTTCCTCCAAGCGCTTACAAAGGCGCTTCGCTCAGCCCCTCCCTTCACGAATGCAAAGTGATCACCTTTCTTTCATTTGCTCAGGGGGAAGGGAGGGGTCACCTGGAGAGAGAAAGATTGATGGATTGTCAGCCAGCTGCCCCCCCCATTAAGGAGGTTATTGTTAAAGGACTGTTCCGTTTTTTAAACTGATTTTAAAGGGATGTATTTTTCCTCTTTCCCAGGGATCAGCACATTCCTTCTCATTTAGGCCATTCGTGTTGAGTCAAATCTGTGTATAAAAAAATCTGTGTATAAATAGGCTGGACCTGTATATTAAAAATAAAATATTGAAATGAGTGGGGAACCCCCTGGAATATTGAAATGAATATTGAAATGAATGGGGAACCACCTGGAATTGGCTCTGACCACGTGGGTGCCGACCCACAGTTTGAGAAACAATGCTGTATAGTATATCTGCTTTCCCAGAGAATCCCAGGAATTTTAGTTTAGCAAGGGCCCTGAGGATTTCTGCCAGAGTCAACAGTCAACAAAACCTTTATTTGGCATAAACATTTGATAGGTGAGAACTCTGTACAGAGTCTCCCTTACACCCTCACTTAGGTGCTTAAGACTTCCCTTAAGAGCTCATAGAATTACAGTTCCCAGGTTTCTTTGTTACACCAATTCCTCCAGTTTAAACCAGTAGCATGGATGGACCCTCCCATATATATTCCTACAATGCCCTTCACAACCACACCACTCATACAACACTCATGTGTTGTCGGTATCCCGCAGCGGCTTGTCTGCATCTGTGTCCTTACATCTTGCTTCTCTCCTTGCCCCATTAGCACCCCTTTCGCACTCTTCCTCAATGCTTTCCATTCTTTTTGGCCCCACATTGTACTTCTCCTCCCCTTCCTTCACACTTGGTGTCTTTCAGGCGCTTCATGCCGTGTCAAACATATTCAGTTCCTGCAAGGGGCTGCTGGAACAGGGAGAGGAGGAGGAGGAGAAGCAGAAAAAAAACACAAGAAAAGTCCAAGATCCCAACTCAGCAGAATTTGCTGCCTCTGGTTTTTTGGCACACGTTCCAGATCCTGTTTCTGTGAATCATTGTCCATTTCCACTCCTGATGAGTGCTCCAAATGAAACTTATGGAGAATCTTTATTACTCCAAGAATAGGGAAGTAATGGTCTAACCTACCAATCAAGCTGCCTGGCAGACTCTCCTGGGAGTCGAGGGCAGAGCAGCTTTAATGGTTGGCCGTTGTTCCCCCTCTAAGCAAAGAGCCCTCACCGCCCCTCCAGGTACTTTCCACCTACCAAAGACTCAGAGCCATTCACAATGTTGGATGGTTATGAATGCTGGAAAGAAAGAAGCAGAATCCTGGAAGCTGTTGATGGATCGACCCATCAGACCTGCCCCATCTGTAGAACGTTCACCAGAAATGCAGATCCACTGGGACTGGGCTGTTCACAAGGTCGACTGAGGTGGCTGGCGGACTGGTGAAGGAGGCTGCCCTCATCTGTCTACTTCCATCACCCCATCTCCTCTTCCCACTCCCTAGACTTAAAAATGAAGAGGGGAAGTGAGGAGGGGTCATTGCAGCCTGTCATTTTACTCTTCCCACACTTTCTGTTCTGCTCCACGCCCTCTTCCTTTTCAGATCCAAATTTGAAAGGAAGAGGGGCAGCAGAGACAGCAGCCTACATGCCATTAATTAAGGAGGGGCATTATTTGGCCACCAGGCATTAGGAGGTCTTGGGTCACCCCTGTGCTGCCTTCAATGAGATTCCCTCCATCGCGCTCCCGTCCGAGCATGTGGGACCTGTCTTGTCACAAACGCCTATAATGCAGAGCCCACAATTGTCATGTTCCAGCTCTCGGTCAGGGCAGTCCAGCACACCTTCTGCCCATTTAAAGCAGTGATTGCTGTGTGTGTTTTGCTTCGCTGTGCAACAAATACAAAAGGCAAGTTCAGAAAGTGAAAAGGCAGACAAAGCCATTTTGTTCCTAAAGTACAAGAAAGGTTCTAAATAAGGTTCTAATATAAAGCATGAAGCCCATGAGAATGCCGACATTTGCAAGTAAAGGCTGAAACATCTGGAGTGTTCAGATTCACAAATGCACGCTGGCCCCTTTTCTGGGAAAAAATTAACTATTAATTGCCTTTAACAACATTGTACATTTTTCATATTGTGATGCATTGCCACTCTGCCTGTGTGTGTGTGTGTGTGTGTGTGTGTGACCACTCAGTAAGGCAGTGGCGTCACTAGGGTTTGTTTCACCCAGTGCAGAAGGCCAGCACGTCACCCCTATGATGGACCTCCTCTCATGCAGTGGGTGGGGCAATGCTCTGGGCAGTGGGCACAGTGATGTACCATTGCCCCGCACCCACTGGTTGTAGAAATGGGCTATGTCAGAATGCCAGGTGCAAGGGAGGGCACCAGGATGCAGGTCTCTTGCTGTCTTGTGTGCTCCCTGGGGCATCTGGTGGGCTGCTATGAGATACAGGAAGCTGGACTAGATGGGCCTATGGCCTGATCCAGTGGGACTGTTCTTATGTTCTTAAACTACAATTCCCAGGAAGCCTTGCAGGTCTCTTGTTATCTGGTGTGCTCCCTGGGGCATTTGGTGAGCTGCTATGAGATACAGGAAGCTGGACTAGATGGGCCCATGGCCTGATCCAGTGGGGCTGTTCTTATGTTCTTATGTTTTTTGGCTATAACTTTTGATAGAATAGAGATATTTCAGTGTAACTTGTCTCATTGCATTCTGCATGCCATTACAAATCGATTGATATTTAACATGATGGTATTATTAAAAATACTAAGATTTTAAAAATTTTGGCATGTAGTGGTGTCACCCCCGTGTCTGCATCCCCCTAGCAACGCCACTGAGTGAGGTGATATGAAAGCCTGCCTTTGGTATTTGGGATGTCACATCCCATTAATCCCTTCGAGCCACCAATGGATGCAGCAGGCACCAAACAATGGAAAGTGCATGTGTGAGCCAACCTTTGGGAAAACCCCAAAGTGGTATCAGCAGGTGTCATTATGCATGGACTGGAGAAGTTGGATAGAGAGGGAGCATTTTTTCTCCCCCCACTCATCCTGCTAGAACATGGGGGTAACCCCGCAAAGTCCATGGATGGAAGACTCTGGACTAACGAAAGACAGTCACTCTGTACACAATGCAACTTTACGCTATGGAATTCTCTGCAGCAAGATGGGAGCCACTGGCTTTGACAGGGGTTTAGGCAAATTTGTGGTGGTCTGCCAACAACCATTAGCCATTGGGACTGTATGGAGCCTCCATGATCAGCGTGCTGCCTAATCACCACTTCGCCTCACTTTCTTCAGCTGGAGCTGGATGAGTCTTTAGTGGGGAGATGGCGTGGATGCAGGAGGAGGCAAGGAGGTCGGGCCTTGCACCGGCAGCCGTGGGCACCAACAAGCCACTCACGAAGCAGTTGATGGACCTGCTTCTGCTGGAGCATAAAGACTCACTCCTAATGAGCAAACTGCATGCACAGCATAACTGGCTTGAAGAAATATGGGAGGGGGGCTCATTTTCATAAGTGGGGGGGGCTCATCTCTCCTCTTTGGAGGAATGCCCTTCACCCGCATGCAGGGTTTTCTCTTGTCCCACTGCAAGTGGGCTCAGTGCCACTTTATACTTTGGAGGATCATTAGCAGAAATCATTAGCTATAATACAACCTCCCCCATAAATCTCACCCCTCCCCCTGCACCTGGTCCACTTGTCCATGCCTAATTTCCATCTCCCTAATTTTATGATTTGTCCCCCATTTGATGAGAGTCCCTTCCATTAATTGTGTAGTAAGTGCTTCCAGTGAAAAGTCTGAAAGGCTGACCCCATCTTGGAAAGACAACGATTTGGTCCCCCCCCCACTGCTGCTGCCCCCCCACCACTGAAGGATGGACGTTCTGCTGAAATATAATCATTTCCCCTTCAAAAGGGCATCACTCCAAACCAAATCTTAAAGGCACCACAGCACTTTCTTCCATGGGGCGCAGCCACAGGGGGATTGCCTTGTCTTGGGGAGCTGCAGGATAGACGGACCCTGCCTGTCCAAATCTCCACTGCGGGTGCTGCCGGGAAAGGAGCAACAGGCTGCAGAAAACAAAAACGGCACTTTCTGCACTTCAGTGTCCCAAATGGGGAGGTAGGAGGAAGCTTTAGTTTGAGCCTGCTTTCATTCGGCCTTTGGCATTTGGAGGGTTTGGAGGCATCAAGGGTCTGACACTCTCCTAGCCCATATTATTTATTTGTGAAGCAGGGCTAAGAAACAGGTAGAGAAGGCATGGGGGAAGTCACGGGAATTGAAACAATCGCATATGCTTCCACTTCTCATTTCCCTTTCCCATTGCTTAGATGCTGATGGTGGTGTTAGGACTTGACCAGAGGCCCACATCAGTCACCAGTCATCCAGGCAGCAGATCCCTGAATCCTCAGTATCAGTGTGCCATCAGGGAGCACTGTAAGGGCACCATGGGATGGGAAACCAGTGCTAGGCTTTGCTCCTGGGCCCCTAGCAACCTGCCATGGGCACTACCCCCTTATTGTCCCACTCCGCATAGAGTGCCATAGATGCTGATGTCACACATCTAATAACCTAATCCACAAATTGTAGGATTACTCTCATTTCCCTACTGAGCTCAGGTCCATGGAACTGAAACAATCTCAGGTGCCTCTGCCCCATCTCCATCTCCCAGCCCTCCCTCTGTCAATTCAAAACCTAGATTCAAAACCTCAGGGCAGGGCTCCGCCTTTTCACTTGGTGTAAAGTGACACATACGTGGACAGTGGCACATAACTCAATTAATAACATAAGCAGCAACAATAATTACAGAAAATTGTGGGTTTGCAGGAAACAGGAAAAATTGCCATCTGCCTGGAAAAGGAGCCAAAAGTTCACTGGACAGAAACTGTCTTCACAGCTGGCTTGAAAGTCTGCAAAAAAGACTTTTGGAGCTGGAGCCAGAGACAGAGCCAGGTGGGTCCCCCTCAGGAGGGAGTTGTAAAGGGTCAGCTCCATGGCAGAAAGGGCCTGGCCTCCGGCATTCTTCTGCTGCTCCTCAGACCACAAGGGGAGGCCGTTTCCAAAATCATGCATGTTGCAGAGAAAGTAGAACATTCCTTCCTTTCCTACTCCTGGCGTTTCTGGTCTCCCAATGAAACTGGCTGTCAGCTAGCCCAGGTCAGGCAAAAGGAAGCTTCACCCAGTCCATAGGTAATGGATGGAACTGCCTGCTACAAGATATGCGCATTCCCTAACAGGGTTTGGAGCCTGTGCAAATGGACTGGGAAACATGCAAAATCCACCATTTATGCTGCTTATTGGTGCGCATTTCCTGGAATGTCCAGTTCAGATACATAATGCTCTGTGTGTATGTGCATTCACCTCACATGTTATTTTATTTGTGATAAACCACTTATGCCCCACCTTTCTCACCAGGGCAAACCTTTGAATCACAACTGCTGTGTGTGCTTTCTGCGAGTCCATAACTTTGGCACTTTGCTGCTTTGTGACTGTTTTTTTTCAGCAGAATGTCAGTGTGGCAGTAGCAGCTGCAAGGAGCCAGCAGCTGAGGATTCAGAACAGGGTGAAAGGACTCTCCGTTTTTCACCCGGCAGTTGGCAGTTGCTGTCTGATCCCTGCAAAAGCTGCTCCGTGCTTCTCCAGAGACGGCAACAGACAGTTTGGGCCAGGAATTGTGCATGCCACTTTAATCTTGTTCTCTCAGATTCCCCCACCCATCGACCATTTCCCTATGGGTCTCCTCTTTGGGACATCTTAGGAGTTTAGCCAACTGCTCCAGGGAACAAACTGTGAGATTTTGCAGAAATGGGTACATGCTAGCCGATGCAAGTATTTCTGCAAGCCCGTAACCTTGCCCTAAGTTAAGAAAGAAAGAAAGAAAGAAAGAAAGAAAGAAAGAAAGAAAGAAAGAAAGAAAGAAAGAAAGAAAGAAAGAAAGAAAGAAAGAAAGAAAGAAAGAAAGAAAGAAAGAAAGAAAGAAAGAAAGAAAGAAAGAAAGAAAGAAAGAAAGAAAGAAAGAAAGAAAGAAAGAAAGAAAGAAAGAAAGAAAGAAAGAAAGAAAGGGAATCCAACCAGTGAGGATAGACCTGGTTGGAGATTACCTTGGATGGGGTTCATTTGGACTATCCAAAGCTCATTTTGCACAAGAGACCTCAGCATCCAGAAAACAGTGGGTCCCAATGACATGCCAGTCAATGAACTCTCAAGCTGGTCTTGGGTGCACTTGGCTACCTTCTTCTACCAGATTGACTAGTCGTTAATGTTTATGGGGACTGCCTGGCCTCCCCTGAAGTATGTGGCTTGGCTTTCCATAAGCACTTGCAAACACCTGTTGCCAGTCCGATGCATGCTGGGTTCTAGATTGTGTGGTTCACAGATGCACGGATCCTACTGTTGGGTGAAAGCCAGACTTTTGACAATCTGATTTGGTGAGGCATATCCTATCACAAGCCTAGGCAAGCCTGAACAACAAAAAATGTCAAGGAAAAGGTGGTTGTCAACTGGCAGGTATTGGACCAAGTACAAAACCTTGCATCGAAGTCAGTCTTTCACAAATATATACACCACAAGGTATGATGAAGGGGCTTCTTCTGAGCCAGGCTGAATGTTGTGTTCCACAGAAGACAGAGAGGCAAGACTGCAACTACTGTTTTGCTCTTTGTGGGTAGCAGCCCCAAATAGATGAGCAAGCAAGATGAGGCCAGGCTTTATAGGTAAACCCAGGTAAACAGGGTTTGGCTTGTGGGGACAGCTGACACACACTACAGAACTATGACACTCGGTTGCCAGGTTGGCAGAGGGCGCAGAGCACCAATAGCTCAGGGGGCTGGATTCTGCCTGTCAGGAGTCCTGAACTGAAACACACATTCCAGCAGAGACACTTCCATTGCTGAATTCTGGGCCCACTCAGCCATTGGGTGCTGGCATGGAATTGCAGCATGTGGACGTTTTTAGACCTTTGTTGGCTAGTTAAGATATGGGGCTCTTTTGCTCACTGGGGCCTCATGGGATGCTGATATTAGGGAGCTGATGAGGAGGCAGCAGTAGTAGAAGCCTAGACCAGTGTTTTTCAAATGGTGGGTCAGGACCCACTAGGTGGGTCGTGAGCCAATTTCAGGTGGGTCCCCATTGATTTCAATATTTTATTTTTAATGTATTAGACTTGATGCTACCCTGGTATGTGACTGCATTTGGGGAAATGTTACAGACCTGTACCTTTAACAAGCTACTATGTATATTTTTTTAACAATGATAGTAAATGGGACTTACTCCTGGGTAAGTGTGGGTAGGATTGCAGCCTAGGATTGTTACAAATTTTCCTGCTTGATGATGTCACTTCCAGTCATGACATCACTTCTGGTGGGTCCTGACAGATTATCATTCTAAAAAGTGGGTCCTGGTGCTAAATGTGTGAGGACCACTAGACAGTTAGTTAGGGGAGATGGATTTCCAAGCAGAGTAGACAAAGTGGAGAATTGATGATGTGGATGTCAGAGGCACTGAATGAGAGTTCCGTAGAGACCAGTCAGGGGGCTCAAGTCCTTTTCATGCATGCTTTTGTGAGACTACAAAAATGCAAACTTCATGTTAATGGTCAAAACATGATCACTGCACTGATCCACTGCACTGATCCACTTTCTGCCCATTAAAGCGAGAGGAAAGCGAATCATCAGCTTCCTTCCCTTGCTCCTGACTTTAAACCGAGAAGTGCAGGACTTCTGGCTTGATAGACAGGGAAATGAAGGAGCGCCTTCATTGTTGTAAATCAAACCAGGAATCCTGCACTTCTGCAACTGAAATCACACAAGAAGCACGGGAAGTGGCTGCTTTTTTGTTGTTTTAATTGTGCCGAACTGGCAAGCCCAAAGTGGTCTCAGGCAGCATTCTGAGTCTTGCCACCAGTGCTTCTGTTCCACTGCTGCACTCTGCACCATCAGGAAGTTCTTCCCAACATTTAATCAAAATCTCCCTTGTAATTTAAACCCATTTGCCTTGGTCTTACCCTCCAGAGCAGTGTTTCTCAAACTGTGGCTTGGGACCCACTAGGTGGGTTGCAAGCCAATTTCAGGTGGGTCCCCATTCATTTCAATATTTCATTTTGACTATATTAGACTGCATGCTACCATGGTATGTGGCTGCATTTGGGAAAATGTCACAGATCTGTAGTTCAACAGACTACTGTGAAGATGCTTTTAACAATGACAGTCAATTGGACTTACTCCTGGGTCAGTGTGGGTAGGATTATAGCCTAGGATTGTTAAAAATTCCTGCTTGATGATGTCACATCCAGTAATGGCATCACTTCCAGTGGGTTCTGACAGATTCTCATTCTAAAAAGTGGGTCCTGGTGCTAAAGTAGTGAGAACCACTGGTCTGTGCAACAGAGAAGGCCAATAGAACCGGAAATATCTTTTCTCTGCTTGTGGGAGAGTAGGTGGGGGCTTAACGATCCTTACTCCCACCCATACACTTCAGTTTATGGCCTCCCTGCAGCCTTTTAAAAATAGGAGGTAAGGGGAGCTGAATAAAAGCGAAGGCTCTCACTGGCCCCTTGAAATACTAGTACTGTATTTTTCTTTTTCAAAAGGTAGACAAGGGGAGTGATTTGGATTGGGGCTGCATTACAGGGGAGAGGAAGTGGGACTAACCCTTTGCCTCCAAACGGATTCCCAACTTAACTTAGCTGTGAAAGGAAAAACACACAGGCACAGTTTTATGTATGCATGTGAATTTATTTTTTCACTTTTTATTTGTCTGCAGTGGAATAGAGGCAGGAAGAGACAGAGCGAAGGGGGGAATGTGATTTGGGTCTTTTTGAAGATCAGGTCTTCCCAAGGTTATCTCTCCCCTCCCCCCCCCTTGAATCTGTAAAGTAATGGTATTCACACTCACTGCTTGAGAAGTGTTTCTTTTTATAGCACTTCCAGATGACAAATAATCCTACTTTTTGGAGTCCTTTTTAAGGCATTGTTCCCCGGGTGCACAGAGCACTTTGCAACTGGCTTTTCCTAGAAAGGGTGAAATTCCAGCCCCCTCCTCGGGTGAGCCTTCTGACCACCTAAGGTCTAGCATGCCTTTTCCTGAGTCCTCTGTGAAATGTGGAGAAACATACAGCAGAGGATTCCTCCCCTCCTCCCTGTGCCACCCTTTTAGGACAGTCTTCTTCAGCCTGTGGGTCAGGACCCCAATGAGGTTTCAAAACCTTTTTTGTGGGATCACAGCAACCTTTCAAAGTCCATCCCATGAACACTTTCCCCTCTTTCCGCCCCTAACCTATCCAGAAGACAGAGATCGGGCAGATCGGGTTCTGGGAGAAGGGCAGGATTGGTGGTGGGTCCCCAGTCTCATACTTTATTTATTTATTTCGATTGCGGCATGACAAAGGTTGACAACCACTGTTCTAGCGCACTGAGGCAGGTGGCAGATTTTGGAGAATCTGCCTATATTTTAAGACCAGTAGAGCAGAAGATGTCTGGTCCCTGGGGTACGATCCTCCAGGACGTTCTCCTACACAATCCTCACTGGAATGACGGGGAGCTGGTCAAGGGCAGGGTGATGTGGCATGTGTGTAATAAAGCGGAAAAGGCGGCTGCCCGCCTCCTTGTGGATCGGGGGAATTGTGTAATGTCAACTGCTGATATTTGCCCAGGACCATTTCAAAATCCTGGATTTTTTTTTTAAACTTTGAATATATACCTGCTCAGGAGACTGGACATTTGCTCAGAACTAAGGACTGGGGTGCCTATCAGTGCAGGCTGACCCCAGGAATTTGTTTTCAGCAGAACTGAGCTCACTGTCCTTTCATGCAAAAATCCAGTCCTGGTCTCCCACCCCCAAGCTTTCTGTCTACTGCATCTCCATATATCAGCCCCACTGTCAATTTCATTCTTTATTCTGGAGTTGCTGGACAATGCTACACCTGAAATGTGAAATAAGTCTCACCTTTTACCTTACTATTATAAAGGGTGGTAAGAGTGCATTTTCTGGATGGTGTCTGTCAGGTTAATCAGAGGATACAGTTTTCATTAGGATTTTGGCATTTGTTTTAAGCATCATTTGATATAGTAAGCTGCTTCGAACTTCAGGAGATTGGCATCACATGGGGTTTTTTTGGTTATAGCAACTGGTGTTGACAAACTGGAATGCCCTTTCTAGAGAGGCTGGTGCGGCCCCAGCATAAAACAAATTGGGCAGCACAGATGACCTTCCTCAGGAGAGATGCAATTGCTGTTAGGCCTCGTGAAACACTGATTAAAATACACACGCATGCAGTACAGTACTTAAAGTGAAGCGGGATAGAGTGGGATGCCATTCAAATGCTCTTCAGGCAGACCTGAAAACCAGCCCGTTTCTTTTAAGGCATACATGAGGCTGTACATAATTGGAGGGGTGTAGCTTTGCATGGCAAAGGTCCCAGGTTCAGTCCTTGGCAGGGCAGAGAAAAATAATTTTCTGAAACCCTGGAGAGCTGCTACCAATCAGTGTGGACAGTTCTGAGCTAGATGGACCAAGGACTTGAGTCAGCAAAAGGCAGCTTCCCTTAAGTGAATCCGGCCTAATCAGAAACACCCCCCTCCTTAATTTTGTTCTCTTAACTGAGTGCTAACAAGCAAAAGATCTGAAAGTTGGGACTCTTAAACTTGCCACTCTGTGGCTATCATGGCTAAACTCCAAGTTACAAGAGAAAAGATTCCAATTGGTTATCAGGAAAAAATTGCTAACGGTTAGGATGGTTCGGTGGTGGAACGGATTGCAGAGGGAAGTGGTGGGAGCTCTTTCCTCATTGGAGATATTCGGGCAAAGGCTTGACAAGCACCTGTTGGAGATGCTCTAGGAGGATTTCCTGCTATAGGCAGGGGGTTGGACTAGATGACCTATCAGGTCCCTTCCAACTCTGTCTTTCTATGATTCTAAAGGCGGTTTGCCACCAAAGACCAGTTGCTGGTGGAGCAACAGCATGAGTGGTCATCTCAGAGGTGTCTCATTGGTCACTGTGGAAAAAGAGGATGCCAGCCTAAACAAAGTGTTGGTCTGATCCAGCAGTCCTCTTCTTACTTCTTAAGGCCACACAGTAGCACTGGCTGCATCTTCCCTGCACCAAATGGGATGAAAAGATGACCTTTTCCTTGTGTTCTGCATCTGAGCTAATTCTGTTATTTTGCTCCATCTTCTGTTATGAACCTCAGAAAGGCACCTTCACTGAAGCTTTGCAGTCTGTAACATTTTGATACATGTCACTTGAAGGCCATTGATCAGAACATCTTTCATTAGTTGGTAGTCCTAGTTTTAATAAATGTTCTTTTCTGTGTAGCCAACTACCTCTTCATCGGGCTGACCCCTCCATGAGGCTGACTGAGACAGTCATCACAGGTAGCAGAGTGATGGAGGGTGCCCACTTCCTCTTCCTCCCACTCCCTAGACTGGATAATGAAGAGGGGAATGAAGAGGAAGTGTGGAAGAGAGCAGAGGCATGGACTAGAGTGGTAGAGAGTGTCTTCTCTACATTTCCTCTTCTAGTCTGCCTCTCTCTTCTTTTTCTAATCCAGTGAGTGAAGAAGCAGGGGCTATCACATCACCAGGTAAGCGGGGGGGGGGGGACGGATGGACGGGGGACGACAGCATTTGCTACACTGCCTCAAGTGCCAGGTGGCTTTGGATCTAACTTCAAACCCCCACTCAGCCATGAAATTCCTGGGCAAGTCTCTCAAACCCAGACTGACTCTCAGGTCTCTCAAACCGACTTACGTGACAGGGTTGCTGTACAGATAAATGGGATAGTCCCACATGGCACCACCCTGAGTTTCTCAGAGGACACGTGTGTTATGCATAATTGATCATGCAACAGATACAGTGATAGCTCTGTGTGTGTGTGTGTTTGAACATGGATCTTATCTTACCAAAAGGGCCATCTGCAATTAAAAAGTAGTGTCTGTAAAATGGGAACAAGTGTTGAGAACCTTGCATTGCTGTTGTGAGGGATGAGCCAAAGAAAAATGACCAAGCCATCTGTTATTCAAAATGAATCCTCTGTAAAAGTTACTGATAATAATAAAACAGGAGGCTAAAAGGGAGAGTGGTGAGATCTGAAAAGATGTGGGGTAGAGGACTTTTGAGCAGGTGAATTGATTTCTTTGGTCTCAGAGCAGGAAACAATATCTTCAGTGTATTAAGTCACAAAGAAAAATAAGAGAGTGTAAACCAATCTGCCCTGCAAGGGGTGCTGAACTTTTTTGATGACTTTAGAAGGCTGTGTTTACAGTAACTCAGCTCCTGGCTGGGGATGGGCGGCTGCGGAGGAGAGGCAAGCAAGCTCTTTGGGACCCAAGAGCAAGCAACCCTTAACTCATGTACCCCTGGTGTGCACCTGTCCTCTTTGCAACCCAGCTTGGCAATTATTGCAAGTTTCCCCCCCCCCCACCACCACTCACTCACTCACTCACTCACTCACTCACTCACTCACTCACTCACTCACTCACTCACATTTTTTGCACTTTGCTTTTTTCAGCATGAAAAAAGGGAACATATTTATGTATTTTGCTTATCAGAGTGATAACATTCAGAAGGAATGGAACACAAGGCCATTTTAAATAGCAGTCAATTGCCTTCCCCACCCTGATAGGGCAATTAGCTGTTCCCAGCCTGAGTTTTTTCTCTTAATTCGTGTGTGTGTTTGCACGTATGTGCATGTGTGAGTTTCTCAGCATTTTATTTCCATTTTAAGCCTGCAACAGGCTGAAGAGGCTGAAGGGGAAATGAATTCAACCAGTCTTTAAAGGGCCTATAATTATTTGGGGCTAGAAAGAGACCTTCCCAGAGACATCCTTGTAAAATAATTATTGCAGATGTACTGGACAGAGTTATGGTTTATGCCAAAGGAATCACTTTGCTCTGTCCATCTAGCCCGGCCTTCTAATAACGGACAATCAGTGGGAGCTCTGAATCAAGCAGTGCATTGAGGTGATGCCTTCTCCTGTTGCTTGCTCAAGGGTCCCACATGCAGAGGTAGATTGCTTCTGAACCTGGAGGCTCCCTTTAATGACCATGGGTAATGCCACTTGCCTCTTCAGCCTAGAAAAGAGACGCCTGAGGGGGGACATGATTGAGACATACAAAATTATGCAGGGGATGGACAGAGTGGATAGAGAGATGCTCGTTACACTCTCACATCACACCAGAACCAGGGGACGTCCACTAAAATTGAGCGTTGGGAGAATTAGAACAGACAAAAGAAAATATTTCTTTACTCTGTGTGTGGTTGGTCTGTGAAACTCCTTGCCACAGGATGTGGTGATGGCATCTGGCCTGGATGCCTTTAAAAGGGGATTGGACAAGTTTCTGGAGGAAAAATCCATTACAGGGTACAAGCCATGATGTGTCAAGCCATGATGTGTATGCGCAACCTCCTGATTTTAGAAATGGGCTATGTCAGAATGCCAGATGCAAGGGAGGGCACCAGGATGCAGGTCTCTTGTTATCTGGTTTGCTCCTTGGGGCATTTGGTGGGCCGCTGTGAGATACAGGAAGCTGGACTAGATGGGCCTATGGCCTGATCCAGTGGGGCTGTTCTTATGTTCTTATATTCTTTCTCCATGAATGAATCTAATACTTTCTGAGAACAGAAAAAGAGCCACCATAAGATGAGGACCCACCTGGTCCACTAGCTTGGTTTACATGTGCAAATTTATATAAGTTAGGTTGGACTTTTTTCCTGATGTGCTAATTTGGTACTTGCAGAGTAGATTAAAAAAAAAAAAATTAGGGAGATTTAACAAAATGGAAATCCCCCACCTACAATCTGACATTGTGTAATGTATTTTACTTCTCCAGGATGCTACCACCTCATTCTGCCGGATGTGTAGACAAGGCCAAAACGAATGGCCATCGCACTCTTTTGTGGTTGTGTGACCCACTGGTGAATTAGCATGTTGAAGCAAGAAGAGGGTGACCAGATGGCATAACCACAAAAGAGAACCAGGCCCCCCTCAAATGTAGGACATCCAAGAAAAATGTAGGACATGGCAAAATAAAAGCTAAAAACACTTGTATGTTGATTTCATGTGGTTAATTTAGGGCGCAATCCTAACCCACTTTCCAGCACTGGCATAGCTGTGCTAGTGGGATGCGTGCTGCATCCTGCAGTTGCGTGGCACTCACGGAGAACATAAGAACATAAGAACAGCCCCACTGGATCAGGCCATAGACATTCAGAATGGCATTCAGAATGGCATAGGCATTCAATGATCTGGCATTCTGACATAGCCCATTTCTAAAATCAGGAGGTCTCCTCAAAGTAAGGGAATGTTTGTTCCCTTACCTCGGAGCTGCATTGCCATTATGTCAGTGCTGGAAAATGGGTTAGGATTGCGGCCTTAAACACTATATTACTTATAATTTAAATTTAATAATATTGCATATAATTTATGACATATAAGTTATTAATTACAAGAAGGCCGCTCACAGGGGCCTGCTCACAGGGAAAAGGAGGGCATTTAAGTTCTTTTCCAGGACATGAGGCTAAAAAGAGGACATGTCCTGGAAAAAGAGGACATTTGGTCATCCTGGACAAGAAGGAACTTTCTTCTGTCACGTAGTTTGTGCAAATTAGTATGGTTTGGGTATGCAAGGCAACCACAGGGAAGAGCTTGTTCCTCTGAAACGCTTTGCAGCGATGATGAGTGATACACAAGATCCTCATCATCCCATTTTCAACGCTCAGAATTCTGCCCACCCTAGTCCTCCTGTTTATGCGTGCCAGTTGCTCAATCCTGTACCTGCAGGCCTCAGTCAAAGCTGCCTTTGCATGGCTGTCAAGCTTGGAGTTGGTATGAGCCTTGGATTGCATGGAGGTCTAGGAGGTCTGGCAGGTCTGAATTGATTAGTATTCCGCATTTATAATATCTCCATAATGGTAAAACAAAGGAAAACAAGCCCAGAGAATGCATTTTTAATCATCAATCATTGCTCTTTGTTTGTCATGAATGAGTGGCAAAGTGGGATGGAGCCTCCTGTAATCTCCTCTTTTTGCCTGGGCTGCTGCAAGAAGGCGAACAAACACCAGGGAACAAAGTGGGATTGCTAGAAATAAAATTCACATGGGGCAGCTTTAGAACAAAACTCTACTTCTAGTGCAGTGGTTCTCAGGTTTTTAGCATCAAAACCCACTTTTTATAATGAGAATCTGTCAGGACCCACTGGAAGTGATGTCATGACCAGAAGTGACATCAACAAGCAGGAAAATTTTTAACAATTGTAGGCTGTAATCCTACCCACAGGTACCCAGGAGTAAGCCCCATTGTTAAAAGCATAAACAGAGTAGCCTGTTCAAAGTACAGATGTGTAACATTTCCCCAAATGCAGGCACATATCATGGGAGCATGAAGGCTAAAATATTAAAAATAAAATATTGAAATGAATGGGGAACCACCTGAAATTGGTTCGCAACCCACCTAGTGGGTCCCTACCCACAGTTTGAGAAACACTGCTCTAGTGAAACCTGAGGAAGAACAAAACACGTGGGGGGGCTGTACCCCCTCCTTTAAGTGTTTCAGGGCTGCCTACTTGAAAGCAAGGCAAGTAGTAGGCAAAGGAAGCATCTTAGCCCTCACTCAAGGAGCAGGTTGCTCACCCTGAGGAGCCAGGCCAGACTCTCCTGGCTTTTAAGGGCCAGGTGGAATCCTATTGGCATCACCTGACAACTGCTGCAGTTCCACCCTCTGGCCAGTGGTGTCGGTGGCACCCCAGTACTGCAGGAAGCAGTACTCTTCCGGCCAGACCCCACAGTGGCATAGGGAACAAGGTTGCCACCCTATTTAAAAAGCTGGGGATTGCCTCTGAGGACCAAACCAGTCAAGACAGTTAACAGATGCTTTGGACCTGCATGTCTCCTTTTTCCTTCCTCAAATACCAGTTGCAGGCAGGGGCTGGGGGATCCCTGCTGCAGTCTTGGTCTGAACGGACCCCAGCACGATTATTTCCTAGCAGGAGGGAAGTTCCTGTTTGACACCAATGAGAGCTTCACTTCTGAGAAAAATAAGAGCAGGCGGGAGGACAGGTTCTGGATCAAGACTGAATCACAGCCAGCATCCTTGGTGTGGACCTGCCCCCCTCCAGTTATTTAGGGGAAAAAATGATACCGGTCAAAAGCATGCATTCAATATCTTGTTTGGTTTGGCTGTGAATATGCATGCGTCGGATGGGACTGGAAGGCATCTGGGTCTTGATACCCCATCCCTGAGTTGGAACCCACGGTGCCAAGGATGGACCAAGCCTTCCAGGTGCCTGAGATGGCATGCCAAATGCTGCTACCCTTACCTGATGATTCGCCAGCCTCTGCATCCTCCCACTGTCCAATGCTCCTGCTCCTGCTCCCTCCTGTGGAAGGAGGGACAGGTAAGCAGACAGAGGTGGGTGCCCCTCCCAAGGTGCTGCCTGAGGCAACTGCTTCACTGGGCCTCATGGATGAACCAGTCCCAGCCCAGTGTCCATGCAAGTTGTTTCAATCTATTCTGCTTTATATACAGCAGAATAACCATAATGGTACTTAGCATTTGTATCCTGCTTTCTGAATCACAAAGCACTTTACATGTAAATAAGCATTATTCTCCTCCTGTTGCAAGTGGAGGCCTTGAAGGTATAGCTTCACCTCTGAATACCTTGTGAATAAATGGCAGAGGCAAACTTCACACTGGGGAAATCCTGGTTCACAGCACAGTCTGTGAGGCTGCAATCCTATACACACTTTCCTAGGAGTAAGTCCCATTGAACACAGACATGTCCCATCTACTCAGACATGCATAGGCTTGAGCCCTTTGCCACTACCCTATACCAGAATATAGCCTGTCCCTCTGTGGTGGACCCAAGTGCCTTAGGAGGGGTAGAAGAAGGATGGCGGGGCTTTCCTCTTGTAATACTCTTGCAAAGAACAGTTCAGAAGTAGCTCTTATGCATTCCACTGCGAAGGGGAGCAGGTAGTCCTAATTATCCTTCACTTTCAAATTATGCCAGAGTGGGTAGAGAGAACCCAAGCTTCTTTGACATTCACTGATTCCACACAGTGGACATTTATGTGGCAAAGGCCTGACCAGCTCCTCACCCACTCCTTCAGGCATTCCACTAGAAATCAGCCTCTTCAGATGAAGGCGGAACCAGCAGGCGACATCTGTACCCTATTGAAAAATAATAAAAAGAAAATGACTTTGTCATTACCCAGCATTGGTTTGTCTAGAAATTGGCTTTCCTGTTCAGACCATAAATAATGCTTCCTATTTAGCCTCCCAGGTGGCCATCACCTCCTCTCCCACCACCTTTGCTGCGTTCACACATTAAATTAGATGTTAAAGTGAAGTATCCTATTTAGAATAAAATATCATGGGATATCAAATATTCAAGGAATATCCAATGAGCATCTTAAGTCAAAATTAGAACAACTGCACTGGACTGAAAGCCCAACATTCTGCTACACGCAGTGGCCAATCAGATGAGCCGTCCATGGAGCCCATGAGTAGGGCAGGAAGGTTCTAGTCCTTTCCTCCTGTTGCTCCCCAGTTATTCAGGTAGACCATCTCTGAACATGGAGGCACCATGGCTGCTAGCCATTGGTACAGCACTGTCCAGTAATTTTCCTAATCTCTTTATAATGCCATCAAAACTACTGTTAATCAATATTTCTTGTGATAGAGAGTTCTGTACATTAACTGATTGTTACAGAGGAGAGTGCTGAGGATCCGTTTTGGAAGGACATCCTTCCAGTTCCTGAATTCTCTGCCTTTTTGCTATGATCCTAAAGCTGGTTATGAAAGATCCAGTTTTTCCCTTGGAGGTGGAGCTAACATCTTGCAGCAAAGGTGTGGCATTCCAGGCACTTCTGGATTCTCTCCTCTGGGTCGCCTTCCCAGCTCTGCTGCTGACTCACAGTGCGGCCTTGAGCAAGATGATGCTTTCTAAGCCTGTAAAATGGGAACAAACAATAAAGCACACCTGCTTCAGCAGGGTGGTGTGAGGCCTAATTAACAAGCAATTTGAAGGAACATTGCGTCTCCAAGGTGCAAAGGACTTTCTTGTCAGTGGATGAGTATTTCAAATATGCTGTCAAAAGAACCATCAAAATAACATACAAATCTTCAATAAACAAACAAACAAATAAAGCAGTAATTGTGATCTTTCTTTAGAGACCTTAGTCTTATGGGATGTCTGTGTTTTGTGGACATAAATCAAAGTGCAAAAGGAGAAGGAGAGTGTGAATGCTGGGCTGTGAGCAACCACGGAGTGAGAGTCACAAGCCAGAAGTCACTGCATAATAGATACTATTGTTACACAACCAAAGCTCTTGCTTGTTCTAGCAGACTTCCTAGGAACTTCCAGGTCAGGATGAGCCAATGGGCTGCCCGATGCATGAAACCACCTCAGAGCCCATGAACACTTGATTACTCAGGGACCCATCTGACCTGGGTGGTTGCGCAGATGCATGGCCTCTCAGTCCTGCTCCCAGGACCTGCTGATGGGAAGGGACCATTGACCTGTTGCCCATTGATTTGAATACATTCCACTTGGATCCTATTGCCTGACTCACATTTGACCATTTCAGCAAGATGAAGCGAAGCATTGAGCCTGGAACCTGCATACATCATCTACCATGGGCCATTGCTGCCCCTAGCCTGGTAGTCAATACTCCAACTGGAAGTAGTTCACCAAGTTCTCAGGCAGGAATCTTTCCCAGACCTACTACCTTTTTTTTTTTTTTTTTACTTTTGGTGGAGATTGCCAGGAACTGAGATTGCTGCCTGTCACTAAGCTGTGGGCCTTCCCCTCAAGGGAAACAGAAAGTTGACTCTAGGAGGATATTTTTTGCAAGTGCTGCTGTGGTGGGGCAAATAGATGGGGATTCTGTCAGCAAACACGTTTGGTATAGCACAGTGACCAAGAGACTAAGCTGTGAATCAGGGCGTCCGCGGTTCTACTTGCATCTCTATGATGAGCTCATAGGAGGTCTTGGGCAAGCCACTCCCTCTCAGCCTCAGTCTTCCCATCTGCAATGTGGAGATACTGACCCCACAGGGTTGTTCTAAGGAAGGTGTCAAGTTAAACACACATGAACAAGTTAAACAGCACTTTGCATGCTCAGAAAGTGTTTTACAGATGTAAAATATTTCCTGTTATATCTGATTTTAGTCTTTGCAGGATCAAAGACTATCAGAACTCGGCCTTCAATGTTTTCTGGTGGAACAATGCAGTGAAATGCCAAACACAACATGGAAACATATACGTGCAAAGAATAAAAGGTAATGATTCCAGGTCAAAGCTTACCTCGAGTGCTCTTGGAAATGAAACCGTTTTCAGCTGCTGCTTGAGAGCCAGTAGGGAGGGCACCAAGTGAGTCACCCTGGGCAGGGAGTTCCACAGTTGAGGTCCCACTACCAAGAAGGTTCTTGATCTTCTAACTACCAGCTGTGCTTCAGACTGTGGGGGGAGCTCTAGCAAGAGAGTTTTCAAATGATCTCAGTGCCTCAATATCTTGCGGTTTGACCTACTTCAATCCAGTTGCAGATTTTTCTGTTTCTGATTTTAAAATAATCTTTGGGGAGTCAGCAACTACAATCAAACCTCTCCCTCATTTGAAAAGTTCACAGGGCCAGTTTTACATCTGGTATACATTGGTTTTGCTCTATCCGCATACTGTCTGTGCCTCTTCCCATTTTTGCTAGTTAAGGTGGTGGAGGCAGCAAGAGTGAGTGGGGAGGAAGGACAGCCTTTCAGGTAAATATTTGTGTAAGACTCTTTCTTTCTTTCTTTCTTTCTTTCTTTCTTTCTTTCTTTCTTTCTTTCTTTCTTTCTTTCTTTCTTTCTTTCTTTCTTTCTTTCTTTCGTAATCCAAGAGCAAAAGTTTCATGTAAGAAAATGGCACTTGGCAAACAGTGCTTCTCTGAGAATGCTCTGATTGCTTTTGGTCAACTGACAATAAGGGTGGGGGGGCGAGAATGAAAGCAGATATGACAATATTTAATGCTGACGTCCTGAGTACACTTCTGTACTGCAGCGAGTCATGGACTCTTCGCTCACAACAGGAGAGGAAACTGAGCGCTTTCCACATGCGCTGCCTCCGACGCATCCTCGGCATCACCTGGCAGGACAAAGTTCCAAACAACACAGTCCTGGAACGTGCTGGAATCCCTAGCATGTATTCACTGCTGAAACAGAGACGCCTGCGTTGGCTTGGTCATGTCGTGAGAATGGATGATGGCCGGATCCCAAAGGATCTCCTCTATGGAGAACTCGTGCAAGGAAAGCGCCCTACAGGTAGACCACAGCTGCGATACAAGGACATCTGCAAGAGGGATCTGAAGGCCTTAGGGATGGACCTCAACAAGTGGGAAACCCTGGCCTCTGAGCAGCCCGCTTGGAGGCAGGCTGTGCAGCATGGCCTTTCCCAGTTTGAAGAGACACTTTGCCAACAGTCTGAGGCTAAGAGGCAAAGAAGGAAGGCCCATAGCCAGGGAGACAGACCAGGGACAGACTGCACTTGCTCCCGGTGTGGAAGGGATTGTCACTCCCGGATTGGCCTTTTCAGCCACACTAGACGCTGTGCCAGAACCACCTTTCAGAGCGCGATACCAGAGTCTTTCGAGACTGAAGGTTGCCAATACAAAAATAATGCTGAACTACAGTTGCTGCTTTTGAGCAGCTCATTTATTTGATTTTTTGAAAGGAGAGAGAGAAGGAACTCATTCTGCAGTGTTTGTGTGGCAAGTGAACAGGCTCCACCAGTGAGGTATATGACTGTCTTATGTGGCCTCTGCCCCATTATCTGCCTATAGATGGGGAAACCCTTTTCCTACTGGAAACCCTAAGCGGCCCAAGTAGCTCCAGAGACTGGCAGTGGGCTGCCCACACTCTTAGTCCCTTCTCCATCCTGAAAAGGACCCTTGCACGGTGTCCCTTAGTTGCATAGGTACCTGGTAGGGATGGCCCAACACCTCCCAAGCACTTTGTGCCAGCCTTTGCCCCTTCTGTTCTCCAGGGTCCTCACTAGACACTCTCTTCCCTTCCACTTCTGCCCAGGCTGGCCCCTCTTCCTTTTCCAATCCAGGAAGTGGAAGGAAAAGGAAGAGCAGTGGAGGCAAGTAGGTGGACAGGAATGGGTAGTGGTCCCCCCCACCAATCTGACTGCTTCATTGGGCTTCATGGATGGGCCAGCCAGGAGGGGATGCAGAACAGAAGAGAAAGTGTGGAAGAAAGAACAGTGGTGCCCTGGAACATCTCTGCACTCGTCCTCCACACTTCCTCTTCGGCTACATTTGCCTCTTCCAAACTGGGTGGGAGGAGCAGCGGCGGCAGTGGAAGTGAGTAAGTGGACAGCAGTGAATGCTTTCCACCAATCAGCTGCCTTAAGGCAGCTGCCTCAGGTGACCTTGTGGATGGACTGGCCCTGGGGACGCTGCTAGGAAGCAGCACTGACTGCTGCCTCTTCAGCCCAGGAGGTGAAGCAGCCACAGGAGGAGAGCAAACGGCTCCATCAAATGAGCATTAGGAGCCCACTGGACTAACAGGAATTATTTGTTAACATTCATGTTTCACTTTTGTGACTCCTGCTCTCCAGTGCCTGAGAACATATTTCTGTGATTTAAAGAACAACAAAACCTCCTCCCCCCCCCCCCCAAACACACAGGAGTGCATACTAGCATTTTATCTTGCCCTTCCACCAAGGGGTGCAGGAAACCACACCTGGAGATACCTTCCTTACAAACTAGGCTGAGAGAGGATGACTTGCTTCAGGCCTTCCAGTCACTTGTGTGGAATTCAAACCCAAATCCTCATCCTGCGTTCAGACCAGTATATCGCACTAGCTCAAGATATGCTGTTCTGTGCTTTTATGTCACATGGGAGAAGATACACAAGGCCTCCCTGCGCAAGGCCTCCCTGGGCCTTAGAAGGCTTTCTGGAGGACTTAGAAAGGCACTGGCTTTTGGAGGCCACCAGAGCTTCTGAGGCGGGGGGCGGGTGTTTAAATTTTGGGGGCCCCAAATGCCAGATGCCACAGCTACACCACTGCTTCTCCCTGTCATTATCACATTATTATCTGTTTTCCAGAGCAGCTGGAGGTAGGCAAGGCAACCTTCATACCAGGAAAAGTCTCACTTCACCTCATCTCAGCAGAGAACCAGGGGTTATGATTAGACCAACCAACAACTGTGAAAATGTTCCATGTCTCGGCTGCATTACTAAAACAGGTTGAATCTAGAAATACAGAACTTTTTTTGTTTTTATTACTGAACTTTTTCTTCACTCGGAAATAAAGATGCAGGATATGTGCACTTGTGTCAAGAGGGAGAGCATCAAACGACTGAGAAGCACGGTTGCTTCCTCCTCCATCATGTCTTCCACATGTCACATTATACCTCTCCATCTGACCGACCCATCAGTGAGGCCAACTGAGGCAGCCACCTCAGACAGCAGATTGGTGGGAGCTCTACTGGGTCACTTGCATCCATTGCTCTAACTCTCCCACATTCCTTGGATTGGAAAAGGGGATGGTGTAGAAGAAAAAGCGAAGAGGAGAGGAGAGGTGTCTGACACTCTAGCCCACCACTCCTCTCTTCCAAATTCCTTCTCTGCTCTGTTTTCTTCTTCCTTTTCTAGGGAGTGGGAAGAACAGAGGCTGGGAGTGGGAAGAACAAGGTGAGAGGGGCAGCGTTTGGTACACCACCTTAGGAGCTGAAAGGTCTTGGGCCAGACTTGCTCCACTTTCAGAATATCCTTGTTTTTATCCAATTCAGAGATGTCCCAGTAGCTCTGGAGTCCAGTTTTGGTCTCCTTTGCCACCATGGCATGCTCTTCATTTCTCTATGCAGTGTTTCTCAAACTATGGGTCAGGACCCACTAGGTGGGTTGTGAACCAATTTCAGGTGGGTCCCATTCATTTCAATATTTTATTTTTAATATTATAGCCTTGATGCTACCGTGGTATGTGCCTGCATTTGGGGAAATGTTACAGCTCTGTACTTTGAACAGGCTACTATGTATATACAGGTCCAGCCTATTTATACACTGATTTTTTATACACAGATTTGACTCAACACTAATGGCCCCTGCAAATGAGAAAGAATGTGCTGATTCCTGGAGAAGGGGAAAAATGCATCCCTTTAAAATCAGTTTTAAAAACTGAACAGTCCTTTAACAACAGCCTCCTTAATGAGAGAGAGAGGGCAGCAGGCTGACAATCCATCAATCCTTCTCTCTCCTTCAGACCCCTCCCTTCCCCCAGCACTTGAAAGAAAACGTGATCATTTTGCATTGGTGAAGGGAGGGGCTGAGTGAAGTGCTGATGGATTGTCTTCTTAATGACACTTATCTTAAAGTCAAAAGGTCAGCAAGGCTGTTTTTCAATCATTGGAGCAAAGAAACTTTGTTTTTAAAATTGATTTGCTATACTGCATTTTTTTTTATCCATGCTTGGAACCCACGAAAACCTGAACAATGGGGCTTACTCCTGGGTAAGTGTGGGAAGGATTGCAGGCTAGGATTGTTAACAATTTTCCTGCTTGATGATGTCACTTCCGGTCATGACATCACTTCCAGTGGGTCCTGACATTCTCATTCTAAAAAGTGGGTCCTGGTGCTGAAAGTTTGAGAACCACTGCTCTATTGTCTGTTTTTCTTTAAAGCAATGATTAATGGAATATTATGTACTTCTATAAGTGATGGCACAGAGCTTCAGGAAGTTGGCAAGGTTCACCAAAGTCCTGGGTTCAAATCCTGAAGCTCACTGTCTTTTGGCCCAGGCTACCTCACAGGGTTGCTGAGAGGGTAAAAAGCAAGGGAGAAACTTGTGTGCTGCTCTGAGCTTTCTGGAGAAAGGACAGGATGCCACCACTCTGTGCTGGAGCGACCCACAGTTTGAGAATTACTAATGACTGCATGTAATGTATGAATGCTCACAGGGAGCAGGAGGACACTGTGGCTCTTTTCCAGGGCAGGAGGGTGCCGGTGCCCTGTTTGGGTGGGGCGGCTGGAAGGGAGTCTTCGGGCGCCGCTCACGGCAGGGCAAGGAGGCCTCCTCCAGTCCGGGTTTTGCAGCTGCCCCTGTGGCAGCTGGCAGCGGGTGCCTGCGCGCCCGGGGCAGGTGGTGCGCGCTCCGGTCCGGGTTTTGCGCGCCGCCTGCCCCGGTCGGGAGAGGAAAATTCAATAATCAAAGCGGAGGAAGGGAAGGGAAGGGGAGAAATCCCGGATCGGGCCACTTCGATGGCGCATGCGCCCCGCCAGCTCCATCCCCGGCACGCATCTCCCCGGACCGGGAAAGTCGCCCAAAGCAGCCCAAGTGCAGGTAAGACCAACTCTGCCGGCACCGCCCGGAGGGCATCGCGCCTGCCCGCGTCCCCCTGCGCCGGGCCGCTGCTCCGGCCCCTCGCCTCCCGGACGGCCGGGACTCCCCCGGGACCGGCGAGGGGCGCGCCTCTGCCACTCCCCGAGAAGGGCTCCCTGCCCCGGGCTGGGCGAGCCTCGGCGGCCGCTGCCAGCCCCCGTTCGCGGGTCCCGCAGAGGGGCGGCGGGGTGTGGGGCAGCCCCCCTCCGCCCGCAGGTGCCGGCAGGGCAGGGGTCCCTCCGCTCGCCGCCCGGGAAGTTGGAGGCGCGGCGAGCGGAGCGCTGCTGGTGCGCGGCGGGCTCTGCTCTGCTCTGCTCCGCTCCGCCGGAGCGCTCCCGGCCCGCGAAGTTTGCCAAAGTGCCCCGATCCGCGCTGCGCTCTCGCCTCTGCGCCGGGCCGGGGCCGGGGCCGGAGCGGGAGGCAGCGGGCGACCCTCGCCCGCTCCCCGGTTCGTGCGCGGGGTCCCCAGCGAGCCGCGGGCAGATGGGGGCGCCGGCGCCTGCCCCCCAAGCAGCGGGCGGTTTCTAGGCGGTGGCACGTGCGGGACGGGAGGGGCCCGGGAGGGGGGCTGTGCCGGGCGCGGGGGCCGGGGGTCGCGGGCCCCCGGGCTGCTGCCAGGGGGGCGGGGCGGGCGGGGCGGGGCTCGGAGGAGCGCGCTTCGGGCGAGCGCTCCTCTCCATGTTTGGGCACCGCGTCCCGGGACTGGAACAGGTGCCGGGCTGCCCGTCGGAGCGCGGCCGGGGGAGGGGCTTCGCAAGGGCACTTCTGGGCGTTGACAAGCCCGGCGGGGGGAGGCCCCGGAGTGGGAAGGGGAGCCCGCTCGCCCGCCCGCCACCCTGGCCAGACCTCGCCGGGGCTGCCGCTTTGCCTGGCCGCCTGCGCTCATCCCCGGCGCCCGGGCCCTGAAAGCGCACCTCCAGGGGCGGGGGAGGCAGGCGAAGCAGAGCCTCCCACTGGAGTCCTTCCAAAAGTGCCACCGCGGGTGAGAAGCCCAAGCCCCCCAACCCGCACGCGGCACTTCTGGAAGGACCCCCGGGGAGGCACTCCCCACCTCCTGCTTTTCAAGGACCCCAGTGAGGAGGCACTGCCTCACCTGCCTCCCCCCCCCCCAGAAGGGGGCTGTTGGGCGCCTGTTCCATGAGTCTGACTGCATCCAGGAATGGCAGGCACTGGGCAGGGCAGAGGGGAAGGGAGGGGGGCCTCTGGCAGAAGCGATTAGAACGGGAGAGAACCCCCTTGGCACTGCCTGCCTAGAAGGAAGCCGGCCTTGGGTGGGAGTCAGGCCCATCCAGCACAGTGGGGCAGGGATGTGGAGGCGGCGGCTGCTGCTGTGTTCTGGAGGGCGCAGATAACTCTTTCTCTCCGCCGGCTTTTCCCAGCCAGAGTGGAATTTGCAAGGCTGGGGGTATCCGAGTCCGTGGGGCACAAAGTAGTTTGGTGGGATGGGAAGATGAATCTGGGGTGCTGCTGCTTGCACTCCCCCCTCCCACACACACAATGTTGTTGTCAGAGAACTTCAGGAGAGATGGAGTGATGGAGCTCTGATGTGACTAGCTGTGGTTGAGATCTCTCTGGCCTCTGTGGGAGGGAAGTGAAACTTTCTATGAACTTGATTAATCAACTCCATGTGTTCCTTCCTTTCATGGCCCCCCCTTTCCTCCAGGCCATATGTAACTACATTAGAAATCACCTTAGTCCTTCCCCTTGGAATAGACCCATTATCCCCATCAGTCTTCCTCCTCCCCTTTCCCTGCTTCCATGGCCTTCTCTGCTCCAACAAAATAACAACTTCTTGTTGGGGTCCCATTGCCACTTTTTAACCCATCTCTCAGCTGGCTAGGAGGGTCTTGCTGGTAATGGCGGGGAGGGGTATGTGGGGAGGAGAGAACATTGGTGAACTTCAGTAATCAAGTTTCCAGATCTCTTGCCTCCTGTTTAATTTATTAGCCCTACTTACTTATTCTGTTGATAATAATCTGTTGCAGGTTTCTATGGAGATGTTAAACTGATCTCCTCAAGAAATCAAACTCTGTAGGTGCCGAAGCAGCCGGGCTTTTGTGCGTTTTCTTTCTTTTCTGTTTGTTTTCCAAGTCTGCGCTTTGGGTTGCTCAACTTGACGCTTCCATATTGGTGCCTTCGGAAAGGGCTGGGGGGAGCGGGAAAGTTGTAGGTTTTGATCTTCAGGTTGCAGTAGCTCCTCTCCATGATGTGCTTTCACTGGCCTGTGATCTTGAAAGATTCTTTCTCAGTGCTATAGCAGCAAATCAAGTTAAGTGATAAAGACCTTTCCATAATATGCCTGTCCTCATCCCAAAGACCATCCATGGAGGCAGATGAACCTCTAATGCATTAGCCCTTGATTTTGACCTCCTGCATCTCAAACATATGGAAACAACACCCTCTGCTTCTTAAAAAAAAATCTTTATATTTTGGATGTGGACTTTATTTTAATGTGAAGAAGACAGCCTCACAGTGATGGCATTAAAATAAGTCCTAAATGAAATACACTTCCCCCCCCCCCCCTCAGGTGAGTGTTAAGAGTCTAATTTTGTGACTTATCTTTCAAATGCAGGAGGTCAGATCTCAGTCTGGCTAAGGCACTGGAGGTTTTCAGGCTCTTTGTTTCAACTTAATGGGGGGGGGGGTAAATAGAGAAATATTTTCACTGGAGCAGTTGATGAAGAGAACTCTGTCACATCATCTGCAAAACTTCCCCCCTTCCTTTTCTTAGATTTTTTAAAATTGTAATTTGATGATTACATGACTTGCTCTTCCTGTGACTGGGACACTGTCCTCTTCCAGACTCGTGAAACTGGTAAAGGCTTATTTGGGGGGCTTCTCTGTCTACTAGGCACCAGACCGGTGCCAAGCTGGTTGCAGTGCCTCCTGATAGGCAGGGGCAAAGTTGTACATTAAAAAATATGTCTATGGTGTATCTCTTTCTTGTTTCAAGCTGAATATTGCCACATTTCCTGTCCCTGTTTTTAAAACCTTGTAACAATTTCTTATAGATTTGAATCTGCTTTTTCCTAAAAGAAAATAAACCACATGCTACACACTCAGACTCCTCCATCCAAAACAACCCTAAAGAGACTTAAAAACAAGACAACTGTAATCCTAACCTGTCTGACGAAATCCACATCCTTGATTGCTTTTAATCTTATTAATTCTCTAGTGTGTTATGTTTTCCCCCTCTATTTCTGGTTCAGTACAGTTTGATCACCATTCTCCCCTCCACTTGCCTTGCCTTGCCTCTTTCTTCTCTTCCTTTTTTTCCCTGTGTAAATCTTTTTGTTAGCTGTTTGTCCTGTTCTCTCTTTAAAAAAAAAAAATTTGAATTGCAAACTGGACTGACTGACAAGTACAAAAAAACAAAACACACAAAAAAGAGCCAGCATGGCAAGCCAGAAAAGAAACACTGTGGCTTTAAACCCGGGAGTTTGCATATTCCCCTTGTATCTTTCCCCTTTGCTAATTATTGTGTTGTTTTCAGAGCAAATATGTCATATCCATGGCGACCGGGCAGGTTTATTGTCTTTCAGAAGCAATAGCTCACATAAGTAATTAATGACTTTTTTTTTTCCTCTGGCTTAGGTTAAACAGATCATTCAAGGAAAGTCATCTCTTCCCCCCCACCCCCTCCCTTTTTTTTAGCTCAGTGACATAGGAACATGAGTTAGAACAAGAAAATACTTTAACCAAGAAGTCAGTGGTTGATTATTTTTCTCTTCTCCTCCCCCCAACCTTGCATTTTTTTAAAATCTTTTTTTAAGTGGTTTTTATACAGTTGACATTATAAGGAATGACAAAAAATTGTACTTTGGGGCATGGGGGGGGAGAGAGAGTTTAGAAACAGTAAGACAAAAAGACCTTTCCTGTTGTAGGAGCAACAAGCAGATATGATGTTGGGATAGGGGGCTATTCCTTTAGGAATGTTGCCTCTAGTGGGTGGAATTCCTTCCTCTTTCCCCCAAAAGCATGCACATATGATAAACTAGGGCTGGAAAAATCCCAAGCACTCCTCAAATTTTGGGGTAGCATGAACTTCTGAATTTTGACTCCTCCCTGCTTGCATTTGGCAGATTGATAAAAATCATTTCCATGTGTGATTATCAGAACAATTTTTCTGATACTGGTTTTTTCCCCTCCTTAAATAAAGAGAAGCCTTTCTGATTTTGTTCAACGTTTGGGGTTGGAGTTTTAACTTTCAGAAGTCTGAAAGCACCTTTGCAGTGCCATTCAGCTCGTATGTCTTCTCTTGCAATTTGGTGAGCTTGTTTTCCCAATCTTCCTCTTTCCTTCTTGAGCCAGAATAGGTTGTCTCCTTGGACCAGGGACAGGGCATTCCCTTTGATGTGAGAGATAGTGTCTTGTGTGTTTTCCTGTGTGTGTGTCCCCAGCTCAATCTACTGCACCCCAAAAACCTTTCTGTCATCTTGTTTGGTGTGTGTATGTATGTTGGAAGCGAGGTCTGTCTTTAAAATCATTGTGGGAGGATTTGCACTTTACCGTACTCATCTTCTTGAGACACAGAGAAAAGCTTTGCTGACATCCATAAACAGAAGCCTCTTGGCTGTGTCTAGGAAATTTTTTATTATTACTATTACAAGAACCTGCTTGTTTGGCTTGAAGTAGACACAGCTGTAGTAGCTCTATATTCCATATATTTCTATTTGAACTTTTTCTTAAAAGGTTTCATTGCAACAGCAACCCCAAAGAATCAATCAATCTTTCTTTCTTTCTTTCTTTCTTTCTTTCTTTCTTTCTTTCTTTCTTTCTTTCTTTCTTTCTTTCTTTCTTTCTTTCTTTCTTTCTTTCTTTCTTTCTTTCTTTCTTTCTTTCATTCATTCATTCATTCATTCATTCATTCACAAATAAGACTGATTTTGAGGCCTATCTTGTTCATTTCATTGTGTGAGTTAGATGTAGTTGGGACTGGACTGCTGTCCTGTCAGGTCCCTGTCGGCACCACCATCCACAGATTTCAAGAGGCTCAGGTGATAAAAGAGGGGTGGCTTACATAAATGCATAGGTGGGTAGAAAATTCATCTGATCATTGAGTCTTTTCTTTAAAAAAAGAAGAGCAAACGAGACGGCAGTATATACAAAGCAGCTAGTAACTGAGCTTTCAGGACTTTCCAATGTCTATATTAGAAGATGAGCAGAAGGAAGGCCGGGGCATGGATGGGAAGTAAACAGCAGGTAAGAGGCAGTTCACCAGACGGCTGAAATATTAACAGACAGCTCAGGGAATGCTCTGGAATAAGTCTCTTCCATTCTATTAGATTGCATCCTCCCCCCCCCCCCATTAAGGAAGGAGGCCTCTTTCAAAAGTGGCTTTGGAGAGAGCATCCTGAGCCTCTGACTGCTGCCTGAAGACAAGGACACGTTTTTCTGTTGTGCGAGCTGGATTAGAGGATGGGTTGCCTCACATTAAATCAGCCAGTCACTTGAAACTCTTATTTTTGTTGTTATTTGGGTCTGCCTTTTTTATTTTTCCTTTTTTGAAAGGAAAGTTTGAAGAGGAAAGTTATAACTTGTGCCTGCTCTGATCTGCTGGCCCTTGAAGAAGGACTTAAAAACTGCTTTTATCCAGGAGGCAGGAATGTTCCTGGGCAGCATTTATGTCTTGCAATTCTGTTGATGTGTACAAACAAGTACTGGAACATGAGAGGAAGAGCGCAAAGTATCAGGATTGGGGGGGGGATCAACGAAATGGACCTAGAGCTTCATTCGTTTCAGTGTAACACTGCAGCTGAAGAGGGAAAAGCAGGAGTCTGTCGTAAATTTTGCTAAAATTAATCAACCGTTTAAGAGCTCCATGTTAACGAGTCTTTCCAGGCAGGCAAGAAAGCTTCCCTTTTCCGTCTTAGTTCCTCCCTCCCTCATTTCAAAGTCCAGGAAGAAGAAAGGGGAAGAATAAAACATCTTCTGAAGGTGGGGAGGAAAAGGAAAATAAAGGCAAAAGCAGGAAGAAATGTGGGGGCAGCAGAAATTAGTGCCAAAATAATGAAAAGCATTCCTCCCCACCAAAAGTGGGGGTTGGATTTATAGAATATAAATCTTCAAGTGTCCTTGATCCATATTGTCAGGCTCTTTTTTTTTTTTTTGGTCTGATTTGTCCTGTGTGCCTTTGACGGAAAAGGCACGTAGAGCGAGCGAGCGACAGGGGGGGAGAGAGAAAGAGAGGAACGTGTTCTCAGCTTTGTAGCTCATTATCATTCTTAATAAGTCTTAAGGAATAAAGAGAAGCATTGAGTGTAAATGCTGGGTAATCCTAACGCTCCTCAAGGTGAGAGGAGTCTTGAGGACACAGAGACATAGGGGAGGGGGGGAATACTGGTTGTGGAAAGGGAGGAGAACAAAAGGGATCCTTGGCCATGCAGCCTTGGTTGGTGTCCTGTTCTTGGTCACATGGAAGTCTGCTCAACAGGGCCCAGCTGTCACTGGGGAAAGTTTTCATTGAATTTGGGCCAAATTTGTCATTGGTTTCCCAGCAGCAAGTCCAGGCACTATCAGTCTGCCCCAAAGATCACTTTTGAAAGTTGGAAGCTCCTTTCCTGCACCCCTGAAATGCTTCCCTTACGATCACTCAGTAGAGTTGAAAATGATGGTTGCTTTTCATCTGGGGACCTCTGCAGTCCCTCCCCTTTCTGTCTTCTGGCCTGTTCTCCACTTGTCTCTGGCGTGATAACCTCTGCCCATGCTGACTTCCAGCCATAAGTACCATGTGCCAAGGCAGTTGCATGATAGTGGCTGCCACATGCAGAATTCTGCACAAATGGGTTTCCTGTGCATTGCCTGGGAAGTTGAAAAGCTCCTCCTGGAGTGACGTGTGACAGTGTGAGAGACAGAGGCCTGTCACGTGTGGTGCTTATGCAACTGTCGCAGAGGTGGTTGTGTTACAGAATGTGCACATTGGAATAATTCCCGTGGGAGAGGTTTCGTAGGACAAAATAACCACCTGAATTTCGTATGAAAGGCTACCAAGATTAGCTTCCTTCCATCTTTCCTGCAGAAAATCCATATAGCTTTTCCATGGTGATGTGTGTCATACTACAATGCTCTGGGGCAAGGAAAAGTTAACATCAGAAGGAGCCATTTCTATCTTGCGGTCTTGGAATTGTTCTTTCCCAAGCCTGGCGTTTGCTCTCTTCCCCCACCCTGCTAGGCCATGTGCCATCCAGCATCTGAATTCTTCTTGCCATCTCTTGTTCTCTTTTTCTTAAGAAATCTACCTTCAGATGCTGTGGCCTCTTTTTAAATCCTAGGAAGAAGGCACATCTGGAGCGTGGGGTTTCGGACACTAGGTGGCTTAAAGGAACAGAAATGGTTCTGTCTGCTGGCTGGGAAAGCTTCTGCAGGGTGGTCATCTAACCTTAGCCTCTGGAGAACGTGGCAACTCCTTCCAGTCTGTCACTAAATGCCTGAGGCTGTGTAGGGGTTTTTTTTCCTGTGCCTTTGGGCAGCACTCTTGAGTGTTGCTGACCCCAGTATTAAACAGGGTTCAGAAAGAGGGGGTGTTGACCTGAACTAGGCTGGTAGCATTCTGTAGCTTTTGCAAGGGCAGCCCATTCAATGTCATCACCAAACAAACAGAATTTCAACAGAGGTACTGAAGTCTTCTGATCTTTGGGAGCACTTTGTGAAGGCCTTCGATCTCCTCTCCTGGAAAATGTCTAGAGACTGGTTGTTGCAGAAGCTGTGCCTGTGCAGGACCTATGCCCTTGGAAAGCTCACATCCCATTCCTGGGTGCCTGGATGATCGGGCAGCTTGGGATTTCTTCTATGTTGCCCTAGAACAGGGGTCTCTAAACTTTTCAACCGAAGGGCCAGATCAAAATCTGACACAGTGTCAAGGGCCAGAAAAAATTAAATATAAAATTTAAGTAAATACATTAGAGATGGAACTTAGATGAATCAATAATTGAATGAATGGGCTCAAATGCCCAGGATTTCTTCAAGCACCAACACAGCCCAGGAAATAAAGCATACACTTAAATGGACCCCTATTCCTTCATCCCACAAGCACAACTCTGGTTGTGGTTGGTCAACTGGGCCAGAGGGGCTCAGGGGATCAGAGGCTGTTCGGAGGCTGGATAGAGGCTGGCTGCAGGCCACATCTGGCCCCCGGGCTGGGGTTTGGAGACCCCTGCCCTAGAGCAGTGCTTCCCAACCTGGGATACGTGTACCCGCAGGGGTGCTTAAAAAAGAATTGAATAATGCCGGAAAAGGGCAGGTCTGTTTTAGAATGCATTGCAAGGCTTTGTGGGGCTAATATGAGAGGTACAATTTAAGGAAATGGGCTTCCAAGGGGTATGCAAGTGAAAAAAATGTTAGGAACCACTGCCCTAGAATAATTTCTGAGATATCTGTGGCTTTAAGTCACAGGCTATGAGACACTCCCTCTCAAGGGGGAAAGGAACAGATTTGAAGGAAGGCATAGCTTGATCCCTGTCTCCATTCCAGCACTATTTATCTGTGGATGTGTATGGTGTCGAGCCAAGTGTCTGACATGGAGTAAGCAATGTGCTTTCTGGAGCCTCTGTAGCAGGGGTGTCCAAACATTTTGGAAGGAGGGCCACATCATCTCTCTGACACTGTGTTGGGGGCCGGGGGAAAAAAGGAGTTAATTTACATTTCAAATTTGAATGAACTTACATAAATGAATATATTAGAGATGGAACATATGAACGCATGAAGGTCTTGCAATAGGTCAAGGCCTATAAAAGGCCTTGCACAAAGCAAGGTTGGCCTTTCCATTGCTACCACTGCGACATCAGAGATGTGAAACAGCAGGCAGTGGAGGGAGCCCTCATCCCTCAGCCCATGCAAGAGGTTGAACTGCTCATGCTGAGAGCAGTTGTGTAGGGCCAGCACAGACTCCAGCAAGCCTCCGGAGGGCCAGAGGCTCATTGGAGACTGGAGTCTCCCTGCGGGCTGGATTGGGAGTCCCCAAGGGCCGCAAGTGGCCCCAGGGCCGGGTTTTGGGCACCCCTGCTCTATAGCAACCATCTTCAATCTTTTTCATCTGACGGCACATTGACAAGGCACTAAAATTGTCAAGGCACACCATCAGTTTTTGACAATTGTCAAGACACACCATGCTGCCAGTGGGGGGCTCACATTCTCCATTGGCCCTCCTAATAAATGACCTTTCCCAAGTTCTTGTGGTATACCTGTGGTCCACTCATGGCACACCAATGTGCCATTGGTTGAAGATGGCTGCTCTATAGGAATGGAGGATTAATGTGGTATAAGGGTTAGAATTTGGGGCTTGGCCCAGGGAAGCCTGAGTTAAAATCCTAACTTGATCAGGAAGCTCACTGATGAACTTTGGGCCAGTTAGTAGCTCTCAACCTCTAGCCTACATGGCAGGGTTGTGGTGAGGTTAAATGGATGTATCTCTTTTATACCACCCTGAGCTCCTTGAACAAAAGGCAGGATATGAAGGCAATAATTGATCATTCTTTTATGTATGCCTTTGAACAATTGGAGTTCTTGAGATCCTCAGCTTCCAATTTTTTTCAGCAAGTCTCTCAAAATGTTCAGGCCTCCCAAATAAAGGGATTCAGGACTGCAGTCATGCTTTAGATGCCGTATGCTTCCTCCTTTCTGAAGTGACTAAGGGCACAATCCTAACCAGGTCTACTCAGAAGTAAGTCCTCTTTTGTTCAATGGGTTTACATTCAGGAAAGTGTGGTTAGGATTGCAGCCTGAGGATTGCACAGCCTGGCCTTGTTGTCTTTCACAGCTCTGTCAGCACCGGACCATGTCAGATCAGGTCTTAAGTACCTTTAGGATTGGAGGCTGGCATGACTGGGGTCTCCAGAATCCACTGGCTTGTGTTATTGTGTGTGAAGGAGCTGGCTGAAACGGGGTTGTTTGCTGTTGTTTGCTGGGTTGTTTGCTGTCTAGTTTCCATCAGAAATGCCTGTCCAATGAATGTTGGGTGGGCAGGAAAGCAAGCAGGCTGGAGGCAGATGTGCAGGACTGAATCCAGACCAGGGCTTTTCAACCTTTCCTGTTTGCAGGTGCCACTTTTCTAAGCGCCACCTTTTCCAATGCCACTGCTGCTGTTGGAGATGGAGCTGTGCACAGCTTCTCTCTGCAGTTCCCTCTGCATGTGCCTCTTTTGAAGGGCCAGGCAGCCACACAGCCACATTTAGCCAACTCCTCTTCTAATGTTGTTGGGCCAGGCAGGGCAATGCCACTCAGTGGGGCCGAGTGCCAGTAGTGGATCTTCTCGTAGTACCACAGGTTGAAAAGCACAGAACTAAACTGTTGTCCAGACCAGGCCTACCCAGAGCCATTTATGTCCAGGTTAAGCAAGGGAAGGCCAATAGTTCTTTTCAACCATTGCCTCCTTTGTCTTCCATTCCTCAACTTTGATTCACAGTTTGCCACAAACGGGATTGGGAAGGTCTGGGTTCAGCTCTTGGTGGATCCCAGAAGGTGTCTTAATTGAACCACCTGGATCTGTTTTGCTTTGCAGACATTTTTGACTATGTTCCTGCTCTCTGCTTCAGGTTGGTGGTCTGGGTCATGTAGTCAGAGCTCGGGCTGGATAGCTCCTTTTTGCATAAAGGTGTGGTTCTAGATGGGCTTTGGGGACTTCTGGCTCCAATTATCTGTTCTTCCACTTTTCCATCAAATGTGACTCTTGGTTTGTTTGGAGTCCTCACCCCATCCTTACACCGCAGGGGTTTCCAGCATTGAAATAAACCCGACAATATCCAAACAAGTTTCAGGGTAAAAATAAATGCGATCAACTGAAATGTCATACCTGAGCTCAGATCCCAGCCATCCAGAGCAGCAAATCTCTGCTTGCATGAGCTTTGGTGAGCCTCTGCTGAAGGGACCCTCGTCAGGACTTGGAACAAGCTCAGTTCTGTTTGACACAGAAATGGGCAGAGCCTCTCCAACCTGCTTCTGCCAAGAGCAGCAGCAGCAGCCTGCCCGCGGTTTTGCTCTCGAGCCCGGAGAGTTCCTCAGAACGTTCCCTCTTCCAGGAAGTTCCCTGGCATGAAGCGTTCCTGGCAGTGGCCTTCTTGGCCTCTGCCCCATCTGGGGCACGTCCCTAGGGGTGCTGCCCCCCATACCACCTGGAGGTGCCTGCTTCCCCCCTCCAGGCATTCTGAGAGCAGAACCTTTCTGCTTGGTTTGCCTAGTGTCAGCAGCCAAGTAATTTGTTGCGTCGAGGTTGCTGTGCCCCTTTGAAAACAGCCGCTCTGACACACCAGCTCTGTTTGGCAACAGAACTCCCTGGATTCTGCCCCTGGGGAGAAGGGGGGAGGCAGGCGGGCAGCCTGTTTGTCAGAAGCAAACCAAGCATCCAATAGGCAGCCCATCACTTTGTGCCAAAACACACATTCTTATTTCAGGAACTCTGATCTTTTGAAGAGGTTAATTTCCATGACGAACTGCAGGCCACGTGCCTGGCGGATTTATCTAATGAGATGGACACTTTTCTCTTTCAAAAAAGGAAAATTAAGCTGCCCCTTTGGAGGGGCTTAAGTCTCTTAAGAAACTATGGGAGCAGAGGTGGCAGCTGGCACTGTCTGTGCTAGCAGGAACCAGGAGGGTTAGATGCCTTTTTCCTAACCAGGGCCTGAACTAAGGTGGCAATAGAGTTGAAACTCTTTCTTCCCCATCCCACAAATTTCTTTGAAAACTCTTCTTGTTGATCCAGATAGTTTTAAATCTATCTTGATTAGCATGAATTAATTCTTAAGATTGGATTTAATTAAAAAAAAAATACCCACGTGGGCAAAACAATATTTCCTGTTACTCTGACGGGCCAATTCTTATTCATTTACTTCCTTAAAACATTTCAAATTAGAGGCAGCTAACACCACTAAAATGTGATAGCAGCAACAAAACAATGGTTTAATAATGCAAATTGTAAAACATACCAATCAAACTACCAGCTGGCATACACGTGATTGGAACAGCCCATGGCTATACAAGTCTTGGGACAAGTTGTGTTCCTTGGGGAAGTGCAGTACCTCAGTGGTAGGACACCTGTTTTGCATGCCGAAGGTCTTGGGTGCAGTCCCTGGCAGCAGCATTTCCAGGTGGAGCTAAGAAAGACCTCTATCTGGCACCCCAAGAGCTATTGGCCCTCCATGTAGAATTAATTGAGCAGGGTAGACCAATGGTCTCACTGGTTAGAACCCAAAATCCATTGTTGTCTGTGTATGGGGACTTACTATGCAGTCAGGATATTTGTGTTGGCATCCTTCAGTCTCGGAAGACTATGGTGTCACGCTCTGAATGGTGGTTCTGGAACAGAGTGTCCTCTCCAGTGCGCGAAGCCTGGGTAAAGTAGGTATGGAGGATAGGCTGTTACCCATGCAGCAAATCCCCCCTCTCCACGTCGCTGAAATGGTCCACTGGAAAGGCAGAGGCCAATACAGTTGGTTCCAGCGGTGTTGCAGGAGTTGCCAGAAACATGGTTGACTGTGTTCAGCCATGAACTGCCTCAGGGACTCCGGCTCCAGATTTTGCCTTGAGGTTGACTCCTGAAGCCTTTTCCATAACTGGATGTAGCCACAAGGCAGTGGAGGTTTGGGATCAGAGTTTTCCTTCTCTCAGATGAGCTGCCTTCCCAGGCTGACGAGTCCCATCTACCCGGTGGCTGTTCAGTCACCTCTTACGACAAGTACAGCCAAACTGAGGGCCTATTCTTATCCCCAGCCCCCAGGGGATAGTCAGGATAATAGGTGGGGGAAATTCCTACAGGCCTTAATGTGAAGGTATTTCCTCCCACTTCCTCATGGTGGCCCTAATGTAAGAATATATGGCCATACCTGTGAAATTTTCAAGCTGCAGAGTCCAGAAAGTCCTGTTTGTAATCCTTGACTCTTCCTCTTTGAAAACTGAGTTGCACCATGAACTGTGGTCTTGGTTAGGAACCGTTGGTTGGTCCAACAGTCCATTAATCTGGTGTCTCAATCCAAGCTAGCTGGAATCCCATCTCGTAGTTACATGAACCTTCCACTATGACACAAGGAGTCAAAGACCTGATCCATTTTTTTAAAAACCACGTGCAAGCAAACCTTTGGATTATAAATGACTGGTTATGATGGCTCTGTGAAACCTTCATGCTCAGCGTCAGGTACCTCTGGATCCTAGCTTAGAATTCTACAGCAGTTGGGGAAGGCTGTTGCCTTCTGCTTTGCCTATAGGTTTCTCACAGGCAATCTGTTTGGGCAGTGGAATGCTGGACTTGATACTTATGATCAGATCCAACAGGGCTGATAGAGTAGAAGTACTCCCTTGACCTCTGCTATAAAGCTTAAGGGCCCATTCTATCCAATTTTGCAGTGCCAGTGTTGCTGTGTCTATGGGGCATGCACTGCATCTTGTGGTGGGGCAGCAGTGACAGAGGTCTCCTTAAAGTATGGGAGCATTTGTTCCCTTACCATGGGGATGCATTGTGGCTGCACTGGTGCTGGAAAATTGGATAGGATTCGGCCCTAAGTTAGCTCCTGGCTGGTCAGTTTGCAGCTCTGATCAGCAATGCTTTTGCATACTTGTAGGATATTGCAGCTGGGGTTGGAGGTAGAGTATTTGGAGCATAATACCCCAATACTGTTGGATCTTCACTGACTCTTGATTGGTTTCCTAGCACTATTCCCAAAGCTTTGAATAGTCATCAGTTTGGGCTTACCCAGATTCCTTGAAGAGTTTTTGCACATGTTCTTCCCTGAAATCATTGAGAGACTCTTTGTGCCCTGGCCTCTGTCTAATGCTCTCTATTTGGGGTGGGGCTGCCTTGATAGATTGTGGAACTCCCTCCCCTGGAATGCCCATGTGCCAGTATCCAGGATGGACTAGTCAGTACGTCTTTTTATTTGAAAGGGCCTAAGTGTTGGAAACTTGTTCGTGATGCTATTGGGTGTGTGTGTGTATATGTGTGGCTGTTCTTACAGTTTGGAAAACTTTATCTAACCTATGTTTAAATTGCTTGTGCCATACTGACTGAGAATCGTGTGTGTGTGTGTGTGTGTCCGTCCTTTTTGGCTAAAAGATGGCACACAAATGTTGGCTTAAGCAGCAGAAGATCAGTGGGGAGAAGGCAGCGGGATCCCTTGGGTAGCTTCCAAATTCCACTTCAAGCAGGAGTGGGAGTTGGCAGCAAAACAGGAAGTGCCTCTTCCTTGAAGTACTTCCTTTCATACTTGCAGTTCCACATTTTATGGCAGTCCAGAGGTGCCACTGCTTCATTACTGACTCTGAACATGTGGCTTATGTGTGAAAGTCAGTCTGATTCAGAGTACACCTTGCTCAACTAGTGATCTTAGAACCCCTTACTGGAGCTTCACACTATGGGTGATTGTGTTTGGCACTGATCCTAATGGTCTGGCCTGATCCTGTTGGAAATGACAGCGATGCACTAGTGGCCAACTGTGGCTATGCCTTCAAAGGAAGTGCAGAGCGAAACCCCCCACCTGTGGGAAAAGCCCTGATGATGCAGTGCTGGTACCCACAAAAAGTGAAATTTGGAAATGTGGTTTTTGCTAAATGTGGAAAATAAAATTGAGGCTAGAAAAGTCCTTTTGATAGAAGCGTCACAGGAACCTGACTAATCCTGAGTCACTGACTGGCAGCATTTCCGAGAGCCCACTTTTTATGTCAAAAAGCTGCGTATGGCTCACGAGCCATAGTTTGGCCACCCTGCTCTAGGGCTTCAGCCAGGCATCTTTTCCAGCCCACCTGGAGATGTTCCAGGGATTGAATTTAGAACCTTCCACCTGCAAAGCAGGTGTTCTGCCACAGAGCTACAGAAATTAGGAGTATCTGAAGTGGTGAGTTGCCTTTTTAAAACTTGGGCTCAGTCTTGACAGGCGAGATAAAAACAGCCCCTGAGGCAAGTTGGGTGTTTGCTTATTTTGTATTGCTGCTGGGAAGTCGCTTTGCATTGGTGATGCTTAGTGTGGGAGTTCAGTGACTTCCTGCATTTCCCATTTTTTGTCACCCTAATTTGCTGGAATGTAGCTGGTGCCCAGCAGTGAGAAATCCTGATGGAAAAGGTCTGGAACCTGAAAAACAGGATTCGTGTCTTTTCCTGGGCCAGCTGGATTCTCAGTCCCGACTGAGGGATCATCTTTGATGATCCAGTGCAGATGTTCTAAAGAGGTTTAACATCTCTTTGTGTGGAGGGTGTTGGCAGGAGCTTTCTTAATGGGGAGCATAAATCAACCTTGCAACTTGTAAGATGCCAAAATGATAATTCTCTTTGCTCTCATGTTACGTTCCCACATTTGCCCCCCTTATCTATCTGAAACAGGCCTATATATGTATTGCTTCTGAATGCTGGGCAGTCTTTGTCTTTATGAGACATTATTACTTTGCTAAAACCTGAGATCCACCAGTTGGAGCCACACCAAAGAATGAAGGACCAGGCTGCCTCCAAATATTGGCCCTGCCCAGGAGTTTGTTGTCAGTGCCAGAACTGAGCTCACTGCCCTTTCCTCCTGAAATCCATGCCCTGGCTTTGCCCCCAAGCTCTCTTCATTCCTAGAGTGCAAAAGGAGAGGGAATCTTTTTGTTGTTGTGCAGTTTGGGAGTTCAGTGGCAGAGCAAATATTTTGTATGCAGAAGCTCCCAGGTCCAATCCCTGGCAGCAGCTCCAGGCAGGGATGGGAAAGACCTGTACCTGAGAGCCCAGAGCGCTGCTGCCAGTCTTGTCTTGACAATACAGAGTTAGAGTTATCAAGTCCGGACTCAGCAGGAAACAGCTTTTTTTGTTCCTGTGAGTTTGGAGTCACTTGCCAATCTTGTTCACATCATGGGGAGATCCACTAGTAGATACCAGTCTGCTTTTGGCCAGCCCCCAATGTCAGAATGTAATTGACATTCTGGGTGAAACTTAAAGGTGTTCAGGGTAGTGCATGTTTAGTTTCTTCCCTGGTTACTGCTTTGCCTCCTCCATCTGTTTTATGATGTTCTTATTCTTGTTTTATTGCTTTGTTGTTGTACTGTCATTGGCTACCTTGAGACCTTCTGGAGTGTGGCAGGATAAAAATGTTTTTAAATAAATGGCGTATATGAGCTATCCTATGTATCCTCAAACAACAGCCCTGCAAAGTGGATTAGACCTAGTGAGAGTGACTGCCCCAAGTCAACTAGTAAGTGTCCTGGCTAAGGAGAGATTTGAACCCAGTTCTCTGGTTCCAAGTCTGCCACTGTGGTGTAATAGTTGGACCAGGAAAATTGGGGCTAAGCTCACTACAGAGCCATCAAGTTTGCTGATGTACCTTGGGCATTGTCTCTCACCTGGCATATCGCATAGACACTGCAATGGTCATTGTTGGTTGAGAAAAGAAAACCAAGATTCCAGGGACTGAGCTGGGGCCATTGAGTGGTGGCCCTGCCTTCTGTTCAGATTCGGCCCAGAATGTGCTTGCATGCGTATGAAGTCTTTGCAGCTTGTGCTTGGATAGTCCTGGTTGCTTGCCTTTTGTCAGTGGGCTAGTGTAGTGGGAACTGCAAAGGATGACTCAGAACTTGCGCTTGCCACTCGCACCTGTTGTCCTTTGCCCAAAGCCTTAGACCAGGTAACAGAAAAGATAAAACTGTTGCTGTTCTGGGGTTTTTTTCCTCTTTGCCCTTTTCAGGCGGTGCCAGTTGGTTTTTCTTCCTTTTTATTTATTAAGGGTGGGGCAGCAAAGACAGGGAGTCGACAGGGGGAACAGTGAGCACAAGGTGGAATTCTGAGAAGGCTCAAGAAACAAGAAGAGTCTGTCACGCTGGTTTTTTGATTTGGCTGGAGAAGGCGACAAGAGTGGGAAAGTGTATTTGGTGCATGCACCCCCCTCTGGCGCTCTCTCTCTCTCTCTCTCTCTCTCTCTCTCTCTCTCTCTCTCTCTCTCTCCCCTTTGGGTTTTTGATCTGTCCAGGAACTTGTTTTCCTGTTCTGTGTCTGCAGCCTGAGATGGAGGATGTTGCTGTTAATGTTGGGCTTTGGGGCAGCAAGATGCCTGCCCTCTCCTAGGTTAGACCCACATGTGCTCCCCATGTTACATTTATTTTAACATGCGCTTGTGGTGCCAGACAGTTTTATTCCAGTTGTGTTGGTTGCCAGCATGCTTCAAGGTGTAAATTTAAACCACTGGTACTTATTTTTGAAAGCCTTTATTGCATTAATATTGGTGTGTTTCAACTAGTGGTGCCTGATCGTGGTACTAGTGGTACTTGGCCCCACTGCTGTGGTGAGTACATGGCACTCCCTGCCTGGCCTCTCTGGAAGTGGGGTTCACTGTGATGGCAGTGCATCTGTGGGCAAGAGGGGCTGTACCCTTCCAAAGTGGCCCACATAGTTTGGGAAGGAGGGTGGAGAAATTAGGAGGAGGTAGCAACTGAAGAACCTTCTCTCTTGATTCAGGGACAACTGTGGGGCAAGCCTCTCACTCCTGTGTACAGCTGCAATCTCTGGCGGTACATGCAAAAAAACAATTCTTGAATGGGGGAAAAAGGTGAAAAGTTGGGACTTCTTCCAGAGGAAGCTCAAGGTGCGTACATGGGATTCCCATGCATGCTTCCAGTGAGGCGTTGATCAGACCCAGACCTACAGCGGCTGCCTGTGTCCCTAGAGATTCACAATCACAGTTCTTCACAGCCAGTTTCTTGCATTCTTCCAGTTGCCTCTCTCATGCCACCCCCGATGCCAGCTATGAGCATCTTTTCAGACCCAGCTTTGGAGTCTCTTTGCAAAGCAGGAAGTGTTGGGTCTCCACTAAATCCAGGAGAGTGCCCGCATGGCTAACCAGCCAAGTTAGAGAGGCTGTGAAGGGCAAGGAAGCTTCCTTCTGTAAATGGAAGTCTTGCCCTAATGAGGAGAATAAAAAGGAACATAAACTGTGGCAAAAGAAATGTAAGAAGGTGATACTGGAGGCCAAGGGAAAGAGGGGGGACCCGGGAAACTATAGGCCGGTCAGCCTAACATCCATACCGGGTAAGATGGTGGAATGCCTCATCAAAGATAGGATCTCAAAACACATAGATGAACAGGCCTTGCTGAGGGAGAGTCAGCATGGCTTCTGTAAGGGTAAGTCTTGCCTCACGAACCTTATAGAATTCTTTGAAAAGGTCAACAGGCATGCGGATGCGGGAGAACCCGTGGACATTATATATCTAGACTTTCAGAAGGCGTTTGACACGGTCCCTCACCTAAGGCTACTGAAAAAACTCCACAGTCAGGGAATTAGAGGACAGGTCCTCTCATGGATTGAGAACTGTTTGGAGGCCAGGAAGCAGAGAGTGGGTGTCAATGGGCAATTTTCACAATGGAGAGAGGTGAAAAGCGGTGTGCCCCAAGGATCTGTCCTGGGACCGGTGCTTTTCAACCTCTTCATAAATGACCTGGAGACAGGGTTGAGCAGTAAAGTGGCTAAGTTTGCAGACGACACCAAACTTTTCCGAGTGGTGAAGACCAGAAGTGATTGTGAGGAGCTCCAGAAGGATCTCTCCAGACTGGCAGAATGGGCAGCAAAATGGCAGATGCGCTTCAATGTCAGTAAGTGTAAAGTCATGCACATTGGGGCAAAAAATCAAAACTTCACATATAGGCTGATGGGTTCTGAGCTGTCTGTGACAGATCAGGAGAGAGATCTTGGGGTGGTGGTGGACAGGTCGATGAAAGTGTTGACCCAATGTGCGGCGGCAGTGAAGAAGGCCAATTCTATGCTTGGGATCATTAGGAAGGGTATTGAGAACAAAACGGCTAGTATTATAATGTCGTTGTACAAATCTATGGTAAGGCCACACCTGGAGTATTGTGTCCAGTTCTGGTCGCCGCATCTCAAAAAAGACATAGTGGAAATGGAAAAGGTGCAAAAGAGAGTGACTAAGATGATTACGGGGCTGGGGCACTTTCCTTATGAGGAAAGGCTACGGCGTTTGGGCCTCTTCAGCCTAGAAAAGAGATGCCTGAGGGGGGACATGATTGAGACATACAAAATTATGCAAGGGATGGACAGAGTGGATAGGGAGATGCTCTTTACACCCTCACATAACACCAGAACCAGGGAACATCCACTAAAATTGAGTGTTGGGAGGGTTAGGACAGACAAAAGAAAATATTTCTTTACTCAGCATGTGGTCGGTCTGTGGAACTCCTTGCCACAGGATGTGGTGATGGCGTCTAGCCTAGACGCCTTTAAACGGGGATTGGACAAGTTTCTGGAGGAAAAATCCATTACGGGGTACAAGCCATGATGTGTATGCGCAACCTCCTGATTTTAGAAATGGGTTATGTCAGAATGCCAGATGCAAGGGAGGGCACCAGGATGAGGTCTCTTGTTATCTGGTGTGCTCCCTGGGGCATTTGGTGGGCCGCTGTGAGATACAGGAAGCTGGACTAGATGGGCCTATGGCCTGATCCAGTGGGGCTGTTCTTATGTTCTTATGTACACAGTGACTCTGGCTCTTGCTTCTGGGCTTATTGAAAGGGGTCCCTTGTGCTGGGTCCCAGTCAGGACATGTTGAAGCCGATGGGCAGAAGCCTGCCTTTGCTCTGCAGGAAAACACAGCTGCACTTGGGGAGAGGCGATCTTTCATAAATAGCAGTCCCGAACGTTAGTCCTGACTTGGGGAGAGTGATTTCAAAACCACCAATGTGGAGATTAAAGGGGATGAGGATGTAAATCTTAAGTAAAAAGGTAATTGAATGTAATAGCAAGCGCAGCGCGGGCTATGTTAATTTTACCTCTTCCCCTGGATACAAGGCTCTGTATTAGTGTTTTATTACCATTTTGTTTGCTGTAATAAAATAGTAAAATTTATTTCAAGGAAGTTGAGCGATGTTTTATACAGTGCAAATTTAAAGAAGTTGGACTTTTCATTTATGTTCCTTTTAAAAAAAAAAACACATATACAGTGCACATGGGTGTATCCTCCCTCCCTCCCTCCTTTAAAAGGGTGTAAATTTAGTCTTGGTAGTCAGATAAAAATTCATGGAAGGTGTGTGACCTGTGAGTGTGTGTGAGAGATTTTTGGAGACCAATGTTTGATGTAGAGGCGGAAGAGAAGAAGAAATTACTTCCTTGTCTCATAAGTATTGGGACAGCGGGAGCTAGAAGGTACAATGAGAACTTTGTGAATATGGGGATTGGAGTAGTTGCCTTTCCCTCCATCAGAGCTAGAGAGGGACTGGTAATGAAAGCTGCAGATTCCATGAGATCCAAGTTCAATTCATGTTTCAGTCATAATCTGGGCGACTTGATAGCCATCCTCTCCCAAATGGGTCAGTGTGTGGTGGGGCTGTGGCTGCCTTGAGCTGAATTTTGGAAGGCCCCAGTCAGGTGAAATGTACGTAGAAATGCTGAGAGAGGTGAACAAATTGTAGCATAAGTGTTCATGGACTGGAGTCTCCTTCGTCAGATGCCTGAAGCGAAGATGTGCTTTGTGTGTCTGACAGAGTCAATTTGAGTCTACAGAGGTAGAAGGGCTGCTACAGTAGACATTGCCCTTTCAGGTGACCAAGACTCTTGGTCATGTTGACTGCTGCAGACTACACAGCCCTCTGGAAGAAGGAAAATTGTGATGGTTTTGTTAATCTTATTTTGGGGCATGGACGGATAAGAAGGTTCCCTTCATTTGTCCTTTGTTACCATGGCTGTAATTTTGGCCACCCTACCCAGGGGCCTCCGGGGGCCTGGCAAAGGTGCCGAAAGATGTCTCGTGGCTCCCAACTCTTTGAGTGCTTCCTATTCTGCACAAGTCAGGAGAGAGCAGTGCAGCTGTGTACCAAAGGATTTAGACAGTCCATTAAGTGGAAAAAGGTGACACTCCAGGTAGATTTCAATCAAAAACCATAATTACATCAAATAGCAAACGGAAGTGGGGAGGGGGGATAAGAAGAGGATTACAGACTCCTCTGAATTCTCCTGGCTGCTGAACCAGCATTGTGCCTCAGCATGGGGTTGTGTGTGTGTGTGTGTGTGTGTGTGTGTGTGCGTGCAATAATCTGCCACTCCCTTCATTTCTTTGATTCATTTGTGAACTTTTTAAGAAAAGGGACAAGCTCTACTGAGTTGTCCTTTATGGTTGGGGAGCAAGGAGAATAAATTAAGCCTCCTTGTGGGTGTGCTGTGCATCAGGGCCCTCTGTCCGTTGGTTGGGCTTCGCCCATCCTTTCCAAGACTGGCACAGAAACAGTCAACTTGGTTGCCGGCTGACCAGAAATGTATCTGGCCCCCAGTTTCCCTAGACATTTTGAATCGAGGTGCAGTTGGAAAACTGCGGCAGTGAGCATAATTTTAAGGAAAATAAGAACAGCCATGTGGTGTTCTTCCCCCATCACTGTTTTCATGTGCGTTCCTGAAAAGTAAAGGACCTTTGCCATTCTGCAGAGGATCTTTCCAGAGCACGAGTGCCCCTCACCTTGAAGCCTCACGTGTTCCTTGATGCATCTGTTCAGTAAATGGTTGAAATCTTGGCTGCCAAGTGCGGCCCGCTTCCTCAAAAAGCCTGACCATCCACAAGGGGTGTGACTCGATTGGACCACCCTGACTTTTGGGGAGGGTTTGGAAGCAGGCTGCACAAACGTGGTTCTTCAAATGGCGTGGGAGGTTTTGACTTGCCTCTTTGTTCCTGGGGCCTTCCCTTGGTCTCTCTCTCCCTGCGCCTCTCATTCTCATGCCTCCCCCTCCCCATCTCTCTCTCTCTCTCTCTTCCTGTCAAAGGCTTGGTGTGTCTTTACCTGTCCGCTTGCACACCTGAGGTGATTGGAACTGCTGTGGGACAGCTGAGTGTGTTTTTTTCTTTTTTCCAGACGGTGGGGATAAGATTCTAAATCCCTTGCCGCTGTCTTCCCAGGCCTGCTTCCTCTGATGGCTTTCCAGGCATGTAATCCTGGAGCCCCTGGTCTAGCTCAGACCTTGTTTGATCCCCGTTTGATACAATCTTTTCATCTCAATTGAAGTTTGGCAGTGATCAGGGACTGAGAGCTGGTGCCCGCTTCTCTTGCTGATTCCCAAACTGTTTGTACCATATCAGAAAGAATGGCTGGTTTCATGTAAGTTTGTTAGTGTACTTGTGAATGGTTTATGGCATACCCTCAGGTTTCAGTAGAGTTGAAGACTAGAAGTTGCCTTCTCCGGGGTTGGACCCATTGGTCCATCTCACTCAGTACTGGCCAGCAGTGGCTCCCCAGGAATCTTTCCCACTCCGATTTTGAGATGATGGCAGGGACTGAAGCTGGAATGTCTGTCTGCATGCAAAGTTGGATGCTCTGCCCACTACAGACCCTCCTCTGGATCCAGAGCCGTCATTTAACACAAACCCACAAGATACCAGCCAAATGAAGTTCCATGTTGCCTGTGTCTAGCGTTTGCCTTTTCTCTCCTGGGTTGACCTGGCGCTAAGGAGGGCAATGAAGCTCTTGCACTTGCACTTTCTAGTATTTGGAGTATTGTGTCCAGTTCTGGTCGCCACATCTCAAAAAAGACATAGTGGAAATGGAAAAGGTGCAAAAGAGAGCGACTAAGATGATTACGGGGCTGGGGCACTTTCCTTATGAGGAAAGGTTACGGCGTTTGGGCCTCTTCAGCCTAGAAAAGAGACGCTTGAGGGGGGACATGATTGAGACATACAAAATTATGCAGGGGATGGACAGAGTGGATAGGGAGATGCTCTTTACACTCTCACATAACACCAGAACCAGGGAACATCCACTAAAATTGAATGTTGGGCGGGTCAGGACAGACAAAAGAAAATATTTCTTTATTCAGAGTGTGGTCGGTCTGTGGAACTCCTTGCCACAGGATGTGGTGACGGCATCTGACCTGGGTGCCTTTAAAGGGGGATTGGACAAGTTTTGGAGGAAAAATTCATTACAGGTTACAAGCCATGATGTGTATGTACAACCTCCTGATTTTAGAAATTGGCTATGTCAGAATGCCAGATGCAAGGGAGGGCACCAGGATGAGGTTTCTTGTTATCAGGTGTGCTCCCTGGGGCATTTGGTGGGGCCGCTGTTAAATGGGGAAGCTGGACTAGATGGGCCTATGGCCTGATCCAGTGGGGCTGTTCTTATGTTCTAGCTGTTCTTCAGAAGAGGCATTTGGGTAGGTGTTGATGCCTGGGCAAAGGGACTGGTGCATCTGCATCTTTTGAATTCACCTTCAGTACACAGTAGTGAGCTGCATCCTCCTTTCCCCCCACCTATTCTTTCCCTCATTTTGCTTTTAAAAGAAAATGTGATGGAAGCTTTGGTGATACACCTGAATGTAGCAGTTCAACCCACTTGCAATAATCTTACAGAATTTGCTGCCACAAGGTGTGGGGATAGCCACTGGCTTATATACATCATCCCCTTTGAAAGCAAGTTTACGGAGGGAGAAGAGGTCTGTCAGTAACTACTCATCATAATGGCTATATGGAGCCAGGCAATATGTCAGTGAGTACCAGCTGTGGGGCAAGGCAAGTATAGAGGAGAGCTATTGTCAGGCCCTGCACCTGGTCGGTTGCTGTGAGAAGTAGGATGGTGACCTAGGTGGACCTTTGGTCTGGCAATAACTGTGAATGAGGAAGAGATTGCAACATCTTCTGTCAAGCCAGTCTACCAACATCTATTATATCAATGCACAAGGTCAGTATACCTGAGAACCAGCTGTTGGGGCAGCAATAACAGGATGGGGATAAGCCTTCATGCCGTGGCCTCCTGGGGGCATGTGGTTGGCTGCTGTGGAAAGCAGGATGCTGGACTAGTTGGTCCTTTTGGTCTGGTCCAGCAGGCCTCCTGGTCTACCGGTGGAAGGCCTAGGATCCCCGGAAGTCTGTTCTTGCCTCCTCTCCCAGATGAGAGCATCATTCCGTACAAGTAGATGCTGAATATGTGAAATTCCTTCATTAAACAACAGCATTGGTTTTGGGGGTAGAAAAGGCCTGTTTGGTCTGCAAAGGAGGCCCATTCACATGTGAGAATTCACATGTCCCTTTTGATGCTGAGAACCATTGGGTGACAGACATGTATGCGCTCACCAGCCCTTCATGTTGCAACCATCCAATTACAACTACATGGGTTGTGAACTCTCCCTTAGTCACCTGTGAATGGGTGCAGGCTCTAAACAGGTGTATTATGAAGTTGCTTGAATACTAAACAGCAGTTCCACTACTTCGAAGGTTAATAAGCAGTGCGCTTGTCCTTTTATTCTTTTTTTTTTTCCTTTTGCAAACAGCAGGTGGTTAACTACGGGAGTAAGTGAAAGTAAAGCACTTCATTTTGCGCATTTCACACAGCTGCTTCAGTGTGGATTAAGCCAGTGGTTCCCAAACTGTGAGCTGTGGCTTCCCAAGGAAACCAGCCAGGGGAGCCATGGAATCGCCACAAAAAACCTGCTGTCCAGTACAAAGTGAGGAATTGCAGCCTTAATGGGGAGCCACAGCCAGTGGCCCAGCAGATGAAGGGAGCCACCAGTTGAAAAAGGTTTGGGAACCACTGGATTAAGCCATTACGGTTCCCCCCCCTTGCCCTGTTTTCCTTGTTAGGGACTTGTGGAAGGGGGAGAATATCTTTTACTCAGGAAGACTGAATGCATTGGCACTCTATTCCCAAATTGTCAGAAGATCAGCTTGGCAGAGGGAAAACCTTACCACGGAGTATAGGGACAGAAGAGGCCTTGTGCTGTTGGAGGAAGAGAGACAAATGGGTCCTTACCTTGAGTGGGGATGATGCAGGGCAATTAGGTCAGAAAGATGGCTGAACTTAAGGAATCACGTCTAGGCCTGTTCTTGTTTTCCTTAATTTTGAGCAAAAAATGGGATGGTTTAAACCAGGGTGTCAAACATAAGGCCCGGGGGCCGGATGCAGCCCGTGGAAGCTTTTTATCCAGCCCTCAGGGTCTCAGCTGCTGAGCAGTGCTGAGGTGTCACTGGTGAAAGGGCAGCCCACATGAAAATTGGGGTCTCCTGTAAATTGAAATATGATCAAGATTTGCATATTTTCTCTTCTGTCATTTGCTAAGCTAAGTGAGAAAAAGTGCTTTTTTTTGGGTTATGACCTATTTAATGACATCAGTTCCTGCATAATGACATCACTTCCAGCCCTCAGCAGGCGTCATAAATGCTATTCAGCCTGTTGTATGAAACAAGTTTGACAGCCCTGGTTTAACCGGTAATTTATGTGCAATGTAATCCTATCTTGCGCTGGGACAGGCAGGCCAGGAGGTAAGGCCCAGGGTCCAAAGAGGTTCAGCCGGAGGTAAGAGAAAACTCTTCCCTTACCCCCAGGTAAGCCACCGCAGCCCAAATAGGTCTCCTCAGTCTTGTGCCACCTCAGGAAGTGGCATAAGTCCAAGGAGAGCGGAGCGGCTTGTAACCGCTCCGTGCTGCTTGGGAACAGGGGCTAGGATCTGACACATCTGCTGGGTCCCAGCCCCACCTCCTGCTCCCTAACTGCCTGCCTGCTCGCCCCCGGACCGCCCTCCCCCCGCCCTGGAACGCCTCCTCCCTGCCCTCCCCAGACCCTTACATCAGCCGAGCTTGGTCAACGCAAGCCTCCCCTTTCACGTCAGTGCGGAGGCTGGATTCAGCCTCCGTGGGCCAGCCCTCGTCCCTGCACCAGCCCAGTCGACTCTTGAGGAGGCGCAAATGTGCCTTATAGCACACTTGCTACCCTCCTGGGACTTGCGCCAGCCCAAGATGCATTTTGGATTGCGCCTTTGTTTCAATTGTCATCGGAATATTAACAACCTTGATGATAAAGAATAAGTCAGGGTAAAAGTATTGCAAAAAGCTGACAGAATGAGGAAGAAGAGTTGCAAGCAGGAATGTGTGTTGGAGGTATGAAACACCCACTCCCTAGCTGAAAAATTATGGGATGTGTCTGCGATTAAACTTCTCTAGAAACGTGTGCTTGCTTCCCTCACTTTGGGGAAGGGGGTGAGGTCTGTCAAGTCAATCGGAGTCAGTTTCCAATACTCTTGTTCACACCAACTCATTCTTGCACACACACCTTGCATTTTTTTCCCATTCAGTTCATTCCTTTTTGTAGCTTAAACTTGCAAACACTTGAAATGGTCAACATCTGTGTGTTGATTTTGAAAAGCGAATCAAGTTACTAGTCCCCATGCAGTTGGAGGGAAAACCTTGAAAACGTAACTGCAGGTGGAAGCCAAGAAAACATTTAGACGTGTCAGCCTGCTTGGTGGGAGGGGGGTGCATTTCTGTGTATTTGTTATGGCTTTTGATGTTTTTTTAAATGTGTGTCTGAACACTTTGGGACTATGTACCATGTTTAATTATGAGAACAATGCTCCAAACTTACCTGTAGGTACTAAACTACAGACAAGAGGGAAGCTATTAAAACCAAGTCATAATTTTCTCAAAATCTCTGTCCAGCATATTTTAAAGGGGAACAAAACTACCGAGTTGCACATACCTTAATATTCTCTTCTCTGTCTTATCTTGCCTATGGCCATATAGCTAGTGCAAGTTCTTTCTGCCAGCTCCACATTGTAGATTGGATGGTTGTGGTCTTTAAGTTAAAATTACAAGTATGCTTGAAGTGATGTCTAAATCACCTGACTTTTTTTGTAACTGCACTGATTTCAGCCCAAAGGCCAATCAGGCCCAGAATTTTGTTTCCAGCAAAAAATCTGCTAACTGGAGGTATCCTGTCTTTGAATGTGCCAGTTCCGTTCATGACTGTCATAGAAGACAGTCACTGATGAGCCACCCAGTTTTGTCACTGGAGGCTCAGGTGATGCTAGTGACGGAGTGCCTTTTGCCAGAAGTTCCTCCAGGACAGAGACAGCCTGGTCCCGGTTGTATTGGACTGCTGCAGCGTGTTCTGTGTGAGGCTGCCTGAAAACTGCAGTCAGTACAGGTTATAATTGGACCACTTTGTTGGGCAGGCATCTCTTCGTGAACTCCACTGGTCTGTTTCTAAGCACTGTGCGTATCTTGAGGGACGGTACCCAGAAGGGCACCTGGTTTCCTCTCATTGGCCTGCTTGAGTACTGCAGCTGAGAAGTTTGCCTAGTTCCTGCTTCAATAACTTTTCTGTAGCAGGTGAAGAACGTCTTGTTTTTCCACACCTTTGAATGTAGAATGAGATTAATGTCACAGCCTTTTATTTGCTGTGATTCACTTGGGCTGTTGTGGTGTAGTTGTTATAATTTCATTGCAGTACAGGGATCTATTTAAATAAACGTCTTTGAGGCAGTGTGATTTCTGTAGGTGGATTTTGTGTCCCAGAATGCAGACAACTTTTTTTTCCCATTTATCCAGAGTGTGCTTCTGTTGTGCGTTTTGGAGTCTAATCTCTGAACTCCCCCAGCTACCCTTGTGTTTTCAGGATGCAACAGGTGAGGAAAACACAAGTCTTGCAGGCAAGCAAGCAGCCTTTGTCAGGGTTAAGCAAAAAACCCCAAGCCGAGATCTGCGTGACTTGAGGATAAACAAGAAGAAAGTCTTAAAGTGCTATGATTAATCTTTATATTCAGCTTTTCTGTTAATTATAGGGGTTTGATGCAGGGAAGTCCAAACCACCCACTCCCTTTCTTTCTTATCTCTGCCATCTCTCTACCATGGCCTGCCCTTTTGGGTGGATGGCTTACTGATCATTTCCGGGCTGTTTTCTAACTCCCAGTTAGTTGACAACAGCACATGTAAAAAGGTTTCCTTCCTCCAAAGACAGCTGGGATGAAGAAAACTTGGGGAGAAAACCAGGAGTGGGTTTTTGTGTGGAAGGACTTGAGGGTTCAGGTCTGGTTCTGAAAACCAGTTCCTGGAGGGGTGTACATTGCTCTTTCATTCAGACTGCCTGTACCCCAAGCTATTTTGCATCCAGCCCTAGTAGCAGGAGGAAAAGAGGGTTCTCATAGAATCTCTCAAGCCTTGCCTACCTACTGCTGGCTCCCTGAGTTGCAGATGGCTGTGTTGGTACCTTTGTGCAGGAACTGTACGTCCTTTGTGGTATTTATGTGCAGGTGTGATTGTGGTGGGCTGGCAAGAGGCAACGGTTTTGATATGTTCTGATTTCCATTCCAACCTCTAGAATGGAACCTGTACATACATAGGAGACCTACAACCCAATCCTATACTGCCCCAGTGTCCAGAGGAGCAATGGCACTGAAATGGCCGCTGCTATATCCTGTGGACCTGGCTCAGCCGCCAGTGTACATTGGTTGTGTGCATGTTAAATGAGGCATGTGAATATGGCTTGCTACAGATGTCACTCCCTTCACATGTCTCTTTTGTCCTGATTTGGCGACTGGGGAGCCAGAATCGGAAATCAAGCATAACATAGTGGCTAAAATACCATGTGTGGATTAGAGTTCCCCAGTCTCCAAAATCTTGTCTCTGCAGTGAGCTTACTAGGCAAGTTTCTTCCTCCAACCTCAGTCTTCCCACTCTGCAGTGTGGAGATAATACTACCTCCCTTACAGGGTTGTTAAAAAGGTTACAAGATTATACGTATAAAGTGCTTTGTGCTGTGTATGTGCCAAGTATTTCTGTGGCTTCAGCATCCAGAGGCCTCAAGATGCTGACCCTGACTGGAGTTCTTTTTCTGAAACATGGGTTGCCTTCATTCTACAAATCCTTTCCCAGTGAAATGAAAGATGAGATTCTGATGTACAAGACAGAAACTTCAGGGAGGTTCCCGCCTATTGAGTATTGACTGTTTGTCTGATCCCTTTAGCAATATGTCCTTCCAAATTTGATCTGGTCCTGCTGGTTTTGGTGGAATAAAGAGGTGGAATTCATTAGGAAAACTTGTTTACAGCACAGCTTTAGTCACCGAGGTGCTCTCATTTTCAAACTCTTCAATAAGCTCCTCGTTAAAATGAAAAATTAAGCAACAGGTTTCTTTTTGCTCCCCCCCCTTTCCTTCTCCCTCCCCCATGGTTTTAATTGCATGATTTTTACATGGTGTAACTTCTGGAAACGCCTGGCGTGGCTCACAGAGACGTGTGATTGTGTTATGTTTTTTGTTTTTTTGTAAAATAGTTTTTGCGTTACTACATTTGAATTTGTGATTCAAGAGAATTGATGACTCAAGAAATCCTACAGGTATATACATATATATTAAAACAAAACAAGCCATCTAGGGTAGATCTCTGATAAGTGCTTTGTGGGCAAATGACTGCTGCTTTTGATCAAAAGGCCTTTTAAGCCGGTGTTTTGTTGCTTCCCAACACTCTGTTGCAATCCTCAATATCAGTTCTCATATTTTAATTGTGCCTCTCTCCTGCTCAGGGCAGTGTACAGGGTCCCGTCCCATCCCCCGGTATCCTCCCAAGTAACCCTATTAGGTAGGCTGGCCTGCAAAAAAGAGAATGCTGCAAAGTTGCCCATTTTACCTTCCTGACTGTTGCTCTCTCTGGAGCTTATAACTTTTTTGACTCTGCTTGACAAAAAGTTTGGTTTAATTCCAAAGCCAGGATCCTTGACATAATTTGGTCTAATAAAGCAACTTTGTTTGTCTGTTGTGACTAAATTCCTCCACCACCATCCCATTCTCTCTAATGAACACTTTAATGTCTATGCCAGTGTTTCTCAAACTGTGGGTCGGGATTTGCCATTCATTTCAATATTTCATTTTTAATATATTAGACTTAATGCTACCAATGTATGTTACTGCATTTGGGAAATGTGACAAATCTGTACTTTTAACAGGCTACTATGAAGATGCTTTTAACAATGATAGTAAATGAGACTTACTCCTGGGTAAGTGTGGATAGAATTGCAGCCCAGGATTGTTAAAAATTTTCCAGCTTGGTAATGTCACTTCTGGTCATGACATCACTTGCAGTGGGTCCTGGTCAGATTCTCATTCTAAAAAGTGGGTCCTGGTGCTAAAGTAGTGAGAACCACTGGTCTGTGCAACAGAGAAGGCCAATAGAACCGGAAACACCATTCAGTCTTGGCTCTCCCTCAACAAGCAGCTGCTTGACAGTAGTATAGACTTGAAGTGACCGCCTGCCCATCAGTGGCCCATCTGTTTTCTTACCGTGGAGGGGGGCATCAAATATCCTAGGTCCAGAGAAGGATGCATTGCATGGGAGGGCATCAGTTATGCACAACAACTTCTAGGCACATGCTATGTAAATATTTAGAACGTAAGGAGCTTGCTGGATCAGATCAAGCCCTTCGGTAGAGCATGAAGGCCACAGCGCTCCCCTGCTATTTCTCTCCCTGAGCAACTGCTACTCAAAGGTAGACTGTCTCTGGACATGGAGACCAGTGCGTAGCAGTCATAACTAACTTCCAGTTGTAGGAGATTGAAATGAATCCCTTCTGAAAGTGTTTACAATAACTCTTCTGAAAATAGAGATAAAATGGTCAGTTTGGCTTCAAGGACCTGCCTCTCAATTCCTCACATTCTCCAGGAGTGATTGCCTGTCTCTTAGAAGCCGGAGTGTGCAGTTGTTATGATTCCTCATAGAATTGTAATGGGGGAATCAAATATCACAGCAACTTGTTAAAAGGCGTGAGGAGAACCTCGGTTAGGAGTGGAGGCGGGGAAGAAATTGGCAAACACGGATTTTCAAACGCTCCTTTACCTGCACAGATCACACACACACACACACACACACACACACACACACACACACACACACAGGTTGTTCTCTTGATCTTAAGGAGATCAAGATTAGAAATCTCCATACAAAGGTGTGTCTTTGAAATATTTTATTGCAGCTTCTCTCTCTCCCTTCCCAACCTCAGTAAGAAGGGGAGGTATAATCCATAATCCGGCGGGAATGTTTCCTGCACAAGTCCCATTTTTGAAGTGTTTCGGACTTGCTCGGGGCCTGCCAACACTCCCTTTCTCATCAAGTGGAAGTTCCCCATGAAGTCTGTCCCCAGCTTTCAAAATGAGGAGGATTTGGGGGGGGGGGAGTACAGATCCTAAAAAGGTATCTGCTGGGTTTTCATTTAAGAAGAGAAAAATTCTTCTTTAAATCTGTTTTTCTATTGTGTGGTTAGGGCAGATTTCCATCCAATGGAGCACTGTTGTTTATTTGGGTCAACAAGTTTGCAAGTTGCTCACTTTTCCTTGACGCCTCTGACTAAACTCCTTGGTCCCCATCCTATACAAAGTCCAAGGGTATATTTAATCTGGATTAATTGCATATGCCTCTCCAATGTATCTTAGCCTTATCCTTTTTCTTCCCTTGCATCAAGATTTTAGATTGTCAGCCCTTTGAGGGCAGGGACCGGTCAGCTTATTCTTTCTATGGCACCATGGGTGTGAGCGGTGCTGCATAGTCATGAGAACAAGAAGCTCTGCTGGACCCCAACACCCTCAGTCTGCTGGTCACGCCTCAGCTTCTGCTGAGCCTGTTTCTACTGCCTTAAAGAAGCCTCAAAAGCCAAGGTTCTTGAGCCAAAATGTCTTTTCTCCCTCTCATTTTTGTCCAGCAGCACATGGTGGCCACAGAATCCCTATGAATGATACTGTGTGAATTTGAAATTGACAGCATAGGAATCTTATCGCCACCTTGTATATGTTCAGCCACATTCCTAAATGGAAATCGGGTTGGATGCTCTCATTTGTTTTCAGCATTTCTCCTTGCACCATGAATGATTGCTGCTTGATGTTGTAGTACGTACATTGCTGAAGACTCAGGGCCCAGTCCTGTCCAATTTTCCAGCACTGGTGCAGCTGTGCCAATGGGGCATGCACTGCATCCTGTGGTGGGGAGGCAGTCACAGAGACTTCCTCACAGTATGGGAACATTTTTTTCCCTTACCTTGGGGCTGCATTACAGTTGCACCAGTGCTGGAAACTTGGATAGGATTGGGCCCTTAGCCTCCTCTTTCTCCAGCGAACCCGTCTCATTTGCTGTCTTGCATTTGCTTCGGAGATGGATCGTAAGGATTTACTTTAAAATAAAAAAACAAAAGTTTCATGGGAAATTTACTCTCCCGCAATGGGGTTGCACCAATGAAAGCAGCTGTCACTTGAGCACATTAGCTATATTTACACCCTTATAATGGGGGAGGGGTAGGAGGAAGAAGATCATGAATCTTCTTAATGAATCGTCTTCTGATTTATATCCTGCCTTTCTCCCGAAGGGCGCCTGAGGTGGCTCACAACAAAATAAAAAAAAGAACAACATATATAATCCATATATAATACAACATTAAGCCCCTACCCTCCTCCCTCAAAAGCTGGGTGAAACTGCTCCACATTAGGCTGATCAAAAATCCTCTGGAAATTATTATTAACAGTATTTATATACCGCTTTTCAACTAAAAGTTCACAAAGCGGTTTACAGAGAAAAATCAAATAACTAAATGGCTCCCTGTCCCAAGGGCTCACAATCTAAAAAAATGCAAATGAATACCAGCAGACAGCCACTAGAACAGACAGTGCTGGGGTTAGGTGGGCCAGTTACTCTCCCCCTGCTAAAAAAAGGAGCACCCACTTGAAAAAGTGCCTCTTACCCAATTAGCAGGGGTAAATGACCTCTGGAAATGACCTGTAACAATTTTTTTTGGTCAGACTGCAGCCCCTTTGGTTACTTTCTAAAAATGGTGGCTAATGGGGCCATCACAAGAGGCAGGAGAGTAGGATCTTTGTGGTTCTCTGATATAACCATCAAGAATAGGCAGTTGACAACAAAGGCAGTTACAATAATATTTCTGTAGCACTGTCTATGTATGTGGTGCTGGACAGAGAATGAGAGGATAGGCCTACCCTAGTGGCCTTACAGACACAGGCATGAAGGAGGCAACAGGAAAGGGGTGCGAGATGGGGGGCAGAGGAAACGGAGAAAAGTATGCAGTCATTTTAGTACAGGAGAGACCCCAGCCCTAAGGTGTTCCTATCCTAGAAAGAGAGACAGGAGGACAACAGAAGCAGAGAAGAGAAATGGAAGCAGGAGCAAGAAAGGGAAGAGTATGCCAGTACTGCAGTAGCATATATTTGGGCTTATGTTGTTGTTGTTATTATTAACAGTATACTGCTTTTCAACAAAGTTCACAAAGCGGTTTACAGAAAAAAAAATCAAATAACTAATTGTCCCAAAAAGGCTTGCAATCTAAAAAGATGCAACACCAGCAGACAGCCACTAGAAAAGACACTGCTGGGGTGAGGTGGGCCAGCTGCTTTCCCCCTGCTAAATAAAAGAGGAGCACCAACTTGGAAAGTGCCTCTGAAGCAGTTAGCAGGGGTTGTAGGGACTTTGTGGCCACAGACTTGATGGAAAAGTGAGTTTTGAGAGGAACTGGAAGGCAGTAAAATGGGTGGTGTTATGGAGACATTCAAGGAGATGATTCCAAGCATGAGGGCAGCAAGGAGAAAGGACAGAGTCACTTGGTTTTGGGGAGGACGAAAGGGATGCAAGTGCAGGTGGACATGTGATTAAAAAATGTTGTCGTGGGAAAATCTCCCCAGAAGGCCAGATGGTGACAGTGATTGACAGGGACTGATCCCAGAAGCCAGAGACCATTGGAGGGAGAACTGGTGTAGCGGTATGGCTAAGAGACCAAGTTACAGGTTGGAACTTCCTGGTTTGATTCGCCTCTGCATTGAACTTAGGCAAGCTCCACTCTCTCATCCTTGGTCCTTCCTGAAATATGGGAATAATACTTGCCTTACAGGATAATATTAAGATAGTACACACAAAGTGTGCTCTCAGAAAGCCCTATATCAATATTGGATATTAAGTGTCAGAGAGTGTCACTGCCTGCCTCTCCTTTTGCGGAAGCAGCAAAAAGCAACATTCTTAAGAGGCATCATTCAGAAGTGAGGCTTGCTCATTTCAGGTGCCTACAAGTAGGGGAATGTGTTAAAATTGCCCCAACCGTAGAGATCAACTGCGTTGTCCAAAGAGAGGAAAAATGGTCATTTTCGGATGTTTTGGGGAGGGGAAATACTTGTCTTTGAAAGATAAATGTTTGAGAAAACGGTGGAGCTCTGGGGCCTCTGCAGTAGATCATAAACTCACTTTGGGAAACTGACCAGGAAAAGCTCTGCCCCGCAAAGCGCAGTGTGCTCACATTTTAAAAGTGTCAGATTGAAGAGAATCTGGAAAGCTGGCCTGAGAGTGCCTTTTCCTGAAAATAGTTCCCTTTGAACATGAACCTCAACAAGGAGCTCATCATGGAGGCAGCCAGCAGTTTGCTCAGTCCGGTTTGAGGTGGGAAGGAGGTTGCTTGGGTGCCTCCCAGCAGGTGGAGGTACAAGGGAAGGCTCTTTCTTAGAAGCTCCCTGTCTTTGTATACTTGCCAGCAGGTTTGGGGCTGTATTGGGTGTGCCCCAACATTCCCACATGTGCAACTCTCTCACCTGTGTATCCAAAACCACCTCCTTAGCAAAGAGTCTGAAGTTGTTTCTTCTTCTTGTCTTGCCTAAAAAGTTCATGGTTGGACGCAATACCCTTGACCTCCCACCTCCTCCAGTATTTCTCTTGCCTTATGCAATGGGAATGTTCTTGGATAACTTATGTCCTAATGATTGCCCCCCTGCCTAGAAACAGGCTCTTCTGCTACCAACACCTTGTCTGATGACAGAGGTGTCTGAAAGCCATCAGATGACTGGTTTTGAATCTGACACCAAAACGTTGAATAAGTAATATTTAAAAACTCATTTCAAGGTCCTTCCAGGATGAAACACCTGTGAGTTTTCAAGAGAAGAGGAGCTGAACCAGTTTCTGTGAGACTACTAGTAATGCTTATCAGGAAATTTCTGCACATTCCTAGAGTTGGCACCAAAATTTTACTTAAAGTGAAATTTGAAAAAAAGCAAACCAAGCCGGATTCTTCCCAAGATGAAACATCTGAGAATTTCCAAGGGAAGACAAACAAGTTTCTACAAGACAAGTGACATTTCTCAAGTGGTTTCTTTTGCTCATCTCTATCAGTGGAGAAGTTTGCCAGGGGCACCATTAGAGGAACAGTTGTGCACTCTTCAGTTCTGAGATCACACTGAGCAAATGTGGAGTTGGCTATTGGAGAAAGAATGGGACCTTGAAAATCTGTTTCATTGTTCTAAAAAAGTTTCTAGTCCCTAAGATAAATTTTGAAATGTCTGGACAGTTCCTTACAAACTCTTTGTAGCTTGTGGCTTAAACAAATTAAGGTTATTTTAAGCATTTGGGTTAGAATATACATGGCCTGATCATAAGGAAGCTCACTGTTCGGCTGTCCCTAATCCCACACAGTGCCCAGATTAGAGCACTAGGCCTGTACATTAATCCAGGAACCTGGAATAGTAGGGCATACAATGTCCAGTAAGTTTTGGAACAAGCATCCAGCTGGAGCCCCAGGAAAGGCCCTGATAGAATTTGGGAAGCAGGTTCCCATGGATGCAATGCAGGAAGGACAAGCCAGAGGTCCGTTTGATCACAAGCCAGGGTCAGAGCTTCCTCTGAAGGGGGAACAGGTATAAAACACTACACAAACAAGGCTAGAGATAGTTGCCCAAGCAAAAGATCCATGACTCATTGGGAAGTTTGTAGAGCTAGTGGGGGTGTACCAAGGGGCTGTCTTGGGGTGGACTGGAGGTATGTGTGTGTTGCTCCTAGACATATAAAATTTCCAGAAATTTTGAAGTTTCGAAGTTCTGGAAATTTTTGGAAAAAAACCAAAATTTTTGGGAAAATTGAAAAAAATGCTACATTAGCACTTTTATTTTATTTTCCAGATTAACAGTCATTCTGTTACTTTAGGAACATAAACTATGACTATGGACAATTTGACTTGGCATAAAATTATCACAACTAGCATATTAAAAAAATATAGAGAATCCAAACAATTATTACAAACAGAATTTACTTTTTTTTATAATATTTTTTTGTAATTATAACAAATGGAGCAACAGTCTCCTGAACTGTTTACTAGTTTATGTGGAACAGACAAAAAACCTCCACAAAAATTTTTTAAACTCCAGAAGTAACAATTATTCATATTTGCTCTTCACAGTATTAAATTAAAAAAAACCAATTCTCATAAAAAGAATTGAAGAGGGGGGAAGTGTATAGAAGGAGTTGAACTAAGTTTCAATGAATGGGCATTAAATTTAATCAGAATCATTTTCTGAGCTGTAATTATCAGTATCGGTTTCAGTCTCTGCTTCTGCAGCTACGCAGTTGTGTCTGTCATTATCACAGTTCTTATGGACTTCTAAAAACTGAAGGTTTGCCCGGATTGAAACAAGCTTCTTTACCCTTTCACATGTCAGTTTATTTCTTGATTTAGTGAGAGTGTTTTCAAACATAGACCAGATTCTTTCACATGCTGCAGAAGACGGAGGAATCCGAAGAAGGCGAGAAGTAAGAGGAGACAGAGGCTGTATTGTGCAAAGACCTTGCCACCATGTTGCAGGAGGAATATGTTGGGCAGAATCCCAGATTGCGTTCCTGGACCAAATCCCTGAAGATGTTCTATATTCTGCAACATTTGAAAGTACCTTGATGTTGATCAAGTCCTCAATGTGATGCTTGTTTTGTAATCCAGTCAAATGCAGTAACTGTGCTATCTATCATCACTTCTATTTCCACCTTTGAATCTTGGATCCAGCAGATTTGCAGCAGCATGAAATGGATGGCAACAAAATTCTTCCCGTTTTTAATAAAATCTTTCACTTTACTTTCTTCTATAGTTGTAAGTGGAAATATACTGAGATTTTCAAAACCAGCTGTTTTTGTCTTGGTCATTAGATAAGGCCTTAGGGATGGACCTCAACAAGTGGGAAACCCTGGCCTCTGAGCGGCCCGCTTGGAGGCAGGCTGTGCAGCATGGCCTTTCCCAGTTTGAAGAGACACTTTGCCAACAGTCTGAGGCTAAGAGGCAAAGAAGGAAGGCCCATAGCCAGGGAGACAGACCAGGGACAGACTGCACTTGCTCCCGGTGTGGAAGGGATTGTCACTCCCGGATTGGCCTTTTCAGCCACACTAGACGCTGTGCCAGAACCACCTTTCAGAGCGCGATACCATAGTCTTTCGAGACTGAAGGTTGCCAATACAATACATTAGATAAGGAATTTCTGACAAAAGTGCACTATCTGATTCAGATGCAGTGATTGCTGCAGCAATTGGCTTTAGAATCTTCAGGGAATTTTGCAGCTGAACCCAGAAGACATCCTGATCAAGAACAGTGTTTCTTACACTCCTGGGTACTTTAAGACCTTCAACTATTACTGTTTCTTGAAGAGCTTCTTTGTTTTTTTTTAGTAAACTTTCAAAGGAGATCACCACTCCAGCCCACCCAGTTTGACTACAGAGCTTCAGTGTCACTATTTTATTCTTTGCATTTTTTTCTACTTGCTGCTTCTTGAAAACTGCAGCTACAATATGAGTACTTTTTATATTTTATAACTTCTTTTGCTTGTCTATAGATCATTTGAAGGGTGTCCAGTTTCATAATATCATTAAGAAGCAAGTTGAGCCCATGCAATACACATCCTATTGCAGTAATATGTGGACACATCCATTATGATCTACCATACTGCTTTCATATTGCTGGCATTGTCAGTCAGCAAAGCAACTACTTTACCACTCCCAATTTTCTGTAGGACTTCACATATTTTACAGCTGATATACTCTGCAGTATGTTTGTTCTCTGCTGTTTCAATGCGTTTGTAAAAAACTGGTTGAGGTGTTGTTACAACGAAATTTATAATTCCTTCTCCTCTCACATTTGTCCATCCATCTGTAAGTAGTGCAAGACACAGAGCTTCATTAATTTTTCCTTGCACAGATTCCATGACACATTCATATGCCGACTCCAAAAGAGGCTTGCTCAAAGAATGTTTGCTGGGCAAATGGTATGATGGTCTTAGTAATTTCAAAGCTTCCTGCCAGTGTGTATTGCCAGTTATTGAAAATGGTGTTCCAGAAGAATGTATTGCTCTTGCAAGAGCTTGATCAACTTTCCCTTGATCTTCAGGTGTCATCTTGTCTACAAATGAAGTTATTGAATAATTTTTGGATACAGCTGTCTTCAGTATCTGTTTACTTGAAGATGCTGCTGATGGGACAACACTTTGTTTTGCTGCTGATGTTACAGATGGAGTAGAAGGAGGACTTCTTGAATGAGAACGTTGAGAAAAACTATGTGCATTTTCATCATTGTGGTCCTCTTCATTTAGCTCCATGAAGGATATTTTAATATCTACAGGACACTTGTTATATAAAAGAATGTGTTTTGTCATCCTGGTAGCATTTGGAAATGCATATTTCATCTGACAATATTTGCAAATCACATTTTTCTTCTCAGAAGAACCTGTAATGTGAAAATGCCTCCATATGCTAGATGTTGGTCTCACCATTTTCCTGAGGGGAGTAGGAAAGAAAAATAACTTAATGGCTAGTTTGCAAGAAGGCACTAATCCATGGTTGTGGGTGGGGGAAGTAAAGAACCAGGTTAGGAGGAATTAATTCATTATTTACACAAAGGTTATAAAGATAAACTAATGTAGATAAACTCTTACCATGAGGGCACAATCCAAACCATGAGTTCTGCTGGCCCAAGTCCCTTGGGCTGTCCTGGGAGGGTCGCAAATGTGCCGTAAAGCACGTTTGCGCCTCCATGGGAGGAAGCCAGGTCAGCACACCCAGAAAAGCTGGCCTGCAGAGGCCGACGGAGGCCTCTGCACTGGCTTCCTCGTAGCTCCTTGCCTACGCTTGGATGAGCCGACACAAGGGTGACAGGTAGGCGAGGGGGAGGGAGGTTGATGGGCGGCCCCGGGGGCGGGCACACGGAGCCATAGGCAGGGCTGGGATCCAGCAGTTACGCCGGATCCCAACTCCCATCTCCTGGGAGAACGGAGCAGCTCCAAACCACTCCACTCTCCTCGGACGTGTGCCACCTCAGGAGGTGGCGCATGTTCAAGGAGACCCATTGGGGCCAGCAGCCCTTACCCAGGGGTAAGGGAAAAAGTTTCCCCTTGCCTCTGGCTAACGATCCTGCGCTGGATACAGCGCAAGTCTCCTGGCTTGCCTGTTCGAGCGTAAGTTAGGATTGCGCCCTAAATTAAGTATATTCTTTCAGGTCCTTTTTGTTGCTCTGTATTTTTGCCCCATCTCAAAAAGGACAGAGTGGAAATGGAAAAGGTGCAAAAGAGAGCGACTAAGACTTACTGGGCTGGGACACCTTCTTTTTGAGGAAAGGCTATGGTGTTTGGGCCTCTTCAGCCTAGAAAAGAGACGCCTGAGGGGGGACATGATTCAGACATACAAAATTATGCAGGGGATGGACAGAGTGGATAGAGAAATGATCTTCACACTCTCACATCACACCAGAACCAGGGGGCATCCACTAAAATTGAGTGTTGGGAGGGTTAGGACAGACAAAAGAAAATATTTCTTTACTCAGCATGGGGTAGGTCTGTGGAACTCCTTGCCACAGGATGTGGTGACGGCATCTGACCTGGACGCCTTTAAAAGGGAATTGGACAAGTTTCTGGAGGAAAAATCCATTATGGGTTACAAGCCATGATGTGTATGTGCAACCTCCTGATTTTAGAAATGGGCTATGTCAGAATGCCAGATGCAAGGGAGGGCACCAGGATGAGGTCTCTTGTTGTCTGGTGTGCTCCCTGGGGCATTTGGTGGGCCGCTGTGAGATACAGGAAGCTGGACTAGATGGGCCTATGGCCTGATCCAGTGGGGCTGTTCTTATGTTCTTCCAATGCTTTGAGGCCTAGTGAAGAGGACAGAACAGAACCAAACATACCCACCCACATGCAAAATCAAAACTGAAACCTTTTTCTTTCCTTGTGGCAATGGCAGCACCTCCTAAAGGAAGAAATGCATCTTGTTCTTGCAGTGGAGAGTTCGGTTTGTAACCTAGGACTTGCTTGTCCTCAGTGCACAGAAATTAGAATAATCTGAAACCATACATATTTTTTAGAAATGATTTGGAAAATATTTGAACACCTTGTCTTAAAATATTTTATTCATCTTGTTAAAATAAAACTTTCCATAATCAATTTTTTTCTTTTTCTTTTTTCAATTTTTTCAACAAAAAAGACTTCAGGAAAAAATGGAACAAACTGTTTTTTCCCCCTGAATTTTTCTGTTTTTTTCCCGGGCCTTCATATCTCTAGTTACTCCTCTCCACTTTGTTTCTTTGGCAACTGGGGTGGCTCCCTGTTGGAGACATCAAGTGTGCTGACCAGAAGGTTCTTGGTTCAGGTTTCTAGTAGCTGGGCACTCCTCCAGGCAGTGCGCCTGTACCCCTCAGCAAGCATACCTGGCGTGCTCTGTGCCAGAAACACAATGACACTTCTGCACTCTTGAGCATGCAGCTCACTTTCTCAAGGAAGAGTCTTCTAACTCTTTTCAAAGGCGAGCAAAAGAAGTTAGCTTGCCCTGGGGACCAAGCATGGGCCAGCATGTCATTTTGAAAAATAGATCTTGTTGCCAGGGTCCGCTGAGGCTTTCTTTCTTGTGGACATCTTCTGAACATGGCTTATCACTGATGTTTGTAGAGTATGTGGTAAAATAGGTGGATCCTTGCCAGGTGTGGTTCCTTTCTTAATGAGCTGTGATAAGCTGCTGCTCTTTTTTCCAATAGTGCCATTGGAATTGGCTTTTTCTTCCTTTTGATAGATATACAGGTTGAGTCTCATTATTCTGAGAATGAGAATAATAACTTCCCAGAACTCATGTGAATGGCAAAAATCGAACTATAGCAAATCAGAATGCAATGCAGAAGCAACTCAGAATAAATTATTCTGAGAATGAGAATAATAACTTCCCAGAACTCATGTGAATGGCAAAAATCGAACTATAGCAAATCAATTCAAAAAACAAAGTCCCTTTGCTCAGGTGATTTAAAAACAGCCTTTTCAACCTTTGTAATGTTAAGATAGAGTCATTAAGAGGGCAGTCCAACAATCAGTCTCTCTCCTGGCACTTAGAAAGGATTGTGTTCAGGGAGAGGGGAGGGGGTCTCTTGGAGAGAGAATGATTGATGGATTGTCAAATGGCTCCCCTCTCTCTAACTATTGTAAAGGACTGTTTTCCCTTAAAGGGCCATTCTCATCATGTTGAGATAAAAATCTCTACAACAGTAAGAAAAGCATTTTAAAGGGGTGCATTTCTCCCCTTCTCCAGGGATCAGCACATTCCTTCTCATTTGCAGTGGCCATTCCTGTTGAGTCAAATCCGAGTATAAAAAAAATCCGTGTATAATAAGGTTGGACCTGTATTCCAAAATGTGTGGCTTCCTGCCAGGATGAAATACTCTGCTGTCATTCAAAATGGTGCCAGTGTACACACTGATTAGGCAATTGAAGGGTGCCAGTACTTCAAAGGGGTGAAATAAACTCCTGTGCCTAGATAGTCTGCATGAGATCAGTCATTATGTAAAGAGAGGACTGGAGGGTCATTAGCGGATCATGAAGAACACAAGGGAGAGCCACTGAATCCATCCCCTGCTGGTCAGTTGGTTGCTCCCTGCACTTTTCCTACTTCTAGGATTCCTGCTTTAAGGGGGCACAAGGCAGAACCCTATGAAGGCCCTCCGGTGTTGTGTTCCTCCATGCTTTGGAAAGCACATGCCAGTTCGGATCCTGTCTCCCCGGTGCTTCTTTCACTTGTTAAAAGTCAAGACTCTAACACAGTGTTCCCAAACGTATTAGCATTGGAACCCACCTAAAAAAAGTTTCGCTTCACCAGTCCTTCACGGCTCTGTGGCTATAATGGTGACTGGGCAGCAGTGCTCCCCCCTCCCAGTAGCAGCTGGTTTAACCCTTGATGCGCATAGCCTAATCTGCCTTGTCAGTTTCACAACCCACACAAAATTAGACCGTGAGCCACTGGTGGGCCATGGACCTATAGAGAAACACTGCTCTGACTCTTTATAAACTCATGGTACAAATGCCCATGACACCGCATAACTTGGAAGTGAAGCCAGTACTAGGGTACATGCACTGCACCCTTGCTTAGCTTTCTTCCCTCTGTTGGGGGTCCTGACTGAGCAGGACTTATGGTGCCTCTTCATGTTATCATATTTACCATGCTAAGTATGCCCCGGAAACTGTGGCATGCGTCAACTTCCAGCCTCTAGCCAGCTGCTGCTGTGTCTATTGCCACCAGGTGCAGGGTTTCTCTTAGAACATACAGATCTCTTTCTTGAAGCACTTTTAGAATATGGTAGTGGGTCACCTGACCGCCTGATCTGGGAGCTGGCACATCCCTTACCAGTGGTTGCCATGTACCCAGTGCTCGTGGGGAAAGACCCTCCATAATTACTACAGGATACCAACAGAACCCACCTTGGATGGCGGAGGGTCACCTACTGACTCAAGGTTTCTTCTTACCGCTTAAGTTTAGTGACTGTGCATGTGACTCATAAGAGAGTGTGTGACACACTAGGCAATTTTGTTTACTGTGAATAGCGATGGTGCTGAAACATTGCTAGATGCACTGAGCATCATTCTTCACTGGTCTAGGACCGTTTCTGCTGGCTTTGCGGTTACAGCCATAAATTCCTTCCTCCTGGCCATCTTGCTTTGGTCATTCTAGTTCAGCGAAATGAAAATCCCCTTGTGTTACCTCCGGCTCCCTGCCGTTGATGGCTTCAGGTGGTGAAATATGGTCTGGTCTTTGGAAGGAGCCACCTGCTTCTGGGAATCGAAGGGGAAGAAGAGTTCCGGGAACAGGTTAACCTCCTTTCTGTCTTCAGGCTTTTGGGGCTTCAGAACTGGGACAACAAACTGGCCAGTAGTATGTAGGAGAAGAAAGGCACAGGGTGCTTTTAGTTGACCTGGGAACCTGTGTTTGGGCCGAAATGACAGCGATAATAGTATTCTTGTGTCTTCCAGCCATTCCAGGATGCTGGATGAGAATGCTCCAAATGTCTCCAGCCCTGTTTGTCTCCTTAATGTCAATATTTCAGCTGAAAGCCCCTCAGGCAGGAACTTGTCTTTCCACTCTAGCATGCCAGGTTTATTGATGAACTATAATAAATCAACATATAAAACAAAGCCTCGATATAAGGGAATCTCTTCTGACTTGCGGTTCCAGTGTCAAGGGCTTAATGGCCAGCATAACCTGGCATAATGGCCTAACCTGGGTGACTAACTCAGTGCCGTCTTGATTTGGTGGACCAGGTCTGAGGATGTCTTTGAACCTTAAACGTCATCAAAGGGAACAGCATGCTGAAGGATGCATCCCTCAACCAAAGTCACTCAATCCCAACTTAATGAAAGCTTAATTAACTTGACCCACCCTTGCTGGCCATGTGGTCAGAAAGGGTTGAATCATAGTAAAAGGGAGAGTTTCTCACAAGTCATTTTTTGTATTCTGTCCATTTTTCTGAAGAACTGTGGCAAGAGTCTCTGGGGTGGTTATGCCCCTGGGGGCTGAGACCCTTTTGTCCTCACAACGACCCTGGGAGGTAGGTCCGAGAGCGAGAGAGAGCATGCACGCATCTTGCCCAGTGAGGTTAGGAACGTAGGAAATTGTGTTATACTGGGTCAGACCATTTGGTCCATCTATGGCTGTATTGACTATATTAGTGGCAGTGGTTCTCATGGATTTCAGATTAGTCTTTCCCTTGGATAAACCTATTAAATTCCCTTGATCTTATCTCTGAACTACAACCCCCCCCCCCCCGAGCTGAGATTTGCACCCTGGTCTTTCTGTGTCAGCTTGGACACTCCATCACCCTCAGTCAGGTCACTTTGAGAAGGGGTCACTTTGAGGAGCTCTAGAGTTCTGCATTCTACATGCTACTGGCCCATCTAGCTCGGCCTCTTGTTTCTCCACAGTGGCCTGCTAGAATGCCACTGAGAAACCCACAAGTGGGACGTGAAGGCAAATAGCCCATTGCTGCTTCCCAGCAGGTTGTTTTATGGTGGTGTCTTCTAGGTCGCCTAAGAAGATGAGTATTTACAATATTTCCACCCTTTTCTTGGTGTGGTCTGCGCCTGGGCTCCTGCCTGTGTTGCCAATTGGGGCACGGTAAGCCTAACTGGATTCATCTACCCACAGGAGAAGGCCTTGTGTTATCGCTGTTCTCGGCTGCCCTGCTAGGACCGCTTCTTCCAGGAAAGGTTCAGGGCTGAGAGAAAATTAGCGGCAGCCACTGGGGCCTGCTATGCTCCGGCGCAGCCTTCTCTTGTGCCCCTTTGAAGTGTGCTTTTTGTGCTTTTTGCTGTGCTTTTTGCTGGGAGTGGGCTGGAGAAACGAGGCCCTCCGTGCTCAGGCAGCCCCCGAGGCTTCTGTGAGGGTGGGGAGGGCGAGAGGAATTGGCCCTCCAGTTGGTTCACTGCTGGAAGCCAAGGCCAGTCCTGCTGATTAGGGCCTTTTCTTCTGCAAGCGAATCGTAAAATATGACTCAAATTTTCATTACAGGCTCTATTGATTATCTTTGGGGACAGATGAATTATGGGGAGCATTAAATTAAAAAAAAGAAAAGGAAATATTTGAATGAGTTTGGGAGGTCGATGCCAGAACGGCTGAGGCGCCCGGCCTTTCCAGCACTTGCAGCCTCTGGGGCCTTGAGCCCTCTAGCCTGGGCCAGCTTTCCATGTTGGTGCCCAGGACTACTTGTGTCCAGCAGGCTTCATCTTGGAGCAAATGGGGATAGGTGCCCTGCCTGTATCCTGTCAGCCGCTAATCCAGCCTTTCTGATTAATCCTTGTATGTGTGTCTATTAGCCATTGGTTAGTTAAAAGCAGGAGGGGCAGGGAGTTATCAAATTGTTGTCATGCTTCCCTGCCTGGTTGCCTGGAGGCTCTACTTGGGTACCACGGGTGAGTGGGTTCTTATAAGGCTGCAGAGTGTCTCCTTTGGGTTACAGCCAGCTTGATGGAGGGGATCCTCATGGCTCCATGGTGCAGTGATGAACAGAAAGCCTGGCTGGGTTGGTTTGTGTGGATACTGGGGCATGACTCATGACAGACAGTTTCAGTGCCATAGCTAAGGGGGTGCAGGTGGTAGTAGTTGCACCAGGCATCAAGCTTTAAGGGGGCAACAAGCTGAGCTTGACACAAGTGACCAAAATTGTGAAAATCTTGGTATGTATGAATAATACCATCATGTTATATATCACTGGAAAGGTAATTTCATGCAGAATACAATGAAGCAAACCATATTAGAATATCTGTATTCTATCAAATGTTATGGCCAATTAACCAGAAAATGAAAACACAACTGCCTTTACAGAACAAAAAGTGGAATTTCTTCACCCAAAACTGACCTATGAGACTGATTGTTCTGAGTGCCAACGAGATGTTGTTATGATACAGCATGGAACCAATAACTTTTTATTTACGTACTTAATTAATTAGATTTGATTTTGTTATGGAGGGGGAGCTACAAAATTTTCTTTGACCCCAGGTTGCAGATAGATGCCTTAGCAATGCCATGGACTGGGGGAGGCAGCAGAGCAAGCGGGTGGTGAGCTGCTGAGGGGGGGGGAGGTGAATGCCTCCCAATTTTCACTTTTTAAAAAGCCCAGGCGTGACGTTACTTCTGGTTGTGACGTCACTTCCGGGGCAACATTTTGAACTTGGCACCAGGCTACAAGATGATTAGCTACACCGCTAGACAGTTTAGCAGCTCATCACATCACACGGAGCTGAGTTGTGGGTAGCTGCTGAGTAGCACCCAGGAATTAGAGCTGGGGAGTTTGAACAAGCGAAAAGTTGGAACAGGGACAGACCATCAGTGCCCTCACCTGGAGAGGAAGTCTGTGTCACCCTTCCTCTTCAGTTGAACCAGTAGCTGGTCTGAGTGGGTGGAGCTGCTGCGGTACTTGGGAACACCCTCCTTTTCTGGGAGATGCTGCGTTCTGGGGTCTCACCACACAGGGAAGCAGCTGTGCACAGAACCAGGCAGTTCCCAGATCTTCCTGGTTTCAGTCCTGCCGACTCCTGTCACTCTGCTCTGGTTGCGAAGGTTAGTTATGAGGCTAGTCAAGTCACAAGGGTTTCCTCGGTCCTGCTGTTGGCATCCACTGATTGAACCTGAGCCAGTGGCAAGCCAGGGAGCAGCAGGTGCTGTGATGCCAACCATAAAAAGTCAGTTGATACCAGTGCGGGCGGTTTTGAAATCCTCCGATAGTTGTGCCTGAGCTGTCAATCTGTGAGGGCCCATTCAAACAGGCAAGTCCTTGCTTGATTCCACAAAGATGGGCCTGTCATGTGCAAATCGGTCTTTGTGTTTTTTGCATAGTTAAACATAACTGGAAGTCCACGTGTGATCCACACACCCATTGCCCCTTCCTCTCCTCTCTAAGAAAGTTTTGATTTTTGTATTGCTAAGAGAATTGACCACGCATACACGCACATCCTGGAGAAGGTCTGAGGAGCCCAGTAACCAGCACTAAAGCAGGCAACCTCTCTTCCCTCCACCAGTGTTGTTTTTAGCTTCATGCTTTGGTCGAGAAGGCAGCTGCTGTCTCTCAGGAATGTATCTGTTGTTTTTTGTAGGATTGTGAGGAATGCTGCCCAGATCTCCCTTTTGCATCTTGATGTGTCCACCCAGCAAGGAACAACAATTTTCTGCCTCCATTCCACAAGTGCGCACATGGTGTGAGACCCACGGAAGCCACCTTCTTCCAATATCTGACTCAGATGTGCTCACGTGCATTTGAGCCTCGGTTTAGGTCATCCCTTGTCTTTCCCGGATTGGTTCCCTTCTTTCCTCCTCCTCTGCTTCCAATGCACATGACACGGCCAGCTGCTTTTCAAACTAATAATCCTAGCCAACTGTTTTATATACCCAAAGGCTGTTTCATGCCCTGCCTGCCAAGCTGGCCATGCTGATATTTGTTGCAGTGAATGCATACACAAAGGAAGGGGAGGTGACTTTGCTGTGGCTTACCGGTGGGTGTCCACTATATTTGGAGTTGTGCAGATTGCAGCCACACTTCCCCGTTTGCCACGACAAACATTGGTGGGATGCCAACATGCTTTATCTGCTATTTAGTTGTGCCTGATATGATGTGCCCTGCATGTTCACAGTCAGTGAGCAGTTCAGAATCAATACCTTTTTCTGGGTTTGCGGTATGTGTGACCTTTGAATTCACACCCTCTGATTTGGCTTCCTAGTGGGCCTCTCTGTGTCTTAAAAATAAAGATATAAGTACAATCTTCTTCAGACCTTAAGTTTTCCACCTGGGCTAACTCCAAAGGCTGGTGGTTTCCAAGGCTGCCTCTGGTGACACACCCTCTTTTGTGTACACCAGTTTCCTGGAGTCGAGAGCAGTGGGTTCTCTTTGTTTTCAGCAAGTGGCTTCATAAACGTCTCCAAATGTTTAAATATAGAAAAGATATTTGGGAGCATGGAAAAGAGACTGGCTCTGATCGCACAGAGGGCAGGAAAAGCCCCATCCTGATTGGATCCTGGTGTGTGTGTTTACCTTGTTGTGTGAATTGAAGGGTGTGAAGGGGGTAATTTGTACCGGGTGCAGAAGCCAAAGGAGGGGGCCAGAAATTTCCTGGGATCTTCCATTTACTGATCTCGCCCAAATGTGCTGACTGCATGGGATGCTGGGGGTGCAGTGGCAGCTGCTGCCACAACTCATATCTGTTGCATACGTGACACTCCTGAACACAGTGTCAAATCTGGGAAGAAACTGGCCTGCTACAGTAGCTCTTTGGCTTGTGGATTTGCTGACCCGAAGGAGCGTATAGGAGCTCTGGGACACAGTTGCAGGACTACGGCTGCTGCAGAAGTTCGTTTTGGAGCACACAGACAGGACACTTTCCATTATAGCCTAAATAGTACGTTGCTAATTTTCTTCAATGATTTTCTGTATTTAAAAGATTTTAGAGAGAATTAGGGGCGTGTTTGGTTTGCCGTGTTTAGTTTTCTGTATCTAACTGCTGACACTGTGCAAGCAGGTGGGCCTGGGCTCCACATTGGGAAGCCCAGTAGACCTGGGCTCCACTTTTCTGGCTATCACCATTCTCCCCCTGCCCTGTTTTGCTTCCTTCCCACCCCTGATCTGCTCACCCTCCCCTGCTCTGTTCCTCGCCCCTTTGGGAAGGGGCCATGAAAGAAAATGTGTACCCCTGAAAAAATTTCTCTCGGAGGCCCTGATGGAAGTAACCACTTTCCTCTCTTGTAAAGCAATTTCTCCCCCAATCCTCCACTGCTTATGAGATTGTGTGGGACAAGAATTGCACCTGTAGCAGGTGTGACCTGAAAGATATGAGGCAAGGACTTGGCCTGAGTGTCTGCTCCCCACCCCACAACCAGAGGAGGAAACTTTCTCCCCAGGGAAGAGAAGCTGTGGCAGACTGATAATAACCAAGCACTAAGAAGGATTCTGTGCTTGTCTGTACAAATGGTGGACAGAAAATTGTGTGTGGACACCTTGGTAGAGCTTGCCATTCTCACATGTTCAATCTATTTAAGACTCAAACCTTGAAAAGAACTTTTTCCCCTGGTCTGAATGGCTAATTACTTGGGAATCTCATATGGCTTGGCTTATCTGCTTTGAGACATCTGCAATTTGTTTTCCTGCACTATTTCTTATATTTCTCCAAGCACCATTGAGGCAGGGGTTAGGGGTGGCAGAGAGCAGAACTAGTTTGCTCCTGCTCTCTCTGTATTTGTGGCACACAACAATCTACATGGGTTGGGCTGTAATTGTCTTGAGGTCCCTAGCATGCATTGTTTTGAAGAACCAAGTTTCTAGTGCTTATGGTGATGAAGGTGGCCTTGAAACTTGTATAACTAGTGTCTGCCAGTTCACATGAGACCACTTGGCCAATCCCAGCTCCTTTTCCTTTTCATGAGGAGAGGAAGAGAATATATTTCTTTTAAATCATGTATGCAAGGTTGCTTAATTTGATTTATGCAGGGCACACAATGTTCACAGCTCTGGTTCTTATGTGGCTTATGGGGGGAGAATCTTGCCTTAGTACAGAGGGTGGGACTAGATCAGGGGCAGACAGAAGGAAGATAAAGATCTAGCATGCACATCTCTGGGTAATTTGTAGTAGATTGGCAAAGGTTTCTGTCTCCCAGTACATTAACAGTAGCAGTAAGACAATGTCGGTGCCATGGCTAACCTGGTGCTAATTGCTTATTATCTTTCATCCTCACTTTTCCTCATCTGTAAAATGGGTGTATTCATTAGCTATCTTTGACTAGGTCTTTGGGCAGCTCTGCTGGCCATTTGGGTGCAAATGTGTGTGTTAGAATCCTTGATCTGCAGTAACTTGGAAATAGGTTTGTACTTGTACGTGGAGCATGTACAGCAATGTATCTTGTAGCATGCAGGCTCCACTTCCTGAGCCACCACTGAGATGTCTTGAGGTTGCATTTTGATAAGGCAAGACATGAATCCCTATAATAAATATACGTTTGCATCTGGCTTCATCTCCTGCACCCACTATTTTACACTTGGGTCTGGCATGTGAGCTCGACAACCCTACAAGCCTAAAGTTTCCAATGATCTTCTGATTTCCCTCTTCAGTGACTTCTGGGCACTTGGAGTTGTGTAAACTTGTGTTTGTATCACAATCATCATAATCCATGGAAAGGGTTGCTACGGGCTCTTTAAACAGCCTGGCAGCTGTCACCTGCAGAGATGAAGAGGCCATCTATCCTCTCCAGCTCCTAGAAAATGTTACTGGCTTTAACTCTTGCAAGTTTGGTGAGAGAGGTATTTGACCATCATGTCCACAGAACTCATCAGAGCTGCCCAAAGGCCTGGTAAGAGAGAGAGAGGGAGAGCAGAGAGCTATATATACATATAGACACACAGACATACACATAGACATATGTTGCAAACTTGTCTTAGGGAGTGGAGCTGGCACAGTTGCCTGCTGATTTAAATATTTACCAATACTTTTTCTTGCTGTCTCTCTCTGTTTGGCTTCCCCCCCTTAATTGTGTGTATATTTGCTCTGCTTGTATCCCATAAAATACCTGCTGTTTTGGGCGTACCCCATTTTGCAGGGCACATGAGATCATGCTGTAAAAATGCAGTGAAAAACACTTTCGTGCCACAACACATCAAATGGGATTTTGTAGTAAGATGAAGATATGTCTTTTTCTCACCCCATCTGCTGAGCACACTTTTATGTGTGTGTTTTCAAAATGATTAAATATTTAACTTAGTAGAGGGGGAGAGGGAGGAATCCCTCTTTTTTGTAATAATAGCTTTTGTCTTTTCTGGGCAACGAAGCTGGTCAACCTTCTGAAGAAGTCCATGAAAGTTAGTACAGTAGTGCATAAAAGTAGCCTGCTTGGGTAAACCTTCCCTGCCTGGTCACTCTGAGGCAGCACTATAGGTGATCAAGTGAGGGGCTATCGATGATCCTCAGTGGAGAAGGTATGATAGCATAAGGAGGGAGCCCAATATCTCACTTCCCCCAGTGACCAACCATGTGTTTCCAGGTCAGGCTAGTGGATGCCTGGAGGCCACAGCCCCTTCCACGGTTGCCTTCCACGGTGAGATACAGGAAGCTGGACTAGATGGGCCTATGGCCTGATCCAGTGGGGCTATTCTTATGTTCTTATGCCTTCCCTGCTCAGCAACTGGGGTCAGGGTCAGGAGAGCAGGATAGAGTAGACAGTACCAGGTTAAGTGGACCAGTGTGAGGAAACTTCAGGTGTTCATGCAGTTTTGGGAAAGACCACAGTGGTGCTGTGCATAGGCTGGCCAGGATGCCACCTCTCCAACAGAGACTTTCAGGGTTCCACAGCCAACTGAAGTCAATGGAACCATTTACTGATTTATTTTACTACGTAAACCATTTTGTGAACTACTCCTGTGTAAATCTTAATAAACACCGGGCTCAGTGGCCCAGGGGTCTGACATGGTCTAAGGCAGTCTCATGTGGCCATGCCATTGTCCAGCTGTGGTGGCTGGAACTTTGGCCTGACTCTTTGGAGGAAGATAGGCCAGCCTGTAGTGGTGGTGATTTGGGAGCACGGTGGTTTTTGGCATCCCCAGAAAATTATGTTGGAAGTTTTCTGCACAATTGCCCAACAACTGCAGGTTTACCCTTTGATCACTTATTACCTTTCCATTTCTCTGCTCTGTTGCTGTAATCATTACAAAATCACTCTGCTCCAGGGCCCGTATTGCATTGTACCCAGCTTTGGAAAAATGGGTCACGATGCTTGGTTTGAGAAGGAGGGAAAGATAATCATTGCGCTGCCGCTTGATATTTATTAGAAGATAGGGATGGGATTGCCGGCTGGCTGTGGCAAGGAAGGTTCTTTTTCGGGGTTCAACGGAGGGTGGTGAAACTGGGAAACAGAGCTAATTGGCACCTCAGTTGGGAGTCCCTCTCCTAGCTGGCTGGCTTCTTTTTTAAAAAGTTTGATGGCAAGCCAACAATCTGTCTTTGCTCATGAGGTCTTCTCCTCAATAGGAGTTGGTGATGACAGAAGCAGATAGGTCTTTAGGATAGGAAATGGTTTTAACTGCTTCCCTGGAGCAGCCATTCTCTCCCAGGGGAACAGAAGAGTCACACACCAGCCAGGTGGGCTTGGTCTCAGGCCTCCGTCAAGGTCTCGGGTCTCCACCTCTGTCAAAGCTGCTTTTTAAGCTAATAATAGGCACAGCTGTGTGGCCTGGTTTCTGTGCTAGCTTGTCACGCTTTTGGTTTGGTGAAGAGCATACGAAGCTGCTTCCTACCAAATCTGACCACACTGGCTGGCAACGACTCAGGCAGGGATCCTTCCCAGTTTTCCAGAGACTGAACCTGGAACTTTCTACATGCCCGTCCATTGTTACCCTGTGCCACCGGGGTTAAGGGAGTTGGAGCTGAAGGATATTCCTTGGATTGAACCTCAGTGTCTCCCATTTTATAGGTTGAGCACTGTCTTTCTGTACAAGTGAGGTGGGCTGTGGCTATTTCCTCGTGGCCTTCTAGTGGACAGGACTGCTTTTTGTTTGGCAGGGGCAGAGAAGATGCACACAGACCCACAGTCTAGAGAGCTGTTGCCAGTCGATATAAACAGTGGCATCACTAGGGGGGGTGCGGCCTGCACCAGGAGACATGCCCGGGTGTGTGTGTGTGTGTGTGTGTGTGTGTGTGTGTGTGTGTGTGTGACACTACTAGTGACCAAATCACGATTTGTAGGAATTTTACCTTCATGTTATATATGATTCAATGTGCAATTTACAGCGGAATGCAATGAAAAAAACTGGAGTGAAATATCCCCATTCTATCAAAAATTAGGACCAAAAAACCAGAAAACAAAAATGCAATTGACTTATGTAACAAAAAGTACAATTTCCTTAACTCAGAATGGACCAGGGAGACTGATTGTTTAAAGAGCCAGTGAGGTGTTATTATGACACAGCATGGAACCAATAAGGAGTAGTAATAAGGTGAAATCCTCTGGGGTGTGTGTGACACAACTAGTGACCAAAATAGCTAAAATTGTGATCTGTAGGAATAATACCATCATGTTATATGCCAATTGATGTAATTTAGAGCAGAATGCAATGAAACAAACCACTTTGAAATCTCTATACTAGCAAAAGGTATGGCCAAAAACCAGTGGGGGCAGGGCTATGGTACATCACCATGCCCACCAACTGGGGCGCTGCCCCACCCACTGCATGGGAGGAGGTCCAGCAGGGGGTGAAGCACTGGCCCCCCATACCTGGTGATGCAAACCCTAGTGATGCCAATGGATATGAATGTGAGCTAGGTGGACCAAGGGCCACTCTTTTGTCTGGTAGTCCTACTTCCTATTTTGGAGTGCATACCTAAGTTTGTTTCTCCCCCCTCCACCAAACTGGCTAGCTTTCTTTCAAATCTGCTAAAAAAATTACTGTGATGGTGCTGGTGTAGCCCACCTTGAGGTCAAGCCATGACTCGCTTGGAGTCCAGTTCATTAGTTGGTCTTCATCGGTCCACTGTTGCAGATGCAGGACTGCTGCACCAGTTCCCCCACTCCACAGACCAGACAAGCCAGACTCCATTGTCTTGTGAGCACAGATCATTGCTCAGAATGCTGAGCTCCAAGTGATTCAAGCAGGGGGGTCTTGAAAGGCGCCTGGGAGATCAGTGCCTGGTTACTAGCCAGTTGGAGCTGGGAGAAAAATAGTCCTTCTCACCAAATGTGTTGATCCATTGGAAACCTCAGGGGGTCTTTTCGGAAGGCCTAAAGCAGTAGTCTTAAATCTTTTTTTTTATGCCACAACCGCAATAAAGTATGAGAGTGGGAACCCACCTTCAATCCCACCCCCCTCCCTGGACCCTATCTGCCCACCCCTGCCTCCATTGCTGCCCACTCACCACCCCTGTTGTGCCCTCCCAGCACTGTTTACTTTAGCCAAATATTCTTAATAGAGCAGAAAAAAGTTACCAGTTGCTAAGAACCTGAGCAGGACTGTGACAAATCGCCTGGTACCTGAAGGGGTACATCAGATGCCTCCCCCTTTCCCTGGTGGTGCTCTAATCCAGTGGCCTTCAACCTTTTTCATTCCCGTAAGTTGCCACGAACCCACAACTTTGTGACCCCATTGGGGTCCTCATCCCAAGGTTGAAGAACAGTGGCCTGAAGCATGTCGCCTGAGGCTTACAAGTAAGTCCACAAAAAGATTTTTCTAACTGGCTTGTTCACGCATTCTTCTGTACGTTGTGTAGGGCTCATTGACAGGCTGAAGGCATAAACATGGAGTTCTAATTACTGCAAGCATGATCACCTGCAGGTGATTCTAACTCACCACAGGTGAATTGCTCTTTTGGAGGTGCCAAAGCTGTTCCAGCCACCTCAAAGCTCCAGGTTTTAGCCATAGCTGAAAACCTACCAGCCCTCGGCAACCAAGTAAGCACTGCTTTACAAGCCCAGAGTCACCCATGGGCCTAGAGTGGTCCTATTCTCCTATTTTTCCAGTAGCATGCAGTGCTTGAAGATGGCAATCTTAAGCAGGTGAGGAGCAAGACGATCTGCACTTGAATGAAACTGTGGGGACAGTTTCACCTGGCTGCAGCAATGGTGCTTTGGAAGTATTGTGGCATCCTTAGTTCCCAACATTGTTGTGTTTTATCACCTTATCTGTAAGGCGTTTCCATCTTTCCATCTTTGATATTGGAACAGAACCCAACTATCCTGCCAGTATTTACACCTACAAAGTCTGCTGCTCTCTGAACAGTTTTGGAATATTTGCTTAACCGTCTTTGGCTTTTAATGTCCTTAGCAGTGTTTTGACCTTTTTGTGGAGGTGAAGGGGTTTTGGGAATGCTGTGATCCTGCAGTGTGTCGTGTTACACTGTGTCCATCACTCAAAAGCACTTGTGTTGTGAGCTGCATCGTTTTATATTGTGTTGTGCCAGTTGTAGCGTTGTGGTTAAGGGACCGAGGCACGAATTGAGCCTTTCCTGACTCGAATCTCACTTCCGCTGGGGACTCCCAAGCCACTCCCTCTCAGCTTTGGCCTTCCCCTTTTGCAGCACGAGGATAGTGCTGTTGTCTCACTTCGACAGGGTGGCTCTGAACGTTCCAAGAAGATAATTTATGTGAAGTGCTGAGAACCCTTGAAAGAGCTCCGTGATTTATAAAAGCCATCTTTATTACCACAAACTTTGCTGGAGAGTTCAAAGGGTGGTTTGTGATGTGAAAATTCCCAGGAACGGTCAGCCTGTGGTTCAGTACTTCTTTGCTCAGTGCATAGGCAGTTTGCAAAAAATATATTTGCCAAAATATATTGTACTTATTAAAAACAGATAAAAACTAGTCATATCAGCATCCTGGTTTAGACAAATCAACGAACCATGGATTGTAAATCACAGGTCAGAGGACCGCTGAGCCCTGCACTCTCTTCTTGTTCTTTTTTCTTCCTCTGTTCATGTGCACAGTTATGATAGAGCAGGGGTGCCCAAACCCCGGCCCGGGGGCCACTTGCGGCCCTCGAGGCCTCTCAATGCGGCCCTCAGGGAGTCCCCAGTCTCCAATGAGCCTCTGGCCCTCCGGAGATTTGTTGAAGCCCGCACTGGCCCAACGCAACTTCTTTCAGTGTGAGGGCAACTGTTTGACCTCTCGTGTGAGCTGTGGGATGAGAGCTCCCTCCACTGCTTGCTCTTTCACATCTGTGACGCAGCAGCAGCAGCAAAGGAAAGGCCAGCCTTGCTTTGTGCAAGGCCTTTTCTAGGCCTTGAGCTATTGCAAGACCTTCATTCAGTCATATAAGTTCATCTTTAATATATTCATTTATGCAAACTTATGTAAATTTATTCAAATTTTAAATGTAAATTAATTCTTTTATTCCCCGGCCCCTGACACAGTGTCAGAGAGCTGATGTGGCCCTCCTGCCAAAAACTTTGGACACCCCTGTGATAGAGGAATCATCCTTGGTTACCCTGCTGTTCCTTGCTGACAAGCTCCCTCTGTCAGCTCCCTCTGTCAGCAACTGTGGTTAAAAAGCAGGACTTGAAACCAGGGCTTGGTCATGGTTCCTATCCTGACTTGTAATCCACAGTTAAACCACATTTCCTGGGTTCAGAAAACATGCAGAAGTGTGGTTTTACACAGCAGGATTCCTTTGCATGTGAGGTGAGGAGGAAAGGTGAGAAGGAAGTGTGTGCACTTGCCACTCATCTGTTGCTAGTGTTTCTGTTATTAAAACTCGGTGGTTTGGTGGACTTTCCGAACCAGGCAATGGGCTCTTTCGCAGAACAACTAGAGTGTACCCCCCATTGTTCTGACATGGTAGAACATCTGATGGTGAGATGCTGAAGGCAAACCTGGCTCATTTCATCAGAACTTGCTTGTGAATTTCTTGGAGGAATCTGGAGGAAGGCATCACAGACAACCAGACTCTCAGGGCTGGTGCCTACCCTATATAGAGCTCCTCATTGACTGCTGGGAGATCTTTATGTACAGGTGCTTCTGGTCCCCACTCCACCCCTTCTTGCCCTTGCCCCTGTGTAAGTCATGCTCCTTTCGTGGGCCCCACTCCAGAGAGAGCCTCCTCTCCATACCAGGTTGCCTTGCCAGGTCTGCCAGAAGGTTGCTGCAGCTGCAGCTGTGTTGCTGTTATTGGCTGGTTGTCTGGAGGGGGAGGGGACATCAGTGACCCAGGCACCTCTTAGTGAACCTGGAGGTGACTGCTGCATTGGGCACTGATAGGGTCAGCTGGCTGAGCTCACCCAGCTGGACCAGCAGCATCTGCGTTCTTGCTTCAAGGAGGTTTCTCTGGCTGGACTGCCTGGTGACAGACTCAGTTGGGCCGCAGAAGAGACCTTCACCGGATGGCCCACGGGGGCCAGAAGTGAAGATCACCCCAAACACTATTATTCTTATTACTTTAATATTCCCCCTTTATTAGTGAACGAAAAAACAATGATACAATAACAGTGCAAAAACAACAAACATAAAAATAATTTAATATGTATTTTATTTTACTTTATTATAATTTAATAAATTATTTATATAGCACCATCAATGTACCTGATACTTTTATTTGTTTGTTTTAAGAATTACATGGAATTGATCAATAGAAAATTATTACTGAAGTGAAGGAGTGGTGGTGGTGGTTTGCCTCCCTGGCTTCCCCCCCCTCCCCACAGGGCAGATTGTATTTCTGTAGCGATTGTAGGAGGGGAAGGCAGCCAGCTTAAAAGGTGTCACCAGGTAGAGGTGGCCATGACAATTTTAGGCTTTGCTGGCTGTCTTCCTTCTTACTTTACACAGAGCGAGAGTCCCTGCCCCAAGGGGCTTGCCATCTAGATATTGACACAAGGGAAAGAGTGTGTGTATTTCAGTATTGCATTTGTGTATGTATTTCAGTATTCTGCTTAAACTTAGTTATAGTAGGCAGTGGAAAATGTGAGTTTTAAGAAGGGATTTGAAGGGGCTAATACAGGAAACATCGTGGCAAAGACTTCCAGGTGGCAGTTTCTGACACTTAAAACTTTCTGTGTATCAAAACAGGTGTGCCAATTGGTCATTTCCCTGCCCTGCACAAGATTATCAAATCTAATAGTGTAAAAATGAGAGAGAATAATGCACACGTAGCCTCCCAAAACAATGAATGAGGCAACAGCAAGAAGATTCTTTAGAGCGTGAATACCGTTGTCCTCATTTGACGTCTGTTTAAGCTCTGGTTGTGTGAGCTACAAGTTGTCTTGCCGATCTCCCTTCTGAATATTACCAAGGTGATTTCATGCCAACCTAACAAATGACTGAACAACAGCACAGTCTCGGCTCAACCAACAAGATCGGTCTAGAACCTTTCCCCCCCTTTATTTCTCTAAATCTGCTTTGGGCTGGTCTATTTTTCTCCTATAGTAGTCTTTATTGGGTGAGGCAGTTCCTCCCAGGACAGTGCAGGGGGTACAGTAAATCCTACTCTTTCACCAAGACTCTTCCTGCTTCTTATTTGTCAGAAAGAGGTGAGAATGTAAACTTGCTCTTTTAGTTCCGTTTTGCAATTTTTTTAACCTTCATCTAATCAAGACAAACAGACAAAAAAGTCAAGGAGGGAATAAGCTGGTGTGTTGTATCAACTGAGACTGGACTGTGGATCAGGAGTTCCCTGGTTCATGCCTCACCTCTGTCATGATCTCACTTCTGTCATGAAGTCACTGAATGGCCTTAGGCAAGGCTTAAGTCTTCCCTCTTGGCCTCAGTCTTCCTCCTCTGTCATATGGGGATAATATATTTACCTTGACAGGGTTGTTATAAGGACAACATCACGGTAAAACAAAGGAAGCACTTTGAACACTCAAAAGCCCCATACCAATGTTTGTTTATTATTATTGATTTATTTCCAGACTGATTAATTTGGAATAGAAGAGTGTGATTTTTGTGTCCGAGCATTCCTTGAAGCAGAAGCCCATTTGGCTCCCTGCCTTTCAAGTCAATCTGTCACGTAGGTTGTGGCTCTCAGCTCCTGGCCGAACAGTCCCGTCAGTTGGTATGACATTTCCAGAGAACACTAAAGACACAATCCCAAAGGAAACCGACTTCCCCAAACTTCCATGGTAGGTTAATGTTTGGAGCTTGGCGCCAGTCCGTTCCAGCCAGGAAATCCAGCATTTAACTGCTGCCTTGCTGTCCGCAGGAACCTAGGGAGGTTGAAATGTTGGCAGTGAAGGGCTGGAATGGCTCCCTATGGGGGTGGGGGGTGGGACTGAGAAATCCCAGGTGGGCATTTTGATTTGTTTGCAGTAGTACATGTGCCCCCATGCTCTGCACTGCACACTTTTGTTTTCTCTGGTGAACGTATATGGGCTGTGGCAGGTGCAGCCTTAGGAAGGGGCATCTCTTCTTCCAATCCTGTACAGATACACTCATCTTGTTCTTCCACTGTGAAATGTGTTAGCCAGCACAGCTGGAACTTTGCTGATGTTGTTTCAAAGCAGACCCTTTTGCTGGTTGGTCTGTTGTTCCTTGCATTTTGGGACTACAAATTGTCCCACACCGAGTATCTCTGAGTTCCACATGGCTGGAAAGAAGAAAATGTGTTGGTATCTTTTTTTATTCTTTACCATTTCTCTCTCTCTCTCTCTCTCTCTCTCTTTCTGTGTGTGTGTGTGTGTGTGTGTGTGTGTGAAGGATACGTGCGTTAAGGCAGAAAATATTTACAGGTCTTATAGCTGAAGCGCAAACAGGAAAAGCCCTTTTCTTAAAAAAAAAAAAATTAGTGAGTGTTGTGGGTATTCAAAACAGGGATTGCCATGGAAACGCCACAATATTTGCTGAAATTGACACAAAGGAGGTTGCCAGTTGCAGGGTTCGGGCTTCCACTGGGCTGCGTTTTCTTTGGCCCGGGCATCTCCCGCAAATTAATCTTGACAGCTCTGCTTCAGTTTTTTGGAAAGGCAGAAACATGTTTGCAGCGGTGAGATCAGGAAACGAGGCTGTTCCCTGCGACATTGTCGTCTGCTTCTTAGACTCAAGACTTTCTCTGAAGTGTGATTTCTGCGTCCCCTGCAAGCAAGCAGGAGGGTCCCAGCTTTAAGAAGCTGCGGCTCTGGCCTGGAGCTACCAAGGGGGGTGAAAGTCTATTTCTGTCTGTTACTGATGATGATGATGCAACACCTCCATTCTCAGCAACTATTCTTCTGGAGACCCGTTCTGAGGAAGCAGCAGCAGGAGGGGCCATGCTGTCCAAGTCCAGTTTGTAGCTTCTTGGAAGCAGCTGGCTGGGCCATTGCGGGAAGCAGGGACAAAGATAGACCCTTCTTCCACTGTCGCTCACCTGCAAGTGGTATTCAGAGGAACCACCACCTCTGGACCTGAGTGTAACATGTAGCCATTGACAGGCCTGGCCCCTGTGAATTTGTTCACCTGGAGTTGTACTAGTTGATCTCTCAGGTCTCTTCCAACACTTAACATTCTGTGATTACATATTTTCACTTAGTTTTTTTTAAAAGGGATGTATAAATATTTTTAATACTCTCACCCACTCCCGCCTACATCCGCAGTTGATGCTCTTTTACATACTGACAGAATTGTAGAATATCTCAGCAGAAAAGGGATTCAAGTTGCTGAAATCAAGGCTGTTCATGCTTGCAGGTGAGTAGTGGCCCCAAGTGACCCCTGTATAGCCACAACATAATAAATATTTCTCCCATTTCTGAGAAATCCTCCCCCCAACTCCAACAAGAGCTTTCAGATCACCACTTAGGGCCCAATCCTATCCAACTTTCCAGCACCATCACAGCCACAGGGCAGCCCTGAGGTAAGGAAACAAATGTTTCCTTATCTTGAGAAGGCCTCCATGATTGCTTCCACTGCACCAACCCAGTTTGTAGCTTCTTGGAAGCAGCTGGCTGGGCCATTGCGGGAAGCAGGGACAAAGATAGACCCTTCTTCCACTGTCGCTCACCTGCAAGTGGTATTCAGAGGAACCACCACCTCTGGACCTGAGTGTAACATGTAGCCATTGACAGGCCTGGCCCCTGTGAATTTGTTCACCTGGAGTTGTACTAGTTGATCTAGTTGATCCCAGCTTTCCAGTGCTGTTACTGGCCATTCTGGGGACACAAGGCTGTTGCTCAGTGGAACAATTTTGATTTCAGCATCAAAGTCCCTTTCAGCACTGTCATTCTGTGATTCTATCAGTATATAAAATAGAATCACGGAATTCTATTGATCAGCATATATCCCCTGGGGGCTGGGGCTAAGAATAGGCCCTCAGTTTGGCTGTACTTGTCGTAAGAGGCGACTAAACAGCCACCGGGTAGATGGGACTCGTCAGCCTAGGAAGGCAGCTCATCTAAGAGAAGGAAACTCTGACCTCAAACCTCCACTGCCTTGTGGCTACATCCAGTTGTGGAAAAGGCTTCAGGAGTCAACCTCGAGGCAAAATTAGGAGCCGGAGTCCCTTAGGCAGTTCATGGCTGAACACAGTCACGTTCTGGCAACTCCTGCGACGCCGCTGGAACCAACCGTATTGGCTTCTGCCTTTCCATTGGACCATTCCAGCGACGTGGAGGGGGGGATTTGCTGCATGGGTAACAGCCTATCCTCCATAGTATCCATAGGTATCCATAGGTATCCTCCATAGGTATCCTCCATACCTGCATGGGTAACAGCCTATCCTCCAGTGGCTTCGCGCACTGGAGAGGACACTCCAACTTCGCCATACGGCGTCGGCACAACACGGGAAGCAGCAGTTTACCGGTTATAAGTCTTTGCTCGATTGGCGTAGAGCATGACGCCAGGGGCTGCTTCCGACGGTGGGAGAGATCATTGCATCTCAATGGGCAGCTAAGGGATTGTCACTCCCGGATTGGCCTTTTCAGCCACACTAGACGCTGTGCCAGAACCACCTTTCAGAGCGCGATACCATAGTCTTTCGAGACTGAAGGTTGCCAATAATTGATCAGCATATAAAATAGCACCAATGTGTTTGGGGTGGGTGGTAGGAGATACTGTCTTAGTGAATTCACAGATGGCTTCTTGCTTAGGGGTACCGATTCCTTTGCATGCCCTTGAATGTGGTCTAGTTTCTGGTACCTTGCAGGGAAAGACCCTTCGCTCAACACTTTGGCTCTGCTGCCAGTCAGTGTGGGCGATCCTAGGCCAGAGAGACTTGTGGATCCGATAAGGCAGTTTCATGTGATGCAGGTATGTTGCCGGGGATGGATGGACAGGAAGGGGAACACCAGCTGGTGTAGCGGAGTGGCAAAGAGACTGTGCTCCAATTGCGGACTTTCCTAGGTGGAATCTCAACTCTGCCTCACGGCTCATGCTCGCCATCTCCCTTCAGCATCAGTCTTCCCAGCTGCAAGAGTGGGATAAGATGACTGGTCTTGTAATACTTGGAAGGATTTGCATCAAGATAATTCTCGCAAAGCACCATACAAATGTGAAATGTTCTTGCAGCACAATCCTATGTATGTTTACTGGGAGGTAGTCCCAATCTGGTCATTGAGGCTTCCTCCCAGGAAGGTGTGTGTATACAGATGTCAGCCTTGGTGTACTTGCCCCATGTGAGCCCCTCCAGCCCAGCACATCAGACCTTTCTACAAGGCCCTGCTTCTGAGTCTGTCCTCTGAAGACACTGGTGATCCTCCCTGAGGAGGAGATCCTTCTCTGTATTGGACCCAGCACTGTGGAACTCTCCTCCAAAAGCATCTTCCCCCAAGAGCTTCTTCCCTGCTGACTGTCTCACATTATGAACTCATTTCCCCCCATGACCTACTATGGAGCTGCTTCTTCATTTCTCTTTTGCCTTTACCAGGTGGTTTGTTTCACTTGTGTGGTTTTTGTGATAGTTTCCTGTATTTTTTCTCCTTAAGGATGTAACCCATCTTTGACATGAATACAGAAAAACAGCACATAAATTTAAAGAAATACAATTTCAGGGATTAATATTTGTTTTTCTCTTCCTAAGGGCAAAGGGACACCACTGAGAATAGGGAACCTAACAGGCTTCAGCTGTGTCCTGAAACACCCTGGGAGGGGTCACTGATCTTGACGCCCCTCCTCAACGTGTCATTTGGAATGGACTTGAAGCCCAGGGACTTCTGGCTACAAGGTACCCACAGTCCTGAGTGCTCAAAATGCTTTCTATTTTTTTTCCACCTTTCACTCTATTTGATTTTGGTTGCCTTTCTTGAAGGGGATGTTTGCGTTGCTTTCAGTGGCGTACTAAGTGCTAGTGTGGCATGGTGGCTAAGAGACTGAGGGCCAAATCCTATCCTGTTTTCCAGCACTGGTGCAGACGTGCCAAGGAGGATTGAGCTGCATCCTGTGGTAGGGGAGCAGTCACAGAGACCCCCTTCAGGTAAGGGAACATTTGTTCCCTTTCCTCAGGGCTCCATTGCGGCTGCACTGGCACTGGAAAGTTGGATAGGATTGGCCCTGAACTGTAAATTGGGACTTGCCCAGTCTGAGGCAGGTCTCTCTCTTCTCTCTCTCTCTCTCAACCTCAGTCTTTTCCATCTGCATTATGGGCACAATAATGCTTGCCTCCATTTCGGATTCCTATCAAGTGTTTTGCACTCTGCAAATGTATTATACCAGGGGTGCTCACACTTTTTTGGCCCGAGAGCTACTTTGAAACCCAGCAAGGCCCGGAGATCTACCAGAGTTTTTTTTACAGTGTTCGCGCCATCATAACATATAACATTTATGTGTACAATGTATGTTGGTGTACCTTGAGCCCCACTGAGTATAACAGGACTTACTCCTGAGTAGACATGCCTAGGATTAGGCTGTGAGGCTGCAATCCTAGCCACACTTACCTGGGAGTAAGCCCCATTGAGTACAATGGGCCTTACTCCCAGCATTTCCTCCCAGAGGCACCTGAAGGGGGGGGTCGGCACTCTGCGATCTACTCATTTTGCCTCGCGATCTACCGGTAGATCGCGATCCACCTATTGAGCACCCCTGTACTATACAAATTCTAAGTATTTAATAAAAATATGTCAGTATAAAACATTATAAAACTAATATAATAATTACAAAAGTCTGTGGCCACAACTACAATGACCAGAGATCACAAAAAACAGAGTGCTGTTGAGAAGTGCAGCCATGTGGCTTGCTCCCCCAGCTGGGGCATTTGACTTGCAGCCTCCCATGTTTCCCTGCCCCCCAAGGCCACATCGTTGGCTTGTATGGGGAACATCTAACGTTCTTCTAGGACATGGGGAAGTTATTTTTTAAATGATGGAGAAAGAGCAGGGAGCTGGCTGCTCAGGTGCTATTTTGGTTTGGCCTCCGTTTAAACTGGTTCAGCTGTCATGGCTCTGGTCACTGCAGTTTCATGAAGGTTCAGAGATGTCTCTATTAGACATCTAATAGCTCAGAATTTCTCAAAGTGTGATTTGGGACCCACTAGGTGGGTCACGAGCCAATTTCAGGCGGGTCCCCATTCATTTCAATGTGTATTTTATTTTTAATATATTAGACTTGATGCTACCATGGTATATGGTATATTTGGAGAAATGTGACAGATCCATACTTCTAAGAGGCTACTATGTATATGTTTTTAACAATGATTGTCAATGGGGTTTACTCCTGGGTAAGTGTGGATAGGATTGCAGCCTTTGAGAAATTTTTTTAAAACAGTTCAGCAACTGCTTGGGAGGGTTTTTCTTTATTTGAAATAATTTTTAAACTTATTGTAAACTTTAAATTTACTTAATTAATGAATTTAATTTGATTTGGTTGTATGGGAGGTGTTAAAAATTTCCTGCTTGATAATGTCACTTTCGACCATGGCATCACTTCCAGGTTAAAGGCATCACTTCTGGTAGATCTCGACAGATTGTCACCCTAAAAAGTGGGTCCTGGTGCTCAAACATTTGAGAACCACTGCCCTAGCCCCCTTACAGAACTACAGTACCCAGAGTGCTTTGGGAAGGAGCATTGACAATAAACTGTTTCATGATGCATATGTATTTCTAAATTCTGTGACTAAGGGTTTGTTGTGCAAGGCTTACTGTGGTATAGTAAACCCTTTTATTGTGACTTGCTTGTGCTTGATATTTGGACATCCCTCCCCTCACCCAACATACATGTACCACACATCAAACTTGCATGTGGATCTTGAATATCTAAGCATTAACCATCATTTGCCTTATCCCTCACTTGTCCCTCCATAAGCAGCTGGGCTCACACTTCTAGCAAGAGTGAATGTTGAGTTGTTGCTTCTGCCTATAATCCAAATGTGAGGGAACCCTCTGGGGATTGATTTGAACCTGGAGGTTCTGCTCACCATTGCAAGAGGTCACTTGGCCAGTGAAAAGGATGTACTACTTCAGGCAGCGTAACTTGCTTGTGGAATTGTCTAGCCAAGATGTGGTGATGACCTTAAATACAGGGTTAGACAAGTTCAGGAGGAAGAGGCCACAGTTCAATGGTGGGAACCTATGTCTGCAGAAGGTGCCAAGTAAGGCTGGGAAAAAGAAATTCTGAAATCCATTAGAGCTGCTGCCTGTCAGTGTTGACAGTATTGACCTTGGTGAACCAAGTACAGCAGGTCCAGATTTTCAAGAACTGCTCTGCTACATAGTTCAGGGTAAACTGAGGGAAAACAGGAGGGTCTGGATAGTTTTGATGCCTTGGGAACGCATGTGTATAAATGCAGCTTGCACAGCTTTGTCGCTTTGTTACCTGGCATTTGTGCTAGATGGTGCTAGTCTGGCAAGGGTTTCTTTCAGCCATGTCACATCTCCAGTCTTGAGCCAGAAGCTTTTGGTGGTTTCTCTGAAGGGATTGTGAGACTCCCTGGTGTTGGGGCGTTGGTGCTGGACACCTGGCTGTTGAGGCACCAACTCTTCAATTATGAGATAAGTATATGCTCAAAACATGTTTGGTGAGTTGTAGCAGAATATGGGAGTGAATTTGGAGTGAATACAACTCAAAAACATGCCAGAAATGCAGCAATATCAAACATCTTGATTGATGTTCTAGACTAGAGCTTAAGGAGAAGATATGTGGTACAGTCCCTTCCTAGGATTACACAGGGAGGAGGAGTGCTTGGAGCACTGATATCAGAGAGCAGCAGATGGGCTCCTCGCTCAGCTCCCTTGGTTGGAGGGGTCTGTTTTTGTTCTTGTTTTTCAGATGGGAAGTGTCCAAAAATGGTACGTCCTGCCTTCGGTCTGAGGCAGGCAGTCCACTCTAGGATATTGCCACCTCGTTCAGCTGGATATGTAGACTAGCCTGTGGCCTTAAAATTGCTCTGAGGCAAGCCACCATTCCCTCAGCAATAGCCTCACACTTCCCCACCGCTGTCTGCAAGATGGGGATAGCATCCCTATTCTACCTTGCTGTGGTGTTGCGTGGATCACTGTTAATCCTTGAAATGGGCTACATAAAAGCATTGCGTGGTTGTTGGGGGCTGCCTGGCCTTGCCCATCTCAACATCATGGCTCTTTGGTATGCAGCCTGCCTCATGAGCTATTCTGAGCCATGTTCCTGAGGCTGAGCCCTCAAAGAGTTGCTTGGGCTAAGAGCTTTTATTTTTTGGCGTGGCTCTGCAAGGGGAGGATGAGGTGGAAGACGCGGAAGGCTCCTCTAGGCCGCCAGCCTGGTTGTCGCATCCATCTGCTCAGGTCCTGCCATTCGGCCAATCCATATTGTCAACATATTGCCTGCCATATGGATCAACTCAGCTCTCCAGGAACGCTTGGGAGATCTGACCTCTAGTGTGACAAGATTGAAGCATGAAGGACAGGGCTGACAACAGCCCTTGGGTCTTGGAGTGTGAAACTGCGTTCCAGCCACTTCTTTGCTCTTCGCGGCATGCACTTGTGTTTTTTCTCTCTCTCTCTCTTTCAATTTCCCCTCCCCCATTTTTCCACATCCTTGGTCTGTATTGGATCAGTGACCTTCACTCATAACCAGACCGGACAGTTCTAAACTGCCTCCCCCAGGCCTTCAATCAGATGCTTGGTTGATGGCTACAGAGAGCAGAGCGGAGGGAAGGAAGGAAGGAGTGTCAAGGAAAGAGAGAGAAGTTTACATATATGTAGTAAGACCCTGCAGTGTCCAGTCTCTGGGTCCCGTTAATGGCCTGATCTTGAGAAAGCTGGAGCTCTTGCAGGGAGACTCTTTGAGGATTCTCCAGTCCCAGTAGACTCCTCTATAACAAGGTCCTGCAGCTGCATTCAGCCTATGTCCTGCAGTTACTGCAGTTACTCCATGTTCTTCCCCCTGTTCTCTCTCCCTCCTCTTTCTTCTGTCTCCCTTATGTCATTTTTGAGATTGTAAGCAGGGACCTCTCTTATGTCATTTTCGAGATTGTAAGCAGGGACCCCAATTTTCGAGATTGGGGCAGGGACCTCTCAGTCTTGGTAAAGCACCATGTACATGGGTTTTGCATTTATTTAAGATACTTTTAAAGCCACTTTTCTATTCTGAAAAAAAATAAATGGCATATAGTAAGAACAAGAGAAGAAATAGAAGGCCATTCAAATAATGAAAGTAACTAATGAGACTATGGGCGCAATCCTATCCTGCGCCGGAACAGGCAAACTAAGAGGCTTGCGCTGTATCCAGTGCAGGATAGGGTCCCAAAGTGGCTCAGCCAGAGGTAAGGGAAACTTTTCCCCTTACCTCCGTGTAAGCACCCTGGCCCCTATGGGTCTCCTCGGACTTGTGCCATCTCTGGAGGTGATACAAGTCTGAGGAGAGCAGAGCGGTTTTAAGCCGTTCTTGAACTCCCAGGGAACGAGGATTGGGATCTGGCATAACTGCCAGGTTCCAGCCCTGCCTACCGCTTCCTTCCTTCCTACCGCCCCACGTGCTTCCGCGGGTGCCTGCCCCCACGGCCACCCACTGCCCGCCCTTCTCCCACTCCGGAACACCTCCTCCCTGCCTTCTCCCCATCTACCCCAGATCCTTGTGTTGGCCCAGCTGGGCCAATGCAAGGCTCACCGTGCAAGCTGCCACAGAGGCTGGATTCAGCCTCCATGTGCCAGTGCAACTCTATGCGCTTGGCGCGGCTTGCTCGTGAGGAGGCGCAAGCATGCTTTACAGCACATTTGCAACCCTCCTGGGCTGGCACAAGTCCTCTGGATTGCACCCTGTGGTAGATGGAAATGGCACTAAGAGGAACTAAAAGCAATAGTTTCTAATGAAGTAAAAAGTCTTTGCCTCGAAACTGAAGGACGGGAGCATTGGCACCAGGCAGGCCTTCCAGGGGAGGTAATACCAGAAGTAGGGCACTTTGACTGATAGATAGGTAAAATCATATTGGTTCACGGGGGACCAAGGATTAGTGTGCAGGGCCCATCAAAGTCCCTTTTAGTCCCCCCAAAATTCAGATTCTACCTCTGAGAACTAGAAGCTTTATTTTTAGAAGAGCAAGCAAAAGTGTGTGGTATTTCTGCAGCTGCCCTAGATTTGGTGTCATGCTTGCCAGGTCTGTACAGCTCGTGTTCCAGGAACCTTATCTAGAAATTCCTGTCCTTCCCACAGACATTAATACCTGCTATTTGTCTGTTTATTGAGTAGTTGCCTATGTTATTGCAAAATGAAAAGGCAAGGATGAGCCTTCCGTGGCAGTGATGTAAGAGGCCTAGTTTCATCCTCATCACGAGTTCAGTCTGTGAAAGCAGAACAGCTTTCAGCAAAGTAAAACTGGCAGTTGCTGCCCTTTTGAGGGTAAGATCATTGACAGGAAGCACAGACTGGACAGTTCCAGGGTAAAGATCTAGATCCTTATATAGGGCAGCCTACCGGCCCACTGTCACTTGCTGTTCCCCACTTATAAAATAGGTGCAACTCATTAGATGTCTTTGTGCAATTCTGCTGGCCAGTTTTGAAGTTTTGTGTGTTGTGTGGCTTGATATACCACATCTTGGAGACAGAGTTGTCCTTGTACTTGCACAGACAGGTCATCCCAGGATATGGCTAATCTGACTGTCACAGTGGCTCCACCCTCTGAGCCATTATCTTGCATCTGGCTCCAGTCCCACAGTGGCAGCAGTTGAGGGACGCCAGAGTTCTAGTGTAAGACATGGTAGATCCCACAAACCTGAAGTCTCTGACCCTGAAAACCCAACTTTTCCATGAAGGCTTTGGCACCGCAGCTTAATCCCCATTCCCTACTGTGACTCCATGTGAGCATGTCACTGAAACAATTGTCTACCCCGATCCCCATCCACTCCCTCCATTGCCCCCTTATGTGCCAACATCTAGACTGTAAGCTCCTCAGAGCAAGGATTTGTGCTCTTGTATTGAAATACTCACCTCTGTGCCTCACCCCATCTCCATCCCATTTCCTTTCCCTTCCCTTCCCCCCCTCTGGGACCCTGTGTTTTTATCTTATGGTGAAGTGCTACCACGTACTAATAATAAATAATTAAAAGCAGCAGTAATACCCAAAGCACATGCAAATAGCCTGGTGCCTTAATGCAAAGTCAGTCTCTGCTTCCTTTTCAAGAGTTTTTCAAATCCTGAGTCAGCCCAAAAAGCCCAAGACTTGTTCTGTCCTAAAGAAGACAGAAGCAGAGGCAAGCAGTTTGTTCTGTCCAGACTCAGAAAAAGTAAATGTGTTCAAAAAAGTGAGCCAAAAGAAAAAACAGTGCTGAGTGTTTTGCCACATCTGGCTGAAAAACTCAGCCTGTCTTGCATTTGGGGCCTTCGATAGCAAAATGTGCAGGTTGCTTTTTTTCAGGATGCTGGTGCCCTGTTGAGAAATGCAGTTCTGAAAAATATGTTGAAGAACATGGGAAAGTTTAAAAAAAATAAGCACACATATCAAAAAAGAGCAGCCAGGCCTTCCATCCCCAGAGTGTCCACCCAGGTGGCTTACAACAATCACAATCAAGAAAACATTTGTAAAATGCCTGTGCATCCCATAAAATAGCAATAAAATTGGAATGGCAAGAGAAGGGTGTTATTGTCAAGAAGTCAGTCTAAACAGGTAGGTCTTAGCAAGGCTTTAAAAGTGTCAGGCTTTAAAACACCCTCCCTAAGTAGGCCTGCTGTTTAAGCCTACCTAGGGAGGGTGTTTCTTGGCCCTGGTGTTGCTACCAGCATGAATTAATTTAGGAGCCTGGGTGTTTGTGAAGGATGGCTCAGTCCCTGAGTCTGTGCCTTAACAGACTACAGTAGTGTATTAGGTATTTTAAAAAAGGAGCTTGCACACCCCAGTCTTTTAAACTTTAGTTATAATATTTTAGCTTTCTGAGTGGTGTTGGTACTTCTCTTAAAAGAGGAGAAGGACACTGAAAAAAGCAATTTGGGGCCCTAATAAAAACTGGGGTATGTCACCCCAGCTACTCTGAAGTTACCCATAGTGGCACTCTTGTGTGTGTCATCAGAATTGAGGATCCAGCTCAGTGAAAGACTTCCTTAGTTAACTTGTTCATGTTTAGAATGTGACATTGGTTAAATGTGACGTAAATACATCCATTGTCTACTCTGGGGCGTGTTTACTGTAAAACAGCGGTTGTGTGGAGGCCTGATCTGGAACAGGACTGTGGGCCAGAAGTGAGCCAGATTGTAACTCTTTGCCTTCATGCTGACTTCCTTCCAAAAAATCCCCCCCACCCAGGCTGCTGTGAGCCACTAAAAGTACCATTTGCAGCTGGGAGTGATTTCATTGGAAGAGAATGGGTTGATTGCCCCCCACGTCTGCACTGTGATTTCCCCAGCATGAAGCTACTATTTTACAGAAGAAAAAAACCTCAAACTGGACAACACACTTCATGTTGTACCCTTTCCCTAGAGTAGGGTGATGAGAGATGGAGTTTTCCTCTTTTAACCTCCCCCCAGTAGTCCTTCTATAATCATGTGAACTGTAGAGTCTCCCTTGCATGTGCACATTTAAGGCTGCAATTTTCCAGCAGTGGCTTCCGGGGTTCCTTAACGAGAAGCTCAGTAATGGTGGGCAACCTGCCCTCCAATACAGCTTGCTTGTTGCTGCCTGTCTGCTGGAGAACATTGCATGTCTTCTAGGCTACACAGTCTATTCAGGGTACTACCCTATCTGAGCTGAGCATGAACCCTAAAATGCTTCCCACAGCCCAACACAACCCAAGGGCTCTTTGACAAATGTGGGTGGGGGCCTAGCTCAGTTGTAGGGCTCATACTTTGCATGCAGAAGATCTTGGCAGCTCCACTGAAAGGAGTTAGGACCAAAGGCCCTGAGAAGGACCTTGGCAAGCTGCTCTTAAATTGGATTGGGCGGCACTGGGCAGGATCGATCAATGGTTTGACTTGGTATAAGGCACCTTCATGTACTCGGGTATGCAATGATGTGTGCAAAATGTTTGACCCTTGGTGGACCTCTCCCTGCATCTGCTGTCTTGCTCCCAATTGCTCATCCCTTCTCTGTACAGCAGTGGTTCCCAAACTCTCTAGGAGTTCAGGAGCCACAGGGGGAAGGGGTGGATGCAGCAACATGATTCCCAGGATCATACCACTGCCAGGGGTGACAGGGGCTTTGGTTTATTTAGTGGCAGCGGCAGCAGCCTTCAAGGAGTGCAGGAACCCCCGCGGAAGCCTCAGAAAATGCAGCCCCGGGTGTGGGTCACAGTCTTTATTTTTGCATTTTCTGAGGCTTGGGGAGCCCTGCAGAAGCTTCTGCAGGGCTCTTCACACCCCTAGGAGGCTGCTGCTGCTGCCAATAAGTAAACGAAACCCCCTGAGGCCCTGGCAGCAGCAGCATCTGGGTTTGCGTCACTCCATTCCCCCCTTCCCATCCTATGAAGGGCAAAGACGGAGCTCCTCCGGCTGGGGTGTCATGAGACCCCGATTTGAGAACCTCTGCCTTACCAGCTTGCCTGAAAGAAAAGCCATTTTTCTCTTATTTCCATGTCTTTTTCTTCCCTGCCGCCCCCCACAAATACAACTTGCCCTTTCCCTCTCTAGAAATGGGGGAAATTCTTGCCGTCTTGCCCTGGGAAACACCTGGGTTGCCCCTTGCTTTGGGACAGGGGTGCCCATTAAGGTAACCGCTGCTTGCTGGCCCTGTGCTGGAGGGGGGCTGGGGGTATGATGGTGGCAGAATGCCTCTTCAGATTAATCAGCCTGTGCTTTTCCGGAAATGTTAATGGGGAAAAGCAATTAAAGTGCCCCCCCTTTCCCTCCCCTTTTTCTAAGTAATCTATGTTAAGAGCTGGTAATGAAGGTTTAGTGTCATTGTAACTCCGTATTTCAGCTTCACCGGTTTGAGTCAAAAGCAATCTGAAACTGGGAGCGTGTTGGGCTTAGGTTGGCAGTGGGGGGTCGGAGGAGAGCTGGTCCTTGGAAGCAGTCGTAGCTGGGCTTGCTGCAAGCCCGAGGCTGTGGTGCCCCAGGCTTGGGAGCGCCTTCTGTCTCCATGCCCGTGGACATCCGGGGGCGGCATGCATCTTGCAGCCTAGGAAAAGGCTCTTGTACCACTGCCGCATGTGTGAATGCATGTTGTCTATCTCGATTTGCAGGAGCTCTCCAGCATTTCAGGAGGGGGTCTTTCCCAGCAGGGGCTCTCCCACAAGCTCTGGCCCCTCCTCTCCCCTCCCCTCCCCTCCCCTGGGAAAATTGACCAACACTGTGTTTGTCGGGGAAGTAGAATTTCAAGCAGAATAAAATTTTGTCAGGGGAAATAGAAGAAAATGGACTTCGCATGTCAGTGAAACCAGGCAAAGGGGCTGCATCTTGCAGGTCCAGGGGTTAAGTCTTGCCTTTGGCACCAAACAGTGCAGTGGAAATGTAGGAAATAAGAACAGTGCATGTCAGTTTCCCGAAGAAGACTGATTTAGGACAGGCAGATCTGTAGGGAAAGTTGCTTTTTAAAGAAAACATATTTAATTCTTGCATCTTGGGAGACGAGTCTGGTGCTAACCTGTGAAACAAAAAACCGCCACGGTCTCCTTATGCCTGTTTGTTCTCAGTGCCTGCCAAGGCCTGGCGTTCCCCAAGAGTAAGCCGCCGAAGAAGGCGGGTGGCAGCCCTCCACCCCAGCATGATGGCGGTCACAAGAAACGTAGCCCTGTCCCTTTAAGCAGCCACACGCCGGGCCTCATGCCGGCCTGTTTTATCTGAGGTCCCACCGCATGTTATTCCAGGGCCGATCCGCTTTAACTAATTAATAATCTGACAGGAGACACCCGAGGGATTAGCCGCTGAGACAAGTCAGGCCAAACCCCCAGCAAATGAGTCCCGTGCTCCCTGGAGGCTCTGGGGGTGACATTGGGGAAGGGGGGTGAAGGGGTCGCTGCAGGGGTGGGGAAGCTCTGAAGGGAATTTACAGCACCTGGGAGGAGGGAGAGATGGAAGTTTATGAGAAGTAAACGAGCAGGTCAGAAGGGCGGCCTGGGGAGTCGGGATGCATGCGGGTGAGAGGAGGCCATCGCTCAGTGAGATGGCCTCTGCTCTGCACACACTGGGCCCTGGGTTTGATTTCAGGCAGCATCTCCAAGTAGGACTGGGACAGCCCCCCCCCCCCAGTCTGAAACACTGGAGAGCTGCTGCCAGCCAGTGCAGGCAGACCTGGGCTGGGTGGACTGAGGAGTGCCTGACCTACAGAAAAGCAGCTCCCCGTGTGGATGTGAGGCTGTGCCAAGCTTAAGATATCTTCTTAATTTATATTTATAACTTACTCATCATGTTTGTCTGTTATCCTTCCACTGCAGAGCCTCTGGGTGGTGTTTATTGTGGCACCTCTCTTATACATATGAAATTTGACACAGAAGAGACAATGAAGGGAGGGTTAGGCCATGGAGGCAGGAGTAAAGCATTGATGAATGTGTACAAGAGGGCAAGTTCTTGCCCCAAGGGGCTTACAGTCTAAAAACAGACACAAGGTGACTGCAGAAGAAGGGGAGGGAAGTGGGAGCAGGGGGATTTTTGCGGGAATGAAATGCCGCCCCCATTTTCACCGATACTTTGTGGATGGTGAAAGTGGGAAGGGGGGTTATCACTTTAGTGGGTGCAGCCCCAAAGGTGACAAGGTTTCAGGGGTGGTGGTTTCATCGATGCCCCATGAGTTTGGTGAGGCTGAGCAGCTCTGATAGGCAGCTGCAGCCAAATAGAATAAACTGTCTTCTGCCTACTGGTCTACACGTGCAGCAGGATGGGTGCTAAAGAGGTGGTGGAGTGGGCAGCCTCTGAAGTGGTGTGTCCAACACTGGCTATGAAACCATGACTATGTGGAACCTCCCTGTTCAGAGACAGCCTATCTTAGAATACCAGAATGAACAGTGAGGAAGCTGTTGCCCTTATGGCCTGCTTGTGGGCTCTCTTGAGTCATTTTGGTGGCCACTGTAGAAAATGGGGCGCTGGCCTAGATCGGCTTCTGAAGTTCTTCTCATTTCCTGCTGAGAGTCAGTGATAATATTTTTGGGTTTTCCCCTACAAGAAAAAGAAAACACTTGCCTAGAATTAAGCTGGCTTCCAAGGAAGTGGGCTGGGACAGAGCCTTTCTCCCTCAAGCTCCTTACACTTGGCTTACCACTGCCCCCCTCTCCCTTCAGCCCTCCCATCCCACCACACTCTTGCCCTTAGCTCTTTTGGCTCCATCCCCCACAGCCATCCAAAGGCCTCCTGCTCCCTCCAGTGACTCTACCCTTTCTCCCCTGCTCCCTGGATGCTTGGAGTTGCCTCTCAAAATGTCTTCAGGGTATTTCCTTGATTTGTTCTTTCAGATTCCTTCTTGAAACCCACCTTTTCTGTGAAGTCTTGGCACCACACATCAGTCCTCCCTCCCTACTAAACTTAAGTACATAATACTGAATCATGTGTGCTTCCCTGGTTCAAACCCACCTCCATCCCCCTCCCATCGCTGTGCAGTCTCCCTTGTGTCAGATTGTAGATTGTAAGCCCTTTGGGGCAGGGATCTGAATTTTCACTCTATAAAACAGAAGGAATGCAATAAATATAAGTTATTACAACTTTCAAGGAGTTAATTTGAATTCTCTCCCTCTCTCCCCTTTGTAATGTGAGCACCTACCATCTGTAGGTGCTACAGTCTACTCTACTACCTCAAGGTTCTGTGACCTTGTCCAGTCACATGCATGTAAATCACACCTGTGATCTGGGAACCTTGCAGCAGCATGAGGTGGGAGAACATTAAAGGGGCAGTAAAATGAACAGCCTACTTCCCCTGGAATGAGGGGGTGCCACTTTTGAACCCTCATTTTTCACATTAAAAAAAACCCTAAGGCAAAACTCCCAGCAACTAGAAAGCTAGTGCATCTGGAATAAATTATTTTTAACTGAGCCATCAGTGTGCATGGTGCTGTACATAGAGTGAGAAGACAGGTCCTTGCCCCGAAAGGCTGACAATTTACTGTAACTATTGGCATGATGGAGATAACAAAGGGAGGGAAGGAGGTTGGAGGCAGGAGTAAACATGGAGGTGTATGTGATGTTTCATACACATACTGCAGATTTTGTACCCTTGTTCTGCTGGGTGTTGGTTCACCGAGAGATATTAAGATAGAGGAACACATAAAATTGTGATACCCCCCAAGTGTCTAGACCAACCATTTTCAACCACTGTGCCATGGCACACTGGTGTGCTGCGGATGGTCCACAGGTGTGCCTCAGGAGTTTGGGGAGGGTCATTTGCTGGTTGGGGGATTTGAGCCCCCAACCAGCAGCATGGTGTGCCTTGTCAATGGTCAAAATACTGATGGTGTGCCTTGGCAATTCTAGCACCTTGTCAGTGTGCCATGAGATGAAAAATGTAGAAAATCACTGGTCTAGACCCAACAGCTCCCCAAGCAAGAGCACCTTTGATTCCCCCGATGTCAGATATTCTTTCCTATTGTGTTGGTAACTCTTTTCACGATTTCTTGTGCATGGCCTGCAGGCATCATTTATATCCGTACTGTACAAGATGGTAGGTTTGCATGCCTTGATTTGTAAATCTGTATATATTTGTGCCCCCTCATGCAAATAAAATCTGGTTTGTTCTTGTGGGGCTCTTTCCAATAGCAGAGAAGCCAGGGCCCTAGCCTTCAGAAGGCGTTTGACACGGTCCCTCACCAAAGGCTACTGAAAAAACTCCACAGTCAGGGAATTAGAGGACAGGTCCTCTCATGGATTGAGAACTGGTTGGAGGCCAGGAAGCAGAGAGTGGGTGTCAATGGGCAATTTTCACAATGGAGAGAGGTGAAAAGCGGTGTGCCCCAAGGATCTGTCCTGGGACCGGTGCTTTTCAACCTCTTCATAAATGACCTGGAGACAGGGTTGAGCAGTGAGGTGGCTAAGTTTGCAGATGACAACAAACCTTTCCGAGTGGTGAAGACCAGAAGTGATTGTGAGGAGCTCCAGAAAGATCTCTCCAAACTGGCAGAATGGACAGCAAAATGGCAGATGCGCTTCAGTGTCAGTAAGTGTAAAGTCATGCACATTGGGGCAAAATATCAAAACTTCACATATAGGCTGATGGGTTCTGAGCTGTCTGTGACAGATCAGGAGAGAGATCTTGTGGTGGTGGTGGACAGGTCGATGAAAGTGTCGACACAATGTGCGGTGGCAGTGAAGAAGGCCAATTCTATGCTTGGGATCATTAGGAAGGGTATTGAGAACAAAACGGCTAGTATTATAATGCCGTTGTACAAATCTATGGTAAGGCCACACCTGGAGTATTGTGTCCAGTTCTGGTCGCCGCATCTCAAAAAAGACATAGTGGAAATGAAAAAGGTGCAAAAGAGAGCGACTAAGATGATTACGGGGCTGGGGCACCTTCAGTCTGTGGAACTCCTTGCCACAGGATGTGGTGCTGGCGTCTAGCCTAGACGCCTTTAAAAGGGGATTGGACAAGTTTCTGGAGGAAAAATCCATTATGGGGTACAAGCCATGATGTGTATGTGCAACCTCCTGATTTTAGAAATGGGCTATGTCAGAATGCCAGATGCAAGGGAGGGCACCAGGATGAGGTCTCTTGTTGTCTGGTGTGCTCCCTGGGGCATTTGGTGGGCCGCTGTGAGATACAAGAAGGTGGACTAGATGGGCCTATGGCCTGATCCAGTGGGGCTGTTCTTATGTTCTTAAACTACAATTCCCAGGAAGCCTTGCAGGTCTCTTGTTATCTGGTGTGCTCCCTGGGGCATTTGGTGGGCTGCTGTGAGATACAGGAAGCTGGACTAGATGGGCCTATGGCCTGACCCAGTGGGGCTGTTCTTATGTTCTTAACTACAATTCCCAGGAGGCCTTGCAGGTCTCTTGTTATCTGGTGTGCTCCCTGGGGCATTTGGTGGGCCGCTGTGAGATACAGGAAGCTGGACTAGATGGGCCTGTGGCCTGATCCAGTGGGGCTGTTCTTATGTTCTCTGGGGTTCACAGGGGGAAACTCGTGCCAGGGAAAGGGGGCAGATTGTGCAAGTCTTTCATGTACACAGAGGGGAAAAGGATTGGGGGCAGTATGTCTGAAGTGGCACAGTCTGTTCTACAACCTCCCTACACCAACCACAGCACAGCCTTTGCCTGCAGAAGTTTTGAGAGGGTCTCTTTTCCCGGAACAGGAGCTGTTATCTGCATCGTTGCATCCTCCGTGTGCACACACAGAGGAGTGGTTTGGCCTACCTCCTGCAATCTTGCCAATTGCCCATAGTGCGCCCAGACCAACATCATTAGTGCTGGGTATTTATATTTCATTAACGACATTAAGCCAAAATGGTATTAAGAGCCGAAGCTGGTGATAAATAGCGCATTAATAAAGAGGGAAGCCGGCTGCAGCGCAAGTGAGGACTTTCTCTGGAACGGCTGAGGCTGCTGTGTTTAACCTCTCCTACTTGCCACGAGAGAGCGTGAAAGGCAGTGGGGCTCTATGTCAGTGGGATTGGTGACAAGAGGTGCACTTCCACCAGTTGCCCCTCACCTCAGCCTGTCACTCAGGGGACGTGAAGGAAGGTTTCTTGGGAGCCAGGGCTCTAGGATAGCCAGGCAGTTTCTGGAGGGCACAGGAGTGGCAGGCCTGCAAGAACACAGGGGGTTCAAGTTCCTCTGGGAAGTGGTGTGTATGTGTAAAAGGCCCCACCAGATACAACAGTATCTGCAGCACAGGGTGGGAGGCAAGGGAGAGCTCTCTCTCTTCCCCCATTTCTGACATTTGTAAAATGATGCATGGAGATGAGTCGCTCTCCTTCATAATGCCAGAACTTGGGGTGAACTGTTTCGGCCCCTCCTATCCCTCCCCCTTTGAAATCCGCCTTCGTACAATGCCACACAAAGTGAGTTCAGTTTCACGAGATTTGGCAGGGGCTTTCATGGAGTGCCGGTCAGGCTTGGCAGGTCTACTCTTGTGTCCAACTGTGCCAGTCCAAGAGAAGGCTTGCTCCTGTATCTTGGTCCCCCTGAGATGAGTGTCAATCCATCCAAAGCTCCGTTCCCCAACCTGCTCCCTTTTGCCTGCGTCCACTTTTCCTGGTGGCTACTAGTTATATTTCATCTTATATTTCTGCCATGTTTTCTTAGGAAATAGCAAACATTTGACTGCATGGAGGTTAGATTTGTGAAGATGAGGGATTTCCCAGTAGGCGGGATTCGCTCGCACGAGCTGCTGGCCTTACAAGAGAGAAGATTTTTGAGGCCTGTGGGAACCAAATCGTCATCACTTTATCTTCTGTGTTCTTCCACCTCAACTAATTGACTCTGAGCATCTGCAGAGCATCTTCACTAAAGAAGTTTGTTTTGTCTTAAATAAGAGCAGAGGATACTGAGCCTCTGAGCCCGTGCAGAGTGCCCTATATTTCAGCATGCCATCCTCATTTTTGGCTTTGTTTTGCTTTTCAATTGCATCTTGTAAAAAAGTAGGAAAATAGAAACCAAAAATAAACCCTGATAAAGCACACACTTATGCTGGTGGCATTTTTGCTGGAACAAGCGTGACGCTGCTACATCTCTGGAACCCCCTCCCCCCCTTTAAAATTTTGGGGCAAACTTGAAGTGATTCTGACCAGACCAGTGGAACTCTAATGTCGGGATTGCCCCCACGTTAGAGCACCACAGACCACGACTTCTGTGCCCGTTCCCTGGTTCTGAAACTTTCATGGCGCTTGCTCTCTGACATGTCGCTGCTCCAATGGCAACTCCTCTTTTGAAAGGAATTTTAATCAAATTCGACTGAGGAGTGCTGAAAAACATGAGGAAGTAATTAGAAATCCAAATTTATGGCCTACTAAAATATTTCCCTGTCCCTTTCTCTTTGCGTAAAAGTCTGTGTTTGTCCTCCGTCCTCCGTCTTTCTATCGCTTTTCTCCTCCCTGCCCCCCCCCATTTTTCCCACAGGTCTGTCTCCCATTCCCAGCCTCCTGGTTGTTTTCTCCCCCCTTCTTGTTAAACTGTTGATCAGGTTGTGGCCCTTTGCGCACTCCACTAAAGAGCAAGCTCAGCTCTGAGGAAAGCCAGAGCAAGTGTTAAAAACCTCTTTTTTAGAAACTCCTTATCAATTAGCCATTACATGTGCAAACAGAAGGCCTGACCTTCCTCAAATCAGCTGTCTCTTGTGTTGGAGGGGGAAGAAGAAAGTCCTGTCAGACATTTTCCCCTGGAGAGCAGGAGGATTGGGGAGGCATCCGGAATCTATAACTGTGGCTTTAGGCGTACATGTTGCCACGTGCAAAAGGTAGTCCAAAAGGCTGGTTCTCGCATGCATGTTTGTTGCTCCTTGGCTCATCAAGTGATTAGGTGTACATGGGAATGTGGTTTCTTTGTTATCTTGTCCTTCTTCCAAAGAGCTCTGGGTAGTGTACATGGTCCCCTCCCCCTTTTTGATCTCATAGGAACTCTGTGAGGTAGGCTAGTCTCAGAGAGTGATGGGCCCAAAGGCGTTCCATGGGCATCTGAGGGAGAATTTGAACCTGGGTGTCTCTGCTCCTAGCCTCGCCTGCCAAATGCTACACCACACTGGTTTATTACCACGTATATCTGCTCAAAGCCAGCACTTTCCAGCAAGAGAACTTTTCCACACCATTGGCTGTAAGTGAGCAAGCAGTGAGCTTTGTGTGTGTGTGTGTGTGTGTGTGTGTGAGAGAGAGAGAGAGAGAGAGAACTGGCTCCTGCTGACTGCAGCTGCATTCACATGAACCGAAGGACACAGGAGGCTGTGTCTTCAGTCTCGACCACTTGGATACCAACATGCCCCATCCCTTAAGAGCCTACAGTGCTTTTATACCAACAGAGAGCAAATGAAATAATGGATGGAGATATCCCAGAGCTTTCTTTTGAGTTACTTGCTACAGAAGATGCTCCTCTCCTTGATACATAAGAGCATGTTGGACCAAGGGCTGCGTGGAAAGAGCTGGGAGAGTTGACATTCATGTGACCGAATGCTTCCTGAATCCCATAGCACTAGAAACCTTGCTCAGTCTTGCTGCATTTCACCATGCCTTTCTTCCCAACTTTGAGAACTAAGAGCTCAGAAATACTTGTTCTGCAAAGACTTGTTTAAAATCTGGTTGCTTCCTGTGGGGCTGTACATAAGGGGTCTGCTCAGGGCCTTCTGCAAGGCCACTGTTGTCCTGTGTGTAGGGTGTGGTGGCATGTGTTGAATCTGTCATCCTTAATATTCCCGCTTAGTGCAACTTCTCCAGTCTTTTAGAATTTCCTTTTGAAACACGGAGCCTACACAACGCTTCCTCTAGGAAGTCCACTGATTCTCTTTGACTCCTTTTTCCTCCCCTTTCTTTAACCACTGTGTGTGTGTGTGTGTGTGTGTGTGTGTGTGTTTCTGGAGATAATTAAAGACTTGGAGCAGTTTACACCTATAGGGTTTTCCCTTTTATTAGATTCCTTTGCAATTAATTTTTCAGCATGGAGTTTCGGTTCAACTGGGAAGGATCCAGGGACAAGTTCTCAGCTTCTTGTGCTCTGATCCTTGGACGTAGTTGTGTTCTTGGCCCTCCTTTCCCCTCTTACTCCTGTGTTTTGGTTTTGAATGCTGCACAGATAATTCCCTGCCTCTCCACTTCCTTCATTATAGCCAGGGAGGAAGGTGTGGTTGTGGTTTTGTTTTGTTTTTCTTATTCTCTAAAATCCTCATCCATTTTGCCTCCTTCCTCTTGGGACATCTGGCGCTCTCAGGCAGGAGAGTTGGAAGTCTTTTGCACCATCCTTATGGTCTGCCTCCATGAGAACTGAACAGGAGCTAAAGGAGATTAAGGGCAGAGACACCAGCTTCTTTACCCTAGACTAGAGTTAGACCAGAGAAATGGGTGTCACTCATTTCACTCAACAGGCTGAATGACATTCATGATGCCTGCTGAAGGCCAAAAGTGATGTCATTAAGCAGGAAGTGATGTCATTAAGCAGGTCATGACCAGTAATAAGCACTTTTTTCCCACTTAGAAACTCATTAGCTGCAAATGACAGAAGAGAAAAATGTGCAAGTCTTGATCATATTTTCAAGATATTGGAGAGTCCAAGTATCATGTGGACTGTCCTTTCAGCAGTGGCACCTCAGCACAGCTCAGCAGCTATGGTGGTGCTGAGGGAGCCCAAGGGCCAGATAAAGAGCTTCCCGGGGCTGCATCTGGCCCATAGGCCTTATGTTTGACACCCCTGGTCTAGACCACAAAAAGTAAAATTCTAGAACCTCAATCTGTGATGTGAGTTCTGGATTTTGTTTTTGCTTAATTTGCACAATTTTTGCAAATGTTTCTAATCATGAGGAAAGAAGGTACTCAGTTGGCTCCCCCCACCAAAATCTACCCCACACTTCCCCATGCAGTCATGTGAGATTCACAAAGTACTGGCTTATCCTTTCTTTATAAGGACTCAAAACATGTGGGTGTTGTTTTAAGGGAACTGAGATTCTGTATAGCCGCCTTTTTGTCAGCTGCTTTTGATAGTTTTGATCTGCTACTCTGTTTTATGGTTGCTTTGTTATGTGTGTGTATGTTGTGTTGTGAGCCACTTTGAGTGCAACTCCTGTAGAAACACAGGATAGCAACTATTGTAATAAGTCAGTGTCAAACTCAGGGCTTCGTGCAGATTTTTTTTTAAAAGGTCTCTGCCTAGAGAGCTTACAATCTAATTTGCCTGCTTGGGTGGAATTGCAGGATTCCCACTGTCCTGGTCACAGGGTGCTTATGCAGAAGCAACCATTTTGTGTGACTTAAAATGTAAGTCTTCTGGTCTGGGTGCATGTGGGATGGGTCAGTCATGTTGTTCCACTGTCCAGTACAGCGGGCCGCACACCAAGCAGTGTGTAACAGTTAAAAATGACCTGAGCCGAAGCCACAGTTCCCAGCCCTGTCCTCTAAGCTGAACAGCTGAGCTCTCGCGACACACACAAATGAGGCAACAACTGTTGGGCGTGTTTGTTCTCCAGGGAGCTGTTTTCTTTCATGCCGTGTGGCAGCTCAGGCAGCTGTCCGATTCAATAAGGAGCGTCAGAGGAGAAGCACCTCCCCCTCCCCCAGCTCAGATGGGTTTTCCTTCTGTCTGTTCTCCTCCCCTCTCCTCCCCTCTTCACCCCCCCATGATGCCTGTCCTTTCTAAGGATGCCCTACATGTGTGAGCAGCCATGGGGCAGGGGGGAGGAAGCATTGGGCTAGGGCCTAAACTAACAGCCACAAGTAATTATTGACTCTTCTGTAAAGCAAGTTGTGTGTGTTGCACACCCTCGTGTGCTTGCAAGTGTACTCTCTAGCATGGGGCTTGTGGTCTTGGAAAAATGGAAGCATTAGTTCTCAGGGTTTGCTTTGTTTCCTTCTCTTGCTGATGTGTTTCCAAAGTTCTTGCCAACTGGAATTGCAGAAACAGAATTTTGCAAGGTGGTGAAATCTGCATATAGTTTTCTGGTGACGATACTTTGATTTTGGAGCAGGCTCCACACCTGTCCTGCCACATCACCTGTGTCCTGCTCTTGAGGGACCTCTGGGGACCTCAATGTCTGGGGACCTCAATGCAGCAACCTAATAGCTCTCAGCAGTCTACTAAACGATGAGAGATGGTGGCTTGACTTGACATTACCTGGAGATTTGAATTTTCCATGTTCAAACCCAGGACTGTAGCCACTGTACCATGCTGTGTCACTGTGTGTAAGCACAGGTAAACATATGCAAGCTGACCAGAGCAATAATTGCTCTTTCTTCAGAAAGTAGAACCAGGCTTCATTCAGAACCAGGCAGCAACTGCTCGGGTGGTGGAAGAGGACAAACAAGGAAGTGCTTCTTCATGCACAGCATAGTGGACCTATGGAATGTATGGCCACAAGATGTGCCAGCAAATGTCAGCACATACATGTTCAAGGAGATGGGGCTCTCAGTGATTGTGAGCCCTGATACTTAAGAATGGAGCTTTTATGTGCAGGGCAGTATACCTGATCGATGCTTGAGAATTACAAGGACTGGCAAAAGCATTTGGGGCTTTATAGGCTAGAAAAAAGGCAACGAGGGGGACACATGATGGAGTACAGTAGTTTTGTGTGCGTTTTTAAACTATGCGTAATGTAGAGAAAGTGGGGGCATTCAAATAAATTAATGGGCAGAAGATTCAGGGCAGACCAAAGAGAGTTCTGCCCACAGTGCATAATTAACTTATGGAATTGATACCACAGGATGTGGTGATGGCCACTAGCAAGGATAGTTTTAAGAGGGGTTAGACAAATTCACGGAGGAGGAGAGGGAAGCAGTGGCTGTATGAAACTTCTGTGGTTGCAGGCTGGAAGCTTCGGAGTAGCTCTTGCTGCAGGCAGGCAAGCATGCAGGGCAAGATCCTGCTGGGGAGCTTTCCAGAGGCATTTGGCTGGCCCTCTTGGGCACAGATTGCTGGAGTTGGTGGAACTTGGGCCAGAAGGCTCTTTCTGTTCTTAACAGCGGGATACCATCCTTCTTGCACCCAGCAGGTCATTAGGTCTGTACATGGAGGCTCTATTCTTCGCTACTATGGTTTGTGGCAACTGCTGTTTGAAAAGAGGCCCCTTGATCCGTCAGGGTATTTCCTTGGTCCCCTTACTTATTGTCGCATTTTTCCATCCGTGAGTAGTCATGTGCTTTTCAGTCCACCAGAAAGGCCAGTTAGCTCCTGCTACCTTACATGGCGGTCTTGGTTCCATTTTGCTCAAGCAACAGCTTGGCAGAAACTAAAAGTCACTGCAAACTTTTATTTTTTTCCTTTTTCAATGCGCAAGGAACAGCTGTGTCTGTCTCTTTTTTCCCCCCTTAAAAAAATAAAAATAAAGTTTGTCTTCTGCAGGGGTAGAAAAAAAATTAGCCAGCCCCAAAGCTGGAGGTCTGAAGCATTTGAAGAATAGGAGTGGGGGGTGGGTGGGTGGGTGGGAGGCAGAAAAGCCCCTCTGGTTTCTAAAGACTGATTGGATGGCATTGCCAAGTGTATTAAATTTTGCAGACATTTTAACAGCAATATGCTAGATAGTTGGGTGTCCCCTGAGGCTGGTGGATTTTTTATATCCTTCACAGAAGGTCAAAGCCCTCTTCTGCTTGCCCCCTTTCTCTTCCCCCCCCCTCCATCCTTCCCTCTCTTCCTTTCCATTCGTTCTCTCACCTTCCAACGCAGCAAATAGGCAGTGGACTTCTTCATTCTTCATTGGGGGTTTGCAAATATCTTGACGACTTCCCTTGTGACCCAAACCTGAAGAGGCACCTTTGGGTACTTCCCCACACTTTGTTTCTGTAGCCGTGCCCCGTCCCCCGTCCCCCAACATTGTCTCTCTGTCACACACACACACAATTTTAAAAATGAAAAAAAATAGGCAGGAAAAGAATCCATCTGGTGTATGAATAATTGAAACGGCTGAACTCCATTGCTGTTCCTGTTGTTTGTGTGCTCTTCTTCCTCTAACTCACCCCATCCTCGCTGGCAATCCCTCTTCCCCTGCCTGGATGGGAACTTAGGGAGGTGTAGAAGTGTTTGGAGACAATTCGGCAGAGCTAAGAAGGGGCTAAGAAGTTTCTGGCCATTCAGCATTTGGGATTTTGTTGTGTTCAAGTTGGTTGCATTTTTTACTTTCCAATTCAGATGTTTTTAACTTTAAAATGGTAACCAGTTCAGACTTTGAACCAGTTTGAACACGTTTTGTGCAGGGATGCCAAACTCTTTTAGTTGCAGTGTAAATGTCTAAAACAGGTGCAGCTATAACTATTTGAGAAAATATATTCTATTTAAGCTCTTTATTTTTGGATTTTTCCCCCTCACAAAATATACTCAACTAGATTAAAAAAAAAAAATACCAACAGAATAAAACATTAATCAATTGTCAATTGAAAGTGGAACATCTCATTTTGAATCAGTTACCACTTTTTGGGTTTAGAGTGTGATTTTGGCTGAAGGCAATGCAGATCACTTCCAGTCCCTTGGAAAAGCCTCTGAACTGGTGTTGGAGGTGGGTTCTGCCCACCTCCCTGAACAGCAGCAGGCACTGACTTGCCTGGCAGACCTCCAAGTGCTGTGTGCAGCCCCCAGCAGTGCCTCTGTAGGGTCTGAAGGTCAGAGGGTGATGAGTGGGCTTGGGGAATGGAATGACTGTCATCAGGCTTTCAGAGAAGACCTGCGAAATGGGAAAGCTTGCACGCCTGAAGAGAGAGCCCACTTACTCGTCTGCCAGTTTGCAGCTTACTGTCATGCAAAACATTATCATACCACATTGTCCCTGTTCCTTTGGACCAACCTGGTGACTGCGATTTACTGCCTGAGAGCTGCTTTGTGTGTTGCATTTTTTTAATGGAGTTGGTCTCTGGGTGGGAAAAATGCCTGTGGGGGGCCCCCCCATTTGTTGAGTGTTACAGTCACTTCAGGGCTCCGCTGTCAGTGTCACAACTATGCTCATTGGAAGGCGTGGTCAGCAGTGCGCAAGGCACTCTTTGGGCCACAAGTTATAGACTGAAGGACGATTGGCCATGTTAGATAAACAAGAGATGGAGCTGTGGAGTTAGGGGCTATCAGGTAAGTGACTGATGGGGAAGGGGGTCAAGTAAAACCAAGTCCAGGTGATTCAATAAAATGTATGCTGGACACTAGGGACTGAAGAGAAAAGGTGGAGAAGAAAATGGCTTGACAAACAAAGAAGGGCTCAAGGTATAAGGAGTAGTGACCATTAAACATGAGGACTAGAAGGCTGAAGCACAGCAGTCCACTGACTGAAGGAGATTTTCATTGATGAATCTTCTGCTTTTTAAACCTGATCATCCAGATTAACATTAAAATCCAATAGAAATACATTTGCATGGCAGCAAATACAGGGCCCCCTCTGAGATCTCCAGGAAAGGGTAGGATGTTCAACAAATGTCCTTTCAGTTTAATAAACCCAGCTAATAGGAGAAGGGAAGGTAGCCTCCAAAATGGTGCTTCCTGATTTCAGTTACAGGCTGTCATCAGAATGCCCTCATGCCTTTTGCACTCAACCTTACTCAGTGGAGTTAATCAACTCAAGTTTTTGCTGATTGATCTACCACATTTTGAAGCGGTCATAGGAACTGGAGCAAATTGGCAGAAGTGTGCTTAAGCAGGAAGAGAGTTGCAAGAGAGGAGCGCCCCCCCCCCATCCCAGCAGTGATTGGTACTATATGTGCAGGATAAAGCTGGAAGTGTTTGAATGTCTTCAGGTAAACTTGGTTTAATCCAGGCCAAATAATGCGAGTTCCTGAGAGCCCAATTCTGAAGCAGCACCAGGCCAGTTTGAAGGCTTCACAGAAGCGAGGGAGGGAGTGGACGATTATGCCCAGCATCAAACTCTGAGGCCTCTCCTGGGAAGACTTCTGTCTCTTTTCTCCGTCAAGCCATCGGCAAAGGGTATAATCCGAACCCTTCCCTTCCTGGGATCCTTTCTGACTTCTTTTGCTCCTGTGGCCACGATGTCCTGCTGCCCCTTTCTCTTCTCACAAGGGCTCCACTGCTGCTGCATCTTCTGCCGCATCTGCTGCCCAGGGCTCCGTTCCCTGTACCCTGCCTGCGGGAGGACCGCCGTCGACTGCTGGTTAGAGCAGCGTGTTTCCAAGTAGCACTAAATAACGAGTGCCCCTGGCCTCCCCTCGGCAGCCCTCTCTTGCCAAGCCCTCTCTCAGCTCTCTTGTCTTTTTTGGGTTCCCTGTTGGTCCAACCATTAGTTGCGATCTCAGCTCTTGCAGCCTCCAACGTGCTGCAGTTTCATTTTCAGAGGCAGCTGAGCCAGCGCTGCTTGGCGCGTCCGGAGCAGAGCCCCGACCGTCTCTTTAAAACCATTTAGAGGGAAAACAAAGAACTTTAGTGCATTAATTCTGGATGAAGATGGGTCTCCAGATGACAGCCTGATCCATATTCTTCCCCACAAGACACCTTCCCTTCTCCTCCTCCTGTTCCCTCCCCTCCATCCGTCTGTCATTTCCCCCCCACTTTCCTCCAAACTGAGAAGTTATGGCTCGGAAGGTTTACAACCTTTTAGAGTTGTTCACGGCAGTGAAATTTCTTTTATTTTTTTCCTTTTAGTTGGGCGAGATATTATTTGGTTGAAAGAAAATATGAAACATGTACAGAGCGGTGTTAGAGGGGGAGGATGATTCATCCTTCATAATTCAGGGGTGGCACAGTCATAAGGTTCAGTATCATTACGTAATTTGCTTCCTTAACAGTGAGATTCTTGAGAGCCAGGATGGTGTAGTGGTTCTGGTGTTGGACTAAAAGTTCCAGGTTCAAATCCCTGCTCACACTTCTGCAAATCCACTGCATCACACTTCTGGAGTGTGCAAAGTGCTTACCGTGTATTGTCATGCAGTTATCCTTTCAGCAGCCCTGTAAGGTAAAGAAGCATTATTATTCCCATGTTGCAGAGGGGGAAGACTGAGAGGGAGCAGCTTGGCTACCAAGTGAGTCCATGGCAAAAGCGACATTTGAAATGGGGAGGTTGTAATCTGCAGCTCCTTCTCTGTTAGCCACCGCACTACAGCAACATACATGGTTCTCTTCCCCACCCCTCCTCCATTTTATCCTCTTAACAGCCAAGTGATGGAGGTTAGACTGAGAGATAGTGGCTAACCCGAGGTCACTCAGTGAGCTCTGTAAATGGGTCCCCTGAAATCCTAGGCTGTCACTCTGCTGCACTACTTTTTTAGGACCAGTGATCACAAAGTGTCAAGCTAGTTGTTTGGCTTTCAGAGAACCCCGCTTCAGGCTTGATGTTAAAAGAATAATACGAAACGGAGAGGGAAGTGTTGGTTGGAGATGTGCAGGTTGCAATACGTTAGCCTTCAGATGGTGATAAGACCATCATGCAGTCACAAGTCCAGCACCCTGTTTCCCACAGTGGCCAATAGGACGCCTTGGCAGTCCTCTTCATCTTCAGTAGGTGGAGGCAACATTGCTGCTGATGCACCCCAGCGGCTGGTGTTCAGAGGTAGATTGCCTCTGGACATGGAGGCATTGCGCAGCCATCATGTCTAATAGCCTTTGACAGCCCTCCAAGAATTCATTGAATCCCCTTGCCACACCATCCGAGCCAGTGGCCAGCACCACCTCTTGTGCCAGGGAATTCCACAAGTGTGGTGTCAGAGAACTCAGTCCTTTCTTTGCATGTCCTGTCTCTTCTCTCTCCTCCGCACCGTACATCATCATCGTCACTGTGTGTCTGTCTCTCACAAACTCAGGCAGTGGGTGAGCCACTATCGGACTGCAAGCAAAGTGGGGCCACCCACAAACAAGGTTGTGGTTTCAACATGGGGGGGGGGGTTTGCTTAGGTATGCAGAAGTACAGACATTTGTCAATTAACAGGAACAGGACAGGCAAAGAGCATGAGGCCGAAAAAGCATGTTCAGTTATCCCCCCCAGGAAGGTTTAGGTAGGAGGTTGGGGGGGGGGGGAAGAACAGCAGTGGACCCAGGGATAGTGACCTGCCCCAGACTCTGATAGCTAAAATTAGGCATCAGGACTGGAAAGATGCAACTTTTTTTTTTTTTTTTTTTTGCATTTTCCTCTCATATGTCTGCCCCCCCCCCCCCATTGTCTGTTTCCTTAACTCATTTCTGCCAGGCCCACAGGTGGACACATTAGATCCCTGTTGCATATATGCAACATTGGGCAGAAATGGCTTTTAGCAGGAAAGCCCCACATTATGTCGTACTGCTTCATAGGGGAAGAACTTCAGCCCCCGACTAGTGTGGACTCCCTTTTTCCCCTCGCACCTGGTGGTGGCCACATCCTCACCGATGCAAGCGCAGCTGTGCGTTTGGTGAGCACATCTGAGCCAATCCCTGCCCCAAGGACTTCCTCTGTAGTTCTGTTCCAGGGAACTTTGAGCTCTGCATATGGGGAGGAAGAAAGGAATACACCAATCTTTCAAAAGAAATTCAAATCAGGGTTGGGAATATGTGAGAAAAAAGGTCTTATGTAAAGACTCCCACACATATTACAAAAGGAGTATGTAAAACCTCTGGCAGCCTCCTGCTTGGTACAAATAATGAGGTATTTGTATCTAATAAAACAAGTTTGATGGGGAAATAGTTCTCTTGGAGTCCCATCGGAGAATGAGTTTCAGCAGCCTGGGTGTGTGACTCTGTTTTTCTTCTTTTCTGGCAATAAAAAGCTGCCAAAATGCTCCTTGTAATTCTCCCTGAATATCTGTTCTGTGCCATTTTTGAATTTAGTGATCTGCCCAGTCGTGTTGGTGCAGCTCATTTTGGGCACTTTGTGCTTTTTCAGATGCTGGCTTAAAAAATTTAATAGCCATTGAAAAGAGTATGCACAAAGTTAAGACAGGACATGGACCAGGGTGTGCATGTGCAGACTTGCTCAAGCAGTTTGGGGTGGTGGTGTGGAACACTCCTTTCTCTGTATACCCACCTCTACATACGCTGCAAGAAAAAAAGCTGAATTCTGCCACCTGCATAAACTGGGCACATGAAGTGCTCTGGAGTATTTTGCAATATCAGATATTGCCTGCCCCACCACCCTCCAATTCAAAGTCTGGCTGCTGAGGGTGCATGACCCAGTCTTTTCAACAGTGACCCCCAGGCAATGCAACTCCATCTCCCTGAAGCCCAAGTGCCTCATTTTAAAAATGAGTGAAGGTCTTTGTCATTTGGCTTTTGGTGAACAACTCTGAAGTTTATGTTGAGTCTGCTCTGTTTTTAGTTAACTGGAATTGTATATTGTTGCCTTATTTGAAATTGTTTTTATTGTGTAAGCCTCCTTGTTTCACTCTGTAGTTGGATAAACAAATATTTTAAATAGTTTGCCTAGTTTTGCTACTGTTTCCAGTCAAGGTAAGGAAATGCACAAGGCAGCAGAAGCCCTTCTGTGTGCAAAGTCTTGGTTCTGACACAGGCAAACAGGATGAGCCTGGACTGTACCACTTCTTTTGGCACATGGGGACTTGAGTGGTAATGCGCTCACCCATTAGCCTTGGACATAGAAAGCTATCGGGTTAAAGCGAAGCCAAGACTCTTCTCCCTGACAATTTTCTACGTGTGTTGAACCATAGCTTGAAGTGGTACAACTGGGTCACAGATTGGCCAGTAGGCCATGGACTTCATGTTGAGCTGGAATAATACTAACACGAAAAGTTCTGCAGAATATATTCGTGCTGCACAGAACTGGGAAAATGCAGAACTTCTTGTGACTTGACACTGTTGGATTTGCACTGTGTATTCAATTGGCTATTTGTGAACTTTGCTTTCAGCAAAGAATAGTGGGTGGGGATGGGGTGGAGATGGAGGTGATGGGAGGAGCTTTAGCTCTTCTTTGCTCTTTTTCCAATGTCCCTTTTTTAATAGGGTTGCTTTAATTTATGCCTTATCAGGCCATAGAAGGGGTTGAAGACTTCCATTGTATTGTATTTGTGTGTGTCGTACGTAGGGGGAGGTTGGATTAGAAGAGAGTCTCTCTCGTTTTCCTTTAAATCTTTTTTTTTTTTAAATTCACAAAAATAACAATTCCTCCAGGGAAAATGTGCAGAATAAGCGACACCTGGAAAAGCTAGTCAGGTTTCCCTTCCAAGCCAGTAAACTGTGTTGTACAGCCGGAATTCAACAACAAACACAAAAAATAGAGGGACAGTGGGGGTGGGAAGCACTTGCTTCATGCATATGGAGTTTTTTGTGAAAAAAATGGTATTTTAATGCTTTCTATTAAATTGGGACTAAAAGTGGTGTCTTAATTTGCATGCATTAGCATATTTGCATATAGATCACTGAAATGGTGGGTGAGCAAAGAGCCTATAAATGGAAAATCTTTTAAAGGCACAGGCTCCCCATTAAAAAAAAACAACCAACCAATATTTACCATCTTTTTCTGTCACTCTCCTGTCTCTGGAAGGGGTGGGAGAGGCTTGGCTCATCCCTTTCCTCTGTGTGTGTGTGTGTGTGGTCTTTTTTAATGAAAAAGAAAGGAAACTTCAGGTATGGGTTTGGCTATGCTGTGATGGTGAACCTGGCTCTTTCTCAAGAGCTTTCTCAAGAGCTCTGTCCCTTTCATGCAGTTGCTGAAAGATCTGAGATGCACAGAATTAGACCAGTGGCCTATTTTGTCAAGTTCAGTTTGGGCAAGGGGCAACTCTGCAGGATTTCTCAACCAAGTGTCTTTTCTGATCCTAAGGTCAGAAAGCTTTTTACTTTTTTTAACATAATATTCTGGCAAATAAAAAGCCAACAAACCTGAAGGATTAGAAACTTGATTTAAAACAAAATGAATTTTTGAGATTCATGGAATCAAGAAACTTGGTGTCCAGTACCAGTATTTGCTTTTGCATGGTGCTGTGATAGTTCATCCACAGTGCCGCATTTTGGCTACACTAGGCAATGGCTTTGTTGAGCTGTGTACCGGAAACTTGGCCCAACATCACACGTCATTGGACAGAGGGCCAATTTAAGACCATCCAGTCTAAGACCAACACTCTTCTGAGCCAGCAGATGAAAGTAAGATTCATAATAGGGCTTAACCTCTTCTTGGAATAATTACCTTCTAATTCCAGATGCTTAATATTCTGGCTCTAGTGGGAGAAAAGAACTCTGCACCCAATCAGGGAGACTCTCCTGCTTTGCACACTTCCAGACCGAAGCCCTTACACAGAATGTGGTTTCCCAGTCAGGCTTGCCATGGGCCCTTCCGCATGCACAGCACTGCACTGATCTGTCCTGTCACCAGAAACTAATAGGGTATCCTCACTAGCCTCAGAGGCCTCCAGAAGTTTGAAATGCAGCAAGCGAAGTTTTGAGCAGAGTTGGTTTTGTGGAGCATCCCAGTCCTTCCTTGCAACAGCTTCCTGATCCATTGCTGGGCTCAACCAGAATGTTAGTTTGAAGCACCACATGGTTTAGGAGCAGGGTCCTTAAAGGCCCATCTTCTCCCACTTGTGCCTGCCTACGTAGGCTGTGGAACTCCTTGCCTTGAGAGATCCATTTGGGGCTACCTTAAAGGCCTTCAAGTGTTTTTTTCTTAGAACCTTCTTGTTCCAACAGGCATTTGGCTTGTCAGATCTTTGGAGATTATTGGACTCTGGATGTCTTTTAGCGATTGTTCATCTGCCATCTCATGGCCGTATTTGTCCTTTTCTAATTGGGAGTTGTCTTTGATTTTTCCTGTGCCAAGTGGAAAGGTGGGACATAAGCGCATCAAATGGTCTTGTGGTCTTTAGTGAACCTCTTCGCTTAGGAAACTGCTAGGACAAACTCTCCTTGCCAACAGACACTTCGCAGCCCAGTGGGCGCGAGTCCCAGCCACGTATGTCGGGTTGAATGAAAATGCATCACGGGCTGGGGTAGGGCAGGGAGCCCGAGTCTCACCGCTAATCACGATCGGAAGCTGACTGAACAGCACAAGGTGCTCTGCTTTCGGGTTGAGGAAACCAGGGGAGGGTGGAGCCGGGGGGGGCCCTAATTGATGCCGCTTCAGTCAAAGCGGATGTTGTATTGATTACTGCGTGTCTATATTTATATATATGATGGAGTGCATAAACTTCAGCAGATGTACAGTGCATAGATAAATAAAATGGATGCTGAAAAATTAATGAAATGGGCATGCAAATCCACCACCATCGATCATGACGGCTGCCTGGACCACGGGGGTGGCAGTGGTTTGGGGTTTTATTCCCCTGCTTTGGATATTATTTGGCATTTCTATTCTTTTGGAAGGTTCAATTTCTTTTAGCCTTCTGCAAAAACTGTGAAGAGTGACAGGCAGTGCACGCAGCCCTCTGAACCTGAACCCTCCAAGCGAGTCTGCGTGGAACATGGCAGGGTTCTGCAAACAGAAATAATAATACAAGTATTTATATACCGCCTTTGTTGGTCGTCAGATTTCTCCTCGGACTTTAATTCAAGGCGGTTTATATGGGCAGGCTGTTCTAAACACCTGTAGGGATTTTTACAATCAAAGAAAGGTTCTCTCTTTCAAGAACTGCACAAGATTTCAGATGGATCTTTTTTGGTCTGGTGTCACTTCTGGCCTCCAGTTGCCTCCCACGCAGGCAGACGAGCAGCTCCTTCATCTCTCACTTGAAGGGCAACCAAGATGCTTCTTTGCTCACACCAAAGAGCAGGTGGAATAACTCAGCTCAGCTTGTCAGCTGCTTCGAGGTCTCGCCATTCACAGAGCTGCCAGTGGCCTCAAACTGGCGACCTTAGGATGTTATCTTCAGGCTAACTGAGGCTCTACCCTCTAGACCAGACCTCCTGCCTGGTGGAAAGTGCTGGTGGTGAAAGTGCTGGTGTGCACTTTCTGCAGTGCACTTTCTGGTGTGCCCCAGCGCCAGAAAGTGCTGGTGGTGACAAGAGTAGGTTATTTGGGGGGTGTTTTTTGTTGCAAAGCAAAAAAGGGATGTCCTTCCAGGAGTGGTCAAGCCACCAATAACTGCCCTTACTAGGAAGTGAGTAATGTTTGAGCAGAGCAAGTGCAACCTGGTTTCTTCTTGCCACTGGTGTTGCTAGGGAGGTGCAGGGGGTGCAGGGCACACTGGGTGATGCGCCAGGAGGGTGACGCTCCTTGGGGGGGTGCTAACATCGCAGCTTTAGGAGCTACTGGTTAGCAACCTTCAGTCTTGAAAGACTATGGTATAAGCCTACAGCACCCAGTATTCTCAGGCGGTCTCCCATCCAAGTACTAACCAGGCCTGACCCTGCTTAGCTTCCGAGATCAGACAAGATCGGGCATGTGCAGGGGAGCTACTGTGTCATGCCATACACTGTTGGATGCGGAATGTCCAGCGGAATGCAATGCAAGCAACAGAATTGAAATAGCTCCTTTCCTTCAAAAGTTATGGACAAAAGACCAGAAAGAAAAAATGCGTGGATCCCTTTGGAAAGTGAAAGTGAGCCGTAGCGCGCGTTTACTAGCAAGTAGATGTACTTGTCCTGATCCATCGGAAAGGGTAGGCTGAGAGGAATCCAATGACACCTGAATGGTCCCGATCCAATGAGTGCAGCCCCCAAAAACACAAAAGGGAGAAGGAGGTCCCTGCCTCCCTCCCAGCTGCGTCTATTGAACCGGAAATGAAACCCGGCCGCGCTTACTCACGAGTAGACGAACTTGCCCTAGTCCGTTGGAAAGGGCAGGCAGAGAGGACTCCGAGGATGTCAGACTGGTCCTGATCCAATGAATGCAGCCTCCAAAACACCTGAGAAGGAAGTCCCTCCCTCCTGCAGTCTATTGAGCTCTATGGAAAGCAAACTCAGTCACGTGGTCATGAGTAGGCAGACGTGCCTTGCCTTTAGGTCAGGCCAGGCAAAGGGGAATGTGAGGCCACCAGAAGGGTCCCAATCCAATGGAACTGGAGCACAACAAATGCTCCAGAAGGCAACCTCTCCCCCCACTAAGAAGGACAAAGGAAAGAGGCTTGAACTGGGAAGGGGAAAGTTTTCTATTTTGCACTTGCAAAGCCAGGTGGGTCCTTATCTTGATATGCTTGAAATAGAAGAACTTTAAACTGGGCACTGATTCTTTTTGGGGGTTGTTATTGCAAGCAGACTACAGAGTAAACTCCATTGACCACTATGGGACTTACTTCTGAGTAGACATGCATAGGCTTGGGCTCACAAGCTGCAATCCTACCCACACTTTCCTGAGAGTAAGCCCCATTGACCACTATGGGACTGACTTCAGAGTAGATTCACTTGGTGGAACAGGATTGCCTCCCCCTTATTTATTTATTTTATTTTAATTTAGTTATTTATAATTATTTATTTTAATTAGCTTGAAGATGTCACTTCTGACCATGGCATCACTTCCAATGGGTCCTGGACAGATTGTTATTCTAAAACGTGGGTCCCAGTGCTAAAATTTTGAGAACTGCTGCAATAAGGTATTAGTAAGTTGACATGGGTGTGTGTGAGAGAGAGAGACTCTACAAGTTTTCAAAATCACTAAAATCAGAGTTTGGAGGAATAATCCCATCATTTTATATCTGTCAATGTGCAATTTCATGCAGAATACGATGAAACAAACCCCATTGAAATATCTGTGTTCTATCAAAAGGTACAGCCAAAAAAACCAGTGGGGGCGGGACAATGGTACATCACCACGCCCACCACCTGGGGCATTGCCCCGCCCACTGCATGGGGTGACGCGCAGGCCTCCCGCGCCTGGTGACGCGAATCCTAGTGACGCCACTGCTTCTTGCTGATCGCTTTGTTTCATGGCCCTGGGACAGGGAAACAGAGCATCCAGGGAAATCCTTGCCCTGCCCTGATGTTGTCTGCAGTTGTTGCAGCAGGGAGAGGGGTCTCACAGACAGTGTTTCACCACCTACCCAAAGCTGCTGCCTCCGGTATTCTTTTTGGAAAAACCTTGAGTTGCATCCAGGATGGGTAGATAGCATTTCTTAGCATTTGTGTCATGCTTTCTGAGAGGGCAAAGTGCATATATCAGTGGTGAATAAATTTACATAAATTTACATAAATGAATAAATTAGAGATGGAACTTATATGAATGAATGAAGGTCTCAAGATAGCTTAACATCTATAAAAGGCCAGGCACAAAGCAAGGCTGGCCTTTCCTTTGCTGCCGCTTCATAGGTGTAAAACAGCAAGCAGTGGAGTGAAAATTAGGCCCACAACTCGTGTTAGAGGTCAAAGTGTCAGCCCTCACGCTAAGAACAGTTGCATCAGGTCAGCATAGGCTCCAGCACGTCCCTGGCAAACTAGAGGCTCATCGGGAGCTCCCTGTGGGTCAGATTGGGGGTCTCTGAGGGCCGCAAATGGCCCCTGGGCCGGGGTTTTGATTTTTATACCACATATGATCTTGATGTTTGCCTCGCAGCAAATGTGAAAGGTAAGGTGTCTTAGCCCTGGACTGTGGCTAGGGGGTGGCTGAAGGCAGCCTAGTGAGTTCATGGCAGAGGCAAGATCAAGATTTATGGTTCATGAACTGCAGTAGGCCATTAAAGCTGCCCTTCAAAATCATCATTTTGCATCTGGTTCTGCCCCTCACTCATCATTTTGCACCTGGTACTGGTTGGTGGACCTCGGGGAGTTATACTGTACTTAGGAGAGCTCGTGCAATACAGTGCCACAAACTGGGAAACCAGTTCAAATCTCACCTCTGCCACAAACTTCTGAAGTGGCCTTAGGCTAGCCACTCCCTCTTGGCCTCAACCTTCCACCTGCAGTATGAGGGAGAGTAATTCTAACCTACTTCCCTACAAGATAGTTGGGAAGATTACAATGAGCCAATGTACTTGAGCACTGGGAAGCTCAATATCAATGCCAGGTGCAAGTTCCCTGTGGGAAATGTGTTATGGTGCTTATTTTTGCCACTACCTCAGTATGTTTTCAAAGGTGTTTAGCAATCACAAACAGATTACTTGCCAACTACTTACTTACATTTCTTACCAAAGAAATGTTGACTGAACACAGCCAGACAGCAGCAGGCCATCATCAAAGAGAAAAATGTGGCCATCCCTGTTCATAGAATGTGCAACTTTTGAGAGGGACATGGCACATTTTCCTGTACTGACTGTTGCTGTCAGATCTGCCCACCAGCTAGAGAGGCAGGAGATGGAAATGGTGTGGTGGAAGCTGTCCCATGAGCAAAATACTGGAAGGTCTTTTGTAGGCTGAGGTGAAATGTAGAAACCGATCTGCATTTGTTGCTCAGTGAACTGGTGGAGAAACCAATCCTGGGGAAACAAGAGAGGAGTTAACTCTCCTTTGGAAAGCCCAGCTCTAGTGGGAGAGAGGGTTGCGTAGTACACACTGCCACAGCTTTATTTTTAGGTTCCCTTTTCTTTGTGCAGTTAATTGTGCCTCCATTGTGAAGGAGCAGTGCTCCTGTGTTCCCGAAGGGTCACTGAGAGTTTAATGGAGCAACCAGTTGCTCCTTGTTGGGGCAGCCAGTGACCTCCTCCCCGGCTCCTCTAGAATTTTTGAAAGGCGCAACAAAACACTTGCCTTGCTTCTAACGCTGTGTTGGAATTCAGCACCAGTGCTGGTTGGTCTGGGGGGCTGTGTCTGGCTGCCTGCTGGACCGTTGGCAAACTAGTGGAAGGGCTGTGGTTTTGCATTCAAGATGTCCCAGATTCTGTCCCTGGTAGGGCTGGAAAAGAGCCTTATCTGAAACCCAGAGAGGTGCTGCCAGTCCGGATAGGCAGATGGACGTGGTCTGACTGGGCAGAAGGCAGTTCCGTTGTTCCTCAAAGGCAGGGCTTGCTGTGAGGAATGTTGTTCTCATGTTCCTGGAGTCAGGCTGGTTCCTCACCCAAATATTTTAGGGCAGGCTTTTAGGGCCCAGTGCTATCCAACTTTCCAGCACCGGTACAGCCGCAATGCGACCTTGAGGTAAGGCAACAAATTCCTCCCTTGAGGAGGCCTCTGTTATTGCCCCACCACCCCAGGATGCAACGCACACCCCATTGGCACAGCTGCACTGGCACTGGAAAAATGGATAGGAATGGGCTCCTGGAGAAAGAGGTCTGATTTGCAGTGACAGACCAGTGATTTCAGAGGACAATATTCTCAGTCATATTTTATTGGAAAGAATGGGTTTTCTAAGGAGCAAACTCTGCAGGGACAGCCAAACCAATACTTGGTCACCACCAACAGTGGCTTCAGCCCAAAATATCTTCACAGTGGTGTTCCCACTTTGTGGCTCCTTGTCATATTTTGTTTGGCCAGCATTTCTTTGCTCCTCCAGTTTTCATCCTGGCTGATGACAATTTCAACCACAAATGAGAAAAAGTTGTATAATTTGTAACCGGGAAGATGACCTCTCTGTCCTTGGACCTGTTACATTTTGTCCCCTCCCTGCTTTTTTTAATACCACTCATCTGAATCATGCAGTATAATTTTCTGATCCTGGTGATATTGGTGATTCCTTCCAGTTTTGTGTCATCAGCAAATTTCACCCACTTTCTGTTTACACTCCTCCTCTTCTCTTCTCCAAGGTCGCTAATGAAAATACTGAAGAGAGCCGTGCATTGGGCTTGATCCTGAAATAAACTCCACTGCTTTAACCTCGGAGCAATCTGGAGCAATTTGTCTCCAGGCTCAACTCTTCACTTCTCTGTCTTTTCAACCAGCTATTTACTCATCTGCTACTGCCTGTGTTAACGTCTTTAGTCCCTCATTAATTCTTTGCAGTTCTTTCTTTGTCATCAGTGAGGTCTGCTAACCCCTCTCTGAGTGCCTGCGCACACGGCCCGTGTTTATGTTGCCATTTGCACCAAAGCCAGTAGCCCAACCCATTTTTCTTCTACAATATTCAGCGATATCCCCGTGTCGTGCAGTGTGAATGTGTCATAACATGTCACATTTTCGCATAAGGGCATTGGCAGCCAGGGCACATTGGACATTTGATTAAATGTGATGGAGAATTTGTCCGTCTCTCCCTCTAGGCTCCTGGCCTGCGCCCACACCAGCACTCTTAACATGTTTTGCTTCATTTTACTTGCTTCATTTTGCTAGGAGCCTCTCTGAACTGGAACCGGTCCTTGCCATGACACTAAACCAGCTCTCCTGATTCTGACAGACTGAGCTGCAGGTCAGGGCCTCTCACCTCTGCCCTGCACTTGCTAGGTGGCCATGGGCAAGTCCAGGCCTTTCCAAATTGGGACGTCACCACACCCTAGCCAGGGAAGTCCTGTCCCTAAGGAGCAGGGGAAGGTGAAAGGCAGCAACCAGATCCCTAGGACTGCACTGTTGCCAGGGATGGAAAGGTTTATTTTTACTTACCAGGAGCCAGTGCTGTCATCCGGGGGGGGGGGCCTGGGGAGCCCTCCACACGCACCTCCATATGTTTAAAAATAAGAAAAAAGGTCACCCAGTTTCACGACAACCAAGAAGTGCCCTTTTTTCTATTTTTAAACATTCAGAGGCGCAGGAAGCCCTGTGGAGGAGCCCCCAGGCCCCATAGGAAGATAGCGCTGTCTCCTGGTAAGTTCAAAAAGAAAACCCTCCTGTACCTGCCAGCAGTGCAGTCCTGAGGATTGCGTTGCTGCTTCGGCCCCTCCCCTGCACACACTTACCTTGATTCTCAAACTGCTGGGGAGTTTGAGAATCAAGTTGTTCCCTCTTCGTCTCAGTCTTCTTCACCTGCAGTGTGGGGCCAGTACCCCATAGCGTTGTTGTAAGGACTGTTTCAAAAGTGTAAGTGTGGAGTGCTTTGCACACTCCGAAAGGGCTGGGTGAATGTGTAATTATTATTGTAATTCTTGCATGTCTGTACTTCATCTTGGAACTTCAGGTTCAATTTCTTACCTGCTGTTTTTTTCTTGATGGATAGAACGCTTGAATGTACTAATTTTCTGCTTGCAATAGTTAAAACCCTGGCCTTCTACAGGTATGCATCCTCTTTTCCCCCACTTACTACCATGTACTTGGGCCCCAGTCAGTGATGTGGGGTTGTGGTCTGAGCCTGGTTTAGCTTCTGCTGTGCTCATCCTTGCATGTGGTTGAAGTTAAACTTTTGAGACTTCTGCAGGACATTGCTCTCAGCCCAGACAGCGCAAGCTCTCCCAGCCTGGGGTTTTGCAATGGCCCCAAAGTGGAAAATAATTCCTTAACCTCATTAAGAAACAAACTGGATAATTCTGGGCAGGATTTAATTACTTTGCCTTATTTCTTAGATATATATATATAAACACCTGACAACTTTTTTTAAAAGGAAACATTACAAGTACAATTACAGTGTACATTACAAAGTATGATCTAATAGAAAGAGTGGGTTTTTCATTTCTTTTTTTTAAAATTGCAACATTTTTTTCACTGGGCAGTGTTGGATTGTCTTGTGTGTGAAAAACTAAAATGCAGTAAAAACTATAAAGTATTAAGAACAGCAAAATAGGAGCAGCAGATTGGTGCTGGCAGGTAAAACAAGTTGGTCAGTCACTGAGAAGGAGTCCCAAATCCCATTAGAGACCATAAAAGGCAGAAGAGAAGAGGGCCATAAGTTTCCACCATCCTTTAAAAAGGACAAAGATGGTGCCTGGCGAGCTTATTTAGGGTGGGATCTCTATCATTTGGGTCACGTTACAGAAAAAGGCTTTTCTCCTGGACTTACTTGCCTTACCTCAAAGGCACAGACAGCTAGAGAAGGACTCTTGAAGTTGGAGGGAAGGTTCATGAAGGTTCTGTCGAGTCAAGTGCACTTTCCTTGAGAGGAATTTTTGCTTTTCTTCTAGGGCCAGACCAGGAGGGGGCAACAGCTGGGTTGTAGAGTGTATCCACTGCATCCAAAAGCTCCCAGGTTCAGTCCCTGGCCATACCACCAGATGGGGCAGAGATAAAATTCCTGCCTCTTTAGAGATGTGGATAACAGCATGTCCCTGTGCAAGGATCCTCCGTCACTGGGGCTGCATCAGTGAGAAGGCCCAAGATCCCAGCCACCCATTACGCAGCAGAGCAGTGGAACTCCGGAGGAATGTCTTAAACCTTTGAACACAATTGAATGTATTGCAGTAATCTTGAACTTGTGCAGTTAGGGAGCTGGAAGATCTCAGAAGAAGGGTTATAAGGGAGGAAGCAGGGCTCGGATCATGTAGGCCTTTAAAGGGGAAAGCCAATGCCTTGATTGTGTCCAATCTACCCTGACTGACAGTATATCTCCAAGACTTCTGGGCAGATGTCTCTTTCAGCTCAACTACTTGAGAACCTTGCCATGGAGGTGCCAAGGATGGAATCTGGGACCTTCTGCTTTCAAAGCCTGGTGCCCTCGCATGGACTTATTGTCCTTCCCCATCTGGAAACCAGTCTAGCTCTGGTGTACACTGGTGTGTTGCCACCTGAGTGGTGCAGTGGGTATCAGCTGAAGTGTTTTGTCAAGCGTGCAGCCAACCTGGGTTGAGGATGTTGTTCCCGTGTATGGCTATTTGGTAAGAAAGCTTGCCCTCCTTCCCCTTAGTTTCCAGAAGTTAAAAACTCCAGGAACAGCCCAGGGTCTTGCGTCGGGATTGCAAGGGCTGCAGCGAGTTGGGCTTCTACGAGGGGGCTGTTCTCTGCCAAAGTTTCCAAGTCAGGACAGGGAGGATTCCCTTATTTTTGAAACTGGCTAGGCTTTTGCTCTCTGAAGCTGAAACTAAATGGGCCTTGTGGCTGTCCTCTTTAAATTCACTTGAAGTAGAAACTTAGGAGCTCTGAGATAGAAGTTCAAGAAAATATGTGAAATAAGCCTAGAGGAGGAGACTGCGCGTACCTCCCTTTCTTTGATACTTTCTTCTCCCCCCCAACCCCATCTTCCTTCTGGTGTTTCCAAGAGACTCTTGTCGACTCAGAAAGCTGCGTAGGCCCGTGGCGGCTCAACCTTTCCCTCTCCCCGAGCCCCGGTCTAATCAACCCCTATAATTTATGCAGAAAATATGATTTATATTTAATTTCACCACACTTGCATTGTTAATTTGAGATGTAATTAACCCGTCGCTATGACAACTAATTTCGTGATGCCGTAAATTACCGCCGTCTTTTCATCAAAATTCAGTTAGTTTGGCTCCTGTGTGCAATGTACTGATGCAATTAGGTTGCCAAGGGCAACCCAAAAGTGTTCCGTTTCTTTTGTGTATCTGCAGTGGGGCAGAAGCTTTTTCTGGTGCCGTTATCCCAAAGTCCTGTTTTCTTTGGGAGAGTGAGCCAGGCGGTGAGTCTGTGGAGGGAAGCGTGTGACAGAGGCAGTGAGAAAGAGGAAGCGGAGCAGGGACCCTCTCTGGATTGCGCTCTGCTCCTTGGGCTCCTGCGCACGCGGGCTCTCTCTGAGCTGTAATTGTTTTTAAACGCTTTCCTCCCCATTGAGCCTGTGACCCTCCATCCGTCCCAGCCTGGCGTGCGCCCTCTCTTCCGCACTTCATCAAGGAGGAGGGAAAAGTGTTTGACGAAGACTCTGCATCCCCAGCGTCACGGCAAAGGATCCTGCGCCTGGTCCAGCGACTCTGCATCCCTCTTGAATCTTCCTTTGCTGCTGCTTCTTGGTTTCTTCCCACTTCGAGATCTAGAACTTGTTTATATAGATTTTTGTTCTCCTCTCCTTGCTGCCCCCCCTTCGTTATTTAAAACAAAAACCCTGTGTGTTGCCTTTGTCACGGTAATTCCCATTTTGCCAACACCAGGGGCCCAGGCAGACGAGTTACTAAGGAACACAAAATTTTAATTAGTGTATTTTAATCATTCAGGCTTTCCGAGCTAATCCACAGACCCTGGAGAATTCCCGAGATGCAGCTCTGTTCTGCTTTACCATTTATTGTTGAGTCTATTATAATTACTGTTAGCAGGTGGGGACTGGGAGATGTTTATTATGAGTTTTTCATCTTTAGTATAATTACCGAAAAAAACAAAATAAAAAGATGTCAGCGCATTTTGTATTCCTAGAGATATTTTTTCTTAAAAAAACAAAAACACACGCACACATTTTTTTTAAAGTACATGTGTCGGTGTTTATACATGTGTATGTATGTGTATGTACACACGTCTATGTACAATATTTGATATTTTTCCCACGCTTTCCAAGAAAGCTTTCCCAGTTAGTGTTGTTCCTTAAATTATTTATTTGTCTTGTCAAACAGCAAAAACTGGCATCAGTCCCTGAACTAACTACTTTTTCTTGCTTCCTTTTTTTAAAAAGAAACAAACATTTCCTAACTTTTATGCATAGAAACTGAAATTACAAGTGAGGTGGGGGGGGAAGCTGGGAAGATGGAATGCAGCAAAATAAAGCCATGGGTGAGAGGGATTCTTCCAGACCCTCGTGGTGGGAAGAAAGAAGTTAGAGCTAGAAGGAGGAATCCAGCTTCAGCCAACGTCATCTGGGATCTAGCTCTGTTGATTGTTTCTGTGGGCGCTTTGTTGCTGACTTCAAACAGAGCAGACTGAGCAGTTCTTCTTCAGCTGCCACCTTGCCAGAATAGTGAGCATGTCCATTGCCGTTATTGGGCAGGGTACTAATTACATCCTGGAGCCTAGAGTGCTGGGGAGGGTTTCTCATGGGACTTGGTCATACACCCGACTTTGGTGGGAGGGGTCAGGGTTTCAAGGCTAAAGAAGACAGGATACTGTGGACTGGACCCAGGGTTTGATATAAACTTTTATGCGCTTGGTTCAGAGGTGTGCACATGTCATGTTGAACTTGTGTGCCCTTTTCCTTCCTCCTTGCAAAGTTAGACCCTTCCAGTCAAGTTTATAACAAGCCACAGTTTTCAAAAATGGGAAACCATGGTTTGCACAAACCATATTTAGCAGACCAGGATATCAAATCCTGACTTATCAACAAACTGTGGCTTGCACACGTATTCAAATGAAAGGAGAAAACTGTTCGTTACAAACCCTAAACAGAAGTTTTGAACTTTGTTCCTGTTTGAAGAGGAAAAAACACCTTGGTCTGATTTTATATCTGAACTCCTCTAATAAGTCAGCACTGAGGTGACTAAAGGAAAGCCTGAGTATTCCTTGGTGGTTCTGAACTCTTCCCCCTCCTCCCTTCGTCCCACAATCATCAGCCTTTCCTGCACCTTCCCCATTTAGTTGTTTAACAAAAAAAATTAACTTCTATGTGTAAACGTCTGTGGAGTGTGTCAATGGTGCCAGTTGACTCCCTAGCCAGATACCTGCCAGTTTGGGATAATGTATTCTGCTCCTTGTCATGGTGAAAGACAGAGAGATAAGTGGGGCATTGTTGTCTCTCCCACAGGAATTAATTCTTACTCACCTCTTCCCCTCCAAATTCCAAAACTTACCAGTATGGCAGGACTTCCCCCGGCTTGAATCTTGCCTCTGGCCTGAACTCAGGGGCAGGCCAATCCAGCGCAAGTTCCCCTACGCCAATGCAGCGGCACCAGCATGGCTTGCGTTTCATCCAGTGGGTGAATTTCACAGGTTGGAAGCCTCTTCGAGGTAATGGGATATTACCCCAGCCTATGCAACAGGTCTACTCAAAGCCATACCAGTTAAGTCACTGGTGCAAGTTGGCAGTGACCTGGGAAGGGGGGTAGGGTGCAGTATGCACCCACCCCCTCCCAGGCCCCATTCCGCCCCTGCTCTGCCCAGCGGGAACATTCTCCATCCAGTGTGTGCTGCTTCTTCTGCTGGCATGCAAGGGCCAGCCCTGGCCTTCCTGCCAGCATTCTAAACTATGATACTGTCAGAAAGTGCTTTAGCACACTTGTGTGATGGCCAGCTCTGGTGCAGCACCCACTCCACTGGCGCAGAAGCCAACTAGGATTGCGGCCTGAGGCAAGCCACTCTTTCTCAGCCTCTAGTCGTCTCCTTCTGCAGCAATGGCATCGTAATCCTTCTTCTCAGAGTTGTTGTAGGGACAATAAAGTCCCTACATGTGTAAAGTCCCTATGTGTAAAGTCATGCACATTGGGGCAAAAAATCAAAACTTTAGATATAGGCTGATGGGTTCTGAGCTGTCTGTGACAGATCAGGAGAGAGATCTTGGGGTGGTGGTGGACAGGTCGATGAAAGTGTCGACCCAATGTGCGGTGGCAGTGAAGAAGGCCAATTCTATGCTTGGGATCATTAGGAAGGGTATTGAGAACAAAACGGTTAGTATTATAATGCCGTTGTACAAATCGATGGTAAGGCCACACCTGGAGTATTGTGTCCAGTTCTGGTCGCCGCATCTCAAAAAAGACATAGTGGAAATGGAAAAGGTGCAAAAGAAAGCGACTAAGATGATTACGGGGCTGGGGCACCTTCCTTATGAGGAAAGGCTACGGCGTTTGGGCCTCTTCAGCCTAGAAAAGAGACGCTTGAGGGGGGACATGATTGAGACATACAAAATTATGCAGGGGATGGACAGAGTGGATAGGGAGATGCTCTTTACACTCTCACATAATACCAGAACCAGGGGACATCCACTAAAATTGAGTGTTGGGCGGGTTAGGACAGACAAAAGAAAATATTTCTTTACTCAGCGCGTGGTCGGTCTGTGGAACTCCTTGCCACAGGATGTGGTGCTGGCGTCTAGCCTAGACGCCTTTAAAAGGGGATTGGATGAGTTTCTGGAGGAAAAATCCATTATGGGGTACAAGCCATGATGTGTATGCGCAACCTCCTGATTTTAGGAATGGGTTAAGTCAGAATGCCAGATGTAGGGGAGAGCACCAGGATGAGGTCTCTTGTTATCTGGTGTGCTCCCTGGGGCATTTGGTGGGCCGCTGTGAGATACAGGAAGCTGGACTAGATGGGCCTATGGCCTGATCCAGTGGGGCTGTTCTTATGTTCTTATGTTCTTAATGCCCAGATAATACACACATGAAGCACTTTGCACACTCGGAGCCATACAAATGTGAAGTGTTGGGAATTGCCTGGAACCCATTCACTTCCAGTCCTCCTGGCTGTCCGGCTGGTGGCTGTGTGTGTTCCATGCCACGTGTCTGGGGCCTAGTGCAAGTGACTTGTGCTCTCTCTTGATCTCTCCTCTTTCTGTGGTCTTGCATCCTGTAAGACAGGGCTTTTCAAACTGAGGCGTTGCAACACCCCAGCCAGAGCGCCATGGCCACTTTCCCCTTAAGGGGAGGGGGCAGGGGGGAGGCAGCGACACGATCCCCAAGATGCACTCACCAGTCCCTGCAACAGCCTGTCGGGGGTGTGGGGAGCCCTGCGCAAGCATCTACAGGGCTGCCCTCAGCTTAAAAAGTGAAATTGTGGTCCATTTCCGGTTTAGCGGAGGTGGAGCGGATCGTTGCGCTTTCACTTTTTAGGCTGCGGAGAGCCCTGCCCCACAGGCTGCTGCAGGGACTGGTGAAGGCATCCCAGTCCCTGCAGACCCCTCCCCCCACCACCCCTGCAAGAACTTACTGTGGTTCAAACTCTCCAAGAGAGCTTGAAAACCGCTGCTGTGAGGTTTGGGTCCTGCAGCATCATTGGGTTCCAGGTGTTTGGCGGCCAAAACACACGACAGTGGAGGACCCAACCCATTTTTGCCCGGCCCACAGGTGTACACTTTGGTCCCTATTGCATATATGCAACGTTGGGCAGAAATAGCTTAAACACAGATCTGCCACAGTTGTGTGTAAAGCCCAGTGCACAATTTAAAGCACAAAAGGGGTGTTTGGGTATTTGTACCTTTCTGCTATTTCCAGTCATTGCCTCCTGACTATTTTTCTAGGCTCCTGTAGGGAGCAGTAGGGCCAGTCTGCCATGTCTGCCTGTAGGGAGCAGTAGGGCCAGTCTGCCATGGCCCTTTGCCTTTTACTGCCCCATTGCCTTTTGGGCAATTTTTGTGAATGTACAATGTTGTCTCCTACTGAGTCAGGCCACTGGTCCCTCTAACTCAGTATTGTCAGCACGGTCTGGCAGCAACTCTCCAGGGTTTCAGGCAGAGGTCTCCTTCCATCCTCCCTGGTGATGGTGGGACTTGAAATAGGAACCTTCTGCCTGCAAAGCACATGCTCTACGATTGAGCTTCTCCAGGCTGCTGCCATGATTCTTCCCCAGAATGCACATCATCCAAGCAATGTACAAATTCCTGAGTTCAGTCCCTAGTAGCATCTCCAGGTGAGCCTGGAAAAGACTCTTGCCTGAAATCCTAGAGGGCCGCTGCCAGTCAGTGTGGACACTAGATGGACCAAGGATCTGATTCAGTAGCTCTCTTGACGCATTGCTTGCAACACCAATATAATCAGTGCACAGTGCACATGACCTCTGCTCTGTATGCTTTTGCAGTTATTCTTGCATTATATCAACCGCATGCAGGGCAATACATGGGGATAACATTGCTTCCCTTTGAGGGTTTCTGCAATGACTATGTCAGGATAAGTTATTTGAAGTGCTTTGTACACTCAGAAACCACTATACCAATGTTAAGTTTCCTATTACAGCTTTAAGGGGCTAGCTCCTGTGTTTAAAAACAGACACATGCAGAGTCATCCACATGAAAACATATGTGGGCGCAAACACCTCCATACAGCGTCATGTGTGAATGACCCTTCTATAAGGCAGTTTCATGTGTTCATGGGGTTCAACCAGTATGGTACACCATCACTGCCACCTCTCCAAGCTCTATCTCCCATCCCTCTTGTTTTCTCTGCCTCCCAATTATACGGGTGTTGGAAATCAGAAAAGAAATAGAGAGTCCTTTGCCTTCCTCCCTCCACTCCCACCCACCCCTGTTGTGTATATTTCCTCACCTTATCCAGAGTGAAGAAAAAAAAAAATTTTTTTCTCTCCCTGGTGACAATTTTCAAGTTTCCCTGGAAAATTCCACATCTCTGCCCAAGTTCCTTGAGCCATGCAGGGTGGGGGAAGAGCCAGATGCGGGGTTAATAATCTTTTGAGGTTGATGCAGAATTTTCCCAGCAGAATTAGCTTGCTTATAATTTTTTCTTGCTATGCCAGTTACTGAAGGCACAGGAGCCCTGCCAGGGAAAAAAATGTGGTAATCAATTCTAGAAATAGTCCTGGAGGGATATGTATATTTTTCTGTAGTGATATCATCTGACTTACTCAGAAGTCCCACTGAGTTCAATGGGACTTGCTCTCAAGTGAATGTGTGTAGGACTGCCACTTAAGGTTGCGATCCTAAGCCCACCTGCTAGGAAGTAATCCCTTCTGAGCTCAAGCTTTGAATTACATAGTTACTCTGTGTTGTTGCCTCCTGCTTCACTCTCAGTAAGAACACAGGAATTACAACACATTTGAGGTCCCTTGGCTACATAGCCAGCTATTTGTCCTGGCCTTGCTCCTGTGTCTTAGTCAGCAGCATCCTGACTAATTAAGCAGGTGAAGCATCTCTTGTTGCTTTAACCTCGTGTCAGGAAAGGTTTCCAATGCTCAGTTCTACAAACAGCCTGATGTTAACAACTCAGGAGCGTGGCCAGAGGAAAAGGTGACAGCCGTGCCTCCCGCCAGCTTCCTCCAGTGCCAGCCCAGGGCCATGTTGAAGAGACAGCCTTCAAGCACCTGCCACGGGCTGCTCTTGCTTGCCCCTTCCCACCTCCACCCTTTCCCATCTTGGCTTTGGCGGCACTACAAAGAGGCCCTCCTGGACCCTGTGCATGGAGCCCTCTGCATGTGTGTGCGCAGGCTGGGGGAGGAGGGAGGCAGGGGGACTCGCCTCTTTGGCTGCTCTTTATTGAGTCTTCAAGTGCTGGCAGGACACTGCATTAAAAAGCCATTTGCCTTTTGTGCTGGCCGGCCGCTCACCCCCTCCCCGGCCTCCAGCCACCTCCTGCTCATGTGACACCGGCCAGAGTTGTAAAACAACCATGCACATAGTTGGCATCCTGGCTAAATGGTGGTAGCCATAGCAACCCACCCAGTCAATCATTTGTTGAAAGCAAAAGTGGGGGGGGGGGTCTGTGCACTTAGAGTCCGGCCTCCAGGCTTCTCCTTCAGGGGCTAAGTTTAGTTGTTCAAACAAGACAACTTTCTTTTCTTCCTTGTTTAAACAACATTGGCAGAGTACCACCTGCCTCCTCTTCTTCCAAGCAGACCTCTTCTGGCAAGCAGACCTGTGGGCCACCTGTTCTGGCAGCCCCACTGCTCCTGCCAAGAGTGCAGCTGGGGGACACCTTAATCCTCGCCCCTCCAAGCACCCGGCACATGTTCTGCTGTGGCCTCCTCGGCCCTCTGCCTGCATGGCACACTCTGCTCTCCAGGGCCTCCTGGGCACTTCGCTTTGGAGGTGGACTTGCCCAGCACCTGGCAGGATGCCCACAGTGTGGCTTGGAGAGGGGAACGGGTCTCAATTCCGTGTCGACACCTGGCATGGAGGCGGTTTGAACCCCCCTTGCTCCCTGTCACCGGGCAGGCTGCCCAGGGGGCGTTTGAGTTCCTTCAGTCTCCTTGGCAGGCTGCCCGGGGCTTATCTGAAACTGGTGTGTCGGGTGCAATGTGCAGTATATCTCACTGTGACAGTAACACCTACTTGTCACCCCGGCAACTGCCACAGCCTCATATGGTACCAAGCTGGCAGTTACAGGTATTTGAAACCCACCATTTCTTTTGGCTTTGTGGCTACCATCCCTCTTCAGTGCTTGGATTCCTTCCCACTCCATCATGTTCCCTCTTGCTCAGGGGTGGCTTTCTCACTTTGCCTCTGGATCACTGCCCATGGGTCCCAGTTCCTGCTGTCTCTCCCGCGGTTGGTGCTGGCCCCCCGAGAGCTGTTGCAGTGCAGTGGCAAAGAGGTTGTGCTGAGAAGCAGATCTTCCCCAGTTCACATCTAGCCTCTAACCATGCACTTGCATGGCGGCTTTGGCCAAACGTTTTGCTCTTGACCCCATCTGCAGTATGGGAATAATCATACTTACCTCGCACAGTGGCAGTCAGAATTCCATTAAAATAATGCATGTGAAACATTTTTGAAAGTTTGAATAGAAGTACTTAGGATTACAATTGCAATTTCTGTTTGTTGGGGAATGAGACCATTTTGGTGATGGAATGAAGCCACCATGAGCTGATTACAGGCAGCCGCCGTATCTGCCGAGGATCTTTTCCAGGGACCCGCCACAGATATAGAAACAGCAGATATGGGGGAACCATGTCTCTATGGCCCCCATGCACCCTTAACATTGTCTAGAGCCTTACCAAGGTGAAAATGTTCTTGCTTTTCAGATCGCTATAAGCATTCAAGCGCAGGCAGTCTCCCGGCAGCCTGAATGCTTGAAAAAACTAGATTGACCCGTTGGCGTACCTGGGGAGGTAGGGGGGGCAAATGCCGCAGGTGGCACCTCACGGAGGGCATGGCCCTCTGGCCGCCATTTTTTGGGGGCACCATTTACAAGGCCTCAGAAGGCCTTGTAAGGGCCACGGAAGCTGTCCATGGCCTCCCTGGCCCCCAGAAGGCAGTTCTGTGGGGGAGCCTCCTGTTTGCACTGCTGATCTCCCTGAAACTGCACCCTGGCCTGCCATGTCTGCCTGGAAATGTGGGCACAATGGCTGCTGGAGTGACAGAAGCTGGAAGCAGCTGGCCAGAGTGCAGTTTGGGAGAGATCAGCAGAACGAACAGGAGGCTCCTTGCAGAGCAGTAAGTGCTGTTCGTGCAGGGAGGGCTAAGGCAGGGCACTGGCCCACGGGACGGAGACTGGTCTGGAAGAAGAGAGAGGCTCCAGCCAAGTTGTGGGGAGCAGTGCCCTTGACTGAGTGGATTGCTGGGCCAGCAGCAGCTTCCGCATCCGCCACTGCCCTGTCGCACTGGCAGGGAAGCATCGGAGTGAATGACCCCCACTGCTCTCTGCAGCGCATCCTGACCTCTCCTTACCTCCTTACTCTCCTTACTCTCCTTACCAGAAGAGACAGTGGCCAGTGGCCACCCGGTAAGCTTGGCGTCCGTGTGGGTGTTTGAGTCTGGCTCTGCTGTGCTGATGTCGGACCTGCCGTTGGCCACAAACTCAATCTGGCCTCTGCACTGCGGGGGAAGTCAAATGGCACCTGGTCCTGCTTGCATGCTTAGAAGCGGAAGTGCTCCCACCCGGGCCGAAAGATGGGGTGGGGACGATCCCGATCAGGAGAACTTGCCACGGCATCCATTTTCCCCACTGCATCTTCACTGGCAGGTGCCGCAGAGCATGTTGACAGCCTGCAGTTGAGGTTTGACAGCCTTTAAAAGGTTCCAGGTTAGCCATGCATCCCTTGCATGTCCTAGCAGAATCCAGGCAGCACCAACAGGGCTGTATAAGGTGGATGGATTCCATCAGCAGCTTCCTTCCCCCAAAGCCTCTATTTTTGAACAGCCCCACCAGCTGTGAATAAAATCTGTTTTGTTGCTCCTAGCTGTCCGTGTGCCCTTTTAGCCCCTAAGCATGAGGCGCCCTTGTGACTAAGTGCAACTTTATTTTTATATACAGTTTATATCCCACTTTCGACCCACAAGTCCCTAAAGAAGTTATTGTAAATAAAAATTAAAACACCACAATAGAAATAAGTGATATATAAGTAAGCTTATGTACCTGTAGCAGAAATAATTGCATACTCTGCTCCTGTTTTTCCTTGCCTCCATTTCTGCCTCCATCCTCTTGTCTCCCTTCTTTCAATATCTGAAATGTTGCTCTTTGGGGGCAAGCTCTTTGGGGCAGGGACCAGCCAATTCACTGCTTGTAAAGTGCTAAAAGTCCTGAAATAGAAAATGGTCTTCACTTGGCATTGGAATTACGTCCAAGTACGTGCCAGGCAAGCCTCCCTGGGGAGCATGTTCAGAAGGGTAGGCACCACAAAGGTCCTTCTGCCTCTTGCTTCCCCCACATAGCTGTTGGTAAGTACATCCATTTATATGGCGCTTTACAACAGAAAACTCTGATTGCTGCCCCAACTCAGGTTCCTGCCCCAAGTCGCTCGCAATCTAGAAATAGGCATGAGAGGAGATGGAAGAAAGGAAGGGGGCCGGTGCCAGGAGAGATGGGGAAGAACATGCAGTTCTTTCATGTGCTTCTACTTAGGGACTTGGGGCCCAATCCTATTCAATCTTCCAGTGCCGGTGCTGCTGTGCCAGTGGGTCCTGCACTGCTTCCTGTGTTGGGGATGCAGTCACAGAGGCCTCCTCAAGATATGGGAGCATTTGCTCCCTTACCTCGGGGCTGCATTGCGGTTGCACTGGTGCTGGAGAGGCAGCTAGAAAGAAAGGGTAGAGTCCCTTAAAGAAGTGGGGGACTCTTGGGCAGCTGGAGGTGCAAAGACAGGAGTCTAGCAGGTATGAGTGCTCTGGCAGGCTTTGAAGGTAAGAAGCAGGGCCTCTGTTGGGCAAGGGCACCTGGAGCAGAGTTTTGCTTTGCATCTCCTTGTATCTGCCTCACAGGATTGTTGTGTGAATAAAGCAGGTAGGATGAGGAGAGCCTTGCACTGCTCTGAGGATGGCTGAAACACAGGATGAGAAAAGCTGGGACCTCCCAGCTCTATCTCAAATGTGCTTGGTAAGTCCCCAGCCAGGAGCTCCCTCTTTCAGCCATGGTAAGTCAGCCAAGGCCATCCTTGCTGCTGCTACTTCTGCTGATTGCCAGTATCATCTTTGCCTGCCAGCAGTCTGCCCATCCTTCTTTCAGCTACCCAAAGGAAAACTCCTGGAGAGCAAAACTGTTTAAATCAGCCCTGGAAGGAAACTGGCATTGGCCCCCTTCATCGTGTGCTGCATGCCAACACAGCTGGCAAAAGCCATAGCTCCAGTGTCTCCCCCCTTGCCTGTCTCTGTCAGCGTTCATTCTGGGCGGTCAGCATGCGTGCCCAGGGTGGCACATGGGAAGGGATACTGTTATATGTTGATAAGTTTTATCAAAGGTGAGCACCCTAAGAATGCATTGCATGTTCTGTTAATACTGCTAATAATAAATACTGTTAATAATAATAATAATAATAATAAATACTGTTATTAATAATAATAATAATAATAATAATAATAAATAATGTTCTTTGCATGTTTAAAGAACTATATTTCTGTTTTAATGCATGTATAATCAGCGGTGTAGCTAGGTCATTTGACACCTGGGCCCATAAATTTTTGTCACCCGCATATGACCTAATTAATAAATTCCATAGGACTCAATTTAATTAATTTAATTATTCCCATTTTTATACCACCCTTCCTCAAAGGAGCTCAGGGTGGTATGCGTGGTTCCTCCCCCTTTTTTTGTCCTCCCAACAACCCTGTGAGGTAGGTGAGACTGAGAGATAATAGTCATGACATGAAATGAATAATAATAATGGCCAGAAAATAAATGCAGTCAATATTTTCCCACAAGCAATGGATGAAATTCTGCATCAGATGGTATATAACATGATGGTATTATTCCTAAAAGCCACAATTTCCACAGCTTTGGTCACTAGGGTGTCGTGTTCCCCCCCCCCCCCCCGAGGATGTCTCATTGGTTCATTTTGAGTTAAGGCAGTGGTTCTCAAACTTTTAGCACCAAGACCCACTCTTTAGAATGACAATCTATCCAGTACCCACCAGAAGTGATGTCATGGCTGGAAGTGACACCATCAAGCAAAATAAAATAAATAATTATAAATAATTAAATTAAAGAAAAACAAATAATTAAATAATGGGAAGCCAGCCCTTTTCCACCACGTGAATTGTCTCTGTAGCCTGCCTGCAATAACACCCCCCCCCCCACACACACACAAATAAATCAGTGAGATTTTCAGCCCTCCCCAGTGCCCACCTTACCAGCTCAAGCCTCTGTTTTATTCTTTTGGGGGGGGGGAGGGGTTGCTGCAATCCGGAGCGTTTGTTGAACTCCACTTTCATTAGATCAGGACCATGCTGCTGGCCTTGCATTCCCCTGTGCCCAACTTGACCAGGAGCCAATCCACTGTTGCTTACTCACAAGTAAACATGGCAATGTGGCTTAGTTTTGCTTTCCATAGGGCTCAATAGATTTGTCAGCTTGGAAGGAGGGATTTCCTTCTCGGGTGTTTTTGGGGGGCTGCATTCATCGAATCAGGACCATTCTGGTGTCACTGGATTGCTCTTGGCCTGAACGATCCGAAGGACTAAGGCAAGTTTGACTACCCACAAGTAAATGTGCGATATGGGCCAGATTCACTTTCCTTAGGGCTCCATGCATTTTTTGTTTTCCAGTGTTTTGGCCATAACTTTTGATAGAAAGGAGATATTTCAGTGTGGTTTTTTTCATTGCATTCTGCTCGAAATTCCGCATCCAGTGTATATAAAATGATGGTATTATTCATAACCACTGTGATGTTACTACCCACTCTGTAGTGATCACTACCCACTCTGTAGTGTAGTGTAGTGTAGTGTAGTGTTACTACCCACTCTGTAGTGATCACTACCCACTCTGCCAAAGATCTCCAGCAGCTCATGGATCGTTTTAGCAAGGCCTGCCAAGATTTTGGACTGACAATCAGCCTGAAGAAAACACAGGTCATGGTTCAGGATGTGGACTTACCTCCCTGCATTACAATCTCTGCACATGAACTGGAGGTTGTCCATGACTTTGTGTACCTTGGCTCAACGATCTCCGACACTCTTTCTCTCGATACCGAGCTAAACAAACGCATCGGTAAAGCAGCTACCACGTTTTCCAGACTCACAAAGAGAGTCTGGTCCAACAAGAAGCTGACGGAACATACCAAGATCCAGGTCTACAGAGCTTGCGTCCTGAGTACACTTCTGTACTGCAGCGAGTCATGGACTCTTCACTCACAACAGGAGAGGAAACTGAATGCTTTCCACATGCGCTGCCTCCGACGTATTCTCGGCATCACCTGGCAGGACAAAGTTTCAAACAACACAGTCCTGGAACGTGCTGGAATCCCTAGCATGTATGCACTACTGAAACAGAGACGCTTGCGTTGGCTCGGTCATGTCGTGAGAATGGATGATGGCCGGATCCCAAAGGATCTCCTCTATGGAGAACTTGTGCAAGGAAAGCGCCCTACAGGTAGACCACAGCTGCGATACAAGGACATCTGCAAGAGGGATCTGAAGGCCTTAGGAGTGGACCTCAACAAGTGGGAAACCCTGGCCTCTGAGCGGCCCGCTTGGAGGCAGGCTGTGCAACATGGCCTTTCCCAGTTTGAAGAGACACTTGGCCAACAGTCTGAGGCTAAGAGGCAAAGAAGGAAGGCCCATAGCCAGGGAGACAGACCAGGGACAGACTGCACTTGCTCCCAGTGTGGAAGGGATTGTCACTCCCGAATCGGCCTTTTCAGCCACACTAGACGCTGTTCCAGAACCACCTTTCAGAGCGCGATACCATAGTCTTTCGAGACTGAAGGTTGCCAACTAAGTGTGATGTTAGCAGTTTTGATCACTTGTGGTGTTGCCCCCCCAAGACTGGTACCTCGGGCGAACAGCCCCCGCCCCTCACTAGCTACGCCACTGTGTATAATATATTGTTGGGGAGAGGATGGGGGAGGCCACAAACAAGTCCTGCCCTGGGAGAGGATGCAGTAGTCATTTCAAACACAGGGATGCTTCTGAACTACAGAATATGTCTGGGTAACTGGCTGTAGGAGGAAAGGGAAAGAAGCATTTGTGTGCTGGCATTCTGTGTCCATGTGCCAGCAGTTACACAAAGGTACACTACGCATCTCTCACTTTCTTTGCACAGAGATGTCAGAAAACCTGGAGAACATAAGTGCTGTTTGCACAGCCTGGCAAGACAAAGGAAAACCAGCTTCCCAGCATCTCCCCTGAACAAAAAATGGAGTCAGATCAGTGCCTTGTTGTTTTAGCAGGCACAATCGTTGGAACGTTGGGACTGTCCCTAGTAAAGCTTGGTTATAGTTAGACACACTGTGCTTGCCTGGGGTTGTCCATGCAAAGGTAGTTTGGAAACTGTAGGCAGCAAAATGGAAGCCCCAAACTCCTAACTGGGCTACCCTTTGTGGTTGTGTTGCCCCAGTTTTGCAGAGGTTGCATTGTCTACCATTCGCTTCCAGGCTCAGTTCAAAGTGCTGGCTTTGACCTTGGAAGCCGTAAACGCTTTGGGCTTCCTGTATCTCCAAGCGTCGTCTCAGGCCAGGCCTTGCTTCGGGTGTCTTTGCTGTCTGTGGCGAAGTGGAGCCATTCTGGTCCCTTGTGGAGTAGCAAAGGCTCATCTGGCTCCTCTCTTACCCTCCTGCAGACATTACGCCCAGATATTTTTTTGTTCTGCATTTGAGGAAGGGTGATGGTTGGTGTGGATGGTGTCAGTTGGGCAATACTGTGCAGTTTGCTGTTGGGGATTTGGTTGTTCAGGACTGCGTGTGTATTGACTCATTTTGACAACTCATTTTATTGATTGCAGGTAACCTTCAGTTTGCCTATAGGAAATAAAGGTTGAGAATAAAGCATAAATAAGTTGGGACACGTGGAGATTATGTGGTGAGAAAGAGAAATGTACTTCTTATATGCTCAGTGGCACTCTTGCCTTGTTCCTTTCTGTGCAGTGGGTCTGAACCCAGGCATTCAGAAGAGACCCCAGTGCAAATTAAGTCTCGCCACTGGTAATTAGCAGCTGTACAGCGCCCATACTAGGCTGCAAGGGGCAAACGCTGTCCACCCCAGTTGTGCACTGGGCACTGCCTCTGCCTCCAATCCTGATAGCTCCGGGGTTGGCCTGGACAGGTGAGCCTGATGATGGATGTGGGCCCTAGCCGACCTCTGTCGTCACCACTTCCTGCTTTCCCTGCCTCCCAGATTCATGGCCTCTGTGAAGTAAATTACCTCCTTCTCCTCCCTCTGCCCTTTAATTCTCCCAGACCAACCCAAAAACTGGAGTGGGAGGGGGGCTCACAGTGCAGTAACATAGTAGCTGGATGAACTTAGTTTCAAAGGTTAATATCAAAATCTGGAGTGGATTACCTAAAAATTACTTACAACACCATTAAAATTCTGAACCCTTTTTTTAGAGGTTGTAAATTAATTTAAAATGTCAGGGTTTCCCCCCCCCCCCCTTGAGAAATCCAATAAGAAATTGAGCCAGTGGAGCAATCTGCAAACTGTCTGGCAGTTTGCAGAGGAAAGTGTGTCTTTCGGTGAGGGGGAAAAATATGGGCCTTAACTGGAACCATATGGCAGTGCACTTGAGAGAAATCTGCTAAAAAGGGAAGGAGGGGAGGGAAGGAGGAAGGGGGGCTGCGTGCCAGGCAGAGGCAACAGGCAAGCCTGCTGTGCCTGGTGGAGGAAGGAGGTCAGAAGGAAGAGAGCAGGCTGGAAGTGAGACAGGTGCTTGTCAGGATTATGCAGGAAGAAAGAAGTGCCGAGTCCTGGGATGGATGGAGTCAAGAGGAGGGACCAGGGAAGGAGGCAGTGAATGACCCAAGGAAGGGAAGAAGAGTGGATGAATTCAGGGAAAGAAGGAAGGAACCAGGGTGTGAAGAAACTGAGGAGCAGGCAAAGGAAGGATAGTCAAAATGGACCAGGGAAGACATGAACGGACCAAGAAAGAAACCAAGAAAAGAACGAGAAAATCAAGGGTTGAAAGAATCAAGGAAGCAAGAAACGAGTGAATCAGCAAGGAGCAAATAGGTGAGCCGCTCTCGGGAATCTGCTACCGGGCAACGGAGACAATACAGGAGAGACAAATGGTCTGACTTGCCGTAACTGTAAGGCAGCTTCCTGTGCTGAAGCTGCTGCCAGAAGCTCTGGCTCATGGTACCCAGAGCACGTGCTCTGCCTGCAGAAGGTTCCAGGTTCAATCCCTGGCAGCATCTCCAGTGGCAAGGGCCTCGCAGAAGATGGCTGGCAAAGGTCCTTCTCTGCCTGTGAGAACCCGGGAGACTGGCTGCAAGTCAGAGTAGATGGGCGCTTGGCCAGCTGGGCCTCTTGGTCAAACCTGGCATGCAGGCTCCGTGCATGTGCAGACTCACAAAGCAGTTTTGTCTGGCTCCCCCCGGCATTAACAGACCCATTAGGAGCTTTGGCTAGTTTCATTTGTGAGCAAAAGAAATTGCAAACTTTGCACCAGAAGGCCAACATCTTGCTTCAGACCATGGCTGAACCAGGTGCCTCTGGCAAGCCAAGCAAAGGGGCATGAAGGCAGGGGCTCTTCCCTCCCGCTTTGGGCTTGGGATCCAGCATCCTGGCTATCCCTGGGCCCATGATCTCAATCAGTGTGAAGCCCTTGCCAGTAAGCAGAGCCAACGTGTCGGAGGCCAGTCCAGCTGGGATGAGTCCGAACGGTGTGGCACAATAACCATTCAGGCCTTTGGACAGGCTTCTGGGGAACAAGGTGGCATGCCCATCACCAAGAATACAGCTGTCCACCCTTGCTAAATCCAGTAGAATTTAAACCTTAATCCATTGCCCTCCTAATGACAAGAGAGGGGTCTGCCTCCATCTCCTGCTTGTGGGCTTCCCAGATGCAGCTGGTGGACCAGTATGAGAAACCAATGCTGGACAAGAAGTGCCCTTGGCAGCAGGGCTGCTTCTGGGTTCCTATCCCAAGGATCGATGTCTTCAGCCTACTCGGCCATCCCTTCTTGATAATCAGCACTTTTGTTGGAAGATCAGCAAGTTCTGGAGCAGCCAGCCTCAAGTGTGGGGATGGTTTGGGACTGTTGGCTGCCCCTCGTTCTCCCTCCACCCCAGAAGAGAGTGCAAAGGAGCAAGAACTTCTCTGTTCCCACCGCTCTGTTCCCTTCTCGGGCTCACATATCTCTGGCTTTCCTCCCTCACTGTGAGAAAAACCCGGCTTCCCCGCTCTGTCTTCTGCCTGCCGACATGTGTTCCCCATTAGACCTTAATTTCAGAAGATTTACAACACATTAAGTAATTTGTAGGTTATTTCAACTTTAATCTGCTGAAGTCGAGAAAATCAAGATTAAATTCAAAACACACAGTTCTTCAAAGAGCTGGGAACGGAGAGGGGCTGTTTGCTGGGCTTCCCATCTGCCCTGTGTCACACATCTGCCCCCTGGATTTGCCGAAAGGATGCAGGGAGCAAGGAGCTGGGGACATCAGGTGGAAAGAGGGGTCGCTTTCCCCCCTGAAGTGGAAGAAATAATTTGAACATCCTGAGTGCCTGCGGTTGCCCAAGTGGTGGGGGGCGGGGGGAAGCCCCTGTTATTTAAATCAGGGCTATGTCAAGAAATTGAGTAAAATACATATTTCTTTTTAGGAAAGGGCTTCTGCATCTGTTCTTTGTTCTTCTTCTTGGTTGAGATGTGGGTGGGCAACTCTACCTTTGCTATGATTGGATCTACTTGGTCCTTTCTGATGAAGAATTGCCAGCACTTAGAGGATGGTGCTTGCTGCCTCTCTGCATGTGGCAAGCTCAGGGTTTTCCAGTCAAGAGCCGGAATCATAAAAGTATGCAAGAAACAAATTTTTGATCGTTTTCATGTCTTTTTTCCCCTCCCAGCTTAATTAACCCATTTGTTCCCAGCCAACATGTGTACACATTTGGTCCCTGTTGCATATTTGCAGTGTTGGGCAGAAATGGCTTGACCTTATTTTCTGCACTTTGATTTTTTTTTACTGGCTTCTATTTTTATTTTCCCCGTTGGTTTTTTTAATGTGGAATAAAGCCCCCAAGAAATTAACTGGACTTCAAAAAATGACCCCCTCCATTTGTTACCATGAGGTCAGGAGCACATTTGTTTCAGAATGAATAGCGCCTGCTGTGAATGGCCCCATTTATACTGTATATAAATGCCTCTGTATTTAATTCAGAAAAGCAGCCTGCCTTGCCGATCCAAAGTCTGGGAAATGCTAGGGCTGTTCACGTTATGTTGTGCCAGTGTCTGTACCTGTATGCATGTGTTTGTGTGAATGGTTGTGCTTTGGTTCATTTTGAAAATGAGACCACTTGCTGAACCCTTCACATCTGTAAAAGACGGAATATGCTGTTGAGCCTAATGTGTGGTTAATCTTCCTTTCTCTGTGTGTGATGATGGAATAGTACGTAGGGCTAGATGACTGCAAAACCTGGGTTTGGAGTATTTAACAGTGACACACACACAAAGTAGCAACGAAGCAGACAATTAAACTTAAGTTACCCCACCAGCAAAATACCCAATTAAATTAAAATTGCCTTATGCTTGCTTAGTTCTGGCCATTGAATGAAAATCTGTAGGATATAGGAAACTGCCTTGTCCTGTGTCAGACCTTTCATCTTTCTTGTCCAGGCTGGCAAGGGTTCAGAACAAGTCCTTCCTGGCCCTCCCTGCAGGTGGTGCCAGGGACTGAGTCAAAGACCTTGTGCAAGCCAAGCAGGTGCTCTCCCGTGAGCTGTGTCCTGTGGCCCCAGAGAAAACTTTTGCAACTCTTTCAAGAAACATCCAGGCTTGGACTTGGCTGGACATCTAGTGGCCCCCCTATCTCCCACTTGTGCCTTCAGTCATTTTTCCCATAGTTGAGCTCTTGCTCACTCACTTACTCACTCTCTGGTTTCAAGAATTGGGAGCTGAATGACCAACGTTTTGAAAAAGGCAGGATGTGGGAATAGCTTTCAGTTGGCCACTTGTCTGCTGAAGCTGTATCTCGGCTGCAGGCAGTTGCAAAGCTTGGTTCTGGGCTTTTGTAGGACTGTGGCCCGGTTGGGGCCAGCTGTGAAAATCATGACTTGTTCATGGAACAAATCCTCCTGGCCTGGATCTCCTTGGAAAAGCACCCAACACAGAGCGCAAAGGGAGCTGGGAAGGAGAGGAAGCCGCTTCAAAGGTGGTGACATTTCTTTGCTTGTTGCTGTAGCGCGAGGGTTGTTGGGCAGGGCTGGGAGATGAGCACTCCACCCGCCGGGTTTGGCAGACGTTTTCGGCTGGGCATGCGGGCTCATCCGAGCGTGCCAGGCAGGTAGCACGATGGTTGCCCTGTTTCTCCTTGGTTGTCTGCTAATCTCCGAGTCCTGGATCACAGCTTCCTGCGAGCCAGGCATGGAGGAGACCCTATGAAAATGATGATATGTGACAATCAGTCACAGCAATTAGTGTTTTGGTTAACAGGCCTTTTTTGTTTTCTCTCACCCAGACAGAATGTCACAAATAAATCCTTGCCTGCATTTGCATATTAATTGGATCGGAGACGTCAAGCATCTTTCATTAAAGAAAATGATCTGCATATTTGGAGACATAAAATAGTTATTTTGATGGGTTTTTTTTTCTCTATAAGATCAGGGGGTGGGGGAGGAAGGTGATGGGAGCAGTGGAAATTGAGGTAGATAGAGAGAAGGCAGAGAAAGCAGCTTGGCGGCCTTAACCCCTTGTGGACTGGCAGAAACTCATCAGTGGGCGAGGAAATGTCTAAATAAATAAATAAAATTCCCTCTCTGAGTGAGGAAGTCAGAAAGTGGGTAGGATGTGTTTTCCCCTTGCAAGCTGTAGGCTTGGAAATGGCAGGGGTTCTGGGTTCTAGTCCAAAGAGAGATTCATCAAGACACAAACCTAGAATAAGACCAGCTTCCTGTCCTCTCAAGGACTGGTCTGAAGACAGCAGTGGGATAACCTTCAAGGATCCAAATTTGTGCTGCTGGATGGCTGGATGAAAGACCTGCCTTTTGTCAGAACTGTGTAAGCACAGGTAGTGTAAGAAAAATCTACCTGTTGAGGAATACTTTCATTAGGCAGACCAGACTAGAAGGGACCAGACTAGAATGACTTCAAAAGTGTTTTGCTTTGTGTGTGTTTGTGTTTGGGAAACCCTGCAAGAGGGGGTTGAATCAGCAAAGGGTTAAATTATCCAGTTATTTATTTTATTATTTTTATTATTTTATTAATTTATACCCCGCCTTTTTGCCCAAAGGGCACACAATGTAGCTTACAAACAATTTTAAATACAACATTAAAAACAATCATTAAAACAATTTACAATAATTAAAAATCTAAAAAACAAACAAACCCCGTGGATTTGTTCCCACTCTGTGCTCCCAATTTGGTTCTCTTCTCGCCCCCCCCCCAACAATAACAACATGGCCCTGTTTATCTCACAACCCCAAGCTCATACAACCCAAAGTCACATCACAGTTGCCCTAACACGTCATAGGCTCATGCACAAGCTTTAAAATCAAACCATGGTTAGGAGGATCATCTGAACTGCTCCATTGCAAACAATGAAGGGAGAGAAGAGCAAGTTCACTGGAGTAGTTTTTGGAACTTGGCAATAGACTGCCTGTTGAGCAACAAAGCAAGAGAGAGAGCAACCAAGCACAAAAATGTTGGGTTGGGACACATTTCACCATTCCAAGAAGCTCAGATGTAATTTCTTTTAAACCATGCTTCTAGTTCTCTTGGTGGCAGAGGCAGGCTTAGAAAGCCTCTAGTGAAATTTTGGAAATCAAAGGAGGGGATGAGTAGAATTTCCCATGGATAGAGGGCCGCAACATCCGTTCTGGAGCCCACCCCAGAGAATAAGCGGAATCTGTTGCACGAAAGCAATGGCTCTGCATGCATCACATAGAACATGAGTGAACCTAGCACAGAATTTTTGGTATTTTGTTCTTATTGAACTCAGAGCGCACTGGCGTTGCTGGTGCAGGGGGTGTGGGCGACACCTGGTGACGCACCGGGGGGAGGACGCGCTAACTTCTTGGCTTTCGGAGCTACCCCATCGTGCTATGCACCGTTGGATGCGGAATGTCCAGCAGAGTGCATTGCAAAAACAGAATTGAAATAGCTCCTTTCCTCCAAAAGTTATGGCCAAAAAACTGGAAGGAAAAAATGCATGGAGCCCTATGGAAAGTGAAAGTGAGCCATATCGTGTGTTTACTCGAGAGTAGGCATACTTGCCAAAGTCCTTCGGAAAGGGCAGGCTGAGAGGAATCCAGTGATCTGACAATGGTCCCAAGCCAATGAATGCAGCCCCCAAAAACACAAGGAGATCCCTGCCTCCTTCCCAGCTGCATCTATTGAGCCTGAAACGAAACCACGTGGCCATGTTTACTCACGAGTAGGTAAACTTACCTTAGTCCAGGCAAGGACTGAGAGGATTCAGGGCAGGCTGAGAGGACTCCAAGGACGTCAGAATGGTCCTGATCCAATAAATGCAGTGCCCAAAGACACAAAAGGGAGAAGGAGGTCCCTCCCTCCCAGCCCTATGGAAAGTGAAGCAGCCTCACTGTCGCGTTTACTCGCAAGTAGGCAGACGAGCCATGGCTGGTGGTCAGGCCAGGCAAAGGGGAATGTGAGGACACCAGAATGGTCCCAATCCAATAGAACTGAAGCTCGACATATGAGAGTAGACATGCATAGGATTGAGCTCACAGGCTGCAATCCTACCCTCACTTTCATGAGAGTAAGCCCCATTGACCACAATGGGACTTACTTCAGAGTAGATTCACTTGGTGGAACAGGACTGGCTCCCCCTTATTTAATTATTTCTTTTATTTTAATTTAATTATTTATAATTATTTATTTTAATTAGCTTGATGATGTCACTTCTGGCCGCCATTACATCACTTCCAATGGGTCCTGGACAGATTGTCATTCTAAAAAGTGGGTCCCAGTGCTAAAAGTTTTGAGAACTGCTGCAGTAAGGTGTTAGTAAGTTGACACGGGTGTGTGCGTGTGTGTGTGTGTGTGTGTGTGTGTGTGACCCTACAAGTTTTCAAAATCACTAAAATCAGAATTTGGAGGAATAATCCCACCATGTTATATATCAATCAATGCGTAATTTCATGCAGAATGCTATGAAACAAACCCCATTGAAATATCTGTGTTCTATCAAAAGGTACAGCCAAAAAACCAGTGGGGGCGGGGCGATGGTACATCACCACGCCCACCACCTGGGGCGTTGCCCCGCCCACTGCATGGGGTGACGCGCAGGCCTCCCGCACCTGGTGACGTGAATCCTAGTGACACCACTGTCAGAGCAAGCATGGCTCTGTGTGTATCTTGCCACAGTGATGTGGTGGAAATCTGCCTTCTGTTTTGGGTCTCCCAGAGAACACATCACAGCAGAGTTGTCTGTGACCGAAGGCAGCTGGTGACAGTGTTGCATTCCAGAAGAGATTCTCCTTTGCAAGCCCCCTTTTATGCCCAGCTTCACCTAAAACTGGCATACGTGCGCAGATGTATTTCTGGGGTGATCTGCAACCACTCTGTTCACCACCTTCCTATGTTATATATAATTTTTCTTTCAACATCTGATCCTGGGAAGCCATTGGTATCCAGGGAGCATTATCACACACACTCGAAATAACCCAGAAAGCTGCCAAACCCTTATTAGGGAATGAATCCCTGTTGGAGAGGAAAGGGAAGGCCCAATTTTATTGACAGGCTGGTGTGACTGCCGGCAGCTCGGGTCTTGCCCTCCCCGCCTCGTAATGCCAGCAGCCTGGAAAACCATCTCTGGAATGGGAGCCTTCTGCATGTTTCAAGGTACCCTTGCCTCGGCTGCTTGTGTTTGCATGGGACTTGGGCCTTCTTTTTACAGAGGGGGTTCCTTCCCACAGCAATCCTTGCTCCCGGTCTCCATGTTGTGTTTCTCTTTCCCTAGCCTGGTCTGTGTTTTGTTCAGACCTCACCCTCTTCTGTCAAATGCCTTACAATATTCCACTGTTGACTTTCCGCACAGTTTCCAAGCTTTCTGTTCTGTGAAAAGGATGTTTTCGTTTGCGCCCTCCAGTCCACTTCCGCTGGAGGTCCATGCCTGCCTCCGTTTCCCTCTGGGATTTTATATAGCTGTACTCAGGTCCTCGAGTGAAGATAGCCTTGCATGTTTAAGATCCAGGGTAGATAGTACACAGTAGTGGCTCTCCAGGGAGCTGTGGAATCCTCAAAAAACCCTGCTGGCTTATACAGTGTATGGGATTGCAGCTGTAATGGGGAGCCACAGCCAATGGTGCAGTAGGGCAAGGGAATCGCCGGTCAGAGAAGTTTGGGAACCACTGCTTTGGAGGGATGGGAAGAAATGCAAGCTGAGGATGCTTAGCAGACTTTAAAAGACAAATCCACGGAGGTCCGTCAAGCATCTTTAGCCATGACAGCAAAGTACTGTTCCTCTGAGTGCCAGTGGTGGAGAACAGAGAAGGGGTCCTGCTTGAGGGCTTCCTGGAGTTCCCTGGCTGGCCACTGTGGGAAAAGGGAGCTGACCAGGACGGGCCTTTTGGTGTGATCCTGCAGGGCCACATGCAGCTGCACGGAGGCTCTCCGTTTCTAGGCCTACCCATTAGCCAACCCATTATTAGGGACTGCACAGGTGGCCTTGACCTTGGAGGTGAGGGTGGTCCAAGTGCCTGTCAGTCTGTCCACTTGCTCTGGTCTGTCCTTCCCCTGCCTGTGCATGACCGTCCTAGACTTGGTGCAGCTTGTTTGGTCCACAAGTCTGATTTCCTGTGTGACGGGGGCAGTGTGAGAGAGGGCTGTAGCCCAGTTGTAGAGCCCTGCTCTGCCTGTCAGAAGCCCCAGGTTTGGTCCCTGGCACTGCCTCCAAGACTGTGAAGGGCCTTGAGCTGGTAACAGGAGGGATTTCAGGCAAGGAACGAGCCCAGGAGTTTTCTGCCTTGGTTGCAAGGGCCACTATTCTGAATCCAACTTCTGCAGGTCCCGCTCTTTCAAGAAAGGGCCACTGGGCACAGGGGTTGGTGGCTTGCCACACAGTTGTGGAACGGCCCAGATTCAGACCCTGGCAACATCTTCAGGTAGGGCAGGGATAGGCCCCGGCTGTAACTCTGGAGGGCCACTGCTGGTTGGTGAGCACTAGAGGGACCAGGCTCTGGCTTGATATGCGGCAGCATCTTAGGCTGGAAGCCACTTGAGACATCTGTTGAACATTGGCTGGGAAGGGAAGAGGCCAGCAGACACAAGTCGTTAGCATCCCTGGCTTGCTGTACTGCCAGAAAAGACACTTTCCTTCTTCCTTCCCTTCTCTGCACTGCGCGCTGCATCTTGCCACGCGCCAAAGTTCCCTATGAGAGAGACGATCTGGTGCTTGGGGCCTGCTTGGCTTTGGACGGACAGGAGCTAAAAATGGTCTCCTTAGCAAACACCATTCACTTAGAAGCCAGCTGGTGCTATCAATCATGCCCCGGTACCATCAGGAAATGATTCCCAATCAATTATAATTGCTCTTTACCTATTTCCTGTGTAAATCATTTACGTTCTTTTTCTTTGTCAAAACGGCAAATGCAACAGGAAACAAGGGACTGGAGACATTGCTCCCTCCACTTCCTTTGCCATAGATGCACAAGGCCGGGAGGGGTGGCGGAAAACTCACTGGGTTCAGCCCCTCCACCCAATCTCAAAGTCCCCTCCTGTCAACCTGGAATAATTGATGTAAACAGAACCACAAGTCTCGTGAGTAGGGGACAGGTGTACCTAGGGCTAAAAGCAAGACAACCGCCCCCCCATGATGCTGTTGTGTGTGGAGCGGAGCTCTCCAAAATGTTGGTTGTTTCCCGTCCAACTCTAGCAGTGCCTTTCTGTTGATGCGATGGAAGCAGGTTGCTGGGCTGAAAGAGAGAGAAGGTGGCGATTGGCGCAGTCAGGATGCTGCGGCACGGGATATCCGCAAGGATAGAAGAATCTCTCAACTGTCCTTCAAAACCAATTTTGAGCTTCCAGTCCCCATGATGGTTATTTTTTAGGTGCTGCAAACAGGCTACAGGGCTTAAGGTTGCGTAATTCTTTCTCTTAATAGCCTGTGCCTCAGATTTGGTGAAATGCTGATACCTGCACGTGAAGAGTCTGTGAATCCCAGATGCTGTTCTTTTCTTTGCAGACCTCCAAACATACAGTATTCTCCTCCTCTTTTTTCATCAGTGTCATCGGTGCTCAGTGCTGAGGCTTCTGCCTCGATGAAAAGTCATTGAGGGGAAGGGGAAAGCCGTTTGTTGGAAGGGTTTGGGGATATTGTAAATCGTTGGCCACCTGAGATCAGGCCTGCCTTGTCATTTTAATGAGTCGGTTGTCACCCACCCATGGGGGGAAAGGGGAAGGAAGGGCAAGTGGAGGGAATCTGCCTTCTGCCAAAGCTGACGGGTTACGAGCAGGGAGGCTGCTCCGATGCCAGCCATCCATCTCGGTGGTTATTTTATGGAGTCCTCGGACGTCCGGAGTTCTGCGGTGTTTTGTTAAGCGCCGTAACGCAGAGTTTATTTAATGTGGGTTTAACTGCCTTGCGCTTTTATAAATCAAAATAATTAAAAATAATAAATTTGAAGGTTAAACAACAGCTTGCGCTGTGGCAGGGAGAGAAGGGCCTGGTGGAGAGAGGGAAGGCAGCAGGCCTGCTGGAACTCCACTTTGGAATGGTGGCATTGGGAGGGGGGAGCAGAGCAGGGGGGGGCATTGAGTGAGTGGAGGAAGGAGAAGCACAGACCTGTGGAGGTCCACACTGTCCCCCATGAGGCTCTTTGGGGGGTGGGGGGGCTTTGGAGACATGGTCGGTTGCAGCCACTACAGGGAGAGGGGCTAAGAGTTAAGAGCATGCTCCCTTGGGAGGGAGGGATTTTTAGAATCAGTTTTCTTTGGGCTCAGGGTCTGACCTAATGTTACGTGCAAAATTCAAGTGATGTTCTAGAGAGCCCCTGTGTGTTCTTCCCCCGTGCCCTGGATGTGGTTTTTGCCTCTTGCCTACTGAGCTGGGCAGCCAACCAGTCTGCCCTGATCTCTCCTGTGCAGGAGCGCCGCAGACCCCAGCTATATCCTCTCTTGGTGGTATCCACATGAAGGTTGCCCACTGATCCCCTAACTTATGGCTGTATTTGATGTAGCCCCCGTATGGGTGCGGTTTAGAGCAGTTTCTGCATGATGACTGCAACATGAACACATGAAACTGCCACTGACTGAGGCAGGCTGCTGATTCATCTGGCCTTTGCCTGCCGATTCTGACTGGTAGCAGCTCACCTGAGCTGCTTGTTGCTGGAGACACTAGGAATCTCAACTGGAGAGGGCACATGCTTGGAACTGGAAGTATGTCGTGTGTACTTGAAATGTTCCTGTTTTGATGCTGTGTTTTGGGTGTGTTTTTATTTTGTTTGCGTTTGTGAGCTGCTTTTCTCTATTTTGTGCCATGATAAAACTCTCTTTCTAGACTGTCTGAGAAGGCCATGTCCCTCCTCAAACCTTGGAATATAGGATTCTCATGTTGCAGAGGAATCTCTGGGATCTTCCTGTGTCAGGTGATTTATCCAGTGCTATCCCGGAGATGCTTCCAGGGGTTGAATCTGGAACGAAAGTGGCAGCCCTTTCTCGCCATGTCTATAAGCGTGAAACATGGGGTGGGAGAAGCCAAGCAGAGACAGGTCTGGGTGATCCCCCCACCCTCCCAAGCCTCTTTTATGTGTTTCCTTGAGGTCAGAATACCTCCCTTGGAGGGCTGGGAATGGCAGGTGGCGCAGAGGCAGTGGAAGGCACCCAGGAAGGGTGTGTGCCTTTCTCTTTAAATGTTCTTTTTCTGTCAACTGGATAAGGAATTTGATGACTTTATCAGAAATACCAGAGCCTGATTTAGCAGGGTGTGAGGCAAGCACCACTCAGCTCCACACAATGTCTTGATAAATGGCAAAAGAATAGTGGCAGGGGGGGGGAGCGACACTGGGGCAGGCAGCAGGAAAGCTGAAACTTTCCCCGGGTTGTGCTTGAAGTTTGGGACAGCTGATAATGAGGATTTACTGGCTCTCCAGCTTTTCCTATTTTTATTCTCAGGGGGTGGGGGGTGGGGAAGAATTCCATAAAAGGTGGATGGGTGAGATGGAGAGTTCCCCCCTCCCCCCACCTTCCTACTTTGGACCAGTACTTTGAATAAAATGCACAACAGAGGGTTAGAAAACAAGGCCGCTGACACCTGCTCCACTGGAGAAGCACTTGCAGGCTTACTTCACTGCACAAGAAGCCATTGGGAAGCTTCCTTTCCACATGAAAAATGTTCCAGGCACAAGAACATGGGAAGAGCTCTGCAGGACCAGGCCAAAGGGGTCATCCAGGCCACCATCCTGAGTCCCATAGCAGCCCATCAGATGCCCCAAAGGCAGGAGATGAAGGCTTGGGTTGCTCCTGCCATCCTCCCCCACAGATGGTATTTAGAGAGGCTTTGTGCCTCTGAACCTGGAGGTGGCCATTGAAAGCCATTGAAAGCCTTGTCCTCCATGAATCGGTATAGTTGTCTTCTCAATCTAGCGGAAACTTTGCCACATTTTGTAGCAGAATTCCACAGGCTATTAACATGCTATGTGCAGAAGTCTTTTCTTTTATCTGACCTGAATCTTCCACAGATCAGTCTCATTGCATGTGCCCCGATTCTCTGCACCACTGTGATTTTGCAAACCTCAGTCATGCCTCTTAGCCGCCTTTTTTTCTAGACTACAAAAAGAAAGTGCAGCCTAGTGCCATACAGTGTGCTAGGATTTAAAACCCAAGGACTGAGTTCTGGAAGCGTCCTGAAAATGACCAAGGGGGTCACAAGAGCTTTACTATAAGTGAAAATTAATGAGTTTGGTGCTTTTTAGTTGAGAAACAACAATTTAGAGAGTGAATAGGGAGGGTGATTTTTATTTTTATTTTGCCTCTTCCTATATTCTAATCATATGAGATCCCTCAAGAATGTCTTCTATTTATCTGATATGGTACTTAGAGTGACGTACAATAAATCTGATGAAACAGATCCACAGGACCAAGTGGATTGGCTCAGGCAAGCAAAAGGAAGTGCTTTTTTCACATGATTAGCTTTTGGAACTCATTGTCACAAAATATATGATGAGTGCCTAGCTTAGGAGGAAGATAGATGTGGGAGGATTTGTCTTTCAGCAGCTGCTACACACAAGGGCCAAATGGAATGCTGAGCTTGGAAACCTGCCTTTGACCGCCAGGTGCAAGAGGGTGGCATTTGCTCTAGTGTGATGCTTGTGGCCTTCCTGGAGGCTTTTCCTTGGCTGCTCTTGGAAGCAGGCTGCCAGTCAACACCCTCACTAGTTTAGGCCTCCTGCAGGAGATACCCTTGAGCTTAGTTGGGCACAAAGGGCTCCAACTCCTCCACTGTTTGGGTTGCCCATTCTAGCTTCACAGTATATTTTTGGAGATGAGGTCATCCTGAACTATAGAGAGTTCTGGGAACAGGATTTAAGTGACAACAGAAGGGTCCTGATTTCCAGAAGGAGGAGAGACCAAGATTTCCACCCCAGTATTATTTCAGAACCTTGAGGACTAGAGACTTGCAGTTTTCCATTAATTGGAAGATAAGCAATCAGAAGCTTGGTACTGGGTATGAGTTTCAAATACAAGGACCTCTTTCTTTGCCACCCTGGGTATGGGTAAGGGAGGGGAGGGAGAAATAAATAGATCTTTGGAACAGTTTAGCATCTTTGATGAAGCCTGCTAATAGGAATCAGACCTGATTAGGATTAGTCCAGGCAGCCAAGATGCTTGGCAGGCTCTGATAATCTAATAAAAATTCCCAGGATGGGTTTTCTCCAGAGAAGGATTTTCTCTGGAGGAACAGGATTAGCCCAGATGTGGGGAGGGAGGGATCGAGGAAGGGGGTGTGGGAGCCAGATAGGCAGTAAGAGTAAATGGAGCTGACAAGGTCAACTTGGGCCTTTGTCCCTGCAGCCTGATTAGAGACTCTGCCCTCCCAGGTCCTTCTACTTTTGGGATGTTGTTGGACAAACGGGATCTCTCTTAATTCCAGCAGAGCGCAGGAGAGACTGGAGTTGACATCCTGGGAACCCTTCCCTGTGGAGTGTTTCAAATCTCTTCCCTGCTGTGGAAGAGAATCTTCTTTGGAGTGATGCTTGTTAAAACCCCACTTTGGTTGGTCCTCCTCAAAGCCGACTAGCTCAGGTGGGCATTTGGCAACGCATGGGTGGCCTGGTTGCTTTGCTCGGGGCAGGGGGCTGTAGCGGTCTGGGAATTCAGCCGCCGGAGGCTCCTTCATGGAGGACGTGGGTTCCTCAGTGAGCTCTCCGCTGCTTCCAATCTCTCGGGTGAACTGACAAGTTGGAGCAGTGTAAACGTGGGCCCAGTCCCAAGTAGTCAGTATATTTTAAGGCTCTCAGAGGCACTTGAGAAAGAGGGCTGATAACCAGGAGTGCGGGTGGGCGGCAGGGGGCGGGGCAGGCTGTGACATTCCTGCCAAAATAAATAAATAACACCGCCAGTGGCCTCTTCCATGGCTCACTTACGGTGGTGGAAGGTGGGGGGAGGAGCAGCACGCGTGATTGTCGGCTTGATGAATTCCCCCTGGATGTAATGAGCTGGTTTTCTGCTGTTAATATTGCATCTGCTGATGAAGGCTTCGTTAGGATAATGGAACGAAGCTAAAATATAAATGACTCACTGTCAAGAAACAGCTTTTGCTCGTGTTCTCTTGACAGTTCCCGGGCCATGGCAGCAGTGGCGGCGGCATTCCGTGTCTGTGTGCACTCGATGCGCCTGCACATTTTATACGGTCCCACAAGAAGAGGTGACGCCTGTCTGGGCTTGTAGTCTGTGTGCATCATGAGCCCCAAAGGCTCAGAAGTTTGGGTGGTGGGATGTCTTACTAGGAGGTAGTCCAGGCTACCGGTGGAACCAATGGATGTAGCAACAGAGATGATCCAGTTCAGTCCTGGTGCCTCCCTTGACAGTAACTCGATCTGAGTAGCATATTGGCTTGTTTCTAGTGACAGGTGCTCTGGTAGAACTTATCGGCTTGGGCTCCCTTTGGCAGATGTGTGTCCGTCCACCTCCAAAAGTAAAAATCCTGGTTGCAAAGAACCTGGATTTGGAATACGAAAATCTGATTGCACTTGCTTTTTGCAGAGTTCCTGGTGCTTTGCATGTTTGGCAGCTGGGAGAGAATGGGTGATGACTCCATCTTGGCTTGCATGAGATTTTGAAGAGATGGTATGCCTGTGGATCAGGCACTCCCTTGCTGTGCCTCTGGGGTTGGAGAGATTCTACCCCCATTCCTGACTGGGATGCTTACACAGCATCCCACAGTCCCCCTAGTTCAGTGTGTCAGGTGGCACCAGAGGGGCAGTTCAGCACCACTTGCTGATATTAAGAACGGTAGTGTCTGCTGTCTTCTCTCAGCCTGGGCAGTGGGTTGCTGAGGGAGGCTGGCAGGCCCCGAATTGCAGGCTTTGTGATGCACGGCCGACTTCAGCTTTCCCGTCTGACCTCTGCCCGCCTGTCTACCCACCTGCTTATCTGTCATCTGCTGTTTGCCCAAGAGCAAACCGTGCCTGCCAGCCAACCATAATAAAACAGTCATAGAGCAAACTCACGGGAGCTAAAAAACAAGCTAAATATTCTCATTTCAGAAGAATAACAGCTATGAAAGAGCAATAAAATGAGCAACCCAAAGAATGAAATTTAAAGTGTGTGTTTTTACTTTAAAATTTCTGGAGAAGCAGCTGTAGTGCATTCACCCCAGCCCAGTGGCTTTCCCAGTGGCTGTTTGCTGGTGTTCCTCTGCCTCTCTTTAGATTGTGAGCCCTTTTGGGACAGGGAGCCATTGAGTCTTTTCCTTTGTCTGTAAACCACTTCTCGAACTTCTTTGGTTGAAAAGCAGTATACAGGTTGAGCCTCATTATTCCGTTCCAAGCGCTCACGTGGTTGGCAAAAAACGCACTATAGCAAATCAGTTTTAAAAACAAAGTGTCTTTGCTCCAGTGATTTAAAAACAGCCGTGCTGACCTTTGTGATATACGATAAGAGTCATTAAGAAGACAGTCCATCAATCAGTCCTCCTCTGAGCTCTTACAAGCTCCACTCAGGCCCTTCCTTCACCAATGCAAAGTGATCCCCTTTCTTTCACGTGCTCAGAGGGAAGGGAGGGGTCGCCTGGAGAGAGAAGGATTGATGGATTGTCAGCCTGCTGCCCTCTCTCTCTCTCTCTCTCATTAAGGAGGCTCTTGTTAAAGGACTGTTCAGTTTTTAAAACTGATTTTAAAGGGATGCATTTTTCCCCTTCTCCATTCCTTTGCAGTGGCCATTTGTGTTGAGTCAAATCCGTGTATCCACTCTGTCCATCCCCTGCATAATTTTGTATGTCTCAATCATGTCCCCCCTCAGGCGCCTCTTTTCTAAGCTGAAGAGGCCCAAACGCCGTAGCCTTTCCTCATAAGGAAGGTGCCCCAGCCCCTGCAGAGGAGCCAACCTCTGGCTTGAAATTAAAATTAAAGCACATCCCCACATGACCACATTGTGGTGTGTGCACGCATGTGTATGCATTTATAAACTCTGATGACAAACGTGTGTCATGGTGTTGTGGCAAGGGTAAAAACTGATTCATGGCTTAGCAATGCTATGGACACTCTCCTTCCCTCAGAGTGCCAGGCAGTGAGATGGCATCACAAACTGTTTAAAAAGTTGAGCAGCACCTAAGACCAGAATTTGGGGTGGGGCTGGCAGAATACAGATGAACCCCCAAATCAGGAATGGGCATAGGTTTGATCCAGATTTATTGTTAGATCACTGGGTGATTAGCAGTAGAGCAGCATAATTATATTAGTCTGTTGGAATCCCTGCTCTGCAGTAACCTATAGATATAGGTTTCTCCACATATATGCAGATCATTCCAGTGGATGGCTTGTGGGATGCAGTAGGTATCTGGGGCCTCTATGTTACATCTGACTCGGTACTCTGAGACAACATTTTGCGTGCAGCATTACCCAGAGTCATTATTTTGTACTTGGCTCCATCTGGAGATTCTGGAACAAAGCAAACTAGAACCATGGTTTGGATGCTAATGAATGAGCTGTGGTGAGCCTTGGACTTGGCTTGCTTCTCCCCTCAACTCATCCATCACATGTGAGGGAGGTCACTGAAAACTTGCACTGTTAAATCAACCACAGTTTCCCATGATGTTCAGACTTTAGAAGCTGGAATTAGAATTAGTTTATTCTAATTGCAGTTAGTTAAAATGAGCCAAGATTAAAATCATGGTTGGATCCTGATCTGTTTGCAATAACTACGGTTAGAACAAACCACAGTTTCCACAGTTCAGGTGTAACAGGAAAGTCTAGTTTATTTTACAGTGCAAGTTAGGAGCTTTCAGTTTCTTCCCCTCATGTGTGATGGAGGGGAGTAGAGGAGCAGAAAGGTGAGCGTGTGGGGCCTCTGTCTGAAAAGTTCACCTGCGCTAGTGATGGTCAGGCTTGTGAAATCTGCTTAGATTTTTCCTATAATCCAAAGGTTCACCAACTGGAGTCAGGTGTAAAATAGGGGCTGGGGGTTGGTGGAGCCAAACACAAATGGTGGCTCAAGGATGGAACCAGGATGGAATCTATTGCATTCCATGAGCCATTCACTGGGGTGACCTGAATAAACAACTGTAAACCTCTGGCTGCATAACTACAGACTGGAGAGTCTGCCACAAAATTTTCAAACTGGATCGCAGAAAGTCTGTGTCAAAGGCAATAAATGAGTGCTCCTATTTTACAGGTAGGGAACACTGAGCTTCCAGAGAAGCAGTTAATGCAAGGCCAGCCGGGGCAGATATATATTTTTTAACTTGTTATAGTTGAACTATACAGTGGTGCCTCGCACACCGAAAAACTCGCAAGACGAAAGCGTTTTTGCTATTTTTTCTGGTGACTCGCAAGATGAATTTTCTATGGCCGTGCTTCGCAAGACGAATTTTTAAAATTAAAAAGTTGAAGTTTTGTGCTTGAAATTTTTGAAATCCTCTGTACAGTATGTATGCCTTTAAAGAGCACTTAATAAACACTTTGTAAACCAAATTTGACTTTGTTCTGACTTTTTTTGCCCATAGGAACGCATTAATTAAATTTCAATGCATTCCTATGGGAAACCGCGCTTCGCAAGACGAAATTTCCGCAATACGAAATGACTTGCGGAACGAATTAATTTCGTCTTGCAAGGCACCACTGTAGTTGGGAATGGGAACGTCCTGCTAATCTACTCCAAATCACCCAAAGACCTACCAGTTGATCTCAATCTAACATTGCCCTGCTCTGCCGAAATTCCCTGCTTCTTGCCCTTGCAATTAGGGTGACTTTCACCCAGAGCCTGTCATGTCGAGCATGTGCAGAATGGTTAGGATTCTCTCGCTGCCCCAAATGGTCATTCTCCAGCTTCCCTGCTACTTCATTACCTTAAACACTGCTGTGGTTCAGTTTCGTGCTTCTTTTGACCTTTCCTTTCGGCCTGGTTATGCCATTTAACTACCACCGACACTCGTCCCCGATGCTATTACCTAGGAAACCCACTACTTAAGTGTTCGCTTTTTCCCTCCGCCCCTTTCGCTTTCTGTTTTGGTTCCCCCCCTTTCCTTTTTTGTCCTTTAACATGGTTTTCCTAAAAAGTTTTTTAATCAATCAAATTTCAAGCAGAAAATACGCTCGGTCACGCCTGGTCTTTGGGTCGTGTGACACTCCCCCGGGGTCCTGACAGCTCCTTAAAAGAGGGACTTGGGATGCGGGGGCCAAACAGAATGTTTGCCCAAGAAAAGGATGGTTTCCATGACGCTGTCCCGTCCCCCCCACTGTCTGTCGGGCTGACACAGACCTGGGACTTTTGAAGTAGGAAAAGGAGGGGGAGTGTGCATGTGTGCGTGTGTGCAGGAAGGATAACGAAACAAAACCAAAAAAAGCCCAAAACAAAAGGGAAAGATATGAAGCGGAGGTGGCAAATGGGGTTGTTGGGGGGGCTAGGAAGTATTGGATGCCTTGACAGCTGCCTGAGTTCTCGGGGGTGTCAGCGCATTGGGGAGCCGGTGGGATAGACAGTAATTTAGTCAGCATTCCCATTCTGCATAATCAAGGGTCTCTTAAAAGAAATAATGATAATAAGGTCCATTTTTCATCCCCCTCTTGAGGCATTTGCTCTGGGATCGCCGGTCATCCTGTCACGGAGGGAGAGCGTTCCGGGTTCCTGGTATGCACTCTGTTCTCTGACCTGCCTTAATATTGCAATCGCAACCCTTTATCTTTCAGACTTCGTTCTTGCCTCTTCTTCTGTTTCAGAGCTAAACCAATCCTGGTGGAAAGTCTTAGAAACTTCCCCTCTGGCTTTGCCCAGATTCACCGAAGTTTGGCTGTTTGGATTGGATTTGGGTGGATCTTTGGGTAGCAAATTAAAGGAAGCGCAATGAGATTTTTCTGTCTTGGGTGCTGTGGGTTGGATGGCCAGGCTGCAGCCACCTTGCATTTCAGCCTCTCTTGCACTGTCAAATTCCACCCCTCCCTCACCGTTCTGAATCTCTTCCATATTCTCTTTCTCTCTGTCTGTGCTCTACCCCCTTTTATAATTAATGATTAGCCATAATTGGTTTGCTTAGACAGCCCAAGAGCAAATTAGCAGGAGGTAGTGCAAGGTTACCAAACTGTATGGGGAGTGGTTACAGTGTACAGTTGACCGGGGCAGAAAGAGCGCCAAAGACACTATCCATCTCTCTCGTGCTCACCTCTGCAATGCCCATTAAGATTGTATTTCAGCCTCATGCTTAGTTGGTACTCCAACTGGATGCATGTCATTGCAGTCTTGTCTTGACTGGGACCTTCCCCTGGACACACCGGAAACCTGAGAAAGTGCCCTGCAAACTCCTTGGTGGAAGGGGCTTGCTTCTTACAACCCCTGTGTGTGTGTTTCCATGTGCACTTGTGTGTTGCACTCTCTTGGCTTCCATTTCATTTAGCCCTGCTGAACCCTCTGACCTTGGGCAGACTGAGTTGTTTGCCTTTTGTTTTACATTCTCTTCATCCTGCTTACCTGTCTTTAGTGTGTCCCTCTACAAAAAGTTAGCTGCAAGTTTCCAGGACAGGAACATACGTTTCCCTACTGCCTAGTAAATGTGTTTCCTTCTAGGTCACAAAAATGTGTATCTTTCTGTTTCAGAGAGACCTTCCAGCATGGCTCTCAGTGCCTGCGAGGGACCTGTCTTGCTTTCTTGAGTGGCTTAAGCACCTTTCCCCAACACACCTGCTCTCTGCCTGTGGCAAAACTCTGATCTGGATTGTGTTGGCTTGGCTTATCGGCTGACTAGGGGAGAAGGGACTGGATAGTCTTTCTTTCTTTGCCTGAAAATTCTTTGCATTTTCACTTGGGTTTTCACTACACGCCTGTCCTGGTCCAAAGAGACTTGACGTGCAGCTTCCTTTCTGGTCTGTGAACACTGCCATTGTGTGCCTGCTTCAGGCGGCAGGAGAGTGAGGAAGCCAAAATGTCTTGGGCTGTGTTCATTTTCCCCCCTTCTCTTTCTGACAAAAGTCTGGATCAATAGGAGTGGGTAACTGGAGATGATTATCGGCCCGGCATGTGAATGGCAGGTTGTGAAACCGATGGAATCTCCCTTTCTCTTCTTGGCAACAGGCTTCAGATGGCTCTGCAATTCCCATCTCTCTCTCTCTCTCTCTCTCTCTCTCTCTCTCTCTCTCTCTCTCAGTGCCATTTGGCCACCCTGAGAGAGGGGAATCACTTGTGTGTTTGGAGCTTGGCTTCTGAAAAAGTGTTGGAGCTTAATCCAGAAAGATTTGCCACCCATCCTGTCATGGAGGCCAGGCCAAGCCCTGTTCGTGAGAATGCCATAGGCAAGGGTCTCTCTTCCACCAGGCTGAGCTCTGGTGGGCACTTTCTCTTGGCAAGGAGTCAGTCTCTTGCCTGTATTTGTGGGCACTGAGTTGAGTTGTGAGCTGCTTCTGAGAAGGAAGGCTGAACTCGGGGGGGGATTTGAGATATCTGTGTCATTCCTAACACTAAGCAGTTCTTCCTTACTCTCACTGTTCTGCAAAATCAAGGCTACCTTTCTCCCCCCCCCCCACGCACACACAGACACTCCCAAAGTGGCCTCTACATTGTCATAAACTGGTAGGTTTTGAGGATGCTTGCTACGTTTGCCACCTTTTTCCCCCTTGATGGAGATCTTGTGACCTGAGTTACATTGTCAGGAAATGGGGTTGCAGTTGGAATGGTGGACTTAGACCTGGATTCAAATGCTTGCTCAACCACAAAGCCCACTTGAGAGGTCTTGCTCCCAATACTATTACTCAACCCTCCTATATCACAGGATTGTTGTGAGGATAGCATATTGTCTGAAGATAGCCATGTAAGCTGCCTTGAGCTCCTTGGAAGAGAATGAGAAGCAGTAATAGTCTTTTCAGACTAATTCAGTCTGAATTCAGGCATAATTCAGTCAGTGAAACCTTTTTCCCCCTCACCACAGCCTCTCTGTGATTGAAAGAGCTGTGCCTGTTGTATTTCAGCCTGTCAGCACACTGCCACAAGCATGGGAACCATAAACAAGATGGCAGCTATACTTGGGTATGATAACTGCCTTGGCCAAACAAGTAGCCTCACTTCCTGTTCATCTTCAGAGTTCTTTATACCAGTGTTTCTCAAACTGTAGGTTGGGACCCACTAGGTGGGTCCCAATTCATTTCAATGTGCATTTTATTTTTAATATATTAGACTTGATGTTATCATGGTATGTGAGTGCATTTGGGGAAATGTGACAGATCTGTACTTTTAACTGGCTATATGTTTTTAACAATGGTAGTCAAAGGGGCTTAATCCTGAGTAAGAGTGGATAGGATCGCAGCCTTTGGATGTTTGGGGATTTTTTTTTAAACAGATCAGCAACTCCTTGGGAAGGTAAGGAGGGTTGTTCTTTATTTTCTTTTTTTAAACATATTTATTGTAAACTTTTAATAACTTGATTGATTGATTGATTTGGTTGTATGGGAGTTGTTAAAATGTTCCTGCTTGATGATGTCACTTCTGGCCATGATATAACTTCCAGGTTAATGACATCACTTCCAGTGTGTCCCAACAGATTGGCATTCTAAAACGTGGGTCTTGGTGCTAAAAAGTTTGAGAATCATTGTTGTGCAGTAGTGGGCCTTGCTATGATCTGTCAGGTTCAGTATGTTTTAAGCTGATACAAACTATGTAGAGGATTTGGGGAAGGGAAGCAAAAGAAGATAAAGGATTCTAAAACTGAGCTGTTGGGTTTCATTTTTGTAGATATTTGCCCATGTGTTTTCATTTTTCCTGCACTACTGTCTCACTGAGACCTATTTTAACAAGCCAAGGTCCCACAGAAAGGACCAGAGATTACTAAACAAAGCTGCCTTCACAAAGGACAATTCCTAAAGTCTTTTGGTGACACTCATGGCCAGCTCTTCTAGTCAGAGTAAGATATTGTTCTTGGGCAATAGAGTTGGGGCACCTTTAAATGCCAAAAAGTGATCAGTTGTTTGTTTTATTTGATACGGGGTCAGCAGTATCTGGGGTTGGACTTGGGGTGCTCCTAAAGCCAAATAGGTTTCTGACTGGTTTAAAATCTATCCAATGTTACAGTATAAGCAAGTCTGCATGAATATCCCCAAGGTGGTCTTTAGGTCATGTTGACTCATTCATGTTTATTGCACCTTCTGTGCTTCTGGGTGTGGGTTTGTTCAGAAGTCAGTCCACTAAGTACAATGAGGCTTACTCCACATTGCGTGTTTAATTACATGCTAAATCACTTTCTGTCCAAGCATCCCACATGGACTCATTGGTTGGGTTGGGGCATAGCAGCTAAACCTTGGTTTAGTGCAGTGGTTTGCCCCAGCCTGAGGGCCCTGGCCTCTTTCCCCTTAAGGGACGGGGGCAGGGAGGAGGCAGGGAGGAGGCAGCGACGCAATCCCCAGGATCGCGCCGCTCAGGAGGGCTGCAGGGACTGGGATGCACTCACCAGTCCCTGCAGCAGCCTATCGGGGGTGTGGGGAGCTTTGCGCAAACGTCTGCAGTGCTCCCCAGGCCAGCAAAAGTGATAGTGGAGATTGCACTCCACTTCCACAAAACCGGAAGTGGAGCGCAGTCGCTCTACTTTCACTTCTAACTAGCTGGGGAGCCCTGCAGATGCTCGTGCAAAGTTCCCCACACCCCTGAGTGCATCCCAGTCCCTGCAGCCCTCCTGAGCGGCGCGATCCTGGGGATCACATCTCTGCCTTCCCCTGCCCCCGCAAGGACTTACAGTGGTGCAAACTCTCCTAGAGAGTTTGAATACTGCTGCTTTAGTGAAAGAGCATTGGGCTCATGTGCTCCTCCCATCATAGGCCCTGGTTCCTTCCCTCATTTCCTGATTTGACATCAACCATGACATCTGAATTGGGTAAACTGGTTTGTGTGAAGAGCAGGTTGCCTCTGAACCCAATTTGGGACATCGCAGCCTCTCTGTATTCGATCATCTTGGCTTAACCATATGCACTATCCCAGTGTTTCTAAACTGTGGGTTGGGACCCACTAGGTGGGTCACGAGCCGATTTCAGGTGGGTCCCCATGCATTTCAATATTTTATTTTTAATATGCTTGATGCTACCATGGCATGTGACTGCATTGGGGAAATGTTACAGATCTGTTTTTTTTAACAGGCTACTTTGTATAGGCTTTTAACAATGATAGTCAATGGGACTTATTCCTGGGTAAGTGTGGGTAGGATTGCAGCCTAGGATTGTTAAAAATTTTCCTGCTTGCTGATGTCACTTCTGGTCATGATATGACATCACTTCCAGTGGCTCCTGACAGATTCTCATTCTAAAAAGTGGGTCCCAGTGCTAAAAGCTTGAGAGCTGCTGCACTATGGCCTTCGCAGACTCCATCCCACGTTGCAGAACTTTCACAAGTTCTGCCACTGAGTTTGCAAGGATCATCAGGTAATGGAACACTTCCTGAGAGCTTCTCCATCAGAAGACATCAGAAACGACCCTTGCCCTCTGTTACTGACCGAGCCTGCAAAGTCATCCAGTAGACAGAGAGAGAAAGTTTTCTGCGGCAATAGCGGGGAGCTGCCCTGGTTGTGGCTCTGCTGGTGTCTGCGGTTCCTTTAAGATGTGAACGGCGGGGGAATTGTGCGGCAGTGCCAGCTTTCATTCAGAGGCGCCTCTCCACCGTCTTTGCTTTTCCCCCGCCCCCCTTCGGAAACTTTCCTGCTCAATTGTTATGTGCGATCCGATCTGAAAGTTACTCTCTAAGCTTCTTGTCACATTTTGACTTAATGAAGTGCAACTGAAGTGGGAATTGGGGTTCATCACGCCAGTCTCTCTGTACTCCCTTGTTGTCAGAAAACAGGGGCGGTTGGGGACCGTAATGCAACGCTGCAAGTCGTTATCATTCCGGTCAGTCTGTTTAACACAAAATTAAACAAAGAACTAATTAGTGCCTCATGAATTAATAAATGCGCAGTTGCTGGGGAGGAAGACGGGGAAAAAGGTTGTTGAAGAAAAGATATTGGAAAAAGTCAAATTAGGAGGTGGTGAGATGGGAAGGGGGAAAGGCAGGCCCAGAGTCCACTTTGGCACATGGAAAGTTTTGCCTGCCCTGCTGAGACTGTTCTGAGCTGAGTGGCTGGAAGTGAAATGGCTCCAGGACACAGTGTGTAGTCCAGCAAACGAGGCAGGTTCCAGGGGAAGTGTGACTCTTCATACGGCAAGCTCTTTGCTACCGGTCGTGGCGGCTTCCCACGTGAAGAAGGGGACAGTGTGCCCTGCTGTCTGAAGAGGCAGGTGGTGTGTACAGCCTGTACTTCAATAGTGAGGAGGGAAATGCAGTGCTCTGAATATTCCAGCCCCTCCCCTTTTTAGAGCTATTTGTTTCTTGAGATGTCATGCCTTGTATTACCAGTCGCAGAAAAGACTCAAAGTGCAGTTTGAAAGTAACTGGCACAGCTCACAGTGAGTCTTGGGGCGGGGGTCTTTCCCAGCCCTACCTGGATTGATCCCAGGACAGGGTAAAAGTCCTTGGCTGACAATACATTTACATGAGTTTCAGAATTTGGCTGTTCTGGGTGCTAAATCTGTGCTTCAGGGCTGCATAGTAGACATGGACCTGTTGTTACAACACCCTCCTCTTCCTGCCTAGGTGCTTTTCTGCCTCTCTCACCCGTCATAGTTTGAGGAATAAGCAGGATAAAAAGAGGCTACTTGGTTTCATTTCATTTCTTATTTTTCAGATTCAGAACCTTGCACAGTGACATAGAAGATGTTTCACCCTCGATATTTGGGAAAGTTGGCTTTGGTTTCTTGGAAGTAGTGGTGGGTTTGCTATATATAACCTGTAATGCTATATAGTCATAGTGTGATTGGGAGAATGTTGCTGGTTTTACTATTACAATTATTTGCTTCCTGGGGCATTTTGGGATGGAGGAGTTCTTGTCGCTTGTGTTACCTTCTTGTGGTTCTGCCCCCCTTTCCCCTCTGTTTTTCCTGGCTGTCGCATTGAAAATAAATCCTGGATTTGGCCATTTAAACCCTATGATGTGTAGATGAGAGGAAGAATCAGTGGGGTTCCGAATCTGTGCGCTGGGGAATAATAGGGTCCTATTTCGCAGGCTTGTTGTGAGGGAAGCTGCTGTAAAGCGTACAGTTCTTTGCGCTGCTCTGGACTGACACAGCTACCCCTCTGGATTTTGTTTGCAGGGGGTCTTGTGGCACCCTGAAGGACAAACACATCCTGCAGGATAAGCTTTTGTGCACTGCATCCCTTTATGAGTGAGTGAAGAGTGGGAAGAAGAACAGAAGAGGCAAAGGGGTGGGGGCTGGTGCCACATTGCTGGCCGGACTTTTAAGGACTTCGACTTTCTGCTGACAATCTTCCTTTTCTCTCTTAGGTAGCTCAGTCTGAAAGAGAGCGAGAGCGAGAGAGACTCTCAGGGCTGGGCTGCCCATCCCTTTGCGGTCCCATTGCATTTGATCCTCAACAAAATCTCCCAGCGTTTTGAGTCCCTCCTGCTTCCGGAGGAGCGTGGGGTGTCTTTTCTTCAAGTCTGCCACAATAGCAATTTTTAATCCCCGATTAAGAATGCCCCAGAAAGGAAGACACGTGTAATACACGCGCATAGCACATGCAGGCAAACCCCTGGGTTCTTTGGGGGCATTTGCAGTCCAGCTTTTGAAGGCCTTCGCTGAGAGCACCCAGTGCGTTGGCAGAGGTTTGGACGGTAGGGGAGAACTGGGCCCCTGTCATGGGGGGCGGACATCCGCCCGCCCGATCCTTGCTGTCCCTGCCTTGAGAAACGGAGTGCATCCCGGCTTTCAACATCGGCTCATTGTCTGTCAGGCAGAGCTGGTGGAGGAGGAGGAGGAGGAGAGTCCATCCTTAAGAGGACATGTCAAGTACAATTAGCGTTATCTGTCTAAATATGTGCTGGGAACACAGAATACAAGCGCAGGCCTGGGTGGCTTTAATGGAGACATATGCAAGGTCAGCCCGCCTCTTGCAATCCCCCAATCTGATTTGGGGGATTACACATTCTAAGTAAATTGGCGTTATTCCTCTTGCATCATTGATAAGCCGCGGCCAAAATAATAAGGGGTCGAAGGGGGAGGGAGACGGAGTGGGGGGGCTGCTGGAGCCGTTTTTTCCCCCCCTTTTAAAAAAGAAGTCAATCAATGGGTTAGGCACGGAGTGGGTGGTGGGGGAAATAAAGCGGCTGCCGGCATCCAGGAGTGGGCAGGGAGAGGGAGAGAGCAGAAGATGGAAAAAGAGAAGAGGAAAGGGTGGAAGAGACAGGAGGACAGCTTCACCCATGCTGGAGTCGGTTGGCTTATTTTCAAGGATCAAGACCTGGTCCTGGAAAAAAGAAGCAGTCACTGGCAAGATCTCCTGTCATGTTCCTTTCCTTGCATCTCTGAGTAACTGACACTTTTCTGAGGTGGTGAAGAAGGAGTTTCGGGTCTGGGAAAATGGGGGGCTTTGAGCACCAGGTTCTCCCTTACAAACTAGCAGTCATAGTTTGTAGTTTGATATGCGCATAGTTTGATATGCGGACATCATGTCGCATAGTGAATAAGAATGGAAAACACCAAACCTGGACATTCCTAGTTTGCAGTTTGCCTCCCCCACCAAATCATTTGTTGTCCTCTAGCAAACAGTTCCAATCTATAATATGGGGGTAGTTCTGGCCTACCTTATAAGTCTGTTGTAAGGATTACTCAGAGAATACGTAGGAAGATCTTACTGTACTTGAAATGCACTGTTCAGGCACTCTGGTCCCAATCCTATTGTGGTCTTCTATCTCCTTTCTCCCAGGCCACCCTGAACATTTTCAGTCATGAAATTTATGTCTGCAAAGTGGTGTAGGTCCAAGGGGACACATGGGCAGCCTATCCAGGGGGGTTTGGAGGGATATTTGCTGCTATTTAAAATATTTAATTGGTATATCAGTAGTGATTAGTACATTAGTAAATTAATATGTACTAACATTTAAAAAAAACCGTTTTACTTACCTCCTGCTGGCTGTTCAATTGCCCCCCCTCCCGTTGGACGCAGCATGTGTCTTGTTGGCATGGCTGCATTATCCCCAGGGGTGGGGGACAGGATTGGGCAATTAGTTTGTGAACTGCTGAGAAAGGGAAAGGCAACTTTAGTTGGCCATGAAGAAGATGGGAATGTTCTGTGTGACATTCCCCCCCCCCCCCCACACACACATCTAACAGGTAACTTCACACACCCCCTTAGTCTTTCCAACTGGAGTGTTTTGGTTGGTCCTCTCCCGTCACAGCTCTCCCTCTCTCTAGAATGCTCGGGGGAGCCCCCTTCACCGCTGCAATGGAGGGCTGTTTCCAGAGCTGCTACTCTACCAGCTCCCTTGAATATGCTTTTTTTTTTTTTTTTAATGGGAAGGGGGCGGACAGAGTGGCACAAAAGGGCAGCACCAGAAACAGTTTGGGCTTTCCCAGGAAATGACTCCCAAATGCTGCCTCCCAGGACCACAGCAGAAAGTCACTTTGTGTGTCCCAAGTGGGATTTTTCACCAATGGTCAGGGATCTGCTTTGCCTGTAAGAGTCTTCTCTGTCTGAAGCCCTGGGGAGCTGCTGCCAATCTGTGTAGACATTTCTGAGCCAGACGGGCCAAGGGCCTGACTCGGGAGGATGCAACTTACTGTATTCTACAGGTGCAGAGCATGCGCCGAGAATCCTGGAGCAAAAGGACCCTCAGACCTGTGCTTGGGTGGGGTGCCGTCTCAATTCCCTTCCGGCAAACCCAAAGCCGTCCCTCTCTTTTCAGTTCAAAGTAATTGAGCACCAGGCAGAATTAAGAATTTTGTTGCACGTGACCCAAGTCAAACAACCTGTGTGTTATGTGCCATGTTGGACATAGCCAACAGAGCTATGTCCAATACAGAGCATACAGAGCAGCCGAACCTCCCCGCACCTTCCCCTCTTTCAGTGGGAGAAGAGAGCCTGTTACCAGCTGCTTTCTTAGCAGCTGTCTCTGTTTTCCCCCTCGCATCACCACTCCTCCATATAGAGAGGGCCCCATCCGGAAGTCTCACGACACGGTTTTTCTTATGCTCCGTCACAGTTTTGGAACATATGGCTCTAAATAATTCAATTTACTTTGCATGAGTGTGTGTGGATTTTTTTTTTCTGCAACTGTTGTTTTTCCTCTTCTGTTTTACTTTTGAGTCTGTCCAAGTTAGCCCATGGGGGGTCAGTGGAGCTGTTGGCAGGTGGGGGGATGTACCTGAAGAGAAATGCAGGCCTCACACAGTTCCTTGAAATTTCTACTGCATAGGACAGAGGATGTGATTCCTGCACAGTGATGGTGCCCCCCCCCCAAAAGCACCTGCACAGCACAGAGGAAGAAGAGGGTGGGTGGGTATTGAGCATTCACATTTGTTTTTGTTTTTTTTCAAAATAGCAGTGACTTACACCAGCATGACCTCTGTGTCGCTTAGTACTGTACTATAATGTAATTAACTACTGCTGTCCTCCTATGCTGTGCTCTTCCAGGCCCAGAAAGATAAAACCACAGTGCTTTTGTGTTGAGTAAGGGAAGGTGGGATATATGCATCTGAAAATAAAAGGTCTTGCTCCCAGTGAAGGTTGATCTGCCTTCCTCTTTCCAGTTAAGCATGACATTGTGAGCAGAAAGTGAGTGTCACTCTAGTCCAGTGATTCCCAAACTTTTTTGACTGCTGTCTCCCTTGACCTGCAGTTTCCTATTAGGACCTCAATCCTATACATTGTATAGGGCAGTGGGTTTTCACAAGGATTCTTCAGCTCCCCAGCTGGTTTCCGCAACTCCCTGGGGAGCCACAGCTCAGAGTTTGGGAACCACTGCTCTGTGCGCTCTGTCCAGTCTTTTCTGATCAGGAGGTCTGATGCACTTGGACTCTGCCCCAGAGTTTTTGAAAGATCCCAGGTGAATCAGCAGTCAGTAGCCTGCAGTAACGTTGACGCCAAGTGATCCCCATCTGGTCAAAACCCACAGTGGGGGGGGGGGGCACCTAGCAGTTGTTCCAGTGGTAAACTTGAACCCCTCAGTGTGCAGTGTCTCTGGGTATTAACCACCTTCCTTTTTCTTTTCATTCTCAGGATGAAGTGACTTCCCAGCTTAAAAACAGTAAATCCTTTGAGGAATCCGATTCCCAGTCATCGAAAGGTAGGAGAGGCTACCAAGACCACCAATGGGTATGTCCGCCCACACGGGTCCTTTTTCTTTTCTACTTTTCTGTGTCTCTGTGGCAGTTTGACACTCCGGTCCACTTGGCTGGCCTTGTCTGTGGTTTTTATATGTTCTGATATGACTTGAAGCTCAGGGGGCAGAGACACACCACTTGGGACACAAAGAAGCACGGAGTGCAGGCTACCTGCTTGGTGTAGTGCTGGGCCCTTCAACTTGGTCAGGTATTGTGCAGAGAGAGTGGCAGTCCTGGGGCTTCCAAGCAGCACAACTACCTTTGTTCAGGTGATCTGATCTAGTGGAACAACCGTAGCTTGGTGATAGAATCGTCCCTCTCTTCATGTTAAGGACGTATTTGGGTGGGAGGAAAAGCAAGTATGTAAGTTCGAGGAGTATGTTTATTTCTTACATTGATCCCTGCCTTTATTCCATCCTGAAATTCAAGGCGGCATACATGGATTTCTCAGGTGGGCTCCCATCCAGATCCTGACAAAACTTTGACCTGCTCAGCTTCTGCAAGTGTTATCCCTGGAAAAAGCCCCATGTAATGGGATTTGCAAATCTTCTTGATCTTTGACCTGATTGTCAGCACATGGTGATGGAAATCTGGACATTTTGAGACTGGCAAAATGCTGGCTCACTCTTACCTGATTTATGAAAGCAACCTGTACAGAACAGCAGGCTTCATTTTGCAAGTGGCAGATGGGCCCCTGTGGCAGAACTCGGTGCATGTTGGAAGCTCATGTGCTTCAGTGCATCACTGCAAGAAAAACCTCCCCATGCATAAACACAGAAAGCTATCATATTAAGGGACCAGAGCCCCTTTCCTATAATGGAAAGCTGTTGTGTTAGCAGGAAAAAAGGCAATTAAAGGGTGGACACGATGGAGGCTTACAGAACCAAGCCTGGTGTGGAGGAAGCGGTTAGAGAAGTTTTTCTTCCTTGTGATACTCCCTTTGGATCTCCCAGTAAAACTGCTTGACAGGAGATTCATTGCAGATGGAAGCACATCCTTCTTCACAGAGCACATGCTTTACTTACAGAACTCTCTGCCACAAGATGCAGCAATGATTGCTAACTAACTGCCCAGTCCTCCTCAAGGCCTATAGCAGTACCTCACACAGACTGCTGCCATAAACCCCATTCTGGCAGCTCAAAAGCTACACTGCCTTTGTGTACTATGGAGCCACTGGTGCAATCAACTAGTGGCTACACACATGTGCCAGTGGCTCCTGGACGCCCCAGGAGAGCAGGTAAGGTGGCAGCAGGGGCAGTTTTGGGCAGGATCAGGGCAGGGATTGTGTCAAACCAGGGGCGAGAGGGGCAGCAGATGCCAAGGTCCTATGCCCTTTTCTCTGGCCCAACATGCTCCTTGCATTCCTCTGACGTACACCAGCTAAATAGCTTGCGTAAGTCCGAGGAGACCCATTGGCAGACTGGCGGGTTATGGGGAGTCAAGTAAAAATTATTTCTGTTTATTACCTCCACCAGGCTGTCCACCTCCGCCAGACTGGCATGCCACATCAGCTCACTGCATTGTGCAGACTGGTGAGGGATAGGATGGGGCTGTTAGATGTGAAGGGGGCTTTGTCACATTCTTGTTGGGATAGACCCAGCAGTGGTTGTTAGACATGACGGTTTGATGGCGCCCCAGGTCCAGGGGCATCCTGCTTCTGAATGCTAGTTGCTGTGGCGTGGGGGAGGACCCTTCATGGACTTGTCAGAGGTGTCCGACTGGCCACTGTGGGAAGTGAGATGCTGAACCTGTGGCAGTTCTTACAGAGGCCCATCCATGGCTGTTGACCACACTAGTGAAACAGGTCTCCCAGGGTCAGTGGCAGTCTTCCTCTGAATGCCAGTTGCTGGAGTCCTGCAGGGAAGGGCCGTCACCTGCTTTAGGGGCTTCTTGGAGGCTTCTGGTTGCTTCCTCTGGGAAGCAGGAACCTGGGCTTGACTTGCTGGACTTCCAGCTTGATCCAGCAGGGCTTTGGTCACTTAAGCTCAGAACCACCTCCCTAAGATACTAGTCTCCTACCTCCAGGGCCCTTGATTTGTACTGAGACACTTCCAGTCCAACATGCCCCTTGCCTGTAACCCAAAGGACCACCTCAGCAAGTTGCGGAGAATGAGCCTCTTGCCTTCATCCTACCAATTGGCCTGGCAATTCCTGCCCTACTCTGGGTGTCTTGTCTGTAGCCAGGTGTTGGGTGTGCAAGGGGGGCCTCTGCCTCATCTGAGGACCACGAGAGGCCAGGGCCCGGTGGTGTCAGAGGTGACCGGTGGAAGGCCAGTGTTATGTAAATATTTTCTGCTGCAACATGGCAGGAGTGGGTACGCCTTGCACATCCATCCATCATCAGCAGGGGCCTCTCAGGGAGCAGACAGAGGCAGCATGTGCCCTGCTCATAAACTGTTTGTTTTCTTTTCTGTCCCTTTTGGTTTGGGGGCGCCCCACTGGCTGCCCGACTCCGGGCTTTGTCCTCTGAAGCTCTCCAACCCGCCCGCTTGGCCCTTCGCTCCCCGCGCACGGCCCCCCCAAGACCTCTCTGGTTTGCCTTTTGCGGCTTCTTTCTCTGACTTCAAAGGCTCTCTTTATTGTCTCGAGATCGGCAGGCAATGGCCCTGAAATGCGATCACAGCCGGGCGCAGTGTAGGTCACCCCCCCAGCACCCTGCCTCGAGTGCTCAAAGGAAGAGGCGGATGCTTCCCTTTGCATACTCCACAGCCCTGGTTACAGCTTTCTTCCTCCTGCCCTGCAAGGCTCCCCTTTCCCTCCCTCCCCCTTTGCCTCCACGCACACTCCCTGCTCTGTCTTGCTGTGCCCTCTCTCCTCCCTTCTCCCTTTCCACAGCCATCCACAAGGTTCTGTGACTGGTTTCCATGAACCGCTGGCGATGCCATGTTGAGCTAGCCCAGAAGTGAAGGAGGCCTCCTTTCAAAGTAAACAGGTGTCATCTCCCCCACCCCTTTCCACGCTGACCTGCTCCCTCTTCTTCTTCTCTTCCTCCAACGAGGGGATGGAAGGAGAGAGTGGCAGGGCTGATGGAGTTGTAACTGGCCCTCCTGAGCTGGAGGTGCAAACTCTCTGACCTTGCTGTGCAGGCAGCAGGAAGGAGATGCTGCCTGGCTCCTGCGGGTGGCATTGCACTGGAAGGCTCCTGCCCTGTGCAGTTCATGGGAAGGGCTGTCCGGTTCCTGGGCACCCTGGCAAGCACACGCATTGCAGCCTTCCGAGTGGAGCCGTCCTCAGCCTCCCTTCCCCTCTGGAAGCAGAAATGTGACTGGCCACATTTGCCCAACAGCCACCTATGGCTCATTCCAGAGCCTATTTTGCAGCCTCTCCCTCTGGCCCTTTTTTTCTTCTCTGCACGATGAGTCCTCAGCAGCTCTGCTTCCTGTTTCTTAAACTGCCAGTTCTGTTGCAGGGACCTTGTTTTCCCACCAGTAATTTGTTGCTGAGCAAATGCCATTTTCCTTCCAGGAGGCACAGCCCTTGCAAGGGTCACAGCCCTCGCCCTTAGCTTGTACCTGCACCTTCCACAGGGAGGACAAGAACCCCCTTCCGGGTCCCTTATCCTGCTTGCATCGTTTTCTCATTTAAAGTCCCATTTCACTCGTTGTCGTTTTTCAACTTCTTTGCAGTAGTTTCTACTCTGTCCCACACAAGCACAGGAGTGCTTATGCAGCTTTTACATAAACCAGGGTGATGAATGCTGCAATAATCCAGTCCCCTGGCCCAAAATTAATCTACCTTGTATCGTGTTTTGTTTGTCCTTTGACGCCTGGGCCGCTCCCCTCTCCCACACATACTTCCTTGATTTGTTTGGGGTTTTATGTTTGGAGTCACCAGTGGGAGAGTGGCTTTGTCCCCCACATGAAAACCACCTTCTCTTCTGTGTCATGGAGGCACGACCTTGTGCAATGACGCTAGCACAAGTAGAACACCAAAAGAATAATGCCAGTTTTTTTTCTTCCCGGTCCAGCAAAGCCCTTTCAGTTTCTCTCTCTCTCTCTTTCTCTCATCTATTCGGAAGCCTTACTTTACTTCCCTGTCACCCTAATTGATTGCATTAACCTTTCAGCGTATTGGATTTCCCCGGCTTCGTGTGGAGAGCACTGTGCAATATGCTCATGATCTGGGCCGTAATGGACAGGGAGCAGTCAACAAGCCCCCTTAGCCAACAGGTGCCACTGACAGATGGGCTTTCAGTGGGCTGGGAGATGAGGGGATGGAGAGAGCGGGCCTCACACAAGCGCCATATAAAGGCTCAGCCAAAGGGAACGTGCTGAGTGTTATTGCAGAGGCAAGCAGCTCCTGTGTGTGCTTGAGGCTTTGGTGATGATTTGGGCATGCTTGGAAATCACTGGCAAATGTATACGGAGCTCAGTGGGTGGAGTGATTCTGGCGTCTCGCGCAGAAGGCCAGTCAGTGCCAGAAGTAGCAGCCTAGATGACTGATGGCCTTGACTCAGCCTAAGGCAGCTTCCTCCGAACAGTGAGGGTGGGGGGATTTTTCTCGCGCTCCAGATGAAATGGATCAGTGTTGTCAGTGATTGTGGAGTAGAACCTTCATGTGCAGAGGCAGTTGACCCCTGATTACCAGGTGCTGGGGCAAGCAGGTGGGGGAAGACTGTTGTCTTTCTTGCCCACTTGGAGGTCACAATATGGTAGAAAGAGAAATCTGGATTTTGTTCTTTGAGCATTTTCTGGCTCCATGAACCTGAAACAGTTCCTGGGGGGGGGGGGGAGACATACTCAGTCAGGTTCTGTTACTCCTTGTGCAGGTGACACTAAGCACAGGTGCATCATGGGTGCTTTGACACTGGGTGAGGAGAAAGAGGCAGGGGCAACAGCACATGGAGCAAGGCTGGTTGGCACAGAATGTACCCTTCCCCTCCTAAAACCGAACCTTTTAGTCATGTGCAAGGCTGAGCATGTGCATGTGTGTGGGTGGGAGGGCTGCATCAGGTCACCTTTCCATCTTGAGGATGCCCTAACTGTGCACGGTCATGATGATGAGAGTGTTTCCTGGCACCAACAGATATACATTTTATTGACAACTTTTTGCAGTGTCTGGAGCAAATAAAAGTGACTGGAAGTCGATATGGCAGTCAGTTTACCAAGCTGTCCTGTAGATGTTATAGGGTTAAAAAGTAAATATTTGTTTGTGATTCTCCATTTCTGCTTAGCTTCACAATTGTACCCCTGCCCTATTTATAACTTTTGTGAGTGCTTTCCAGCAAAGATACAGAATAGTACTGAGGCCATGCTTTGAATTTATCTGCATAAATCAGCAGATAAATTCCCAGCTTTGAATTTATCTGCATAAATCCAGGCTTTGTTTGAGTTGGGGGTTGCTCTCAGGACCTGGGGCCTGAGTTTTGGGTAGTTGTAACAAAATCGGGGGGGGGGGGAGGTTTTTCTAACCCCAGATCCTTGAGGTCAATAGTTGGAGTGAGAAAATTGGCTTTGAATGTGCCACAGGCAAAAGGTGCTGTTTTGCTGTGACCTGGCAATTATCTTTGTGCCATCATTATATACAGCATTTGGCAGAGCACAAGAGGTTGGGGGTCTCTGCCCAGATGAGCATACAGTCTAAATGATTATAATCAGAAGTTCCTCTGAAAAATTTTCCAGGGAATCCTTTGAAATTCTCAAGCATGGACTGCCACTGATGCCTCTTCAAAATGTCACATATGCTGCAGAATTCTGTGGCTGTGCAGTTTGAGGAGCAGGGGATGCCAAGAAGTGTAGCCTAAATATGTGTAGTGGCTGCAGTTGCATAATTTCCCTTGGCTGCCCCACTTTCAGTTCCCTACCCCTCCTCGGTTGCTCTCCTTCTGTCATTTTCTAGACTGCAGGCCTCTTGGGGCAGGGACCTCTCCTCCTCCTCTTCTTTGTAAGGTGCACTGTTGGTGCAGTAAAAAGGAATAATTTCAGAACTAGCTTCTCATCAGCGAATGCGAGAGGGAAAAGCAAAAGTTTTCTCTTGTCAGCCGCAGTTTTTCAACATGCAATAGCCTGTTGCTGAATCAAGCGGGTAGTTTGGAGCTTTTGAAGGAAGAGGGGCATTGAACAGAGAATTGGGAGGGGGGAAAAATGAGGCGAAGAAAGGAAGAAGTGAAAGGAGGATTAAAGGAAAAAGAGACAGCAGCACTTCTGACTGGAAGAGTAAACAGACACTGGGCGGCGTTAGGTTAATTGATTGCTCTGCAACAGGCTGAAACTGTGTTGTTCTGTCTCCGTGGCAACAACCCCCCAAAATTGTTGGCCTGTTTGGATGAAGCGAAGCGAAACATTGTCTAATTTGTGGTGATCCTGGTGTTTGTTTTCCTTCTGAGGGGGCGGGGATCCATTGATTCATTGTTTGTTCAAAAGTCTCTGCTCCGTTTTCTGTAATAATAAGGAGATAAAAAATTCAGAGGTGGGGAGGGCACACGCACATCACAACCAAGAGATTGTTTCCTCCAGTCACCTTGGTACCGTCACAAAGGCCATGGAGGTGAAGAAGACAAAGAATTTTCCTTGCTGGGGGATGGGGACACTGCAGGGGCCAGGAGCCACTCTGGGTCTGCTCAGATAACCTGCGTGAAATTGTTTGGCTATCAGACATGTCTTGTTTACCCCATCAGGGCGTGGATTAAAAAACAAGAAGGAATTGTCAACGAAAGCCACAGCATTTCTAGTTCCCATGTTCATGTCACTTAGATTGTAATCTGCCAGTTGTGTGCCAGGGCTGTACAAAAATAGATCAGGACACACCCTGGCCTGGGGGGAGGAGAGGAGAATACACTTGTCGCCTTTTCCCCCAACCCACCTCTGTCACGGAGGTGGGCAAACTTCAGGCTGGTGCATCCTCTTGTTTTTGAGCAAGATTCACCCATCACAGCCAGGTAGAAAATAGCAGGTTGGGGCAAAGCTAAACACAGAATGGCAGCTCAGAGGGTGAAGTCACTTACTGCCATTTCCCAGGCACTAGGATGGCCAATGTCAGGAACTCTTACAAATCGCCAGCAAACCATCCACTGGCTTAGATCCCAATCCTATCCAACTTTCCAGCACTGGTGCAGCCACAATGCAGCCATTCCCTTACCCTGAGAAGGGCTCTGTGACTTTCTCCCCACCATAGGATGCAGCACATGCCCCATTGGCACAGCTGCACTCACACCGGAAAATTGCCACTTTTAAAGGCTTCTACTTTTAACTTTTAGACTTTTAAAGACTTTTAAAGACTTTTAACTTCTCAAGGGCAGATGAACACAGACAAGTTTTATGCAAATGCCCGAAGTCTCCGAGCAAAGATGGGAAAACTGGAATGTCTGGTGACAAGGGAAAACATTGACATAGTGGGCATAACGGAAACCTGGTGGAATGTGGAGAATCAGAGGGATACTGCAATCCCAGGCTATAAACTCTACAGGAGGGACAGGGAGGGGCGTGTTGGAGGTGGGGTGGCCATTTATGTTAAGGAAGGGATAGAATCCAGCAAAGTAGAGATTGAAGGCTGGTCCGACTCCACCGTAGAATCTCTGTGGGTTAAATTACCAGGCCTGAGGAGCGATGTAATACTGGGGGTGTACTATCGTCCTCCAGACCAGAAATCGGACGGGGACCTTGAAATGAGGAAACAGATCAGGGAGGTGACAAGGAGGGACAGGGTTGTAATCATGGGGGACTTCAATTATCCTCATATATACTGGGTCAATTTGTGTTCTGGTCACAAAAAGGAGACCGGATTCCTTGACATGCTAAATGACTGTGCCTTGGAGCAGCTAGTCATGGAGCCCACCAGAGGACAGGTGACTCTGGATTTAATATTGTGCGGTACTCAGAACCTGGTTAGAGATATCAATGTTACGGAGCTGTTGGAGAACAGTGATCATGCTGTGATCCGTTTCGACATGCACATCAGGGGAAGAATACCAGGCAAATCTCTCACAAAAACCCTTGACTTCCGACGGGCGGACTTCCCTCAAATGAGGAGGCTGGTTAGAAGGAGGTTGAAAGGGAAGGTAAAAAGAGTCCAATCTCTCCATGGAGGCTGCTTAAAACAACAGTAATAGAGGCCCAGCAGAGGTGTAAACCACAAAGAAAGAAAGGCTCCACTAAATCCAGGAGGGTGCCCGCATGGCTAACCAGCCAAGTTAGAGAGGCTGTAAAGGGCAAGGAAGCTTCCTTCCGTAAATAGATGTCTTGCCGAGAATAAAAAGGAACATAAACTGTGGCAAAAGAAATGTAAGAAGGTGATACGGGAGGCCAAGAGAGACTATGAGGAACACATGGCCAGCAACATTAATGGGAATAATAAAAGCTTCTTCAAATATGTTAGAAGCAGGAAACCCGTCAGAGAAGCGGTTGGCCCTCTGGATGGTGCGGGAGGGAAAGGGGAGATAAAAGGAGACTTAGAGATGGCAGAGAAATTAAATGAGTTCTTTGCATCTGTCTTCACAGCAGAAGACTTCGGGCAGATACTGCTGCCCGAACAGCCCCTCCTGACCAAGGAATTAAGTCAGAGGTTAAAAGAGAAGATGTTTCAGACCTCATTGATAAATTAAAGATCAATAAGTCACCGGGCCCTGATGGCATCCACCCAAGAGTTATTAAGGAATTGAAGAATGAAGTTGCTGATCTCTTGACTAAAATATGCAACTTGTCCCTCAAAACAGCCATGGTGCCAGAGGATTGGAGGATAGCAAATGTCACGCTGATCTTTAAAAAGGGAAAGAGGGGGGACCCAGGGAACTATAGGCCGGTCAGCCTAACATCTATACCAGGTAAAATGGTGGAATGCCTCATCAAAGATAGAATCTCAAAACACATAGACGAACAAGCTTTGCTGAGGGAGAATTAGCCTGGCTTCTGTAAGGGTAAGTCTTGCCTCACAAAGTTTGCAGACGACACCAAACTTTTCCGAGTGGTGAAGACCAGAAGTGATTGTGAGGAGCTCCAGAAGGAACTCTCCAGACTGGCAGAATGGGCAGCAAAATGGCAGATGCGCTTCAATGTCAGTAAGTGTAAAGTCATGCACATTGGGGCAAAAAATCAAAACTTCACATATAGGCTGATGGGTTCTGAGCTATCTGTGACAGATCAGGAGAGAGATCTTGGGGTGGTGGTGGACAGGTCGATGAAAGTGTCGACCCAGTGTGCGGCAGCAATAAAGAAGGCCATTTCTATGCTTGGGATAATTAGAAAAGGTATTGAGAACAAAACGGCTAATATTATAATGTCTTTTACAAATCGATGGTAAGGCCACACCTGGAGTATTGTGTCCAGTTCTGGTCGCCGCATCTCAAAAAGGATATAGTGGAAATGGAAAAGGTGCAAAAGAGAGCGACTAAGATGATTACTGGGCTGGGACACCTTCCTTATGAGGAAAGGCTACGGCGTTTGGGCCTCTTCAGCCTAGAAAAGAGGCGCCTGAGGGGGAACATGATTGAGACATACAAAATTATGCAGGGGATGGACAGAGTGGATAGGGAGATGCTCTTTACACTCTCACATAATACCAGAACCAGGGGAAATCCACTAAAATTGAGTGTTGGGAGAGTTAGGACAGACAAAAGAAAATATTTCTTTACTCAGCATGTGGTTGGTCTGTGGAACTCCTTGCCACAGGATGTAGTGATGGCATCTGGCCTGGACACCTTTAAAAGGGGATTGGACAAGTTTCTGGAGGAAAAATCCATTATGGGTTACAAGCCATGATGTGTATGTGCAACCTCCTGATTTTAGAAATAGGCTAGGTCAGATTGCCAGATGCAAGGGAGGGCACCAGAATGAGGTCTCTTGTTATGTCCCTGGGGCATTTACCCCTGGGGCAAATGTCCCTGGGGCATTTGGTGGGCCGCTGTGAGATACAGGAAGCTGGACTAGATGGGCCTATGACCTGATCCAGTGGGGCTGTTCTTATGTTCTTAAATTCTTTCCTCAGAATTGAGGCACATGTTAGGCTTGGGCATGCCTTTGGAGTCTCAAGTCTAGCAGTGCCATTCTTTCCCTTCCACTCCTGTGACTGTTAGGCTACAGTCCTTGCACAGAAGTAAGCCCCTTGAAAATTAACAGGACTTTTGAAGGAACATGTTTTGCCCCAGAGGTGATGTCTTCCCATCTCACAGTAACTCAGCGCAAAGGAAGTGCTCAGTATTCCCATTTTACAGAATGGTGAAACTGAGGCCAAGAGATAGTAAGACCCCACCTGGTAAAAGTCCAGCAGACAGAGCAGGGAATTCAACTAAGATCTCTCATGTTCCCTGATAGTCCTACACCTAAAATCCCAGAATGCCCTGACCACCTAAAATGCCCTCCCATCTGGGTCTCATCTCACCCTTTTCTAAAACTCTGCCCTGACCTTCAGTGCCTATGTTGCTTGAAGTGGGTACCCATGGCAGATCAGCCACCCACTTTCTTTTTTACTGGCCCACCAGTCCTACAGGGATATCCCACAGGGGAAAGATTTGACCCATTTATCTTTTATCTTCATTGTGTTCTCTCTCCCCCCCCTTCTTCCAGTTGCTTTTCTTTTTCTCGTCTCATCTCTTTCCCTCTTTTCTGTCCCTACCCCACCCCCGTCATCTGTCACTCTATATATCTTTTCCCCTTTCATTCTCCCTGCTGTTGCATACATTCCCACAGGGGCACTCTCGGACTAGGATTTGGGGGGGGGGTTGGACAGCAGCCAGCGCAGAACATTCTCTCCCCTGCTCTCCCATCCACCCACCCACTTCCAGAAAGGGGTGGGCATTGCCAGGGGTTTGTGTTGGGTGCAGCATTCGGGGGGGGGGGCAGTGTATATAGAAGAGAGAGACCATTTGACTGGCAGAACTGCCAGTAGAATCGAGGTGGTTATTGGCGTCAGAAAAAGCTAAATAACCCTGTAACTGGTATGAAGGTGAATTCATGGTCTGGTGAGCACTGAAAATACGAGAGTTCTGTAGACAGGCAGCATGAAGCAGGAAATAGCAGCACAGGCACTCCAGAGAAAACCTGGACGGCCAAGGGCAGGGCACCGGGACGGAGGGGTTTGCTAGCAGCTGCGCAAGTGGGGTGCCATGTAATTGGGATTGTCTGTATCTAGATAAGCTTTGCTTTTGTTTACTTATTCAATTAGTTAAAAGAAGTCCCAAGTTTCTGGCTCTCGTGGTTCTAAGAACAGCTTTGAAACCTGACTCAAAGCCCTTCCCTTTCCTCCACTGGGCTTCCTATTGCCAGACATTTCCAGGGGTGTGAATTGTGGCATTAGAATAAACAAAGCAAACGTTTGCAGATCTAACACCTACACAGATATAATCTGCTCACAAGAAAGGAAAACTAAACACGCACACCCTTGTGTGCAACATGGGGCAGGAGAGTTGTATGATGGCAGCCTCTCGTGGCAAAGTTCAGTTCTTGGGTCATGCTTCTGATCTTCCAGCATAGCCAGTTCCTACAAAGGGATTATAGCTCTGTAGGGGAAAAGAATGGAGTCACACATGAAGCAGCTTTAAATTGGCATAAGCAGAGTCTGATTTTTAAGCATTTCATGGTCCTTTCCATCGTGTCTAGCTGTAGAGTCCCTACCAACTTCCCACAAGTCTGGGAGAAAACTGGGAAGAAGTTTCAGGTACTAGCGGGCACAGAGGGGGGAGCAGGGCAGGCATCAAAGAGCAGGAGGCAGGGAAGGGCAGGGTAGTGCCAGGTGGCCTCCAGCTGGCACCTCTGCAGACATTTGTACACTTCCTTGAGGATTCCAGCACGGAGGAGTACATGACTGCCTAAAGGTACCAGTTGATCCATACTTTGGGCCTACCACATTCTGCCCCCACAAAATTCATAGCCGTAATTCCCAGAATAAGCAAAATGTAAACGGCGTATATTGGCTTGCTTTGTGATTGGTGCATAGGACCTCTCAGGGGACTCTGGCTTGGTAGGCTGGCCCCTCATGTTGCCTTGTGCTGGCTGCAACCAGTTCTGGGTTTATTCCGTTGAGCGGATTCTAGTTTCACTTTTTATTAACTGGATTTATTCAGAGGAAAGCCAATGTGATATCCAGCCACTGAAAAATTCTGAGAGCATGAGACATTTCATCTCCCGTTTTTATTGGCAGGGGGGCTGACTTGTGATGTCTCTGTAAACTGAGGTAAGTGAGAGCCAGTTCTGATTTAGAGTGGTGATCCCCTTTAGCTCTTCTGAGAGGGGATCTGATTAAGTTGTGGTGAGGAGTGAAGAATTCTGCATGCCAGCGTCACATTCCAGAGTGACGGCAACCTCGTAGGTGCACGTTTGGGTCTTGCGCCAACTTCCTGTGCAATCTTTAGCAGAGGCAGGAGCACCAGTTGACCACCCTGGAGCTCTTCTTTCTCATCCTCTGACTTTGGACTGTATTTCCCCTTGACTCATTTATTTATTTATTTTTCCCTATTCCTTGGCATGAATAAGCGATTGGGGTGGGGGGAGAAGGAGGAAAGTCAGAATGAGAAAAGGATTTAGTAACGACTCTGCAAATTGCAAAACTTTTATCCTTTGAATAATGTGTCATAGAAACTGATGGGTGATAAAGGGGGAGACAGAGCCCAGCCAAGAATCTGGCTCAGCCAGTTTCCCTTATTTATTAAAGAAAAAAGCCTAGATAATTAACTTTTTTGTTTTGTTTGCGGGCGACTCCCCAGACTGGCAACTCCAGGCGCCTGGCAAATGAAGCTTGGTATCAGCTCCACCAGAGTGGCACAGCAAGCAAGCCCAATCTGTGCTTAGTGACTGCCTCGAAACTGACGCAGAAAAAGCCGAGGTTTGTCAGTTTCAAGAACGTAGCAGTTTTCAAGTTACTGGCAGTAATGCAGAGGCCTCTGGGAGATGTTTGCCTCAGAAAGAGCACCTCCATTTTCCAGATTCACTATTGAGAGCCCATCCAAGCCAAGAAGCAAATGTTTGCACCTCCCCAAGTGTAACTGGGGCTGTATTCACATGAGCAAAACCAGCCACATTAACCACTTTTGCAAGGGTTTTTTTGGGTGTTTACTGTTGTTACTGTTCAAACATCTTTTGTGCAAAGGAGTAGTTTTTTTTCCCCTCAGGAGGTCATTAAAGCCCACCAGGAGCCCACCATTTTCAGTCCTCAGCTTTCTGGACCAGGAAGTAGATTTTTCTCTAGAATCCTTGGAAAGGGGGCAGAGCATGTCATTTTTTAACCCCTTTTGTCTAAATCGGAGCATTCAGAGAGTTTCTGATTCCCAAGAGTTTAGCAACAGCAAGTCAAATTGCTGGGAATTGCTGGCCTTGTGCTAATTGCTTTTGCTCCAAGGATCTATCTGCTTACTACGACACAAACAATGAGTTTGGTCCTTGTATGTTTTAACAAACAGCCAGAGGTGTATGGATCAGCCCAAAACTACAACAGAAGGTGGGGGAATGTAGCTCTAGCCCCAGCTGCTGTTCAATTCCGAATTGCATGTTGTCCATCCCTGCCCCATGCTGGTTGGCAACCTTCAGTCTCGAAAGACTATGGTATAAGCCTACAGCACCCGGTATTTCCAGGCAGTCTCCCATCCAAGTACTAACCAGGCCTGACCCTGCTTAGCTATTTATCGTTATTTTTAGACTTGTATTGGCTTTCAATTGGAGCTTTTTAGAAGTAGTGCAGAGAGGGGTGATGTAAATCAGGGCTGGAACCCCAGCTAAGGTCCTCCTACCTGCCATAGTTTGGGGTCCTGTCATAGTTTGGGGCTCTCCACCCCTGCAGCTTGTTAAAAGAAAACCAATAAAAAGCTAAAAGGTTAAACTCATGCATTCATCATAGTGTGTAGATTGGCACACTGATTCTTAGTCTTCCAAATGGGCAAAACAGGAGTATTAATTTGAATTCTTTGACCAGATTGTTTTGTGCAGCTCTGCTGGCCAGTTTTGAGTTTGATGTTGCTCTGTAGCCACTCAGGTGTGTGGATTTGCATTTGTAGCTGGGCAAGTTATATCAAAGCATGTGGAGTGCAGTAGGTACTTGGCTCAACCCTCTGTGCCAACTTTTTGTCTCTGGTGTCTGTGGAGCTCATAATTTTGGCAAAAGAACACAATAGAGCCCACCAGTTTGAAGCCCGCCCACCTCTTCTTTAGATGGGTAGATTTACAGGTGATGCCCACCCGGCTAGAGGTTCTTTCCTTCAGTTAAGAGTGGCCCAGACGAAGGAAGAGCAGCAGAGCTTGGAGCCATATAGAAAGTGGTTGCATGGGTGGGCTCTGCAGGCACCTGCTTCCAAACAGAGAGAGGATTAGGGACTGTGTCCCATCTCGAAGGGCTCGTCTCTCCTCTGAATGGTGGCCCCTGTTGTAGCGGGGAGAGTAGGAAATAGTGCACAAGCATCTTTTTTTTAAGGCAAGCCACTACTGTGAGGTGGTAGCAGACCATTTCAGATGCTCCTAGGTGTGTTTGCAGCCCATGCGGCCTGCCATCCTCTGCTTCTCTCACAGCTCCTGCCCGGTTGCCCTTTGATAGCCGCCAAGTGCTTCATCTTGCACGTGCCAGAAAGGGATGGGAAAGGTATTTTTCAAGGTTTTTGTTGCCATTTTTTTTCTTCTAGAAATGCAAGGATGTGTCATTTTTTTTGTTTCAATTTAGCTTTGGAGAATTTTATAATTTAGTAATTAAAATCTCTGATAGGCTTTAGAAATTGCAGCTAATTGAATTTAATGGGAAGATGATTTTCAATTTTATTTGATTACCCGGACCCCTGGCATTGGTATTTATGGGAAAAAAATGGGAAATGTGCAGTGTGGGCTAAGATGGCATAATTGAATTAGGGCTAATCGGATTTCTTCGTCATGAATTTCACTATAATTTTCCTATAATTTTCCATTAGATATCTAGTTTACAAATATTCACAAAGAAATGAAGCTCTTTCGGAATGGAGATTGCTGGCTAACAGGATTATAAGGACGAAAGCGCGGCGGTGCCAGGCCAGGCTCCTTCAATAATGCAATCGCTACGTCTGCCGCACACTCCCCTCCTCCCCACCACCTCTCCCTCCCCAGACCGTTGGTAGAAACTCTGGTCCTGCCCCACTTCCTGGTCTTCCATGTCTCTGATTTGGAGTCAGCTACTATTCACACCTGCTGTTTGTCTGAGTCCTTTCTTACCAAGTTGTTTTCAGTGCAGTGGGGCATGCAAGAGGTTCATCTGAACATCTACGAAGTGCCTTTCCTTCTCTGCACCATCACGTTAAGGGTAAACAGCAAGGAGGGCTTAAGCCTCAGTATCTCTCTCTCATTAAAAAAAATTACATAAGACGAAGTAATTATTTTTTATAAGAAGGTCTACTGGAGTAGTCCGTTTATGGCCCACCTAGTCCAACATCCTATTTCCCATAGTGGCCAACTGGATGTCTGTAAGAAGCCAATTGGCGGGACATGATGGCAGCTGTGTGTTCCCCTGTGATCACAGGTAGGCTGTTTCTGAAAGGGGAGGAACTGGATTGTCATGGCTTGCCACCTGTGATGGACCTGTCCTTCTTCAGGAATCTGCTGAATCCCCTTTTAAAGGCTTCTAAACCAACAGCACATCTCGTGGCAAGTTCCATAGATCTGCAAGGCATGAAGGAGAACTTCCTACTGCCTGTCTGGAATCTTCTATCCATCACTTTCACTGGATTATCCGGATTCAGGCAATATGGGAGCAGAAGAAAACGTTTATCTCCCCCCCCCCCGCACACACACTTTTTCCAATTACTGAGAAGCAGAGAAAGTGCACATGATGGACTCAACAGCAAGTGATGCACTGGTTTGCTCTGCCATGCTTTAATAGGGATGTGTAACCTCATATGTGAGCCAGTGTGTTAATTTTACTCTGCTCCAACACTGCCTGAACATGCTGCAGATGTGTTTGCCACGGATTTTCAGGTGTGTGTCTCCTTACATTGGTACAAAGATGGAAGGTTCTGTGATCAAAACTCCTACTCTTGTCTCCTTTGAGGAAGGATTCTGACATAGATATAATCAAGATCTTCTCCTTTGGATACCACAACCAAGGGTAGTTCCTCTCTAGGATGCCAAGAAGAAGAACCTCCTTGGGCTTCAGCACAGCACAGTCACCTCTCCTCCTCCCCAAAATGTGCCCTATATGGGGAATTTATTATGTCTTGGCCATTAGATCAGTTTGACATATCAGTTACATGGAATGCAAACTTGGATCATGTGAACACATGAAGCCTCTTCCTGCTGAGTCAGAGTATGGCTCTGTCTGACCTAGTATTATAATCCCAGACAGATAGCACATTCTACAGGGTCTCAGACAGCAATCTTTCCCAGCCCTACCTGGAGATGTTTCCAGGAGCTGAAACTGGGACCAACTGCTGGGTTCAACAGATATCCAGTTGGATCAGCACACACAATTCTGACATACTTAAAATCTCACTGTTTTGTTTTATTTGGTGCGTGCTTCTGCCACATGGTTTATACCACTCATGTCAACAGTGTAGCTGCCCTAATCAGCCACGTAGTTCTGTGCCATGTAGCTTGAACCAAGTATCCAACACACACTTCCTGCTTGATCATTCATGGATGTCCATCACACCTGCACTGACATGACACCTTCTGCATGCTCTCGACTGACATTGAGTACAATGTGCTTCAAAGTGCTTCACAATTCTTTTTTTCCCCTCCTGGTGAAACCTGCTTTACATGTGCACATGCTGACACTTCTCAGACAATAGTTTCTATTCTGCTTTGTCTACACCCAAGGGAAAATCTTTCCAGAGGCTTGAAAATAGTTTATTCGACACGTTCCTTTGCCTGGAGACACAGGCACCGCTCATGTTGTCGTCATTTGGTGGCAAGATAACTAGGTCATAAAGAATATCTCCTTTGACAATCTTGTCTTGTCAGAGTTGTTGAATTTGTTCCTTTGTTGCCCCCTTTCCAAACGCCAACCATCCTACCCTAAGTCATCCTTTCTGAACTGGGGAGAGTCTCATGCTTCCTAGAGGTGAGATTTGATTTCTGGCCTCTAGTTCAGAGATCTCAGGTAACACCCTGGGCATGGGGAGACCCTCTAGCAAAATACATGTGGAGTAAATGTAATGGAGTAAATGTAAATGTGGAGAACCTAAAACATCAGAGCAGAAAGAAAGAGGGTCCAATGCTGATGGGCTGCTGGCACACTAGAGAGCTGGCAGGAGAAGCAATTTCTCAGGATCAGCTAGAGTAACACATGAAGCTACTGCATACTGGGTCAAACAGTCTTTCAAGCTGACTGTTGTCTGCACTGACTGGCAGGGACTCTCTAGGATTGTAGGACAAAAGTATTTCCCAATTCCACCTGGAGATGCCTGGGATTTTACATGACTGTTGCTCATACAAAGGTCAGATCTTTGTGTGGACAGATGCAGTACTAGTTCTCCTTGGCTAAAGGAAACCCTCTGGCTGCCAAGGTAGCTGGAGTCACTGTGGAGCATGGGAGAACACTGGCTCATTGGTTTTGCTCTGCATCAATGAGTGACTTTTCACCACATATGGCAGAGTATAGAAAGTTTCTGATTTCGGCAGCAGTATCTCCTGACAAACCATCAGTGGAGACTGGGCCAGGAGGCAGTAAGCCAGTTCACTCTCACCTACTCAGGAGCTGGGAATCCCCTATCTTGCCACAGTTGGACGCCAGTGAGTCAATCCTGTTTCTTCACCACAATTTTTGTTATTTTCCCTTTGGACCCTAAAGCAAGCTTTGGAAGCCACTGTGTCCCCTTTCCCTCTCCAGGGTTGAGTTCTGCCACGTGGACCTTCTCTACATTTTGTGGACAGTGTAAGCCCCCTCTATGCACATGTTGAGTGATCCCTATAGAAGCAGTCTCACCCAGTTGTTGAAGAAAACCCACCATGCAAATAGGAACATAAGGAGAGCCCTGCTGGATCAAGCCAAAGGCCCATCTAGTCCAGTTTCTATATCTAACAGTGACCCACCAGATGGCCAGGGAGCACTCAAGACAACAAGATACTAGTATTTTGTTGACACTCTCTTGCATCTGGCATTCAGATGGTTGTCTCTAAAACATGGAGGTCGCATATAGTCATCATAGCTTGTAACCTGTGATGAACTTTTCCTCCATTGATCTGTCCAGTCCCATTTTAAAGTCTTTTAGGCCAGGTGCCATCACCGAAAATTCCTCTGCTCACCTCAAATTAATTCAGAAACCTTCGAGGAATCCCCCCCCTTTTTTTCTTTTGCTGTCCTTTGCCCCTCTGTGTGAAACAGCAGTGGAGCCTCACAAGGAGAGGCAGCCTCTCTCCATTCTGGGGCGGCAGAAGCTGTAGAGAGGGAGAAACTGAGGTTGCTGTGCAACAGTTTCAGAGGATTGGTAGGCACTCTGAGCTGTGATCTTGCTGGCCCACTTATTCTGGGGGCCCTGCCCTCGACGCTCATAACTCGGTGCACGGGTCTTTGGCAATACCTGTCTGCCATGTCATGCCCATGAAGCAATTGAAACTGAATCGAGGAGGAGAAAAAGGAGGAATTGGAGGAAAAGGGGAGCATAGAGTTGTCTGCTGTTCCTGACACCCAGGCCTCCAGGCCTCCAGGTGCCTCCCTTGATGAAATACAAATAAAAAAAATGATGAAAATAAGGCAAGTCAGTTTGCCTAATGGATTTTCTGAGAGAGAGAGAGCACTGCCTCCCTGTAGCCAGATTAGTGGAACCTGATTCTTTAGAGATGTAATTTGGGATATGAGAAAGCCATCTCCAAAGAGCAGAAAGCCAGCCCTGAGGAGTAGCAAGGAGAAGAAAGAAAATGAGATGAGCCCCCTGGACCAGGCCAGGACCCAATAAGCCCAGCACCCTGTTTCCCATAGTGTCCAGTCAGAGTCCTCTGGAGAGTCCACCAGCAGGAGATGATCCTGTCCCGGTGTTGCTCCCCAGCAACTGCTACTCTGTGGCATACGGCTTCCAAACTTGGTGGGTTGTATCCGTTGATAGATCTGTCCTTCTCAGTGAATTGGCCCATCCAGCCCCCTTGCCGTTAACACAATGTCTGGCAACAAAGTCCATAGCTAGGAACAGCACTCAGCCCCCAATGGGTTTGGTTTCCCCTTTGCTGAGCTTTCTCCTGCTTGACAATCTATTTTTTTCTGAAATGAGACAATCAGGTGTGGTCAGGATGAAATCCTGGAACTACTTCACATGTTACAGCGGGGATTCCCCTTTGTTCACACAGTGTGCCTACGCAATTTGGGGAGCAGAGATGCAAGTCTGAAAACACTTGCTGAGGAATTTTGGGCAGGTGTGTTTGCCACAGATTTTCAAATGTGTGTCTCTCTTCTGGCTGTGATGTTGGTACAAGGATGGAGGGTGGACCCAAGACCCTTTAACATTTGAAGCGATCCCTCAAGTTTCCCATTCACCACCCCAGTATTTGTCTCTGAAACCCTGATTGATTTCTAGCCTGTCTTCCCTGATTAATTGGAAGCATTATATAAGCTTCCTGTCTCTAAAGATCCATAAGTCCTGAATGCTCCAAAGCTGAACTCCCATTTGCAGCTCCTAAAACTCCTTGAATCTTCTGGTGTTCTCTGAAACACCAAGGGATTCACCTCTATGGAGCTCTGCACATTTTCAGAACACTGTGTAGGTCCTTTTGAAGATCGTATGGGATTCAGGAGGATTTGCGTGATTTTTAAATTTATTTTGTCAGAATTCTGTTGCGTAGTTTTACAATGACTTCTTTCACTTGCTTTACCTGGAATCCCAGGTATGCAGGGGTGTGTGTGTGTGTGTGTGTGTGTGTGTGTGTGTGTGTTCTAAAGAAATACTGCCTCCAAAGTGTCAGAGTGGAGGGAACCATTTGGTCAGAGGAAAAGTGAAGCTTGAGTCCACAAGTGTTGTTGACTGTCCTCACTGCTTCTGCCGCAGCACCTCTGGACTGGTTGTGCCTCCATAACAATCATCATCATCAATCATTAATAATCATCTTCGGTCCTCCCAGATCACCTTTCATCTGCATTTCTGAGTGCTTGGCAGGCACTGAATAATTGAAAGCAGCCGACGCCCCGTGGAGGAAAAGGTTTTGCTGTGCGTCCCCCAGGGACACAGTGGTCTCTGAGCTATGTGCCTCAGATAAGGTACCAGTCAGGATGGGGCGGCGAGTCCAGCCTCCAGATGATATACAGCCACTGAGGCATCTTGTGACCCTGTCGAGATTGAGCTGCAGACCATTGCAAACCATTGCAGACAGGGCTCCAGCGCTGCATTAGAAGGTGTGCATCGGTCAGATCTGAGGTCAAGCTGGGGAACAAGCCAAAAACTGGCCACACCAGGGTGGGAAAAGCCAGGCAAAGTCCCAACCTGAACAGGAAGGCTTTATCGTTGTTCCTGTTGAAGAGAGTCAAAGGCTGGCCTGGGTGGGCAGAGCCACTCCTTTCCCTGCCCAGGGAGATGTACCCAGTGGTGTCTCTGATGGTGCATCCCATGTAGCAGTTGTGAATGGATCTGGGGGACTCCTGGTTCTTGCTCTAGCAACTCCTGAAAGGGCCATCCTCTGAAAACCTTGAGGTGGTGCTTCAGAGCAAGCTGCCATGTGGTGGCTTCAGGGATCATTGACTTGCATGTTTTCAGTGCCATGACTCAGTCCCAGAGCAGATGTAGGTGCCTCTGGGCTAGTGTAGGATGTGGAATAACATTATGGACTTTTCAGGGTTAGGCCATCATTTTGATGCCAACTAGAGGCCGAAGTGGAAAGCATCTGATCCTGCATTCAGAACCTGACAGCTGAGTTCAAAGGCCTGCACGTGGACTGGTGCCGCTGCTTTCTAACATTTTCAGCCATGCCAGGTGCGGTACAAGAGAAGACTTATAGTGCCTGACTTTGCCATCTATAATGTGATGGACAAGGCAGAAATAGGAAAGTGGGGATGGACTGACACCTTAGGGGAATTTACAAGGAGTAGCGGAGACGGCTGCATAGAGGAAAAGACGTTGAACTTTAACCACGGGAGGGAATATGCATCCCTTGGATGTGTTTTCACGTGTGAGTCAAGTGACGTGCCTGGTGCAAAAGCAAACGCAGGGCAGATCAGCAGCTCAACGTTCTGAATTTTTATTGAGTTTCACATGGTCTGGTCACAACCCACAAACATTAAACATACCATTGCAGTTTCCCTGCCCCCCCCAGCACAAGTTTGAAACACTTTGCATTTTACCGAGGGAGGAACATATTGTGACTGTGTACATTTGCATGTGCCCCCATCGCGCTGTATGCAAGGATTTCCTTTCCTCTGCTGCTCTTCCTCTGCTGTGTGAATCTATTTTATTCTTATTATTTTATTTAAAAATAGGCAAGAACGCGAGGGAGGGTTCTGAGGTGTGTTGGGTAAACAGACGTAAGCTTCTCTCTCTTAAAACAAACGGACAGATTATTTACCTGATTAAATAGGTATTTTATGCACTTTGGGGGGGATGTTCTGTTTTCTTTACACTTCCTGTACTTGGCTGGGTAGATTCCGCCAGAGGCAGGCTTCTATTCTTGCAGCAGGAGGGGGGAAGAGAAGGGGAGGCTTGGCATAGCCAGTTTCCCAACTGATAAAAGGAGCTTCTGCCAAACAGCTCCAGGGAATTTTTTTGTGCCCAGAATGCAGCAGGTGAAAGCCAGTGAGGACTTAGGACAAGACTGGTTTTCTAGCTGATAGGCCTTACTGCCACCTGGCCAGAAAGTTCTCAAGTGAGAGCAGAGAGCAAAATCCGCCTAATATTTCTCCAGCTTCCCTCCCTGAAATACCAGCTTCATACTGGCCACCTTTCCTACCTCCGGGAATGCCCATTGGGAACAGTGCTACCTTATGATGCAGCCTCATTCCCAGGGAACATTCTGGGCAGCAGAGATCCCCACCGAGAGGACCAGCTCTGCTCCTCGTGCCACTGTCAAGACCTCCTTGCTGCTTTTTATCTCATTTTGCACCTTCCTTTCAAAGATCACAAAAATCTCCACAGGTGGGTAAGCAAGAATTGTGGGGTGCATTTCAGACCAGCCCCAAGTCAAGGTGGGTCACACCACTAGTGTCCCCACTATGATCTTAGTTGTCTTCTCTCTTTTTCTAGCGATTGCCTTTTAAGAGGAGAAATAGGGAGAGATGTAGGAGAGAGAACTGAACTTAATGGCCTTTGGGGTCCTTCCAGGTCTTGGAAGCGTGGCAGCGTGGCAGTGGAGCTGTTTTAGGGTCTGTATCCCAGAGTACCAGTAATACTGGCTTAACTTGTGTTCTGCCAGTTTGTGTGACACAGGACTTTCGCATGGCTCCTTTTCAATCCTGTGTTGAACCGATGGCAGCTGACACCATAGCAGATACCTCAAAGAAAAGTGGAGGCTGGGTAAGGATGTGGCATACAGGAGCGGTCTGTGTGCTTGCAGATCTTGTGGGCTTCATCATCTGACAACCAAGCGGCAAGTGTGCTCAGGATGGGAGAAAGGAAAGATGTTGTTATACAACATGTAATTGGCCTGTGGAATTCATTGCCACAGGATGTTGTGGTGTTCACCAGAGCATAAGTGGCTTTCAAAGAGGTTAGATAGTAGGTGTAGGTGTGTCAGTAGTTTAGCCCTGGTAGTTAACCTCCAGAGGAAGTGTTCCTGATTGTCATAAGTTGGGGACAAACAGGAGATGGTTATCTCCATCATACCTTGCCTGTTGGCTTCCTGGAAGCACCAGGTTGGCCATGCTGGAGACAGATTCTGACTACAAGGCTTGCCCAGGCCTGAGACAGCAGAGATAGTTGGATTGCTGGTGAGCTCCTCAAGGTAAGGGGACATTTGTCCCTTTACCCCAGAGTAAGTTCCAGCTTCCGCAGTGGGGCAACTTGGACCTGCGCCTGCTAAATCGCTGGTGTAAGTCCACATTGCCCTGTATTGGTGGATCTGGCCAGGGAAGGGGGATAAGATACAGCACGCACTGCTGCTGCCAATCCCGGTCCCTTCCAGCTCCACCCAGCCCCTGCCCTCCTCTCATCCTTCCGCTGCTTGGCTTGCAGCTTACCTGCTCCAACATGCATTGCGGTCTGCACTGGCGCCACTGGGATGGCACAGGCCTTCGCTACAAACCTCTGCGCTGTTGCAGTGTGCTTTATGGCACATTTACGACAGCCTGCTCCAGGGGAGTGCCACTTCGCTGGTGTAGAAGAGGGAGAGGAGAGAGGACTGGGCCATCAGAAAAGCAGCAAGAGGAAGTTTGGAAGTGAGGAGTGAGAACACGTTTCAAGTCCAGGAAGGAGAGCACCCCTGCCAAGCCACCACTGCAAGCACCTCAGTTGACCTCATGGCTGGCCTGAGCCAGCAGGGCTGATACAATCCTTTAAAACCACCTGGCCTCCACTTCTGAGCACACAGTCTCATGGCATCCCTGTGTTTGCCCTGTTTTTTCTCTCCAAGGTAACCAGGTGAGAATCGGGCCTCACAGGTCTTCAACCACTTTGGTCAGTGCAGGAATAACTGTGAAGCCCCGATGTGTTGATTGCCTGCCTGCCATCTGAGTGTGAAGGGGAAAATAAGGGCACATTATTGCAAAAGGTCCCATCATGGGCTGGTGAGTTTTCATTCTCATCATGGGCAGAAACAATTAAGTTAACAACAAAAGCATAAATTCTCCCCCTTTCTTCCCCTTCCCCCAAACAGAGAGGAGACAGGAAGGTGTTTACTCACTTCTTGTGGAAACGCCTCACAAATGCAGTAGTCCTTTTAATAGAACTGCTGGACAGCGCAAGTGTATGACTAATCAAATTTGGAAATATTTGGCTGTGGGGACTTTATTTGGGGCACAGGATGACATTCAGGGATCAGTCGTATCAGTTGGTTGAGGGGCAAACTCCTTTCAGAGGGCCCATTTTGCTAGGTCACAACAAACCCTCCATGGTGGCACCGAATGCACAATTTGAGGGTACGCCATGTGGGTTCCAGAGCAGGGCTTTCACACAAGGCCCCCAGCACTGTTTGGCAGTTTCATGCAAAGATCTGTCCATCACAGCTAACCATGGGGCTCCCATGTTTCGGGGCAGAACCAGTTTGGGGCAAGCAACAGTGAGAGAGGATTAGTGCCTTCATGTTTATGGGCTTCCTGAAGGTACCTGGGTGGCCATGAGAGGTCGATTAAACTACCCTGTTGGAGCATCTCTCTGAATTCCAGTTGCTGGGAACAAACAATGGGGGGAGCTGCTGCCTTCGTGCCCCACCGTGGGAAAGAGGCTGCTGGACTCCGCAGACTTTGGAGTGATACAGCAGAACTGCATTTGATGTCACATCTATCAACAGCTCTTAGAGTAGGATGCGCCCTCAGCTTGCAAGTATATGATTGTTTTGTTGTCCAGTTTTTTCCTGTTTGTGTGTTTATAAAAACCCCAAAGGAAAAAAACCAGTTTTAAGAATAGTACTTAAAAAAAAAATTACCATTGTGCTCATTTTGTAGAGCAACAGAGTGCGAGAAAAGTGTGATATTCTGCATTCAGTATATCTGTGTTGGTTTCATGTGTCAGAACAGGTTGTCAAAACACAGCTAGAGTTAGCGCCTGAACTGGAGAACTAAAAAATACTGGTGAACTTGATCGAAAACTGAGTCAAATGTTTAATGGTCCGGCCAGAACCCAGTCTGAACGCCTCTGCCTTAAATATGGACTTTACAGAACTAGGCCCTCAAAGTACATAAGTGTAGTAGTGTGAGAATAGCCACAAGTAAAGAGGAAAGTGAGTTGAAACAAACAGAGCAAGTGAAGAACTTGAGGTTCAGGGAAGGCAGATCAAGAAAGGAAGAGTCAGAGCAGAAATCTCTGTTCTAAGCAGTGCTTCTGGCAGGAAGATTCTGTTTTACACTGCAGAGATTGATTGATTGATTGATTGATTGATTGATTGATTGATTGATTGATTGATTGATTGATTGATTTCTCACCTCTTCCAGGTGAGGGCAGCCAAGGTGGCTTCCAACATTTAAAACAATGATAAAATATTGAAAACAACAGCCCAGTCCTAACCGGGCTGCCCACACTACAAGACGGTAATGCCCAAAAAGCAGCCACTATGTCCTGCATGGGCAGAGAGGCAGCCGGAGGTCTCCTCAAGGTAAGGGAATATTTGTTCCCTTACTTTTTGTCAAGCCCCAGCAGTCTCCATGGGTCTACTCAGATCTGCACAAGTGAAATAGCAGGCATAAGCCCTGTGTAGGACTTGAAGGCCCAGGAAGGGGGACAGATCTGGCAGCAGTCTCTGCTGCTGTCCCGGATTCCCTCTGAGCCTGGCCTGCCCACTTCTCACCCCTGCACCACTCACCCCCAACCCAGTCACACTTCCTTCCCACCTTCCCCTGCTCTCCCCCCACCCTGGAACACCTCTACCCCACTCAGAGGCAAACTCACTACTGATAGCTTCCAGGGCCTCTCCAACCAGCATGGAGGCCCAGAGCCTCTTCCTGGTTGCCTTGAAGTGCTTTGTGGCACTTTCACAGTGGTCGTTGCCAGGGCCGTGCATCTGAGACCGGCACTCCAGGTCTGAAGGACTGGGCAATAAAAAACAGTAAAATACAGAACAGGGATGCACAAAAAGCACACTGAGGAGTAGGCTCACCACCCAATTAAATAATTCTTTGTTGGTTTGGAAATTACAGCCCAGTCCTGAGCTTCCCAGGGGCTGGGGCTGCAGTGGTGCCGAAATGGCTACTGCTGCATCCCAAGGGGCTGGGAAGCACCACCGGGGCGACTCGGAGTAAGGGAGCTTACGCTCCCTTACCCCACGTAAGCCCCAGGCAGCCCCAATGGGTTTCCTCGGATCTGCGCCTGCAGGGCACATATTCGAGGAGATCATGTCAAATCTCCTGGGCTGGGGGGGGGGGGTTCAGGATATGGCAGTAGGGCCTGCCACCATCTCTGCCCCCTCCTGTCCCACTCCCTTCCCCAGCCACACCTTCCCCCCACCCAGGAACGCCCCCCCCCTGCCTAGACTCACCTCTCCTCAGCCTGGTGCTCACCAGGTGCTTCAGGCAGCAGTCCTCTGTCTGCCAGCCAGTGCTGGTTCATCATTTATGGCATGTTTGCAACAGTGCGTGCCAGCAATGGGCTGGTACACTTTGTTCAGGATCAGGCCCTAAGTCAATTAAATCTGCATATGATGAAAAGTATTATTTTGAAGAAAAAAGCGTATTTCTTGAAGAAGGAACGCCTCTTCCAAGATGGTGCCTGCATAGACATAAGCAGATATTTATGAATTTAATCATAGGGCAACCAATATGGCCATCTTAAGGGAGACATTCCTTCCTTCTTTGAGGGAGAAGGGCACTATATTAGAAGAGGCTTTCTGTCCTGCAGTGGGAACATCAGGACAATTCCTCTTCCAAGATGGTATCTGCCATCTGTTGTTTTCAACAGGCTGTTTACTAATATTTTTCCTTTGTAGGTATGTCATCCAATTAACCAAGGGGCTTTTTGGGTTGGTTTTCAAGGTTTCCAACCTGTTAACTGAACTGAGCAGTTAATCAACTGAGAATGGTGGACCTAAGAACATAATAAGAGCCTTGCCTCTCAGTCCAAAGGCCCATCTAGTCCAGCTTCCTGTATCTCACAGTGGCCCACCAGATGCCTCAGGAAGCACACAAGACAACAAAAGACCTGCATCCTGGGCCACTTTCTTGCACCTGGCATTCCAAGGTAGCCTACTTCTAAAACCATGAGGTTGCATGTACCTATCATGGCTTGTAACCCTTGATGGTATTTTCCTCCTGAAATTTTTCTCCAATCCCCTTTTAAAGGCACCAAGGCGAGATGCCATCACCATATCCTGTGGCAAGGAGTTCCATAGTCTAATTATAAGCTAGGTGAAGAAATATTTTTTTGTCTGTTCTGACTCTCCCAACACTCAATTTTAGTGGATATCCCCTGGTTCTGGTATTGTGCAAGAGGAACATCCCCCTATCCACTCTATCCATCCCCTGCATAATTTTGTATGTTTCAATCATGTCCCCCCTCAGGCACCTTTTTTCTAGACTGAAGAGCCCCAAACACTGTAGCCTTTCCTTGCAAAGGAGGTGCCCCAGCGCAGTAATCATTTTGGTCACTCACTTCTGCACCTTTTCCATTTCTATTATATCTTTTTGAGATGTGGCAACCAGAACTGGACACAATACTCCAGGTGTGGCCTTACCATCGATTTGTACAACGGTTTTATAACATTGGCCGTTATTCTCAATACCTTTTCTAATGATCCCAAGCATGGAATTAGCCTTTGTCACTGCCACCACACATTGGGTCAACACTTTCATTGAGCTGTCCACCAGCACCCTAAGATCCAATCTATCACAGACAGCTCAGAACCCATGAGCCTATATGTGAAGTTTTGGGTTTTTGCCCCAATGTACATTACTTTACACTGACTTACGCTGAACTCATCTGCCATTTTGCTGCCCATTCTCCCAGTCAGGAGAGATCCTTCTGTTGCTCTTTGCAATCCCTTCTGGTCTTTACCACTTGGTAAAGTTTAGGGTCATCTGCAAACTTGGTTCTGTGTGCACATTGGGTAAACTGGAACATGTGTGCACACTGATAAATCAGGGGTTTTTGGGGCCATACAGGAAGCTGGACTAGATGTGCCTATGGCCTGATCCAGTGGGGCTGCTGTTATGGGTCTGGGCTTGGTTACTTTGATTCTGAAAGCCTTACAATTTCTGTGCAAAAGTGTGTCCCAGTCGCATTTTAAGTAGGCTCTTGGCTGGTTGCCTGTGGCAAGTGGTGCACCTTTCTGACGACCATCCAGAGACGTGTAACAAATATGCCATCATGCAGAACTGGGGGGCAGGCAGCAAGTCAGTTGACATTTGGGGCGTTCATTTGCAAAGTTGATCCAGCATAACGGTGTGGGAAAATGGCAGCGTTGCAGCAGGGTGGTAAGGGTGGTGCTGTTGGCCGGAGAGAGGGAGCAACCAACTCTGGAAGAGTTAAAGGATGGTGGTGGGCCGTTGCCGAGAGGTACTGCTCACCACCATCGAAAAAACACTCATTAGCTGAGCAGGGATGTGTGGTGGGTGGGGAGGCAGGTGACACAGAGCCTCTGCACCGGAGTCCTTCAGAAAGTTCCGTTGCTTGTGAGGTGCTCAAGCACCCACAACCCATGCTTTTGAAGGACACTGGTGGGGCAGCTCTCCCTCACCTGCCCACCACACGTCCCTGTAGCTGAGCACTCCTCAGCTGGAACAAGCCCATGGCCCAGCCTTTGGGGAAAACTTTTTAGTGAGTTCACAGCTTAGTGCAGAAGGCAATGGTCTCTCTCTCTCTCTCTCTGACCTCAGCAATGCTACCTGCATCGTTTCTCAGGTGTGCTCCGTGGTTGTTGTACCAAGCATAGTACCAGGCAGCTGCTGCATGGGAGGCAGGGAGCATCTCACCTCTTTCTTGGCACATAGTTTTGCACTGAGAACGTGCAGAAGATGAAGGAAGCAGGTTGGGAAGAAGCAGTGAGAGGCCTGTGCACAGCCTAAAAGAACAGGCAGTGCATTCAGTGTGTGGTAAGAAGATCCTGGGCCAGGACTGGGAGTCAGGGCCACTAAGAGCTGGCATTGGGCAGAGGGCAAGATCCCTGATTGGGCCCTTCTTCCTAAAGTTTCCTACAAACCGGATGTTACTACATTTTTTAAACAAGTTTTTAACCAACAGTTTTAACTTAGCATGAGCAAGACTGAAATTTATAGTGAATAAACACATTTATCTTAATGGGATAATTTCCTTACGTTGAGTAGTGCTACTTCATATCTTTTCTTCTACCTCAGCAAAGGCCTCATTTGCTTTTTCTTCTTCTAATAATGCAGGGGCATCCAAGGACCAGCTTTCACTATCTCCTTCATTGCTCTGTGATAATTTTTGAAACGAACCCCAGGTGAAATAAACTTGCCTGTGATTTTTCTTCCCCCCCCTTTTTTTCTTTTCTGCGCTCCAGACTTATCTTTGAACTCCATACTGTTAATTTTACCTTCAAACAATGCCAAAACACATGCAGAGTTGATCCAAGGCCTTGTGTTCTAGACACACACTCAACTAGGAGAAGGGCTGGAGCCAACTATTGGGGCCTAGGCATTCAGTGAACTACTTCTGGGGCCTAGTAGTTATGGTCTGAAGGTATAAGTTTCACTTTCCCATGTTTGAATTGTACTAATACATGTTGGTGCTTATGGAGACTTGGGCTGCATTTCCACTAAAGCTTTAATCCACTTTCAGTGCACTTCTGCTCCACTAATGCAGTGTGACCAGATACAGTGGAGGGCAGAGTGCCTCTCCCGTTGAACCATTGTATAGAAGAGAGGGAATTTTGGCAGGTGCAGCTCAACCTGGAAGGGTCTAAAAAGCTACAATGGTTAAAGGCAGAGGCATTCTGTCCTCCATTGTATCTGACTCTTGTTGGGAAAATCTGGGTTATCCCAGAACAGATGGGCTCACGAGAAAGGCAGAACAAGAACTGCACTGATAACAGCAATAGATGGAAAACTTATTAACTAGAAGACTATCAGAACTTCAGCATAGAAAAGAGCACCTGCACAGTAGAGTCCTTTGCCCTTCCAGACAGAATCTCAAAAGATGGTCTCAGCTGTGATAGCTACAAGTTATCATCTGTAGTCCCTTCAGCAGCTGCCCAGGTTGAAGCTGTAGCAGCTCAGGCTGTCAGGAGCCTTGCCGAAAGGCTGGATCTCAGGCTCTTTCCTTCAAGATGGAAAGAGCATTTCAGCTCTTGGTTTAGCTCTCTTGCCAAGATCTGCCACTCTGCTGCCCCTCAGGGCCTCTCCTAGGCCTTGCAAGGATCAGAGACTGCAATCCCATACACGCTTTCCTGAGAGTAAGCCCCATGGAACTGATTGTGACTTACTTCTGAGTAGTCATGCGTAGGATTGCACTGTTAGTCTTCAGTCTGGTCAGGGGTTGATTGATGGTTACTGCATGAACTCTTTCCTAACACCTGCCCTAATGCATTCTGGGGGGTGACAGGTTTCTCTGAGAGTTGTTAGAGCTGCCCATAACCATCTCCAGAATGCATTGGGGTACCAGAAGCGCACTGGAAGTAGATTAAAACTGAAGTGGAAATGCAACCCTGAATAGCTTTGTTTTGTACTGTCTAGTTTCATCATGGCCCAGGCCCTGGGGATTTTGCCCCCCCCCCCCGCCTGCTGGGAGCAGCTTCTCCCACTGCCCTGAAAGCCCAGGCCTGATGCTTCCTCCCTCCCCACTCAGGCTGGCAGCCTTTGCTGGCCCTGGAAGTGATGCTTGCAGGAGGTCCTTTCAGTGGGTGCTGCTCCACACACACCCCCCCCCAGCCCAGTTCCGCCTCCTTTTGGGCTGCTTGCTTTCCTCCCTTCCACTCTGCCAGACCCCCAGGAACTAGGAGCCCCATCCTCTGCAGGTCTACTCTGAGCCATGGGGCTTACTCCCAGGGAAGTGTGGAGAGCAGCCTTACAGCCCCCTCCTTTGCAGGCCTACTCAGAAGTAAGTGCCTTGGGAGTCCATGGGGCTTACTCCCAGGAAAGTGGGGCCAGGATGGCAGCCGCAGAGCCCCACCCTCGCGTGCCTGCTGGGAAGTCAGTCCGCGGGGCCGACCCAGCTGCCCTCCTGCCCCGGACTCCGGCGGCACTTCCTTCTGAGTAGACGCGCGGAGGGAGACGAGCCTGCGGGAGCGCTCCTTCCAGCGCGGCGCTTGCACCTGCCCGCGGCCGTCGGAGGGAGGCCGGGCGGGCGGGCGGGAGGCGTGGCGCGGGCTGGGGCCGGGGCCGGGGCGCCCGCCAATGGGCGGCCCTCCTGCGCAGACCGCTCCCTGCGCTCCGCCGAACTCTGGCTGGGTGCCTGCCCGCCCGCCCGGCCGGCCAGCCAGCCGGAGGCTTCGCGGAGCAGCGCGGCGGCGGCGGCGGCGATGACATCAGCGCCTTGAGCCAAGTTGTCGCCCGGCCGGCGCGGCGCAGCGCAGCCCGCGGAGAGCGGGAGCATGAAAGCGGAGTACCTGCGCCCCTTCGGCCGCCTCTCCGACCATGGTGAGTGGCGCGGCGCGGCGCGGCGCGGGACGGGGCTCCTGGCCGCACTTCCCGGGAGCGAGGCCCGGACCCACTTCGGAGCAGACGGGCTGCCCGGCCGGGAGGAAGCCCCGCGGGCGCACTTGCCCCGGAGCAGACCCGCGGCGGCTCCGAGGCGCGCGCCGGCTGGGAGCGCACTCCGGGAGAGGTGCTCGGAAACTTTCCGGCGGGTCGCCAGCCGGGGAGGCCGGAGCGGCGGGCAGGGGGACCAGGTGCGGCGCTGGCGGGGAAGCCCTTTCGCTTTTCCTTTGCCGGCTTTGCGGAAGTCCCGGCCCCTCCCCCGCCGTGTTTACATCGGAGGGGCCGGGAGGAGGCCGGCGCTCCCCGCTGCGGGGGGGGGGGGGCAGGTGAGGCAGAGCCTCCCCGCCCGAGTCCTCTGAACGGGGCTGCCAGGACCCCGGATCCTCGAGCGTGTGGTGGGTGGGGAGGCGGAGCCCGCAGCGCTCTTCGAAGGACTCTGGTGGGGAGGCTCTGCCGCACCTGCCTCCCCCCCCCCACGTCCCTGGGTGCCAGGCCGGCTAGCAGAGGGGGGCAGCACACACAGAAGGAGGAAGTTCGTGGGTAGAGGGGGGCAGCTGGTGCTACTGCTGCTGCGCGTGGGGGTGTTTCCCCCATGCTCCCCCCCCTGCGCATCTTTTTTCCCACCACACTCCGAACTACTTTTGCCCTCCTCGGCAGCGTCCCTAAAAGTGGCATGTCACGGGCACTTAGCGCTGTCTAAATGGAAAGGAATGTAAATGTATGTGGGGCAAGCCAGTGATGGGTGAGGAGGAGGCTGATGGAATGGAGGCTATAATTCTATCAACTCTTTCCTGGGAGTAAGACCCATTGACTGACTTCTGAGTAGGCAGGTTCTTAACAAGCCTCTCCTGGCACCTTCACTGAACACTTTTCATCCTCCCCCCCCCCAGGATTGCTTAGCAGTACAGGGGAGGGGGTGTCCCATACATTCCTATGCCGGCCCCTGCCCCACTCTGGCTTGTAGGACAGAGCATGGTTGTGTCAGGACAGGGGGTCACTCTCAGGTTACACAGGCCATGACAGAGCCATGGTGGGAGGCCATCCAAGGTTCCCACGGCCCTGGCTCGGGTAGAGCTTACTGCAAAGCTTGGGGGTAGGATCCATGACCTGGTGTCATACTGTGTGTGGCGTGGGTTCAAAGGAAGTATCGAGGCCCAGCAGCTGTGGGCCAGAATTGCTCTGAGGCACATTTTGGTGCCACCCTAAGGCTCTATTTTGGTTTGGGACTTTTGGAAACTGGGCACTGAATTTTGCGCACACACACACACACACACACACACACACACACACACCAAGGCATGTTAACATAGGCCGGAATTACTCTGGGCCCAATTCTGAAGACCATATGTCTGAATCGCACATAACACAGACTCTTGTCCCTTTCCACTCCGCACTGGTTAATTCGGAATAACAGCCTCTCCTGGTTTTAAGAATCACTGCCACTTTGCACTGGGACGTACGTGGGGGGGGGATGTTCCACAGCTGTGCCACACTTCGGAACCCCCTTTTGTACTCACATGGGTGGTAAAAGCATGACGAGGAGTAACTGATCTGCATTGTGATCTCAATTGCTTTCTTATCACAGTGAAACTCAGTGTGTGCAGAACGCGTAGACAGAGTTGCGAACCAGCAACCGCAGTTCCTCGCAGGCCAAACCAGCCCGTGCTGGTGATCCGACACTTGAGACCATTACTGTGGTCTTTCTTTCGTAAGGCGCAAGGCTGCAATAAAAATGGTTGATGATTGGCTGGACTCAACTTTGCACCTGTTATTTTGTTTTTAAAAGATTGGATTTTTTAAAAGTTTGTTGTTTTTCTTTTGTAATTATTGGTTTATTATGCCAGGAATTAAAAGCATCAGGAAGGGGTGTTGTGTGTGTGTGTGTGTGTGTGTGTATTTTTTTTTAATATGCATTGTTTTGAAACGCTGGTTCTGGAATGATCCAGCCTTGGGTGTGTTTAGCTTCTTTATTAGGTCAAAGGCTCGACTGCGTAGGCTTGATATGTGCTTGTGTTAAGGAAGTGGCTGACTTTTGTTGTTTCTGGGCGGTTTGTTTTTTTCTTTCTTTCTTCAGAGGTTGGGAATTTTTAATTTTGAAAGGAGAAAAGTGCTCTTCCTCTTTCGGCCCCTTTTTGGAAGTATGACGGAAAAACTCACTTATCCTGGATTTGAACAGCATCATGCCCTGTTTAGCAACAGTGTCGGGCCTCTTTCCAAGGCATCCCTGCTCCTTTAACTTCCCTCTCTGGAAAAGCAGCACCCCCAACTGGTGGGAGCTCCATGTGCTAATTCCCCACCAACACCAAGGTAAAGGGGCAATAAGATCCTCACTCCATCCCATTTGTTGGCAGTTGCCACGTCAGTTGAACGTTGAGCCAGGAAAGATCAGAGAGTTGAGAAGCTCCTCTGTTGTGGTGGCCCCCTCATCATGTGAGCAGTGATACGTGTGGTTCTCCCCCCCACCATGTGTTCATAGGCAACCTTTGCATAGGAAACCTCAGGGATGTAATCAAAGTCATGGAAAAGAGGATCTGGAAATTGTGTCGAGGTCAGCACTACCAGGCTGCATGTGGGTGAACCTGTCTGGTGTGTTGTGGGGCCAAGGGCCTTGCTCCGTCGGCGCTCTTATCTCTCTTCAGGACCAGCCGATCTTCTTGAGTCATTATGACTCTCTCTCTCCCAATACTCTTTGAGCCATACCTGAACAGGTGCCAGGTAAGAGGAGAGCAGTCGCGAGGGTTGCTCAACTTGTAGTGTGCTGGCTCCACTCAGGGCTCCTAAACACAGCATTGCCTAACTTGGATTTGTTGTCAGCCTTTTGGACGACAACGCCATGATGGCGGGCAGAGGCTGGCAGACTTCTGTAGGGGCAGTTCAGTTCAGGAGCATGCCCCCTCTGTGCCACTTTCACGCGTTCCATAAACTTTCTCTACATTTCATGTTTTGTATTGTGGGAAGACGTTGCAGAATTCTCTGCTTCCGAGAAAGGAAAGCCAGTCTTCCTTCTTATGAGGGGCAGCAGCATCCTGGTATTTGGTGGGGTGAGCCTCTCTTTGGTAACGTGCGTTGCAGTGAGCAAAGGAGGGGTGAAGGCCACCCCAGGTCCACCCCGTACCACCATTTTTTCTGAAGCAACTGTTACCCTGCACATGCCCGATCTTGTCTGATCTCGGAAGCTAAGCAGGGTCATGCCTGGTTAGTACTTGGATGGGAGACCGCTTGGGAATACTGGGCGCTGTAGGCTTATACCATAGTCTTTCGAGACTGAAGGTTGCCAACCATTTTGCTTGATATGTTCCATGGTTTTTGTTTGTTTGTTTTGTAGTTTGTTTTTTTGGTAGTTTTGCGCAGAATTCACACAGAGAACTGCAGCTTCTGCTTAGAAGCAAGACAAGGTGCTGGTCCCTGGTGGCTCTGAAGTTCGTTCTCAAAGCCTGTGGGCAGTTCTTGGGTATTGTCTCAAAAAAAGTCTCAGATGGGGATGCAGAGATCTTTGCTGGCCAGAGGGTAGAATTTCAGTGCCTTGCATAACTGTTCTTCCTCAGCTTGTGACAAGCTGGAATTGAATAAATTATGGAAACCAAACCCCTGTTGTTTTATGTATTCAGGCTTCAGAATTAGCTCTTCTGTGAGTGCAGAATTTGGGTCACCTTGGCCCTTACAGGCTGTCCCTCACTCCTACTCAGCAGTGATTCCATCAAGAATCTTGTCCTGCTTAATATTGGGGCCTTGGGGAAGCATCACATGACACATAATCGGACAGGGTTGCAGATAGATTGGAAAGGAAGAATCTCCTCCGTAATGTAATCCTAGAGGCAGTGTGGTATATTGGATAGAGTAGTGGTCTAGATTGGGTTGTCAAACATAACGCCCCCGGACCATGCAGCCCCTGGCCTTTTTTTTTTTGGCTCTCAGACTCTCCCAACATCGCCATCAGCTGCTGCAGTAATGGACCTGCTCTCATTGTGCCCTAACATGCCCCTGGCATCCCTGACATGCTCCTACCCCTCTAGCGGATTGCCCGCTCCCTTCCCAGGATGCTCATGGAGGCTCATGGAGCTTTGCGCAACAGCGGGCAAAAAGCCTTCTGAGGCTCCTCCAGCTGTTTTGAACAATGCTTCCGGTTTCATCGGGAAACCAGAAGGATTGCTTAAAATAGCAGGAGAAGTCTCTGAAGGCTTTTTGCCCGCTGTCGAGCAGACTTGGACGGGCCAGCGCGGCTCTTGGAGCTTGTGTCCTGCCCCAGGTCTGCCACTGAGCTGTGCTGAGGTGTCACTACTGAAAGGGCAACACGTGTGATAATTGGGCTCTCCCATATCTTGAAATATGGTCAAGATGTGCGCATTTTCTCTTCTGTCATTTGCAACTGTTGAGTTCCTAAGTGAGAAAAAAGTGCTTGTTTCTGGTCATGAGCTGCTTAATGACATCACTTCCTGCTTTATGGCATCACTTCTGGTCCTCAGCAGGCATCATGAATGCCATTTGGCCTGCTGTATGAAACAGGTTTGATACCCCTGGTCTAGAACCAGCGAGAGCAGGCTGGAAATGTAATATAACCTGGTGCCATTTACTTTGTTAAATGCCACATGAAGGGTTTTTTTTTTCTTTCCCCTTTCAGAATTATTTTATGCTGTAATTTGAAACTGCTTTTACCATTTTCCCCATTTTATTTTTAAATGTGTGTATTAGTTTTTCGTTGAATGTTTCTAAGCCACTTCAGGATGTATAATGAAAGAGCAGACTATGAATTGTCTTCAGTCAGTACCCGGGAATAAACCCCGTTGAATGGGATTTCCTTGTGAGTAAGCCCCTGTAGGTGGGATTGCACACAGAGAAACTTTGAGTTTGCTTCTTGTAGGCCACAAATAGTGATGCTCCCTGCAGACAGATGGGCTACTAACAATATTTAAGGGTTGTTTATTCTTCTGAAATTAGAAATTAGCAAAAGATGAGTTTTGCACTGTATCCTTCCGCTGTTAAAAATTAAACAAAGTTTCTGTGCACAGAGTTGAGAGAAGGCAACATGGGGCTAGCTGTAAGCAAAGAACACTTCATTTTGTAATTGGGGAGACATTTGTTAATTAGATTTTGTAAGTTTTCTTCTGTGTCTCTCTTAAAAAGAAGAAAAAAAGATTTCCTCTCCCCCCACTTCCTGGGAAAAGCTCAGCTCATTGTGATGGAATCCATATATAAAATCTTCATTGCACCATCTGTGTATGTGGCACTTTCAGAGGATGAGAGGACAGGTTCCTGTCCCAAGAGGCTTACAGTCTAGGGAAGCAACAGGCAAAGAAAGTGGAGAAAGAGATGCCTGGGCAGGGTATGTGATGCGTTCAGTTGCCCGCCCTTGGGCAATAGGACAGTGCTTTTTCAACCAGTCGTACTAGTGCCACTAGTACTTGACAGAGTGGCAGGTGGTGCCAACCCCATGGCAGGTGGTGCCAACCACATTGGCCTGGGCTGACCTGGCAGGAAGCAGAGACGACAGGCATAGTGGACAAGTCTTGATTGTGCAGCTGTCTGGCCCTGCAAAAGAGAGATTGTTGAGAGGAGGAGGAGGCGGCGGCGGCAGGGCGAACCCTGACTCTGGGGCAAGCCTTCTACTCCTGCACAGAGCTGCTGCCTCTGTTGGCAAACAGTGGTAACTGCAAAAGGTGCTGGTTGAGGAGGGAAAGGTTATAAAGCCTCTAGAGAGGCTTCCTGGTTTCACCAGGCATTCTGTTCATGGATCAAGCCACTTACAGCCACACTGGGCCATTCAGCCTTAACAGTGGATCCGAACAAAGTTTCATTTTGTCCTGACTCCTGTTTCCAACAGGGGTCAGTCAGATGCCTCCGGGAAGCCCACAAGCAGGACATGAAAGCAACAGCCCTCTCCCCATTATGAATACACCTGGTATTCAGAGATATTCAGCCTCTGGCTATGGGAGCTCCATTTAGTGCCATGGACAATAGCCATGACTTAAAAGTTGCAAAAGTGATACCTGCAAAAGAGGGCAAGGGGTGAGGGAGAGTTAAAAAGAGTATAGGAGCTAGTAGATTGTGCCGAAGGAGCTAAATGTATTGAAGTTATACCTGGTTTTGAGCCCAGATTGGCTCCTCCAAAGTGACTTAAAGTCCAGCACGTGCGTACTGTATCTTTTGAGTATATGGCTAAGGGCGCAATCCTAACCCCTTATGTCAGTGCTTTCCAGCACTGCAGCTCTGAGGTAAGGAAACAAACATTCCCTTACTTTGAGGAGGCCTCCGTGAGTGATACCCAACTGCAGGATGCAGCACACGTCCCATTGGAACTGCTATGCCAGTGCTGGAAAGCAGTGACATAAGGAGTTAGGATTGCACCCTAAGTGTCTCAGTTGGTGGCTCTAGGATCCAGGCTCTTTCTCACAGGAGATGGAAGCAGATGGACTTGGGGCAGATGTAGAGTGCATCACACTGAAAATGTGAATGTGTTCCTAAAATGAAAGGCTCTGCTGACTCCACCCATTGGATGTCCAATCTAAATGTCTTCCAGAAAGACTCAAACCTTGGGGAACTACCAGTGGAAAGAACTTGGAGAAGTCTGCCTTTGGGTCCTTGACGTTTGAACTTGGTGTACAGAGGAGAGCATTCTCCTTTGATGTGAAAAGGTTGTGGGGAGGCCTGGTAGATTGGAGAGCTCCTGGGCCATGTCAGTGTCTCTTTGGTAGAGGCATATCATTTTGAATCAGGCCTGCTTCAGAAGCCAGGAGCCCCCAGAACACCTGCGCTGGGCTGAGCACTTCTGCCATCTTGCCCCCCAGCAGTCTTGCTACTGCTTAGAGCTGCGAAAAAGAAGCTGTGGACCAAGGGCGAGGAAAACTAATGAGTCACTTGTTTTTTGTTCTTCTATTTTCTTGCAAGTCCATCAGTTTGGGAGGCCTTGGGCTGAAAGGGCAAGCAAATACGTAAATCAAATAATCAGTAATTCTCTTTGGTTTTTCCATGTTGGCTGCAAGACTTGAAATAAGGAAAATGTGGAAAGGCCCAGTCACTGATCAGCCTGAGTTTGGCAAGCATTTGAGTCTTATCACATAAGGGATTGAACAACCTTGCAGTAAAGCAGCACCTTCATTTTCCATAATCGTTGGGGATGTTGTGCCTCTGAACTTGGAGATGCAATTTGGTGTCTCCTCCAGGAGCGTGTCTGTCCCTCTTTTTTAAAAAAATTCCTCCATCCTTCTCGCTTTTCTCTCCCCCCTCCCCCGGAGTGCTCCACTCCCTTGACAATGCCTTGTTACTCCCACCTCCTTTTCACTCCAATGGAACCATATTGTGGTCCATCTCTGAAAACTTGAGTGTGAATTGTGCTGGTCTGAGCATCCTTCTGCAGGAAACAAACTGAAGGGGAAGGACTGGCCTTGTCATCCTGAGACTCCAGGCAGGTTGGCTGTTCCCAAGGGTGACATCACGAAAGCGGCTGCCTGCCAGGCCAGGATGTGGTGTGGGACCATCTACACCAGGGGTGTCAAACATAAGGCCCGGGGGCCTAATGTGGCCCACAGAAGCTTTTTATCAGGCCCTCAGGCTCTCGGCTGCTGAGCAGTGCTGAGGTGTTACTACTAAAAGGGCAGCCCCCACAAAAATTGGACTCTCCCATATCTTGAAATATGATAAAGATTTGTGTGTTTTCTCTTCTGTCACTTGTAGTTAATGAATGTAATCCTAAGTGAGAAAAAGTGCTTATTTTTGGTTAAGAGTTGTTTAATGACATCACTTCCTGCCTAACGACATCACTTCTGGTCCTCATGAATGCCATTCGGCCCTCGGTATGAAACGAGTTTGACAGCCCTGATCTACACTCTCATTTCCACTTTGGGAAGTGGGCAGGAGGAGGAGGCTCATGTGCATTTCACTGTGTTGGAACCCATGGGTCACAATCCTCTTCGGCTCCCCCTCACGCCTGCGCACCAGCACCCTCTGGTTCACTGCGGACCGGATCAATTTGGACGTCTTCAGCAATAAAAAATGCCGATGTCGTCCTAATTCACCAAGCCCCGAGATGACAGCAAATTTACATTTTTTAATTAAACTAGCAGCCAGTTTTTATGAGAGGGGGCTGGGTTATGCAAATCAAATGGTTGTGTACAAAAGATTAGGAGAGTTTGGGAATAAATTCCACAAATGCTAATAATAAAGAGAGAGCGAGAGAATGAGAGAAAGAAAGAGGGGACATTGTTCCATTAGCCCCTTTTAGACTGATTTCCCTGGAGAGTAGTATTTGGGGCGGTTAGGTTGGGTGGGGGAAGGGAGAGAGCTTTCCAAAACAGGTAACATTAATTTTTAGGACTGAAGGCAAGCTCAGAGTGAGACCTTCCCAGTGAAAAGTGACACCTGAGTGCTGATTAGCTGTTGCATTTACACCACTGGCCCACTGGGACCTCACATGATGAGAACCGCAAACGCCCAGCGTACTGTTGTCGAAAGTACGGGTGCTGTGTGTGGAAGTGCTTGTCACTGGCGTCCAGTGGCCCATTTAGGGTTTATGTGCAACAGTGGCACAGTCACTGTCCTGGACACAAGACTAGTCATAAAACACAGAATGGAGAGAGGAAGCAGGCCTAGGTGATTTGGGACCAAATGGGGTTGTCAGATTCTAGGACTGTGGAAGTGGTGATAAAGGCTCTGTGCTGAATGGGGCTTCATGAGGAACTACTTAAACATGAAGGGGATCAGAGAGGCTTCAGGGCTGAGATGTCCCCAAAGGTGAGGAGTTGGTCCAGCTTCCTAGGATGATTGCAAAGCCACAGCCTAGTCCCAGTGGGTTCCTGACATTTGCCACTTTGCCTGCCAGCATACAAATGTTGATTGTGAGGAAGACTAGTTGCAAACTGGGAAGGTAGTGAAGTTGATCCTGAGCATTTGATTGGTTCTTTTTTCAAATAGCCCATGTGGAAGTTGGTCTGCAGTCCTGAAGGTTTCCCAGCTTTGCCTCGTCCACTGCTGCTGGGTTATGATTCCATGCAAAGTTTGGGAATCAGCCTGGCACTCCTGCACTGTGCGCGAGTGGAGCATGTGCCAGCTGTTGAGAACAAGAGAAAGCATTCCCAAGGCTGGGAAGCGGTTTGAGTTTCCAATCCCCAGGCAGTTTCAGGCTGGGGATAAAAGCTGAGCAACCCTTGCAGGCTTGAGCGAGAGTGTAGGTGGGAGGGACAAAGGCTGTGGGAGCTCCAAGCCCAAGGATTGAAATTGCATGGCGGGGCACATCAAGTTTGGCTTCCCCTTGGGGTCCCTTGCCACAGGAAGGGGTTGGTTCTCTGCTTCATGTATGTATTTGTGACGTGCAGCAATGATTTGTATGACTGAGCATGAATGAATTCCTTTGATGATTGTAGAGGCCAGACGACTGTGAAGCAGACTGCAGGATCAAACCTCCCCTCACCCACTTATGTCTGGGGAGGAATAGAATGTGCATATTTTCACCTTTCCACTGTTGGGTATGCAAAGAGTCACACATATGTGCATATGCAAAAATGTGTCATGGGAAATGTGTGAGTCACTGCAGTGTGCAGTTTGTACATGTGCTCCCCTGGATCACATTGCACCATGCTTAACGTGTTCCTATAATGTTCCCCCTGGAATACCCTCCTTCTCCATTATTACTGTTGCAGTGTTAGAGGGTGTGTCAGAGATCTGTGTGCTCTGCCTTGACCCCAGTTACAACTCTCCAGCTATTGTTTGTGTAGTCCAAGCCCCCCCCCCCATAGGGGCAGGGCATAAAGCAAGCAAGCTAACCAGCATCAGGGCGTACATTCCTGCCTATACCTTTTCTGTTCTTCTGCTCTTCTTGGCCTCATGAAGGGAAAATAAACTTGGCTTCTGCTAGGAATCCAGTAGAGTGGGAGCTTCTCTGCATCAGTGGTCAAGGTTGAGAGCCTGTGTCCTGCTGACCGGACCGAACCTTTTCTCTGCCTTCTGAGTTGTGGTAGTTGGGGGTATGGGAGACCAGGAGCAAGGGAGTGGAGTGCTTCAGCTATTTGCCTCAACCATTGCAAACGTCCATGCCCTCCTATTAACAAGGCCAAAAGTTTGCTTTTCTGTATTATCTTTCTGGGTGTGTCACTAATGCCAAGTGTGGGAGATTGAAGGCGTCAGTGCTGAGCAGTCATACAAAATATTAAAATTCCCATGGGGTATTCTTTTGTTCTTTACACCAGTCTCAAATATTTCTTCCTTATCCTGCTGTTACTGAGCAAATTGGGGGTTGGCTTTGCTTGTCTTAGCCACTTGCTGAAAAGAGGGCTCTGTTGTAGCTCTTCTCGCTGGAATGGTACAGCAGGGAAGTCGTCAGCTGATAAAGGATTGCTTTAATATTGAGGATTAATTAAACAAAGTTTCACAAAATGCTATGAATTGGGGAGGGTGTTGTTTATTGCTTGCAACGTTACAGGTACTTGCCAGTAGGAATCCACCACAGCTGCCTGGCTGTTTCATACACCGTGGCAGTTGACATTTGACTTTCCTGTGATAGATGCTCAGATTTGAATAAATGTGACATCCCCACACTTTTATGCTTTCAACCAATGTTCTGGACAAGCCAAGGGGGTCTGTTGCGGGTGGAGTTTTTGCAGACAAAGCCTGCTACATCAGGTGCAGGGTGCGGTGTGAGAAGGTCTTGGGGAGCTGTGCAGAAGGCCCTCTCCCTTCCCAGCACCTGCACTTCTGTTTGACAAAGTGCTGGCTGCATCCCTGCAAGGAAGATCTTGATGACTCCCATGTTGCAGGACAAGAACATCAAGTGACCGACCCAGGACTATTCCACACATGTGCTTGTGACGTGGGTGCACCAGCTTGCCCAATGTTCAGGCAGTGTCGATAATTACACTAATCAATAGTAGTTGTTAATGGTTCCAGTTGCAAGTGGTGATGAGCAGGTGTGAATGAGCGTCACAGGTAGAATTTGTAAATAAATGACCATAACAAACTTTCACGCCCCCTGTGGCCACCTCTCCACATGGTGCTTGTCTGTGGGTTTAATTCAAACCCTTTTAGCCTCAGGCGGGGCGGGGGGTGAAGACTCCAGCATTGTCTGTGGGTGCTGAAATAGCCCTGAGTCCACTACCTCCGCTTCTCAGAGCTCCAGTGGTTGGGACTGTGCTGGTACCCTGAACTCTTCAGGCTCACCAGTGGCAGCTTCTTCCTCCCCCCACTCCCTTTCTCCCCTCACACCTTCATGCTTCGGTTTTGAGACAGGCAGGATCTGTGGCAGGCTGCCACAGGCGATGGTTTGTGACATCACCTGTTTGCTTTTTTGCTCACTTTGTTTGGCTTTGTTTTTTCAAGAACATTTTGTGCTGCAAGATGGCCCAGCCAAGTCCTGTGAGAGGGTGGTTGAGTGGTTTGGTTTGGGCCTCTCTGAACTGGGGTGACAGGGAACGATGCATACAAGGGGGAGCATTTTCAGAAGATTCCCATACCCCAGATTGGCATCCGTTTTCAATGTTAAAGTTACCCTTGCAAGGTCCCTGGGTCAGCCATGTCTGTCTTGCTCTCCTGGACTGACACACTCCCCCTTCCCTGGACACCATTGTAGTGCCCAGTAAATCCACAGGAAGACATCTCAAGTTAACCTTTCCTTGAACTATTCCCAGAAGAGCCCTGCTGAATCAGCCAAAAGGGGCCCATCTAACTCTGCATCCCATTTCTCAGAGTGACTAACCGGCTGCCTCCGGGAAGCCCACAAGCAGGAGATGCCTTCTGCCATCATTGCTCTTCTGCATCCAACACTCTGGAGCTGGTGGTAGTTCATAGTCATCATGACTTTTATTGTATGTATATTGTATTGGCAACCTTCAGTCTCGAAAGACTCTGGTATCGCGCTCTGAAAGGTGGTTCTGGCACAGCGTCTAGTGTGGCTGAAAAGGCCAATCCGGGAGTGACAATCCCTTCCACACCGGGAGCAAGTGCAGTCTGTCCCTGGTCTGTCTCCCTGGCTATGGGCCTTCCTTCTTTGCCTCTTAGCCTCAGACTGTTGGCAAAGTGTCTCTTCAAACTGGGAAAGGCCATGCTGCACAGCCTGCCTCCAAGCGGGCCGCTCATCCCATGACTAGTAGCCATTGATAGACCTGTCTTCCATGAATTTGTCCAGTCCCCTTTAAAGCCATCCAAACTAGTGCCATCACCACATCTTGTGGCAGTGAGTTCCCCAAACTGATTATGGATTGTGTGAAGACATCCTTTTTTTTTGTCTGTCCTGAATGTGTGTGAATTTCTTTGGCTATTCTTTGGTTCTAGCAGGGTGAAAGAGAAAGAAAAACTTATGTCTCCTTCCCATGTAAACCCTCAGTCATGCTTCCCCTTAACAATTTTTCTGTGCTTAAAAGTTCAAAGCGTTGAAGCCTTTCCTGATAAGGAAGATACTGCAGCCTCCCTGATCATTTGTCTTACTTAGAAGGCTTTAGGTGATTTCAAGATTGTAGGAGCTCAGGCTCCAGCTGTCCCTATTGACCAAGGGCAATCGTTCTTTTCTGGCCCCTCTCCCTGGTAGACTGTTCCTCTTTCAGCCCTTGGGGAGGCTGCCCAGTTGGAACTGTGCAGACATGAGGCATTCAGATTGTCACTCTTTGGGGTTTGCTTTCTCCTTCAGGATCTCCAGAAGCTCAGTCTTTGGATGGGGAACTGATGCATCTAATCTTTAACGCACACACATGCATGTGCACTTTTCTGTCTTGGACCAAGCTGTCAAGCTTCTGAAAGGAGCAAACCATCACCTCAGCCTGGGATGAGGCCAGAATTCCTTTTCCTTCCTTTAGCAGCAATGACCACATCCCCTCCTCTCGTTTCCTTTAAATAAGTTATGGGCCACTTTGGGATGAGGGGTGTGGACTCCCCCCAAACCACTATGGCTGCTGTAGCTGTTGTCATGTGGCGTGGCCCGCCATGAAGATTCCCTCTGGAGTGGCACTTTAAAAACGGCCTAATCTATGTGGCCACCTGCCCCCCCTCCCCGCCCGGAAAGCAAGAACCAGCACATGGAGCAATTCAAAATGGCCACTGCAACAGGTCATCCAGCCTTTACGTGTCAAAGTGGCTGTCACTAGGCCCTCACTGAACCTTGGATGGAGTGGGTCATCACGGATTTGTGCACGTGTGTCCGAGCCAGCCCTGCCTCTATCCCTTTGCTGTGAGCCACCTCCTCCACGGAAGGGGAGACGTGGTTTGTTTTGCCAGGGTGACCTGTTTAATCATCTCATTTTCTGGTGGCCGTTTATTCCTCGTTACCACGGTTACGGCCCCATTAAGGGGAGAAGCAATAAGGCAGCGAGTCAAACAGGTAATAAAAACATTAAAAGCCGTGTGCGTATCGGCAGGGAGGGGAGGGTGCGCAGTGAGACGAAACAGGCCCATGCCAGGAAGATAGCAGGGTCAGGGGACGGACGGACTGGGAGCCAGCAAAGCCAGGGAACAGCTTTTCTCAACTTGAGAAAAGTTTAGATTGCACACACATCGGGACGACTGTCTGCAAGGCAGCTCTCGTGTCACTCTCATGTCACACTTTACCGTGACCAAGCATGAAAATCCTGGGTGGGGCTACGTAAATAGGAAATGGTTCCATTAGGAGGAAATGGGCTGCAGTCTGGAACACAGTGTGAGTTTTTCCCTAAGCCGAGATTCCTTTAGCTCCCAAGGGCAGCCCTTACGACCTCCTCTGCATGTGAGCAGCTGACATTTGCTCCTGTGGGAAGAAGGACCAATGGTGGATAATGTTCTGGTGTGGGGCAGGCAAGTTGTGGGGCAGGCTTATTGTTCCCAAGGGGAGGAATGATCACCTCCTATCTTGCGTTATTTATTCATTTAGCCAATTTGAGTCAGTGTCAAGAGTATGCAGCCTTCTGGGTCACACAAGAACTCTTCGTTCTACCTTGTCGGTGGTTGACAAAACATCTACTTGTTCTCTAGAGCCGTTTTTCTCAAACTGTGGGTTGGGACCCAGTGGGTCCCCATTCATTTCAATATTTCATTTTTAGTAGATTAGGTGTTACCAAGGTGTGTGACTGCATTTGGGGAAATGGTACAGATTTGTATTTTCAACAAGCTACAATGCATATTCTTTTAACAGTGATAGTCAATGGGACTTACTCCTGGGTACATGTCGGTAGGACTGCCACCTAGGATTGTTAAAAATGTTCCTGCTTGATGATGTCACTTCTGCTCATGACATCACTTCTGTTGAGTCCCGACAGATTCTCATTCTAAAAAGTGGGTCCTGGTACTAAAAGTGTGAGAACCACTGCTCTAGAGCTTTAAAACCACCAAGAAGAAGAATTCAGGGACTTCCTTGCCCAGCCTCCAGTTGCAGCAGCTGCTGCTGGCAGAGGAATTCAAAGATCAGGCACTTGTGCAGCATGGTCTTCTTCTTGCTCTGAGCCAGAACAGAGCTCAGGAGTTGTCCCAATGGCTTGGTTGGCCTGTGGCTGGCATGAAGGGAGGGCAGAGTTTTGGGGAGAAGCCTTGTGTGAATCTGCAGCTTACCTCCTTCCTTCACTGGTAGAAGTTGGTCTGAGTGTCACCTTCCCTCTTTATGCATCTGTAAAATGGGCAGAGCTTCTCTTCCTCCCAGGGTTTACATGAGGATAAGTAAATCAAAAGATTGTGAGTGGCTTGGGTGCTTTGTAAATGGGGGGAGGGGTGTGGAAGGGATAAGCATCTTAGGCAAACACATGAGAGCATAGGTCCAAGGACACAAGTCGCTCTTAAGCTGTGGGAGTCTTAGCATGTTACTTAGCACCTCTGGATTTCATCCTCCCCAAGGATGACACAAACCTAAACTGAAGCACACGGTCACAGTCCAGGTTGTGTAGTCTGGATAAAACAAAGGGAAACACATGAAGCTGCCTGCTGCTGAGTCAGACCACATGTCCATCTTGCTCAGTATTGTCAGCACGGACTGGCAGCACCTCTCCAGGGCTTCAGACAGAGCAGGATCTTTCCCGCCCTACCTGGAGGTGCTGTTGACAGGCATTGAACCCAGGGCCTTATGCACACAAAGCAAGGGCTGTATCACTGTGGTCCCATCCTCTGCACCATTTCCCCAGTGGAAATTGGAGGAGTTGGGCTCTGCTTCCTTATGTTTTCTTTCTCAGCTCCCAGATAGTAGCAGAGTAACGAAAGGAACTGAGAGTTCTGTGGCACCTTAGAGGCTTGTGAGTGAAAGCCAACCTATGGCTCAAAGTAGCTGTTGAGTTAATTTTGCTGCTTGTCCTATTGGGTCACAAAACGGTTTTCTTGAAAAAAGAAAAAGAAAGAAAACCCTGGGTGTTTTGGGTTCCATCACTGCTTTTCCTCCAGTCTTTTATCTGAAAACATATTTGCGGTGAGTGCAGTGCAAGGAGCCAGAGTGCTGAGTAAATACCCAGTGCAAATGCAACGCTGTGACCTTGAGACTGAGAAAGGGAGAGGGAGGGGCAGATAAGGGAGAAGAGGGAAACTTAGAAATGGGGGGGAGTGCATTTGGAGTGGGGTGGACTGGAATTTGTCTGTCGGAGGACAGAGAAATGCCAGGCAAATTCTGCACAAGCTCTGTACTGGCAACCCCCATGTATAAGGTTACCAGATACAAAAGAGGACAGAGTGTCTATACCTTTGACCATTGTATAGAATAGTGAATTTTGGCAGGTGCAGCTCAACATGGAAGGGTTTAAAAAGCTGAACCTGCCAAAATTCCCCTCTTCTATTCAATGGTTAAAGGTACAGACACTCACTCTCTGTTTGTATCTGATAACGCTGCCCATGTAAAACAGTTGGATTTGCAGAATAATTTAAGAAGGACAATTTAAGTCCATTTAAGGACTCTGCTTTCAGTTTGAGCACATCCTTTCCATTTATGCCTTAATTGTATTTCGAGGACACACTTTTCCTATGATGCTCAGAATAGGTAGCAACGTTCCTTCCCCGCTTCCACTTATCCACTTATCCTCATGGCATGATTGCATAGTCTCTGCCAGGCCCATTTTACAGAGTGCAAACACTGAGGCTGAGTGGACAATTTGTCTGAGGCTATTTTAATTACTCTAATGGGCAGCAAGTAACTCCAAACAGTGCAATTGCATGCTACTATACCATTTCGGACCACAGATTGGGGAGCATGTTTCATGTTCTCCAACTTCACAGTCTCCATTCATGTGGAAAAGTAACATGTGAGTGTGAGGATACAGCTTCTCCCTGACAGTCTAGTCTTCTGTTCGCAGGGAGGATTTCTTTAAAGAAAAAAATTCCAGAGACCTGGAAATTCTCAGTCCTCTAGTTTGAAATGGTGCAGTGAAGAATTCTGCATTACATGATTTGGCTGTATGTGTCAATCAGCAGTAAGGCTGCAATGTTATCGACACTTACCTGTGAGTAAGTTTATTGGCTACAATTGAATTTACTTCTGAGTAGACATATATAAGATTGGGCTTTATGGTATTAGTTCACTAGTCCGAAATCTAATCCTGTGCTCATCAGATGTGTGACAAACTGACCTCTGTTCTGCAACACTTCTTTTTAATTGCTGAAGTTCCTTAGCTGAAATTTTTCAACATCATATGCCAATGAAACGTTCTCCAAGGGTTCAGATAATAACCTCCCCTCTCCCCAAATCTAAAAGTGTTTGTTTCTAGTATTGTCACTAAAGGCTGAAGTGAAAGTTGACTAGCTACTCATGGCTGTTGGACATGATAGCTGGAGGAGAACCTCCATGTTCAAAAGCAGTATACCACTGAACAGCAGTTGCTGGAGGGAGCTACCACAGGGGGTTGTTGCCTTCCTCTTCTACTTGTGGGCTTCCCCAACTGAGCAACTGGTAGACTCATACAGGGAGCAAAATGTTGTGCTCAGGTAGTCCTGTGATCTGAGAACCAGTGGGGCTGTTATGCAAAATGTTTCCAAAGAATTATCAGCCCAATCCTGCACGTCTGTTCAGAAGCAAGTCCCACTGAGTTCAGTGGGATTGTCTCCAAGGTAAGTGTATATCAGGTTGCAGCCCCAGACTTTTTTGTGTATGAGAATGTGAGCTGGAGTGAATGATTTTGAGGCTATCTTATCAAAGCAGGAAGAACATCTCATTTTCTGGTGCTTTTCTGGTTAAGTCAGTTTTGAATTAGGATCACAATAAGGTGTGTCTAGCATGCCCCTCCATGCTAGAGATCCCATGACACCACTGGCTTTTCAGTCCTCCCAGGGTCCTTGTGGCAATTCCAGGGGATTCCACATGCACCTATCTGCAATGTGGGTGGCAATTTGTTCTTCTCCTATAAGGTTTCGCTCATTACACCCTGTTGTTCCTGCCCTATACAAGTGATTGGATCCTGCGTTCACTTCTATGGAGAAAGGGTTACAAAGGCATAAGAAAAACAGAGTGGTGAACATAGTTGCTCCCACCTTTCAAGGCAGTGGTTTGTACTTCTCCTGAGGGTTTAGCCAAGAACCTGGGAATTCTGTCCCTGAGGTAACACTGACTTTTGGATTAGACCAGCTCTGGCTGGATGGCATCCTTGGCAGTTCATTCGTGACTGAAATATTTTCCTGGGTATCTGGGTAACATTGCTGTCTTGCAGGGGCAAGGATGGGATCTGCTGTGAACAAACAAATGCATAGATTTTAAGTGGGAAAAGTGGAATCAACACAAAAAACTGGAGCCAAGTCCCTGCACAAGTGACAGACTGTGGAAGTGTAACTCTCTCCTTAACGTCTGTGGATGTCTGCACCTCTTTGATGGCTGTGGCTCAAGCAAACAGACTGGAGGGTTCTGGGCATGTGTTTTGGAGGCAGTTTCATTTCTTGTACCTTTTTGGCTGCTCAGGTTAATGGAATTTGGAGTGGTAGTGGAAAGGGCATCCTTGTCTCACTATTTCAAGTCCGTCTCCAGAGTCTCCTCTCTCACCTGTCCCTCCAGGTACCTTTGTGATTCCGTTATAAATAGACAGGAGGGCTGTTCACTCGTTACTTGTGTGCATGTTATATGCATGTGCCCAGTTTCTAATGCACCTGCACTCATTTTAAAAGTCAAGGCAAAGAATGGACCACCCAAAATACATGCTGTATACAAATGGCAAACATAATGTGCTCATTATGTACTCAGGTTGTGCATATGCTGAACTGAATATGTAAGGACTTGGATTCAGGGAGTGTCCTTTGACCTCTGAGGTGTCAGTGACATCCTGAGCCCTCTGTCTGCTCCAGCAGCCCGGATGTTCACAGTCCTGTATAAGTCCATGAACAATAACATACCCATGTAAAATCACACAGGCATGTCCAGAGCTGGTAGGTTTCCCCAGGTTTTCTTTTCCAAGCTCCAGAAGTGCTGAAGGTTCTCCGCTTCTGGGTCCCAGATGTCCTGCTTATTTCCTTCTCCCACACCTGCATAGACTGGATGTGGGGGGGGGGAGGAAATGGGCGCAGTCTCCCCAGTTTGCGCTCCACGTGGGAAGGGCTGCATGGCAAGCCCCGTGGGGGAAGAAGGGCCAGCTCCTTGCAACGAAGGTGTTAACTAATAGCAGGTGATTAGACATGACAAGCGGTGACATTTCTGTGTGGGGTTCTCAGTACCAGCAGTGCCATGAATGAAGCTATAAAGGCTGACATTTTGTGTTATGCACTGAGGTTTTCAATAGACAGTGTTTGTTCTCCCTGTTTATTTCTTTCATTCCTTCACTCTTTTGCTGCCCTCTTTTCTCCTCTCAGTCATTCTGTCGTCCTCCTGCCTCCATCCTCTTCCCCTTCATTTTATTTCTGTGCTGAATGCTTTTACTTCTTCTTCCTGGCCTCGTTCTCTTGATCAAACCCTTATTCATTCACTTCTTTTGGCATCCTACATTTTGCTTCCAGCATCCAAAACTCTCTTCTCAGTGGTTTTTTCATTTGACTTTAGCCAAACAAATCTTTTAACACAGTTGTGGGCCACCTTCCACCTTGCTGGATCTACTTGATTCTTTACTAGGATCAGATTCAGCAGCCAGAGAGCCAGGTGCAAAATTGTGGCTCAGGGTGGAGCCAGTTACCTCCTCCACCCCCATGAGCCAAATGCAGGCATGACCTGCATATGCAGATGATTGATTGATTGCAAATTCAGATTGATTGCAAGGACAAAACAACACCAGAACAAATCTACATTGGGGACTCTGCTGTTAGCCTACTTTAGGTTGCAGGGGAAAGTCTTGCTGCTGTTAAACGATTGAGAGTCAGAAACCTTGACCTCTTCCAAATCAAGAGATTTATTTATTTTCATTTTAAAAATGTCTACTCTGACTTGCCAGTAAAAATACTCAGGGAGACTCCAAAGTAATAGTAATACTGCTTTTCAATAAAAAAAGTTACAAAGTCACGTAGCAAAAGAAATGAAGAAAATAGCCACTTTATACATCTAGTACCTACTATCTACTTTATCTTCCTGTGTCTGCATTAATACATTTTCATTCCTCTGTCTTCCTTATTGAGGGGAGAGTTAAAACTCAAGGAAGGACATAGAAAGTGCATGCTTTGTGGAAAGGAGCATGTCCCCTTGCTTTTCCCAAGTGCTTTGTCCATGTGAACGTTGCCAGAGTCAGGTTAATGGCTTCTCTAGCCAAGAGTCCTCTGCCCACTATGAGGAGTGATGCTTTCTTTTTAGAAAGCAGAGCAGAGGACAATGCTCAGTTCTTGCCACACACTGTACAGGCGTGCGCCGCTTAACAACGGATCGCATATCAACAGACTGCATATAAGACGGTGGTCAAAGCACAACAAAGAGGTTCTTAATGAGGTAGTCTGGTCTCCCATGCCTGCAGCAGAGTGTCTGTTTACACAGCAAAGGGGCTGTTAATGAATAGAAGAGGCAATTTGGTCTCCAGTAGCCTGTGCAGCCAACTAGAGTCTGGCAGGGAAAGGCACTAGATTGGGCTGAATGTTCACTTAATGACCTAATCACATAACAATGGGGATTGGGGATTAAGTGGTGATCACCTGTCTTTTCTTTACCGCAGCCCCCTCTGCCTCTCAACCCAATCCTAATTGGGGCTTGCACTGGCACTTGGTGTTGCAAATGAGGCGTAAAGCATTTGCTGCAACTTTTAGAGTAAGGAGTGCTGGTGAGAAAGCCTGTGCCTTTCACGGGTATTGAATCCAGGCCCGTGGGTGCTAGAACTGGTAAGTACAGTCTGAGCTGAGGGGGGGGTGGAATGCCCGGGAAGGGGGGAGTGGAGGAGGAGACCTCTGCCATATCATAAAGCCCTACATGGGTCTTGTGCCAGTGATTTTACACATCCAAGTAGCCTCATTGAGCAGGGGCTCTATACAGAGTAAGGTCTGAAAGAGATCTCCAGCCTGCTCAGTTCCGGTCCTGGATATGGCTTGGGCCAGGGGGCCCCGCGGTGCCAGCGCTGGATTGGATTGGGCTGCCCTGCTCCTTTTCCCCTTCCCCTTCTCCCCCCACCACTTCAATAAGTCTGCCCTCTTTTCCTCCTCCTGCCTCCTTCTGTTGCCTTCCTTTCCCACTTCTGCCGTCTCTCATCTCTTATTTGGGGCCCTGATGCAATGCTGTAGCCATAAGCAGCTTGGATGGTTGTTTGTTCCTGTGCAGGTGTTGGGCTTTGTGTGATGTTTCTTTGGTTTCTGATTTTGTGTGCGTGTTAAGTTTTCTGGCCTGAGTCAGAATCTGGTAGTGTTCTGTGACGCTTTAAGCACATGCGCACTCATGCTCCCCCCCCAAAAGTTCAGGGGCGGGGCAACTGAGTTTGGGGAACAGTTGCTGGCTTTATTCTGAAAAGATGGCAACAGTTGTGCGAAGGGAGAACTGCCAAGACAACTGTGGATTCTTGCCTGCTCTCTCTACATACCTCTGGGAAGGGCATTTGGAGGTGATGGCCGTGGCTGTGCAGCTGGCCTTGTGGGTTGTCTGCCTCACTACTGCCTTTCAGACCCAGCAGGTGTGTGCTGACGTGTCAGGTTAGCTTTGCTTAAGAGGACCCTGCCTCTTCAAAGGGATTCAGGGGCAGCCAGGACAGTTCAAAAAACCTCCATGTCCATGTCCAGTCTGCCTCTGGATGCCAGATGCTGGAGACTGAAGACATGATCCAGAAGGAGGTGGGCTGCCAACAGCTTTTGCCAAAACTCTCTGCAAAACCATCAACTTGTCCTGAACTTAAAAGCAACCCCCGCTCTCTGTTCCAGGACAGAATGCCGCACAATTTTAAAGGAACTCTGCCAGGGCTGTTCAGCGCTGGTCATCTCCCGTCAGCGCTCCAGAGGGCCTGGTTGCAGGTGCACCATGCTGGCCATTGAGGGGCTCTCTGGTTTAAGGTTCCAGAATCCAGTTTTCAGGTTGTGAAGCATTGAGCACGGATGCTGTTTCTTCATAGTGGTTGGCAGGCCAAGCCGTACCAAGAAGGTGACCAGGCCCCTTCAGCATGTCCATGACTGGGTTGGACCTGGAATTCTGTTTCCAGGGAAACATCTTGGTCTTGTGTACCCTGTGTTATAGAGCAGCTCCCTCCATCTCTGCTTTTTAGCTGGTTGTACCAAACGGAAGGTCCTGATCTCCCCAGGCTGGCATGAGGAACCTGCCCACCACTTTTCCCCTCCCAAATTTCTTGGGGCCCCAAGCAGAGGCCTTGGTCACATTGAGACACAAGCCACAGACCCCAGAGGTGACTAGAGATTGGGTTTCAGCACAGTCTGGGGTCAGAAATAGGAAGTGTGATTTTAGGTGGGCTTCCAGTTCGGTTCCAGAGGGGTCCAGCAAGGCAGGAGGACATCTGTACAGCAGCTTCTCTCAAAGAAAAGTTGGTCAGGCTGAAGTACTGAAGGGTCATTGCTTTCTGGGGCCTAGTACCACTAGATGGGCTGGGGGGGTTCACTGAGGGTCTTTGGGGCAGCACGGCAGCCTAAGGGGTGCTCTAGAGCTTAGCCTGCTGGTCTTGCCAAGATTCAGAGCATTGATGGAACAGGTGAGGCCAGGGGGTGGGTGTGCGTATCACACACATGAGCACATGTGAAATCATTTTGAAAGGGCCATGCCCCATATCTGAGACATAAGTCTCAGGAAATGTTTGATTGGAAACCAGATACCCCTCCACTGTCTCTGCTTCTCCAGCCCCAAAGCAACTTCCATGTACGACGTCCTCGCTCGTGTTCTCTCAACGCCTCCAAATCTTTCCTTCCCATTGCCATGTCTCCCCCACACACCATACCTCATTGATCGCACACAACAGGCGGTGACTTCAGCGCAAGCTGCCAAGTAGGGCAGATCAATAGGAGTCTTGAGATGGGTGGTTTGCCAGCTGGGGCTGCTGTCTTTGTCCCCACCCGTCTCTCTCCCCTGCCTCTTCTCCGGCTGTCTCCCTTTTGTTTCCATGATCCTGTGTAGCATGTGGCACGGCTCCCTTCCTGGATGTACCTTGAGCAGAGGCAGGCTGACTTCAGACATGGGCAGCCCACTGTTTCCTCTGGAATCCCCAAGGTCCACTGCTGTGTGTTGACAAAGGACCACACAGATGTAGGACCTTGTGGCAGTTGACATTGTGTTCAGTGTGCTCAAGAGCATGGAAGTGCTTTCCTGATCCAACTGTGAACCAATGGACGCTCACCCAGCATTCTTTGCAGGAATCCCTCCACTCTCAAGACAGTGCAGTGGTCCACTGGTGGTTCTCAGTCTTTCAGCAGTCCATTTCCCAGATCTGCCCTGCAGTAAGAGGAGCCACACAGCACAGCTGACCCCACAGATTCACCCTGTTTAGGGGCTCCATTGAAACTGACTGGCTGGCAACCCAGGGATCCTGACACCCTCAGAGACGCTGCAGAGGATCCTGGGACTGCCCAGGGTCCCTTTGTGTTGGCAACTGGGTTGATGTCCACTCACAGCCTGCCTGGCTTCTTGTGTGCAGTTTATTCACTGGGAAAAGGGCAGTCAGGCTGGCTTTGGGAAGGTCAGGCTTGGCTGGTCTTTGGCTTGTTCCCCTTCTGCCTCTTCCTGTTCTCCACTGCCTCTGTTAACCTGTTAGCCAGCTCTCTTCGAAGCAGGTGCTGAGTGCTCTCTGCAGTAAAAGTTAATGAAATGAGCATTTCGGGATGGGGGCAGGAGGAGGGATGGAAGCTATGTGGTGCCCCCTCGGGCCTGGGGCTTATTAATGGTGACCTGCCATTAAAAGACGAAAGTGCTAACCTGGTCGTATTTAGTAGCTTTCGATGGCATCCCTGTGGCCTCCGCCAGCAATATCCACTCCTGCCTCTCTCCCCTCAGCCCTGGGCCAGCAGGAGCTGACTCCAGACTTTTCTTTGCTACGATGACTCTGCTGAGCAGCACTGAAGGGTCTCCGAGCTGCTGCTGCTGCCAAGCAAGAAGTGCCGGCCCCCCACCTGCAGATTCCCCCTCCCTTTTTGCTGCTGCTTGGAGCAGCTTTGCAGCCTTATTAATGCCTGGGCTTGGCAGAGGGCCTGATCCTGGCCCTCCAGCATAGTCAAAGGAAGGCAGGGACTTCTGCTTTGAGTGGGGTTCCACCAGAGCAGTACAACTCCTGCCCCACTGGCTGCTCCCTCCCTTCCCAAACTTAGTCGCTGTGTGTAAGATGTGGGTCCTTTTTTATTTTTAATTAATTTTTTTGAAAGAAAGAGCAGCAAATCATCAGCATAAAATCAGACTGTCTTAAAATGAGCAGTTGAAAAGCTTTTCGCAGCGCTGGTGTAGATGGTCCAGCTTCTGGGCCTGTTGCTCAGGGGCAGAGCCCCTCCCCAGTTTGCCACTAGGCAGTCCCAAGTTCAGTCTTTGGCACCTTCAGGTCTGGCTGGGAAAGACCCTCCTCTGCTCTGAAAGCTGAAGGCCTGTGGCCAGAAGGTGAAGATCGGTCACTGCCCCTCTCAGCCTAGCCTACTTGACAGGGTTGTTGTGTGGATAAAATGGGAGGGAGAAAGAACCCCATATCCCACCTGAGTTCCTTGCCTGGAGGCTGAAGTGTGAATTTCAGAATCAAGTTACAGCATATTTGCCCCAGATGGCACTCGTGACTCGCATTGCCTCTGCCGAGCAAGGGCCTGTTCACGTGACTGCATGCCTCTGAGCCTGGGCAGAGGGCCCCTCCTGCAGCCCAGATCCCCTCCTCGAGAGGGCAAGGTTGGTTTTTTATGGCAAGGCTTCTTATGCTATGTGCATTAGCGTCATAAGCAGGACACCCGAGTGCTGGATCCTTGCCATGGAGAGTGTGGTCCTGGCAAAGACTTTTGGTCCCATGTTGCCAGGGTGGTGCCCACCACAACCAGTTCTGCAGGATGAGCCTCTTGGGGCATCCTTCCACTTTTCTCTGCCCCAACTTGGCCAGTCCTTGGCACAGCCGGCTAGAGCGACTTGGTGTCCTTTCTGCTGTGACCAGGAGCTCAATAACCTCCTCGGAAGAGGAGCAACTGTCGATTTGGCAGCTGCACCAGAGGGGCAGTCCTCACACACACTCGTATTTGGCGCCGTGCCCCAGCTGATCCGGAGCCAGGTCTTACTGCAAATCTCTGCATCCTGTTAGGAATCCCTAATCAGCTGGGCTTGGCGGGGGTTAGGGGAGGAGAGTGGAAAACAATGGTGTCAAAGCCCCCCCTTCTCTGCCCCCACCCCATTCATCCAGCTCTGGCTGCTTTTTGGTAACAGTGGAAGCCAAAAGAAAAGAACCTTTCCACACTTGCAAAGTCGGGAAATGCTGAGACTCCAGATGGGAGGGCACCTGCGGGTGGGGATGGTTGAGCAGGAGTGGCAAGGTTGTGTGTGACAGAGACCCTTTGTACATGCTCAGAGGTATTCTTTTCCTTTCCATAGCTCAGTGCTAGGCACTGAAATGGTCTTCCTCATTCAGTAGTGTGGTCCTAGGATTTCTCTGCTGAAAATTTGGGCCAGCTTTGTCTTACCAAAGCCAAAGAGGCTCCCTTGTTCCCCCTTTGCTGTGGGAAATTCTCATGGAGCTTTGTTCTGGGAGTAAAGTTTTCACCCGAGAGGGCTGCATTGGCTGGGGCCCAGTTCTCTACTACAGTAAAGGTCTGTGACGCCCCCATTGTATCTCACCAGAACTCTGAAGTCTACCAGCCAGAGCCAGGTGCAAGGTAGTGACTGAAATGGGCAGAGCAAGGTGCCAGTCCAGGGGGCAGAAGCAATAATCAACCTCGCCCCCACAAACCATATGCCGAGATGTTCTGCACGTATGCAAATCTGGATACCTGAGTGACTACGGAGCAAGGATTCCATAGCGCATGCACACAGCCCCAGAACCGGCCAGCAAACCTGCGCAGAGTCCTGGTCAAAGTCAGCCAATTCATGCCCCTGCTTTATAGATAAGCAGCACTGAGGCTGAGAGGGAGGTTGTCCCTGGTGGTTTACTTACAGATTCCCCTGCTGCTGTTAAGCAATGGGTGGGTGGGAGAAGCCCGTCTTGTGAGCCCAGGGACCTGCAGTGGATCCTGCTCTACTCTTTGCCCAGCACTGTCGTGCAGTATTGCTGCATTCTGCCTGGCCTTGTGTCCTGGAGGTCTGCAGGGGCTGGCAGGGCAAGTTGGCTCCTCTTGGAAGCTGCAAGGGCCAAATGAAGGGCATTCATCATTCCCACTTCACATGCACCAGAGTTGCACCCCAGTTCACAGCAGGCTTTGCAAAGGACCACCACCGTCTGACTGGTGCCTCACAGCCCTCCCCCCAGACATTCTCTTGCATAAAGCTCATTTCGGTAATGCTCACTCAGGAAAGCATCTAGGGTGACAAGATGTCATAAACACAAAAGAGGACGAGGTACCCCAAAATGTAGGCCATCCAAGTAAAATGTAGGACATGACAACATAAAAACTAAAAACACTCATATATGGATTTCATGTGGTTAAATACTATATTACTTATTATTAAACTTAGAACTATATTATATATAATTTATTAATTACAAGAAGGCTATGCGCTGCCTACAGGGGCCAGCTCACAGGGGAATGGAGGACATTGCAGTTCTTTTCCAGGACATGAGGCTAAAAAAGAGGACATGTCCTGGATAAAGAGGACCTCTGGTCACCCTGAGAGCACCCCACTGGTTTGCATGCCGTGCCTCAGGTCTGTCTGTCTCCCTGCTCCTCTGCCCTTTGGGGATACCCAGAATCCTCTGCCTGAAGCAGCCTCCTATTAGGGCCACATCCAGAGCTTGCATGCTACGTAGGAAGTGGAGGGTGGGAGGGAGAAGAGTTAATTTGGCGGGCCTTCCCAGGCGGCAGCCCTCCAGTCTTCTCCCACCACTACCGCCGTTTATGGCCTCAGATAACGCTGATGGCTCTGAACAGCTCCAGCCAGGCGACGAGGGGAAAGAATAACAGGCTCCCAGTGTCAGGCGTGATTACAGGCCGTTGCTATTTAGGGAGAGACTGGTGGATTTAAGGCCGCTTCTGTTCTATTGTCTCAGCCTCTGTGAGCAGTCGAGACAGGAATTTGGTGGATAATTTTTTTGCGAGGGAGGGGCAGGGGCATATGTGGGCCTGAGAGTGCAGAAAGCAATGGGTGGGGGAACAAGGGCCTGATCCAGCCATGCGCCTTAAAAGAAGGGAAGGCTTGGGTCCCCTTTTCTGTGTGACGTGGCTCACTGCCTTCAGTCACTGGTACTTTCTGTAGCTCAACTGTTTTTCCGTTGTGAGTGGCGTACCTGTGAGGTGACTCTGTGCGAGGGCTGGTGGTACCAGAGAAAAGATGAGATGATCTCTGGGTTTGTGTTCATCCCCTGTCCCCCCCTCCACTCTGTGATTCCATGAGCCCCTTTTCAAGCCCCAGCTCAGAAACCTTATCTGCCACCTGGCCTTTGCAACTCATGTCTCTCCTTGCTACATGTCCATTGTGTTCCTCTCGGCTTCTTTCTGTCCCTTTTTTTTTTTTTTTACCAAGATTCTGTCCAAAAGGCCATTATAAATTGCTATGGCATGAAACAAAAAAGTACTTGTTTTTGGTGGCTCTGAAGCTAATTAAGGGTGGGTGGACTCTGACATAGACATTAATTGTTAGCATTCAAATGAGTGGAATGGGCAGCTTAGGCATGGAGACTGGTCTCTGGAGGCTTCAGAGTGGCACAAGAGAGACACTGGGGTGTGTCATCTCTGGTCAAACAGTGTTTGCAGGTTTTCATAGCGCCTCAGAAACCTGCTTGACCAGAGCTGAGACTGGGACGAGTTCAGTGAGCACACATGCCCCTGTCAGCACAGCCACTCTCTTTTCCCTCTCCAGACCTAGAGTGCTGTCCACGAGTCTGTAAAAAGGCCTTGTGAACGGGCTAATTAGAAGCCAAGAATAAGGACGAGGACTGGCAGCAATGTCAGGTGAGGCCAGATTATTTCAGGCAGCTCCATCAGGCTGCTGAGTGTTGCAGAAGGACATTGTGGCCCCGTGAGCCAAGCTAACAAGACAGCGGGTGGAATTCAGAGCAGAGAACTCTGTGAGGCTCATTGTCCCCTAAGCCTGACAGGTGCAGCTTAGGTTGCCACAAGGCAGCGTAGGCCCATTTATAGTAGAGGCCATTTTGTTTCTGGCCACACCCCGGGAGGTATTGCAGTCACTCTTGGCTAGTTGTAGTTTGGTAGTAAATCTTCCCTGGAAAGATCTACCACAGGTTTGTTCTTGTTCCTCCCCATATTCCCACCTGGAAGTTGCTTGAAACCAATTTTGGAGTATAAGTGAACTTGGGGACAGCCCTAGATCTCCTGACACCTGAGGTGGCCCCAAATGCTGGTCCCCCTCGCCTGATGATGTGCCAACCTTCCACTCTCTGGTGTTCAGCACTTTTCTCCCTTCCACAGTTCCTCTTTGACCCCCCCTTCCAACCCTGGGAATGGGAGGAGGAGCAGTGGAGATCAGTGGTAGGCGGACAGAGTTGGGTACCCCCTAATATTCTGCTGTCTGAGGCAGCCGCTCCAGTTTGCCTCATGGATGGACTGGCCCTGGGTGAATTGCTGCTTCCCACCTGGGCAGAAATGGCTGGGCCAAATGGCCCTTGGAGAGGCAGCATCCTCCCTAGTCTTTTACTCAACCCAAAGACCTTCTGGGTAGGGGTTTTTGTTGTTGGGGGAGGCAATGGGGGAGGCAATGGGATGGAGCAGTGTTTTTCAAACCGTGGGTCGGGAACCACTAGGTGGGTCGCGAGCCCATTTCAGGTGGGTACATTTACATTTCAGTATTTCATTAATATATTAGACTTGGTGCTACCATGATATGAGACTGCATTTGGGGAAATGTTACAGACCTGTACTTTTAACAAGCTACTGCGTATATTCTTTTAACAATGATAGTCAATGGGCTTACTCCTGGGTAAGTGTGGGTAGGATTGCAGCCTAGGATTGCAGAAAGTTTTCCTGCTTGCTGATGTCACTTCCAGTGGGTCCTGCCAGGCTCTCATTCTAAAAAGTGGGTCCTGGTGCTAAGTGTGTGAGAACCACTGGAATTTAGGAAAGACAGGAGTTAAGGCCACAGATGCAGCACAGATACATGGGGAAGTCAGGGGCCTCCATTTCCCTCCCCTGTGCCTGTTACTGTATCGTAAGGACCTTGAGGCACGAACCAGCATCTCCATCTCCATTAGATACCCTACGCAAAGGTGGTGTGATAGACATTATTACTGAATTAAACCAGTTTGACAAGGGATCATGGCAGGACAGAGGTAGTGGAGGCTCTACAAAACCACTTTCAGGACATCATGTGTGCAGAGCCCCAAACTCTGAGAGATTCCTAATGCCAAGGAAGCTCAGTGATGCGGTTCATTGTGGTGGGAAGCAAATCAGCACACCAGAGCCAGCCTGCACACAGCGGCCAGTTGGCCACACCCAGTACCCTGCTACCGGCTTTGGGAATAACAGCCACTGTCTTTGGCAGCCACATACTTCTCCCAGTCTCTCTCCCAACTCCCTGGGGAGTTTCGTATGGCTGAGGAGGGGTGAAGAGGAAGCCACAGCTCCTTGTCACCAGCCAGGAGAGGCCCTCGGACCTTACCCCACTCTGCTAGGGGAGCTGCCTTGGGGGCTCTGCCAGCAACTCCCTTTGCAGCCTCCCCGAGGGGCAGGCACCCGTCCGTCTGCTGGTGGCAAGGAAAGGCAGAAGACCCTGGCTTGCTCTGCTGAGGAAGGAGCCCCTTTCTAAATGGAAATGAAGAATTTAGGCTAATGGAGCTCAACCATCTCTAATTCTGTGATGGCAGGAGGATTTTGATTGAAAGTAATTAAGCAAGCTAGCTGTAAAATTAATTAAAGCAAAAGGGGGGATTTTTTATTGGATTGGATAGCGATATAGCGGCTGTCAAATGGGGGACGGATGGGGGTGACCTGAATTCGCTGCCCTCCCTCCCTCCCCGCTCGGGACGTTTATGTCACTGTAATCTCCTTACAGCGGCTGGTGCGCATTTGTTTGAAATAATCAAGGAAATATGGTCAGAAATTGTCAGCTTTCAGATCTAATTTACCTGACAGCCTTGCATGGGCCAGAATGCCTCTGTGTGTGTGTGTGGGGGGGGCATGCTCGTGAATGCATGTTCTTGCACAGTCGTGCCATAGTATTGGGCAGCTCTCTCGTTCTTCATAGAATTTTTAGCTGAGAGGCTCTCTGAACCCATCCACTTCTCCATGAGGGGCAGAAAAATGCCAGCAAGTTTGTGAATTTTCTGGCAGAGTCTCTTATCTGTTCTGTCTCAACCTGCAGCCTGGTCTCCTGCCTCATTCTTGCACCATAACCAGCTTTAAGGGTTTAAAGAATATAGGATTAAAGGAGGTGACTGTAATTCTGTATTCCAGATGGCTGACAATGGCTAAATCTACTGTCACAAATACCACTGTTTCAAAAATACTTTGAAATTCATTCCTTTTGTTTGAGCCTTCACTGGGACAATTTTCCAGGCTGAGTTTTGCAGAGGCAAACAGTCTCCAAAACAGAGACACCCTGAGGTCAGGAAGAGGTTAACCTCCCCTCTCCTAACCTACCCCCAAAGTGTTCCTTGTGGATGTTTTCCTGCGTTCTAGCCAGGCGATTCCACCAGTGTGGAGACCTCATGTGGTGTGATTAACTCCATAGAAACCCAAGTTCAGATCTTCACTCCAGCCATGAAGCTTGCTGGTGACCTTGGACCAGTCATTGGCTGTAATCCTAACCACACTTTCCTAAAAGTAAGCCCCATTGAACAAAATAGGACTTACTTCTGAGTAGACCTGGTTAGGATTGTGCCCATTGTCTGTCTCAGCCTATCCTGCCTCACAGGTTTGTTCTGAGGATCACAGAAGGAACCACACTGTGTATCACCTTGAAGAAAGGTGGGATCAAAATAATTATAATGCTGCCAAAAGGCAGAAGCCGTCCCACATCTTTGGGGAGGATATGGAGATGGTGCCACATCTCTCTTAGGGTAACACATTTCTGTTAGAACAAAAAAGACACTGGAACTGGTGCTTTCATTATAACCTTTGCACTGTACAGCAGGTATTGAACAACAAGGTGCTAATTTGAGTCTTGGGCATAATTGGCTTGTTTGCTAAGGAAAACCAAAGAGGTCTTCTTCTTTATAACTGCCGTAGAATAACTGTTGCAAGGGAGCAACAATGGGAGATGGGTCTCATGCCTCCATCCCTCACTTGTGGGCTTCCCAGAGGCAGCTTGTGGGGCACTGGGCTAGATAGGCCTTGGGCCTGATTCAGCAGGGCTCTCCTTACGTTCTCACATTTCCCATTGGCTGGAAGAGAGGCAACTTTAAGTGAACATTAAGGAGGGTCACAACCTTTCTCAGCAGATTAATCCACTTTAGTTCAATTTTACTTGGCACGACCTAAACTTTTAACCAGCGTTGTCATTAGTGAAAGGCAAAGTGGGTTCCAGAGCTCCATTCTTTCTGACTTCATTCTCCCCCTTCTCCCGAGCTGAGCTGCTTGGCAAGGCTAGGCAGGAAGGTGTTGGCCTCAGCATTGCGACTGTGACACACAAACGGTAGCAGGTTCCCTGTTTCTGGGTCATGGGCACAAGGTCTTGGCTGTCATCTTCTCCAGCCTCGAAGCAGCCCAGGGAGAGAGAGAGAACACTGGCAGGAAATGCCTGCCAGATGGCCCACTGGACAAGGTGGGTTCTGAGCACAGGCTGCTCAGGCTGGCTATCGATCCAAAGTCTTACTCTGCAGTCAACTCCAAGGTGGGGCTTCCTTTCCAGCGTCCCACCAAGGCTGGAGAAACCACCAGGAAAAAAGATAAGAAACAACAGAAGCTGTTAACAGAGGGGAGGGAAGCGAGGTGGGAGAAAGGAGCCTCTGTTCTACCAGAGCAACCTGAAAGATGACAAAGCACCTAGCAGGTGTTCAGGTGAGGTGTGTCAAAGAAAGGAAGGAGAGTGGTGAACTTGTCACCTTGGATGTCCTGGATGTTGCTTCTTGATCCACCTTCAATTGGGCAGCTGCCTTTCTGTGATATGGAGGAGCAACTCCAGACTCAAGGATCTGCTCTGTTGTGTTCATGCTTGGGCCACCTAGGGGTGCTGTGTGTTTGTACAAACTGTTGCAATGTCCCAGTCATCCATCTTTGTACTGAATGGGTACTTAGGGGCTTTTTTGTTCTCCTTTTAAGGAAACTGTCCAGCTTGGCAGAGATCCAGTGGGCCCAAGCTTGGCTCAGGGGTCCCCTGTTGCTTTCAGCTCCACGCATTGCTGGCAGAGGAAAAATATAGTATTCAAAATACAACGCATGAGAATGAGCTGATCTAGCATGATGTATGCAGTTCAGAGAACAGCATGTTTCTTGGTGCAGAAGTGCGTTACCTTGGCAGACATTTTGTTCTGTCTTCCTTTCTCTGAACAAACAGCCTAAAATTTAGCCCCCTGAACCCCTGGAGGCAGGTAGTGGCTGCTGTTCCCCTCTGGGTGAAGAGAGAAACTGAGGTGCAGTGCTCCTGTGCAGGTTCTTGCAGAGATTCCATGCTTGATGGAGAGGAGGCCTGCAGACTCCAGGTGTCTCAAAGCCAACAGTCAGCTGAGCCGTACTGGGAAGGTCTGTAGTGCCTCCCGTCCCCCCAGCATCCCTGTCCACTGAATCCACCAAAGTGTTTTTTATTAGGTATGTTTCTCTCCCCATACACACACAGCAGTCCTGATCTCTGTCCCACAAAAGTGTCAGCTAAACCCAGCAGTCACTGTAAGGCAGGGATCTCCCAGCATCATTAATTCCAAACATCTGCACGCGCAAAATGCCATCATCTGTACCAAGTTGGTTTCCAGGACCATCTTTGCTCGCATGGGCTTGTCTCGCGGCTTATTAAATCTGAACCTTTTGGAACCTTTGTGGTGCATTCAGATTCATAACAGCAGATTCCATCTGCGACCCCCCGCCCCGCGTTGAGCGATGGCTTATTAAAAAATCTCCGTCGGTAATTGCCTGGGAAGTTGCCTTTTAATGCTCTTCAACAGCTTCTTTAGGTCCACTTTCCCCACCTCAAGAAGAAGAGGTTTTATTTCTGGCATGGAAATAGCCTTTTGCCTGATTGCTTCCCTGGCAAACGAGGATCGCCTCCAGGACGACCAGACTTAAAAGTGCGTGGCGATTAGGAGACCCTTGTGATGCTGTCATCTTCTGTGCAGGGTCTTGCAGAGATTCCATGCTTGATGGAGAGGAGGCCTGCAGACTCAAGGTGTCTCAAAGCCAACTGTCAGCTGAGCCGAACTGGGAAGGTCTGTAGTGCATCCTGTGCCCCCAGTATCTCTGGCATGAGTAACGTAGGCCTGCTGTTTCTCTCGGGCTAGTAGGCCTCTTTTGGGGCTAGTCACGTCTTCCAACTTGCTTGTCTAAGACTGTGGTGACTGTCTCATCTGCCTCCTGAATGGGTCAGGCTCCCAATTCTGGCTTGATTCTCAAAGAACATCAAAGATGGCCAGACGTTTGCGTGCCCTAGATCACCATAGTGGTCAGAAAGAAGGCCCTGGGATGCAGAATAGCAGGAGATGGACAAGCATCCCTCTCCTCTCAGCAGGAGGCTGTGATCTGCCATCATGACTGCTCATTTGACAGAGCTCTGGGCCTCCACAAATGCATCTCATCCCCTGTTAAAACCCATCAAAACCCAGTGGCTTCACGCTCCCTGTTCCTTCTCCTGTGAAAGGGGAGTCTTGAAGGGGAGCCTCCACAGAGGAAGGAACAAGGCACACAAAGCTGCCAATGCCTTCTCTATAACTAGGGTGGAACCTGGGGGCAGTCATGTGCCCTCCCTGGCGTACCCCCTGGGGCAGATGCTCCTCAGGCTCTGCCCCAGTTCGGTCTCTGATTACTCTCCCTTCCCTTTGTTGCCAATGGCCTATTTTCAAAATGGACATTGAGCCGCAAACATTTCACAGGCCCCCTAATTTTTGTAGTTCTGTGGGGGGAATCAGTGCAACATGTAGGTGCTCCCAGGAGGGTGATGTTTCCCTGGGGAAGTGACACCTTTCCTCTGTGCATATTTGAAAGGCTTTGGGGGCTGAGATTCCATTAAGGCAGAGGGTCCCAAATTCCTCAGGAGTAAATCTCCTGAGGAAAGTTCTTGCAGGGGAGGGGGGAATGAAGCAATGTGATCCCCAGGATGGTGCTGCTATTTGGAGAGGGCAGGGTCTTTCTCTTACTTACAGGAATGAGCAGCAGCCTCCTGGGGGTGCAGGGAACCCCGCAGACGCCTCCGCAGGGCTCCTCAACATGCAGAGAACGAAAACAGAAAGATCGCAACCCACTTCCGTTTTCACAGTCGCAAACCGGAAGTGGGTCCCAGGAAGTTGTTCTGTTTTCATTCTCTGCGTGTTGGGGAGCCCCGCAGAGGCATCCACGGGAGAGCCAATGCTTTGCAAGGTGCCTCTGGACCCAGTTATTGAGGTCCGCTTTCTGTCCAACATCCACTTAGAGAGAGGCATGGGGTGTGGAGAAACCATGGGTGCTGCTGACGACACCAGACCAATGGTCTGCTGGTAGTTCTTGCCTGCCCACTTTCCCCCTCTGGATTGGCAGCTGGCAAAACTGGATTTGGCCTCATGCTGTTTCTAAGCTCCAGTTTCTGCCCTGCCACGACTTCTCTTCTCGCAAGAGCCACGTCCAAAAGGACATTGCTGCAGAGCCCGGATCTGCTCACCCTTCCCATGCGCCGAATGCTGTCCCAACCTCTGCGCAGTGCCATTCTCTCAACCCCATGTGCGCTTGTTTGCACTTTGCCCAGGCAATGCATTGCGCCCTCCACCCTTCTGTCCCATCAGGCTCAGTTCCTCCAAATGATCTTCCCCTCTGGTTTAGGAGCCTTTTTTTCTGCCAGCTCAGGGCATTGGGAACAACAACAACAAAATTTTTTTTGCTGTGATTGCCAAAAAAACCCTGTGTGCTCTACGACTCCCCAAACATCCCTTTATTTTTATTGTTCTGTTAATTACTGTTTAAACTTTAATAAGTCACTTTGTCAGGAGGGGGGAACCTGCGGCGAGGTTTCTGTGCAAACACTGGGCCCAACGGTGACTCTAGTGTAACATAACCCTTTATACAATGTGGGAATGTTTAGACTGGAGCAGAAACTTGTTATTTTAATGACAGTTAAAGCAAAGGGGGGGGGGGAAACGGCAAATGAAAGAAGGAAGTGGGTTTGATGGGAGAATCGTGCCTTTCTTTCTCTCGCGCTCTCCACCGTTTTCGCTGTTTGCTGTCTCCCGGCAAGTTGTCAGCTGGCCCTCAAGGGGCTTACTCCCGTTGCTGGAGAACTTCCAGTCTGGTTTAGCCCCATCTTCCTTCCATGGTGCCACAACCACTGTGTCTCCAGGCCCGCCATGAGCAGCAGCGTCCCAGAGCGTCAAACAAAAGCCTCACCTGTCCACACCCCAGCCGAAGACGGCTGAGGACTTGGACTGAAAAACCAGCACTGCCAAGGTGGCAGTTTCTGGTTTTTCAGCAAATGTGCCGTTCCTCAGCATGCAGTTTGGGGGTCAGCTGCTTGGAGCATTCTTCATTTAATGGAGTGGCAGATAGGAATTTACTAATAAATAAATATCGTTTGCCTTCACGTGGCTCCTCAAGACCCACCTACAAGACAAGACAAGAAACCTTTATTGGCATGTTTAAAATACAAACAGTGTAAAGCACAAAATTGGCTGGAGGGCAACATAAATCAAACAGTTCACCTTCAACCAGGCCTTGCTGCATCAATTCAGCCATTTGGGACCAACATAGTAATACGTCTCTTAATAATTATTTTTATATATTTGCCCCCCCCCCCCAGAAAGCTCTTCATTAACCCCACCGAGTATGTATGTAATTGTGTTCTGGTCATCCCAACCCCAGATAGTGGCCAAGATTGGTGCTAAGTAGCATATACGAAGATCTTGGTATGGTGTGCAACGTAATAACATGTGGGAAAGAGTTTCTAAATTTCCCATCTGTCTGCAGCTGGAATGCCTCTATATCTGCAAAATAACTGCTCGGATGGGATGACATTGCATCTCGCCAGGGCAAACGCCCTCCGTTCTTGGGGGCATTCCAAGAAGTCAAAATATTTAGGCCTCCTTCCAGGTAGAATAGCAAGATGGAGATGTACTGGAGAGCAGGTTTTGTGGGCATTGCTATAAAGGTCCTGTTGCTCAATGTCAAGGAGCCTTTGTTTCAGGGTTCTGTCTGCAAGAGGGATCTGAAGGCCTTAGGAGTGGACCTCAACAAGTGGGAAACCCTGGCCTCTGAGCGGCCTGCTTGGAGGCAGGCTGTGCAGCATGGCCTTTCCCAGTTTGAAGAGACACTTGGCCAACAGACTGAGGCAAAGAGGCAAAGAAGGAAGGCCCATAGCCAGGGAGACAGACCAGGGACAGACTGCACTTGCTCCCAGTATGGAAGGGATTGTCACTCCCGGATTGGCCTTTTCAGCCACACTAGACGCTGTGCCAGAACCACCATTCAGAGTGCGATACCATAGTCTTTCGAGACTGAAGGTTGCCAATACTAAAGGCCTGCTCTGCGTCCCGAGTGCCTAGAGCCCCATAGTACAGATTTTCTTACTCAAAAGAGCTAAGCCTGGAAAGAGAGGAGAATCGGGTAAGAGGCCCCAAATCAGGCTATCTTGATCTGACAGGTGATACACTCTAAAAGTCCTAAGCCATGCCAGGGTATCCACTCTGTGTTGGCCAGCTTCCAAACAAAGAGTTGCATAGGCTACACAACGTGGCACCCCAGTATCTTACGTAAGAACATCACCTGCACTCTCTCAATTGTGCAGTCGAAGGCCGACGACCAGACTGGGCTTCCATATAAGAGCTGGGAGATAGTTTTTGCGTTCAAGGCCAACAGTGCAGCAGGAATGTAGGAGTTACCCCTGGTGAAATGGAAACGCAAGATTGCTTGGGTCAAACCTTTGGCTAAATTTACTGCCATTTCACGATGCGTTACCCAAGAATGCTTGTGATGGAAATAGATCCCTAAATATTTAAACTCTCTTACCTGTTCAATTACCTTCCCTTTGAAAGACCAATAGAGAAGTTTCCGAGATTTACCAAATACTACTATCTTAGATTTATCAAAATGTAGAAATAGCTCATTTTTCTTTAGGTAGTCAATACAGCCAGTTATCAAACGTTTCAGACCTACCCTCGAAGTGGACAGTAAAACCATATCGTCAGCATAGAGTAAGAGCGGGATATGATTGGGGCCTAATTTAGGGCTATGAGCATTGATCTCTTTAAGATGAGTATTGAGGTCATTTAGAAATAAGTTGAACAAGGTTGGAGCAAGAAAGCAGCCCGGCTTCACTCCCTTGTTAACAGGGATTGGCTCCGAGAGGTTGCCTCTAAGAAAGACTCTAACCTGGCAGCTATTATCTGTGTATAGCTTCCTAATTAGGATGAGGAGTCGTCTGTCCATCCCCATATGTGAAAGTTTACGCCACAGAATGTCTCTAACCACTGTGTCAAAAGCGCCCTTTTAGGTCCAAAAAGGCAACAAAGAGCTATCCATTAGCCCGGGCTAGCTGTTTGTTAATGAGATGAGAAAGGACCATACAGTGATCTAAAATGGATTTACCCTTTCTGAAACCTACCTGTTCCGGGCCCAGAATATTGTTCACCTCGATCCAATCCAATAATCTTGATAATAAATGTTTTGTGTACATTTTACTGATAATTGAGAGCAAATTAACTGACCTGAAAACCCACCTTTTCCATGAAACCTTTAACATAACTCCCTGCCCCCCATCCTAGAATAAGTTAACCAAAATACGTGCAACTGAAATAAACAATATTCTTCCCCTGTTCCCTCTTCCTCCATTGTGCCTCTTTCTGGACTGTAAGCAACTTGGGGCAGGGACTGGTGCTCTCATTCTTTGTTAGGTGCCATGGACACAAATGGTGGTGATGGTGGTCATAATCATATCAGACTGACCAAGCTTTTGCTCTTTTGACTGTCTGAATGCATTTTCTGCTGCTTGCAGAGCCCATGTGGTATAGTGGTTGGAGCAATAGACTATTTTATTTTATTTTTCACATTTTTACACCATCCTTCTTCCAAGGAATTCCAAGGACCCAGGGGCAGTTTATCACACCTGGGGGCATCCTGAAGCCTCCTGGAGGCTCACAGCCCCCCCCCCAACCCTCCACATGGCTCTACTGAGCTCCAGTCTGCTATCATAACTCTTTTCCAGTTTGCACAATCACAAACCAGAAGTGAGCTCCACAGCAGATAGAGTGCAATCAGTGCAGCCATGCAAAGGGTCACAGAGGGGGCTGTGAGCCTTCAGGATGCCCCCAGGTGTGGTAAACTGCCCCTGGGTTCCTGCAGCACCACAATTGCTGCAGTGCCATCAGGGCCACATACTCCTGCCCTGCACCCGCAACAACTCACAGCAGTCCCAACTTTCTTGGAGGATTTTGGGAACCGCTGCACTACACCACCTTGACTGTCTATTTACACCATCTAAACTAGAAGTGGGGAGACTCAGATAAAGTGACTCACTGGGTGACCTTGAGCCAGTCAACCTAACTGACCTCACAGGGTTGTGGTAAGAATAAGGTGCAGTCCGTGTGTGCTGCCCTGAGCTTCTTAGAAGATATGAAGAAATGAAATGAAGACCTCCCAAGAGATGAAGGCCTACCAGGCCATGGTCAGTCTCAGGGCATCAGGTCAGGAGGTGAGCAGGCGCGTGCTCGCACCCCCACACCACTCCCCCCCACTTAGCTGGTAAATGACTTCTCCATGCCCTTCGTCCATCTCCGCTTCTTTGGATTCTTAAGCAGCCCGTGTAGGATTTGTGACAGACGTCTAAATTTTGTAGGAAGGACTGGTGCTCGAGGGACTTTCAGAAAATATTGCTACCCACCCCAACACAGCCTTGCTTTTATTTCTTGGGTGGTTTTCATTGGCATTGGCAGTGCTGCAGAGCCCACGAAGCTCTTGGCATCCCTGTAGAACTGATGTCACCTCCACATCGGTCCAGACTTATTTTTAGCCCCTGGCTTTAGATAGGCAGTAAAGTCAATGGATAGATACCATTTGAAAACTTTCAACTGACTGACCCCTCTGAACAACTGGATCAATTTGACCAAAAACAGCGCAGTCTGGTCTGGTTGTTGAGGGGTGGGAGACTGAGGTAAGAAAATATGTGCGGGCCGTAGGGGGTCCCTGCTTCCTTTACACCAGCGCATCTATACGGCTGCTCCTGCCCCACAGTTGCTCCTCTCTTGTGCCATTTGGTTTTCTATCTGTTTGTACCCTGTTGTTTTTTTTTATGTGTTTTTTTTAGTCAATGATTTGTCTGCTTTTCCAAGAGATCAGGGCAGTTTTTGAAAAATTGGCCAGTGTAGTGGTCATAAACACACGTTTAAAACAATATCTGTAAACGCTAAAATGGAAACACCAGGCAGGAAAGACAGTTTGGCAGTTAGGGCCAAATCCTATCCAACTTTCAAATGCTGATGTAGCTGTGCCAACAGGGTGTGCACTGCATTCAGTGGTGAGGGGGCAGTTATGGAGGCCTCCTCGAGGTCAGAGAACATTTGTTTGCTTACCTTGGAGCTGCATTGAGGCTGCATCGGCATGGGAAAGATAGATAGGATTGGACCCTTAGAGTTGTATCCTTAGAAGCTAATTAGGATGGCTGTGCACCATTGAAGTCAGTCAAGTTTGTCATAGCTAGCTTAAGCTCCATTAATTTCAATGGGACTTAATTGCGACCAATGCTTTGGCTCAAAGAACCTGTAGCATGCTGCAGAGCAGGGGTTCTTAACCTGGGATTCTTAACCCTAGAAGACGGGACTGGATGGGTGTCAGAGGGTCCGTGAACCAAGTGCAAAAGCATTGTATGTGTATGTGCATTTTTCTGGGGAGGAGCCCATGACCCTATAAAGGTTACCAGCCACTGTTTTACTGTGTCATAATCTCATACTGATGTACATGGCTCACTTGCTGAAACAGTTGGCCAGCAGTGGCCTAGGGCAGCGTTTCTCAACCTGTGGTATTTGTATCACCAGTGGTACTTGAAGTGGTGTCCAATGGTACACACAGGACCCCCAGACCCCTGCCACCTGGCAGTGGGACCAGCAATGCAAAAGGAGAAGCAACGGTAGGAGGCTCAGCTTGGTCGGCAGAACTCCAGCTTGAGGCTTTTCATGTGCTCCAAAAAGCCCTCCCGCCAGACCTGAGCCTCTTACCAGTGTTTGTCGCATTGTGTCTGCCCCCACATCTGGAAGTAATTGATGATGACATCATCACCAGTTACTTCAGGTGATACTTCCAGTAGGTGGACCATGCAGTGTAGTACAGGGGAGACAAGTGTTGAGAAACACTGGTGTAGGGCATAGTTGCCCATCTTTTCTACTCCACATTAAGACTGAAAATTAGGCAGTACCAAGGGTACTCAGAGGAGCAGAGTTCTCAGAAGAGCACACCTTTTCATGAACTAAAGGACCAGCCTGTCCGTGGATCAGATTGAGATGGTCTTCTGGGGAAATGTGATGGAGAGATGCCTGTTTCCTTCTGCTTTCATCACTCTTTTCCTTGGAGCCTGGAGTCAAAAAGGATGAGGAATAATTTGGGCTGTAGTGTCTTTGTCAGTTGCAGTCTCTCCTTGCGCTCCCTGGATTCAAAAAAAAGAGAGGAACAGAGCAGAAGAGAAAATGCAGAGGAGAATGTTGGACAAGCTGGAGTGTCCATTAATTTCCTGCACTGTGTCCTTAAAAAGAACACAAATGTCGCTTATACTTTAGGGTGCAATCCTAACCCCTTATGTCAGTGCTTTCCAGCACTGGCATAAGGGCAATGCAGCTCTGAGGTGAGGGAACAAACATTCCCTTACTTTGAGGAGCCCTCTGTGAGTGACCCCCAACTGCAGGATGTAGCACATGTCCTACTGGCTACTGTACATGTCCTACTGGAAAGCACTGACATAAGGGGTTACGATTGCGCCTTTAGGGTCACATCTACAGTAGTTTGACCCTCAGTGTGGTAACTTCTGATACTGTTCAAGTAGGCCAGGACTGTTTTTCATCAGGTGGAACGAAAATGTGAGCTGATGCTCAACTTGGGAAGAGGAAATGCAGCTTGGTAACAGAGGCGCTTTGATCCCTTTGAGCCAGCGGTCCTAAAAGCTGCAGAGTTTTGGAACATTTTGAGTGAGTGCGTGGTAGCTGGTGAAGTTGTAACATTTGAAGAACCCATGGATCTTGCATGGCTGGGTGGTATGGGATATGCTGTATAGTAGAAGAGTGTCTGATAGAGGTGGAGCTCTCTGATCTGTGAGATATTATGGATTGGACCGAATATTTCTGTACAGTTTTGGAGTTCTTTTCAGGGGTCTCCAAACATTTCAGAACAAGGGCCACATCGTATAGTTTATACATTTTTGCGGGCCAAAAAAAAATCAACTTTAGGGTGCAGTTGAGCGATGCCCGATCCAGTTTGTTATGATTTGTTTATGTACGTGGAAAAAAAGATGCGATTTCTCACCACGATAGTCTAACGGCTTTGTTGTAAAGACAACATGTGGAAGTGTGATTTGTTTTATCAGCAGGGGTGAGGTTAACATTGAGTAATTATGCTTTGAGGGTCTGAAAGCTTATGGTCCGGGTGATTGAAATGGTTAGCCAGGCCGAGACCGCTCTGGCCGGACAGAAAGGACTGTGGTGAACAGAACTGCACATGTTAACTGTCCAACCACATGGTTGGGAAAAAATATTTTCAGTTGCTGTGGGCCAGATAAAATCTTGTGGCAGGCTGGATGTGGCCCCCAGGCCATAGTTTGGAGAATCCTGCTTCTTATCCTTTTCCTTTCTTCTTTACACGTCAGAATATTAGATGCTAACACTGCCCTTGTCTGAATAAGTATTTCCAATCCTTCAGTGCCAGTGCTGTGTGTTTTGGTGCACCCAATCACCTTGGAAGTCTCCTGGGCCTGATAATGGACATTCTTCTAGAGCTGGTTGGGTTCCCTCCCGCGTCAAGTGGTGCTCCCCGAAGCGCAGGACAGATGGCATCCCTAGACATACTCTGGTTTCCAGTGGGGAGCCATCCCTCTTTGGCGGAGATGCCCAGGGCCCTGCGCTCCCTGCAAAAATGGATATTGACTGTTTTCTCCCAGATCTGCCTGAGGGCTTCCAGCTGGATGGAGCCGCCTGGGCAGCAGAAGCGACCTGTGCTGTCCAGTCGTGGAAAGCACTAGATTTTGCTGCCTCTTTTCCCTTCTCCTCTCTGCTTGCCACCTTCTGCTCTCTCCTCAACATTCGTGCTCTGATTTTTGCACAGCCCCCCATTTTCCCTCCCTCTGCATGGCCAGTGGGGTCACTTTGGCCGTCTGGCTTTGCTCAAGGAGAGAGCTCCCCCCGCCCTGGACGAAGGCAAGGAGCCTCGGTATTTAAAAAAAAAATTGCTGAGGTTTTCTTTTTCTGTGCTGTGCATTTCCCCAAATTGCCTTTGACTGTGTGCATCACTAATGAAAGTTTATGCCCTTGTTAGAAGGACAGCCAGGTCCGTTCCAGTTAGAGTTGGGTCTGTCTTACTGCCAACTGCCCTCCCCAGTGCACGCTCCACACTCGCAGGCTTGCACACTCTCTCCAGAGGCTGTTATAAACGGGGGGGAGCAAGGGGTGGAAACGAATATTCCATATTTGTGTAAGTTGCTTTAAAAGGTTTTTATCATGTCATAAAGAAAAGAGAAGAAGAGGGAAGTACTCTCGGAAATTGATCCTGCACTGAAGTCCGTCGGGCAGAAGGACGTTAGGATGTTAATGGCCGTTTCGCTCCAGGGTGGCTTATTAAAAAATTTATACGTAAATGCTTAAAATTGCATAAATTATTTAATAAAAAACATAGTAAGCAATTTGCAAATTGCACTTCACTCCCCCCCTAATTTCTCTTGGTTTTAATTTTTTTAGTTTCCCCCGCCCCAGAAATATTTTTCCCTTTCTCCAGGATGTCAATTTTTTTATTTTTTTAATATATATTTTTAAAAATTATATACACTATTTTCCCTTGCTTATATATTATATAATCCTTAAAAGTCATTCTCTAAGCTAGAAGTTAGGATGGGATTTTTAAAAGGGTGAGAGAGAAGGGGGGAGAAAAAGCAAGAAGTTTGGACGTGATGAGTGTCTCTCGCCAGTGCGGAATGTCACCCACACATCCTGGAGATCGTACTGGGGAGGTTTATGATGGTTTTCCATTGATTTGTTTCCTCGACGCAGCTGCCGACCTCTATTGAGGGACAAACATAATCAGCGCTGACGCAAATTAGATGGTTATTCGTTTTGAAAATTGACAGAAAAACAATAAAAAAGATGAAATGCTCCCAAATCAATAGATATAATGAAATTCAAATAATCCGAGAGATGAGGTCTCCATGGCAACTGATAATGTGGAAAAGAAAACAATTTAATAAAGGACAGACACACTTTGAAAACAGATTGGGCAAAGGGAAGGTGGGGGGGAGGGAGAGAGTGGGGGTGGTTTGGGGCGGGGGGAGGCAGGCAGGAGGAGGAGGGGGCGGCGGCAGTGGTGGTGTTTTCAGCCTGGGGGTGCCCCCCCCATTTGCTCACTGCCTCTCCGGTTGGTTAGCAGTGCTGTAGTGAAGGATCACTGTCCACCCCAAGGACGCCTGCCATAATTAAGAGAGGCTTTCAGTCCAGAAAGTGCAGATTCAGGTTTTAATACACAAAATTATTTCAGGAGCACTGAATCGGAAAGTCGTTTGTTATGACCTTCCTGAGAGGCCTGGAGCAGGGCATGTTGGAGGCGCGGCGGCTGGGCCCGCTGAGTTATGGCATATTTGTGTTTTTATAGTGCGGAGGGGAGGGGGAAAGGGGGGGAGAAGGTTAAACAGTATTTACAGCTCACTTGTTTTCAGAAAGGAAAGAGAAATAGAGTTCATGAAAAGATGAGAGGGGAGAGAGAGAGAGATTCCCCTGCCCTGTGCGGATGCGAGTGGATGGGGCGGCCACCCAGAGATGTGGTTTTGGGTGCTCTCTTTGACTTCAACTGTGGGGGTCTGGGATGGAGAAGGGGCTCGGAAAGAGGAGGGAAATTTGTCTTGTCCCATTGGCCAAGTCTCTCTGCAGGATCCAACTCAAACCTTTTGCTGGACATGTCTTGTGCAGGTGTGCACTAGTGTGCATTCTGTAGTTGTGAGCAGCACACAGAGATTGGCTTCAGAGCCTGCACGTGCTTGTGTACATGTTCTGCGTGTGTTTTACAAGTGAGTTGGTGTGTTTGTACGTGAGTGTGGCTCTTCAGTTGCCCTGCAGTGTTGGTTCACCGAACTCCCAAACATAGGTAGAGGTCTGTGTGGCTCAGTGTGCAGGTGTATCTGCTAGTGTGGCTTCATAAGCCATGCACACAAGTGTTCTTTGTTATTTTGCGTACAGTGGGCATATGCTTTACGCCATGTTCGTCTTCTCCCTCTCTGTGTGCATACATGCACTGTGTTAATTGTGGTGGTGTGACTGTTCAGTGCTGATGTATGTGTGTTAAATCTGTAACAGAGGTTAGGGGCCAAAAGGAGATTTAATATGGAAGTGCCATAATGAGAGCTCCCAAAGACAGTTCTTTGCTCAAAAAGTAGCCCAAGGGGGAGGAGATTTGGAGTTGTGGTGCAGTTGGGGAGGGGGGTTTAAACTGGCCTCTACACTGAGATCATGGCTGTGCCATGAAGAAAGAGTTAGATTCTCTGCCACCGCCACCGTCCCGTCCCCTCCGCAGTGGCTTCTCCAAATTCCAACTTGATTCTCACAGGCCATCCCCACCATTGGTTTCTGGTTAAGAAAAAAAGCTCCAGCCATGGAGCTCTCACATTGCATCTAGTTTGACACTAAGACAGAGAATTGTCAATGGAAAAAGTCTCTAGGCTGTGTCTCCCTTTTGCCACCAGATTACTACAAGGCCTGAGGCAAGCCTGACCTCCTTACCACCACCACCACCACCACCCCTGTCTGCAGTGTGGGAAAAACAAGGCTGCCCTACATTACACAGTGGTTGTGAGAATTAGTGAGGGCACAGGTGCAGTAGGAAATGCTGAGTGTCATTGTTGTAGATGGGCAGTGCAAGTGCAATGCAGTGGATGTGCTATACTTGGGTGCCCAAGAAAAGCATCCGCAAACGGACAAAGGAAGGTATCAGAGATGGTCTTGATCAAGGCGCAGTCTCTCAAGGAGGCAGCTTCTGGACTTTTCTGCAGGGTTTTGTGGCTTCCATGAGGAGGGCTGTGGTGGCTAGCCAGTCTTAGAGGTGCACTAGCCATGCGTAGCAGGTTGCCCATTTCTCTTGGCACAGTTCGTCAAGACCGATGGGTCCTTCCAGCAGCCGTACCCTTGAACACATTCCAGTGTTAGTTTTCCAAGTATTCCTTGGATCACATCAAGAACATTAGAAGAACCTGGATGCTGGATCAGGCCCGTAGCTCACAAACAGAAGAGAAGGACATCCTTTTCTCTCCCTATTGCTGTTCTGCAATCAGTTTGTCCTGAGACCTGCTACCAGGTTCCCCAAGCCCAAGTCCTTCTCTTCTTATCAGCATTGTTTCCTCCAAAGCCGGAGTTCCAAACACGGAGTTCGGGAAAGTAAAGTTTGAAGGAGTGCTGTTTGGAGCCTGTTCCCTTGGCGATACACCTGGTTTCCTGGAGAACTTTTAGTGGGCCCGATGAGCCCTCTGATCTCTGGCAGACCAGTGCCTTTATTTACTCTGCCCCACCTTCTCTCCCCCCCCCTTGCAACCCTTGTAAAATGGGGTGAGATTGATGACTTTGGTTGTGGTGTAGACGCTAACACTTATGCTTGATTTATGGCATTATTGAGCCTAGAATTGAGACCACTTAGATTTGTTTTGGATAGTAAACCTTTTAATGTGTGGTTTGTTTGTTTTTTAAAATAAAAATAAATACGTTTAAAGGACGGAAGGCAACTGGGCAGGAGTGGGGGGGGGCAAGGAACCTGCTGATTGAATTTATCTACTTTTTAAATAAAAAGAAAGGAAAAGCTCCCCAAAGACAGTGAGCAGGGGTAGGTCCTCAGCTGCGACATGCAGGCCCCTGCCTACTTTGGGAAAAAATGTCTCCTGCTCAGAAAAACGCAGTGGAAATGTAGCAGGAGGAGCTGCAAAAGCCATGCTCGAGCCTTCCCAAGGGCCAGCACGTAGAGCCACAGAACTGTGGGTGCACCAAGTCATCTCAGGATCTGTGAAACAGAACCAGGAGATGAGGCAGGTGTGAAATTGCTGCTGACTCTTCTCATGGAGGCAACTTTGCCACACGGGTTTTGCCAAGTGTGGGGGCTTGTAACCCATGGCTTCCTGAAGGCTGGGGATGTGAAAATGTTTGCATTGGGTATAGCATTGGTCTAAGCAGCAAACCCAGCACTGGGCAAATGGAGCAACTGCCCCGGGCACTGAGCCAGCGCGCCTCTAGGACTGTGCAGGAAGCCTTCCTGAGACTCCCGACGCAGTCGGAAACTGCACTTCCGGAAAACCGGAAGTGCAGTTTAAGATTGCGGGGAAGACTTACGAGGGTTCCTCAGTCAGCTGCAAGGTTGCGCAAGGCTCCGTCGCACTTCAGAGGTAGGGCGCACCTTTGTGCATGGGGAGGTAGCTTGGGGGCAGCTTCGTGGACCTTTGCCCCGGGAGTGGGGCAGAGGAGGTCCGCCACTGTTTGGACTCTGTGTGTAACATTTTGGAGTGACCGGTTTTTGTGACAAGGCCCCATGCACTGGTTTCTCTGTTGCAGATCATAAGAACATGCATCCATAATCTTTTTTTAAACCATGTAACGAGGGCAAAGTTAATTCGTGACTTGTCGCCTGGGTGTTCTTCTTACAGAGTCACAGGTGGTTGCTTGGCGACCCCCTTCCCAACCTGGATTGTGTGTACTTGTCTTGGGTCAGGAGGCCACTTACACACACACATGACCTCACAATTGCTGGGGATGGTGGGGCTGTTTCCATTTTGGGTTTGTTTTGCCTTGGTTGTGGGGCCTCCTCACACTTTCTGACTTACAGCCCAATCCTATCTAGGGCTTACAGTGGCAGATCTCACAGTCCATCACCTTAAGTCCCAGGATGGTGACAGGAAGGTTGCCCTGCTGTTTGGCACGCCATGGCCGCTAGTGTAAAACAGCCGGAGGCTGTGCATGGGCAACAGCGACCCACAGAACCACCATCCCCGCCATTGGCAGCAAGGGCAATATGGGGGAGGAGCATGGATAGATTGGGGCAAGAAGGGGGAGGCTCTCAGCAGCAGCTGTGCTCATGAAGATTCTGTCACCCCCTTCCCAGCATGGACCCATCCCTAGAGCCTCACCATGCCAGATTGACCCCCTAAGCCCTCAGTATCATTGTTAGTGCCCAGTGCGCCATCAGGAGCAGGCGGGGGGTTCCATCGGAGGCTTCGGTCCAAGGGCCTCCAACAGCCTGTCAGTGACTCTGCTGCCAGGGGCCACCGCAGTCTAAGTGTATCAGTGCCACTGGCCCAGCAGTGAGCAGCTACCATTCAAGAACTGTCTCCCATACCTTCCACGCCCTGTCCTTTTCTCCCCTGGGTTGCTCTCAGAGTCATGTTGCAATTGTCCCCTGGCTAACCCCAAGTGAAACGCGAGAAGTTCATACAGAAGGACAGATACTGGAGGACAACTCCTCTTTCGTTCTGTGTTCTGCAGACCCGGAAGAGGCCTCTGAGATTCGTACTGACAGATAGTGGTGCCTTATCAAGCTCTGGCCCAGGAAGAGCCTGCCCTTAGTGTTTTGTGCTGTAAACCCTTGAGCGGGCAGCCAATTCCCACCAGTCCCGCCTCCCAGATCCCCTGCTGTAACCCACGGAACTGTGCAATCCATTCAGAAGGGTGTCTGGTCTGGCAAGAGTGAATGTCCAGCATGGCACCAGTTCTGGGCCGAGTGCCCATCTGGCTCTCATCTGTGCTGGCCAGCAGTACTCCAAGGGAGGAGAGGAGGATGGACGCTGCAGCTTGGAGACCTCCTGGGCTGAAGCAAGCGCGATGCCTGTGCTGGGGCCAGTTGGCTCTCCTTGCGGCCGGCCTGCCTCTTTCCCCCTTGGCCAGTTGATATATGGCATAAATTAGGCCTCTGAAGGGGGAGACTGCATCCTTAAGAAGAAATATGTCCTCATTTTTCTTAAACACCGTTTGCACTGAGTGAAATGTTTAGAAGGGACGCTGAGGGATAACTTTATTTCTTACCAGGGAGTTCAGAGCCGTTCAGTTAAGCTCATAAAACATTGGGAGTAAGGGAGCTGACAACCTACCCGTGCATTAGAAAAACCATTACTCATCCTGGGGGAAGCACACCCCATGCCAGACCCTGGTGTTTACCAATGGGGCACTGGGGAGGGTCTGTGGCAGGCCACCTATACAGTGGGTTCACTGGCCATAAGAACCCCACTGGATCAGGCCAGAGGCCCATCTAGTCCAGCTTCCTGTATCTCATAGCAGCCCACCAAACGCCCCAGGGAGCACACCAGATAACAAGAAGACCTGCAAGGCCTCCTGGGAATTGTAGTTTAAGAACAGCCCCACTGGATCAGGCCATAGGCCCATCTAGTCCAGCTTCCTGTATCTTACAGTGGCCCACCAAATGCCCCAGGGAGCACACCTGATAACAAGAGACCTCATTCTGGTGCCTTCCCTTGCATTGGCATTCTGACATAGCCCATTTCTAAAATCAGGAGGTTGCACATACACATCATGGCTTGTAACCCATAATGGATTTTTCCTCCAGAAACTCGTCCAATCCCCTTTTAAAGGCATCCAGGCCAGATGCTGTCACCACATCCTGCGGCAAGGAGTTCCACAGACCAACCACACGCTGAGTAAAGAAATATTTTCTTTTGTCTGTCCTAACTCTCCCAACACTCAATTTTAGTGGATGTCCCCTGGTTCTGGTGTGATGTGAGAGTGTAAAGAGCATCTCTCTATCCACTTTATCCTTCCCATGCACAATTTTGTAAGTCTCAATCATGTCCCCCCTCAGGCGTCTCTTTTCTAGGCTGAAGAGGCCCAAACGCTGTAGCATTTCCTCATAATCATCTTAGTCGCTCTCTTTTGCACCTTTTCCATTTCCACTATATCCTTTTTGAGATGTGGCGAGCAGAACTGGACACAATACTCCAGGAGTGGCCTTACCGTAGATTTGTACAACGGCATTATAATATTAGCTGTTTTATTCTCAATACCTTTTCTAATGATCCCAAGCATAGAATTGGCCTTCTTTACTGCCACTGCACATTGGGTCGACACTTTCATCGACTTGTCCACCACCACCCCAAGATCTCTCTCCTGATCTGTCACAGACAGCTCAGAACCCATCAGCCTATATGTGAAGTTTTGATTTTTTTGCCCCAATGTGCATGACTTTACACTTACTGACATTGAAGCGCATCTGCCATTTTGCTGCCCATTCTGCCAGTCTGGAGAGATCCTTCTGGAGCTCCTCACAATCACTTCTGGTCTTCAACGCTCGGAAAAGTTTGGTGTCGTCTGCAAACTTAGCCACCTCACTGCTCAACCCTGTCTCCAGGTCATTTATGAAGAGGTTGAAGAACACTGGTCCCAGGACAGATCCTTGGGGCACACCGCTTTTCACCTCTTTCCATTGTGAAAATTGTCCATTGACACCCACTCTGTTTCCTGCTCTTCAACCAGTTCTCAATCCAGGAGAGGACCTGCCCTCTAATTCCCTGACTCTGGAGTTTTTTCAGTAGCCTTTGGTGAGGGACCGTTTTTTCAGTAGCCTTTGGTGAGGGAACGCCTTTTGAAAGTCCAGATATATAATATCTATGGGTTCTCCCGCATCTACATGCCTGTTGACCTTTTCAAAGAATTCTAAAAGGTTTGTGAGGCAAGACTTACCCTTACAAAAGCCATGCTGACTCTCCCTCAGCAGGGCCTGTTCATCTATGTGTTTTGAGATTCTATCTTTGATGAAGCATTCCATCATCTTACCCGGTACAGATGTTAGGCTGACTGGCCTATAGTTTCCCGGGTCCCCCCTCTTTCCCTTTTTAAAGATCGGCGTGACATTTGCTATCCTGCAGTCCTCTGGCACCGTGGCTATTTTGAGGGACAAGTTACATATTTTAGTCAAGAGATCAGCAACTTCATTCTTCAATTCCTTAATAAGTCTTGGGTGGATGCCATCAGGGCCCGGTGACTTACTGATCTTTAATTTATCAATGAGGTCTGAAACATCTTCTCTTTTAACCTCTATCTGATTTAATTCCTTGGTCAGGAGGGGCCGTTCGGGCAGCAGTATCTGCCCGAGGTCTTCTGCCATAAAGACAGATGCAAAGAACTCATTTAATTTCTCTGCCATCTCTAAGTCTGCTTTTATCTCCCCTTTCCCTCCCTCACCATCCAGAGGGCCAACCACTTCTCTGGCGAGTTTCCTGCTTCTAACATATTTGAAGAAGCTTTTATTATTCCCCTTAATGTTGCTGGCCATGAGTTCCTCATAGTCTCTCTTGGCCTCCCGTATCACCTTCTTACATTTCTTTTGCCACAGTTTATATTCCTTTTTATTCTCCTCATTAGGGCAAGACTTCCATTTACGGCCATCCCGTAAACAAGGGAGCAACTCAGAACTAACTTTACTGAGCCTTCAGAAGAGGATAGAGAAGGACAAAGCTTCCCAAGAGACCCCCATTGTGTCTGGGCAGCAATGGTGGGGACTGAGGCATTAGCAGGATTGCACCAAGGAAGTAGGGTCGCTGCCTCAATTCTTCCTTCTCCTTTCTGCTGTCACCATCAGGCACTCTTCCTTTAGAGAGGGAAGTAAAACCCAATCCCCAGAGTTCCCTGCTCCAGCCCAGTAGACAACATTGGTGATTCTCAATAGACCTGACTCCCAGAATCCTTTGCTCTAACCTTTGGACCCAGGAGTGTCCAAAATTTTGGCAGGAGGGCCACATCATCTCTCTGTCACTGTGTCAGGGGCTGGGGAAAAAAGTATTAATTTACATTCAAAATTTGAATAAATTTACATAAATGAATATATGAATGAATGGTGGTCATGCAATAGCTCAAGGCCTATAAAAGGCCTTGCACAAAGCAAGGTCAGCCTTTCCTTTGCTGCTGCATCACAGATGTGAAACTGCAAGCAGTGGAGGGAGCCCTCGTCCCACAGCTCACGTGAGATGTCAAACAGTTGGCCATCATGCTGAGAGCAGTTGCATCAGGCCAGCGCAGGAGACTCCAGCAAGTCTCCAGAGGGCCTGAGGGTCACTGGAGACTGGGGGCTCCCTGAGGGCCAGATTGGGAGTCTTTGAGGGCCACAAGTGGCCCCAGGGCCGGGGTTTGGGCACCCCTGCTCTAACCCATTAAATTCTACTGACATTGTTTTGGAAACCCATTTCCACATGATCCTTGCCCAAATCCCTATTATATCCCAGAAGTAGTTAAGAGAACTGTCAAGAAAAGCATCAAGCACCAAGGAAACACACCCTTGTTCTCTGGACCCAGAGGTGATGCTTTGAGACATGCAGACCGGGGAGTCCCTTTGCAAGCTGCAAAGTGGGTTCTGCACACATTGTTCTAAGCATCACTTATGCGCTCTTCTGGAACACACAAACGGCAGCCCAAAAATGTCTCTTCCTCAGTGACTCCCAAGGACCCAGCCCTGAAGTGCCTTGAGGTGGAAAAGCCTGACTTGTTTCATGGCTTACCTACAGGTTCGCCTATATAGCACTGGGGGGACGGTACGGTTGTGGAACATAGCTTGTCCGGCAGCAGTGGGTGGGTTGAGCATCCCTAGGGATTCCTGGTTTCAGAAGCACCAGCATAAGCTTTCAGTGCGCAGAAGACATCAGGCTGCTCTGCAGGGCAAGTTTTCTGTGGCACATGCTGCTGCAAGCCCCAGTTAGCCTTGCGGGCCATTTTTCCTCCAACCAAGTGTAGCTGTTACATGTGGCGATACCTCTAGGCTGGATTCTTTCCTGGGAAGTCAGCAAGCGTGAGCACCCTGGTAACGCAAGCTGACACGGGGTCCCCGAGGCCAAGGTTACCCAGCCTCAGGTGTAGGCTTGGCGGATGTACCAGCCAAGGAGACTTCCTCCCCCCCACACACGCACACCACCCTTTTCTGAAACCAAAAAGATTTAATACTTGTTTGAATTGAGAAACAGTTCTCAAATGAAGTTAGAGAGTTGGGGAATTAAAGTCAGCTCTTCCCCCCCCCCCAATACCCAGGCACACATACTCTCTCACTTGCTCTCTCTCGCACAAACTGCACAATTGCCAGCTTCTCTCTCTCTTCCCCCCCTTTCAATTTCTGAAGCATGCTGATTTGAATATTTATAAATATCAGTAAATTATTTATTGTAGCAATCTGCTGTGCCATTTCACCGATCGCCGTTAACACTTTAGGGTTCTCTCTCTGGGAGCGATTGTGCTCAGGAATGGTGGGGGGGCAAGCAGAGCATGGGGAAGCAGAGAGAGCTGTGTGTCCACACCTGATAAGTCATGGTGTGTTGCCGTTGCCGAGGGGGTTGGAAGGAGCTTTGCTTTGTCATCCCTCACCTGTAGCAGTGTGGCTTCCACCTGTGCCATGGGTGTTTCTCAGCTGGAGGAAGGGGGCATGCCTTTGTGTGAGTTTGCCCTCGCACTGGAGACAAGTGGAGTCGACTGAAGGAGAGCACGCAGACGGCTCCCAGGCAGACGGCTCGCATTCTCAGTTTGGCCCTACCTTGCAGGAGGGAAGGTCATGTCTCTTCAGACTTGAGGCAGACTGGGAAAAACTTCTGGGAGGATTGTCGGGGGGGCCAGCAGAGAGCCAGAGGTTTACTTGTCACCGTGCATTACCGTAGCATGGAAAGGATCTAGCTCAGGTGATCCCGACTCCGTGCTTTGCACAGTGCGAGATTCTGCAACCTGCGTGGGTTTAGCCAAATGGTGCCTCATTTGCATAGGGGGGCTTGTGTGGCATAAATCTGTTTCTGCTGTGCACGCCGGTGGCGTAGCTGGAGGGGGTCAGCCTGGCAGGGAGCCTCAGCAGGGTGGGCAAGCGACCCCTCCCTTCAGAGCCATTCCTGGTGGGGGGTGCAAAACAGAGCCGTACGGCTCTGTTTTGCACCCCCCGCCAGGAATGGCTCCGAAGGCCTGAGTGCTCCACCCCCCCTCCAGCTACGCCACCGGGAAGAGCAAAGACAAATCAGGCACTAACGCTCATTCCCCCCCCACCACCACAAACACCTCCTCAGCCCCTCTTGCCACTTCATCTCGCCAGGCCAGGCCTTTTCAAGTACCTTCATATCCGAACATCCTGTGTTTTTCTCAGGCTGCTGAATTTTGCACTGGTCAGGCCCGGGAGTCATTGCAGGAGACGCAGAGGCCTGACCTTTCTGTGTTCTCTGTTCTCAGGCTCTTCCCTCTTTCTGACCCTCCTGCTGCGTTTATAAAATCTTCAGCTGCAAAAGCCCTGAGAACAGAACAGTGTGGAGAGGCCACAGCCTGAGCTCTGCGTTCCACCTGTGACTTCTCTTGTGCTTTTGGGCTGCTGCTGACGGTCTCTCTCGTCCCATCTGTCCCTTACGAGATGAACAGCACCCCATTCTTTCCTGCACCCACCGCCTTCTTGGCTAGGCCCCCCACCTCCTCCTGTTCTTCCCCTGCTTCTCAGTCAGGAAGGATTAGTGCTCCCAGGGCCAGAGAGAGCATTGGCAGCAGCTCCGGCTGTGGAACTCTTCAAGGTCAGGCAAAAGAGACCGCGTTCTACTAAGCCGAGGTCATCTCTTGAGCTAAAAGCAATAAAATGTTTTATTGATAAACTGGAGTTGGGGGAGGAGAGGGAATAATAAAGCAGGCTGAGTCCACTCTCTTGCGCACCGGATGCTCTTGCATGGTCATCATTGGCATTGCCATCCTGAGAATCGACACCCCCTCCCACCAGCAGAAACTCCCACCGGGCTGACAAAGGGAATTTAAAATCCCACATGACTTTGGAAGGGGCTCAGGGGAGCACATAGCTATGCTCAAGGTTTGAGATGGCTGAGGAGGCTTAGTGTGGACCTGTTAGGAATGCTAGAGCTCTCCCTTGACATCCACTTCTTTTAGTCTTCTGTTTCTCAGCTGTTTGGAAACCAGAGCCTGGGTTCATAGCCATGGGCTCCTCCTTGTGGGACCTTGTGAAGAGGAGCTCACATTTTGGATAATTCAAGCCACAGTACATCCCTCCTTTCATTTTAACAATTTTTAAAAAATTCTGAGGCTTGCATAAATTATGCAAACTAGAATGGCCTAATTCTACTTTCTTCTCATTGTGAGAAAGAGGAGAAAGAATACAGAAAGCCCTGTTTTTCTCCCCCTGGCTCTAACCTCTGGCTTCTAAGATCTTGCCACACATTTAAGCCTGTCTTTCACAGCGTTAAGGACGAGACACATGCTTTAAAACTAGCACAGGTCAGAATGCATGCAACCCTGATGCACTACACTGCTTCGCTTGTCCTGAGCTCTCAGAATCCAACCCCAGCTCTGTCTAGATGACCTTTGGGTACATTGTGACTTCAGATCCTGTAACCCAAAGCCCAGATGTTTACTGTGGGCAATTCCTCCGTTTGTACTCCAGCCCCCTTGAGTCGTGTATAGAAAACGAGAGATTCTTGCTGTTTCCAAGTCTTCACTCAAGGCACTCACACTCTCCCCCCCCCACTCCAATTTTCTCATCCTCCCTCGTCCGCCCCAAACAATGTTGTGAATAATTGATCGGATGAAACCCTCACAGCTCCTGGAAAGCTGGCACGGAGGCTTCCCTCCTGAGTGGAGCTACTCAGCTGGGCTTACAATTCTTCAATAAGAATGTGAAAGGTCCATCTGTTCGTTTTGGGTTTTTTTTGGTGTTTTTTTTTTTTGCACAGCCCTCTGAAGTGACAGCCTTGCAAGCCCTCCCTTTCCTTCCTCCCATAGCTGGGGTATCCTTGATCCACTCCAAACCCTTTCCCCAAGAATCCAGGAGCCCTGGCCCCTCTAGAGGCAGTGCATCTGGCCTCTCTTTAAGCCCCTCAGTCAGTTTGCCCAGTGAGGCCTCCAAGCCCTTCCCTCCTCAGGCTCCTGACCCAAACACGCCTCTTTGGCATCTCACACCCACCTCCCATTTTCATTCTCATTCTGATCCTTTAGGAATATCTTAAAAACAACAATAACAAATCGGTGTATACTGGCAAAAATTGGATATCTTGCAGTAAAGTAAGCAAGTGGATTGCAGCAGCCATATAGGTCCTGCCAGAGCGTCTGCTTCACGGCTGTTTGTGCTCTGCGCTTTCAGTACAGATTCTACACCAAGTAGCGGAGGGATTCTGTGACCTGCATAAGTGATGCACATTAAGCACTTTTGCACATATTTGCTTAATTTGCATAATTTTGCATCTGCCAGTCCTGGAGGGGAGGAGCTGTGCGGGCCATTTCCACCCTGCCCCGCTCACTGGCAGTCAAGTATGCAGTTTGAGATTTCACCAGTTATTGCCCTTGTGCTCTCAAGCCTGCCTTGAGGCCTAGAAGCTTGCCATTCAACAAAAAGAGAAAACTTGGACTCTGCATATGCAGAATTCCCAAGCCCAGTCCCAGTCCCAGGATTCTTCCTTGCAAGGTGCAATTGGGCAGCCCTCAGCACGCTATCCGGTCATATTTGCCAATTTGGGGGGCTGCCTCTCTCTCACTAGTCCTGCTCACAGGACGCATTTGGCACTAATGGAAGTGTTTGCTGGGAGAACTAGGGGAGCTGCTTTATTTTTTGAAGTCAAATCAGGGGTTCTTGGGGGTTGTTAACATAACAGGTTCCTAACTTGTCATTACCCACGTCCCCCTTTTCTTCACCGAGGGGCTCTCCTTGGTCTTAGCAGGGCAGGACCATTTGAGTCTTCCCCGCCATACGGGTGTCAGCATTTAGCGGCATTGTTTTCGCAGGAAGCCTGTAGTGTAAATACAGCATGTGGGAGAGTCAGTCCTGGGCAGAGATGAAAAAGTCTCTGTGACAGGCCCGGGTTATAAATGGCTTCCTAGGATTGATATAAAACCAAAACATTTCTTTTTGGGAGAAGAAAATCAGAAGGGATGTTTACTTAGTCTGGAATCTTTGTCCAAAGCCAGGTGGCAAACCAAGGTTGTGGGGCTGGGGGGAGGCCGAGCTCCAGGGAGAGGGAGTACTTAGGGTCGCAGCAGTGGCTTCTCTTGTGCACTCCCCCCCCCCCAATCAAATGTTGCACATCCTGTATTTTTATTTTAAGTCTCGCTCTGAAATGAGTCAGTGTTTTAGTTTTTCTATTTATATCTTGCTTTTCCCATCACCCTGAGGCGGCATACAAAGTTTTGAAAACCTCTTAAAATGAAATTGTGATACAGTAATGGGGGAAAGTTGGGGTAGAACTATTACAAATAAAATGCAACAGCAAGGCAACTGCAGAATAACAGCTTAAAACGTCATGTAAGATACTGAACTAAGTAAGAAAACCAATGGGAGAAATAACAGCAGCCTCCCAGTCATATCCCACAAGGGCTGCAAAATTACTGGAGGTGGCTTTTTTTAAAGCCACCTTAAACGTTGATAAGGAAGGATGCCCTGTCCCATGTGCACGCCAGCTGAGCCCCCATCAGTGATGGCACGCAGAACAGAAGATCTTAATGAGAGACTCTGAAGATGAAAAGTGGACAGTATTGCCATGAATGAAAAGAACTACCTGCCATCACAGGTTCTGTCAACCCCCTGTGCTCAAGATGGCCTCACCAGGGCATCTTGCACTAAGTGATGGGTTTCCCTTTAAATCTGTTTCCCTTTGAACCATTTTCCGTCTCATGGGGAAAAACAATATACAAAAAGAAATGAGTTCAATTAGTTACCTTTTCACTAAGCCGAAGGAGTGTTAACTGTATACCTGTGTATTCTTCCTGTTATCCTTGCCTCTGTCACTGTCATCCTCTCATCTCTGTTTCCTTCCTCTCTGTCAGATGTTAGTTTGTAAGATCACTGGGGCAGAAGCCTGTTTGTTTCATGTCACTCTGTGCTTTGAGAGCACCTAATTAACTTGTGCAAAAATAGCTGTGAGGGTTGACAGCCTGCCCAAGAGCTCTGGTTCCAGAGGAACTTCTTTGAAACCCTGTCATCCTTCAGGGCTCATCTTGGAGAAGCACACATCTCAGGGACTGAGCTGGAGAGCCAAGCCAGAGAAGGGTGAGGGCGAGAGCAAGAGGCAGGCTCCAAAGAATCTCCTCCGTTATCAGAGACAAGTGGTATTTTGGCGTGGTCCTTCCTTTGGGTAAATATTTATAGACTGACTTTTGCAGTCTGGGGTACATGCGTGCCTCATTGGCTGCTCCCCTCTGGATCAAAGGGGCTGTCCCTCTCCCCAAGGAAGTGGTGGACAAGTGGAAAGGAGTGAGGCGGTGGTGGAGAGAGGAGTGGCAAACGAGCAGAGAGATGTCCGAGCACAGAGGCAGGAGGGCACTCTCTTTGGGGTCTGCTGATAGACTGTGACACCTCGCTGCCTCCAGCTTCCTCTGGCCAGTTGCACAGGGCCTGGCCTGCAAAAAGAGATCCGCGGTCAGACATTTATGTGTGTTTCGGGGTGGGGGGTGCTGAATCTGTGCTGAATCATCAGTGACCTGCCAGGTTGCCTTGGAGGGAGCTGTCCAAACCGGTTTCCCTCACCAAGCCTCCCAGAGTCAGTCTTGTCCAGAGCATATGGGTGATTCCCCCCCTACACTGTTCTCCACCCCCCACCGAGTACTTGAGCTGATCTCTTGGATGAAGCTGGCTTTGGCACTCAGTTCCACCTACCTTAACCTTGTGCGACCCTCTCACTTGCCATATACTCGGGTGTAGCCAAGGGCAGGATGTGCCTCTAAAAGGGCCTGGTTGAGCTTCTGGATCAGATCAGGCCAGGGAAACGTGGTGACGAAACCACAACCTGGCTTGCCCCTGAGCCAACATGTGTGCAAGCAGGCATGAAAGAGAGAGAGAGTGTGCGTGTGTGTGCTTGGCTCAGCAGAACTTGGGTGTGCACAGGGTGTGTCCTCTCTTGTGTGAGTACATCGGTGGGTGTGTACCCTGCACAGGGATGTGTGTGTGTGATTTGCTGTTATCCAAGATAGCATGCTTGTGGGCAAGAGGCACAAAGAGAGGCAGATGCTTTGGTTTCACATGGACTCCAGGGCTCCCCACTTTGTGCTGGATTCTTGATCTGGATCTCTCCGCCAGCCACTGGGCACATCTGATCAGCTCCTTTTCCTTGACTCTAGGCGGGTTTCACCTAAAAAACTGACTGGGGTGTGTAGCCCTTGTCTCCTCAAGGGAGTGACTTCTGGGAACTGCTGCAACCAAAAATGGAAATAAGAGAATTCTCTGAGATGCCCAAAGCAGCAAAGCTGCTCCCACCCCAATTCAGGACGGACCTGCAGAGATGCCTCCCCGGCCTGCTTTTAAATACCCAGGACACAGTTTGCGAACGTTGCTCTGTGTGGGCTGCAAAAGAAGCTTTTGCTGCTCGCAGGCACCCGTTTGCTGGGCAGACGATCGGTTTCTCTTGACGGGAGAGTGAGCCCGAAGCTGTCAGCAGCGAGCGCTAAGTAGCCGTGTGCTGGCTGTCGGACAGCAAGTCTACCGTTTCAGGCTGTTTGCCTTGGCCTGTCATGTTGGAGAGGATTAGGGGTTGTCACAATTGCTTCTGGGAGCGCAGTTGGGGGTCTGATGGGTTACAGTAACCTGCTTTTGCACCTCAGGGCCCCAGCCAGATCTGCAGGGCCTGCCGTGTGGGGCAGGAGACACAGGAGACTGGGAAAACTGTTTTACGAGGAGCATGAACGGCACGCAAGCCTGGTGAGCGGGATGTGCCTCTTGCCCCCTTTCCCCCACGAATCTGTTTTCCTTCCTCATTTGGGAGGGGGAGCTATTCTCTGATTCAAAGAACACATGCAAAGGGATTTGATAAACTAGGAGAGGAGGGAGAAAGGGGATTTCTCCCACAGCAAGAGGAAAATGGCTCAAAGGAGAAACTTTTTCCATTGAATCAAACTCTGTAGTGCACTTGAGGGTCAATTCACACAAATCCTTTGTTCAGTGACCGCTGCTGCTATTAGAAGGTGAAAAGCCCAGAGCTTCCGACAGCCAGGCTGCTGCGCAATAACTGTAATCAGGGTAGCAGATACCTTTTCATTGGTCCCATTGGTCCCCAGCATCTGATACCGCCAGCAGAGGTATCCTGCTTCTGACTATGGAAGCTCTGTTCTTAATTGCCCTGGCCGATGAGGCCTGTCTTCCTCATCAATATATTCTTTTCTTAAAGCTGCATCAATGTAGTGATTGTGGAAAGCAGCCATTATTGGTTTAAGTTGTTTGCTAGCCGTTTAAATACCACCCCCATCTCTCTGTTTTTGAAAATATCGCACCACGAGCAGCAGGCCAGGTAACCTTGAGAGCAAGGACAGGACCTGCAAGATGCAAGAGAGAGAAGTATGGAACTTGCTATATTTTTCCCCCACCCCGCAGTCCAGTGGAACCAAAGCCTACTCTGAAAGTCTCATCCTTTCACAGCCCATTCAGACAAGCATTCAGATTCAGTGTTAGGCTGCTTTCATTTAGATTCATTTAGCTGCTGTGGCTGACGATAGACCTAAATTTCTCCACTCAAAAGACCTCATTTAACTCTTGTGAGGTTAGAGATATACTTCCTGCTCTGTGTGCAGGAGGTTCTGGGTTCAATCCCTGCAGTTCTAGAGAATTCAAGTTTGGAAAGACCTGTTTGAGACACCAGGGAGCCTCTGGGCTAGACAGGCCAGTGCTCTGACTTGCCTGCTTATGAGGCTGCCTTACACGAAGGGATAAGGACCTGCCTGAGGCATCCAGTATGGCAAGGGTTTCCCATGGCTTAACCCATCACTTCACCACATAGCCACTCTAGCATGATTGTGTTCAGCTCACCATGGGCCAGAGAAGTGGTAGTGATGTTGGGGCCAAGGAGACCCAAGCTCACGTTCCTGCTGAGCCAGTCACCCTGTTTTAGCCTAACCTGCCTCACAGGGTTATGGTGAAGATAAGATGGGAGAGCCACATATGCTGCCATGTGTATCTTTGAATTCCTGTTCTAGGGACACCAACGGGGGAGGGGTCTCGTGCCTTCATGTCCTGCTTGTGGGCTTTCCAAAGGTTAGATGGGTCCCTTTTAGGGAGAAGGGCGAGATATAAATAAAGTTGTTTATTATTATTATTATTATTATTATTATTATTAGATGGTGGGCCACTTTGGGCAACTGGATGCTGGGCTTGATGGATCTTGGGCTTGATCCAGCAAGATATTTGTATGTTATGTTCTTTGATAGAAAAAGTGTTGTAATAGAACAGACCAGTTTGATTATTGTGTTCTGGGATGGAGTGTTTTACATATTGAGGAGTGTCTTTCCGTTTAAAATATTTATACCCTACCTTCCTGTCCCCAAAGGGACCATTAAGGTAGCGTACAGTGCGATTGTTTGCCAACTACCATGAAACAGTTCAGAATGAAAAGACTAATGTCAGTTCTCCTTCTCTCTTCCTTTGCCTGCTCCCTGCAGCTGAAAGAACTCTATGCACTGACGCAACCTCAGGAAACCCCAAGATGGCTGCCAAGCGCAAAGGTGGCCTGAAATTAAATGCGATCTGTGCCAAGCTCAGCCGCCAGGTGGTCGTTGACCTCAAAGGACCCGATGCCGACAAGCCCCCCCAGGGGCGGGAGAGCAGCAGTAGCACCACCACCACCACCACCAAGGACATTCCCCAGCCCAGGGCAAAGGAGGTGGGGGCTGAGTTTCCCGAGGGAGTCGACCGCGTGCAAAAGATTGAGGAGGACAAGCGGAGGGAGGTGATTGAAAAGTGGGTCAACGGGGAGTATAGCGAAGAGTCCTTGCTGGGGCGCATCGACAGCAAGGAGTGTAAGGTCTCTGAGGGCGCAGAGCTGCCTCCCGAGGGTGTGTACATGGTGCAGCCCAAGGGCTGCAGCGATGAAGAGGACAATGGGGAGGAGGCCGAACCGCCAAGGAGGTCCCACGATGGCAGCCTCCAGGAAGATCCGGATTCAGACGGGCCTCCCTCGAAAGACGAAAACTTCCGGGCTCCCAGCAGCGAGACGGGCTCCAAGCTCGGCGGAGGAGCTACCTCAGGTAATGTGATGGGGGGCAGCATCTCTCTTGTTCCTGGGACATCGTCACTTGGGGGGAGGGCTGAAGACTGGCTAGCATCCCGTTCGGTTTCCCTTGGGTTGCCTTGGCAGATGGGTTTGGGTCTGGCTGATCCCTGCATTCTTGGGCTCGAGAATGAATCCCTCCCTTGCAGTTAATACGAGGGCTCCTTGAAATTCCACTTTTTTTCCCCCCTTTCCCTCCACTGTACAACAAGCTTCACTTGGACAAGTCACACAGAAGTATTTCCCCAAAACCATCTCCTGCTCTCGGCCTACTGTGCTCTGGGTTTATGTAGCTTGATTTGGGATGTTTGTTCTTTTTTAAGCCCTTCCAGGCTTTACTGTGTATTCACTGAATCGTGTCTAATTCTACCACCCCCCCCCCAAATTGGGCACCTTCAATTCAAGCAAGACGTCTCTGAAACTGGTGAGAGCCAGCCTAAGCGTTGACAGTGCCACTGGAACCGAGGCCTTGAGCCTACCTGATACAATGAGGACAATCCCTTTGTACTGCTTAGGAGATGGAAGGAGCCTAATACATAAATGAAAATTGTGAAAATGATTGGAAACATTAATTGCAACTACTACGTTTAGTGTGATTGGACAATGTGTACATTGAAAATTGGTAGAAAATGGCTAGTGGAAACAAACAAGACAGAGAATTCGCCAAGTGACATCCCACCAACTACCACTAAGAGCCAAAGTCAAGGAATATAATCCTTGTTTTCTTTCCTTTTTTGCTTGATCTCTCCTTCTTGCTGACTTCTCTTTTTGACTTCTGTGGTTTTTCACCAGACCACTGCAAACATATTTACCCAACTGTTGCTAGTGCGCATGCGAGAAAAGTGTGCAGCCTCCCTTCTCATTTAGACACATGCATCTGCACTAGTGTGCCCGGAACCTGCTCCCTTTGGCCCCTTGAAGGTAGTGGGCAGCTGTCAGTTTGTCTCTCTCTCTCTCTCTCTCAGTTGCTCCACTTACTCTTGAAGGTGAGAGAGAGAAGGGAGAGTGACATGCTGGCCAGGCCTGCTCCATGTGGGGAGATTGGCTGTCAGATGAGGCAAGAGAGAATCAGCTTCTTTCTCTGTCTTCCCTTCCAGAGGAATTTAGCTGCCACTGGTGCCCTGACAAACAACAGCAGCTCCTGTGACACCTCAATCCGCCACTGCTCTGGCTCGGCTCTGTATACAAACTGGGCTGGACCTGCCAAAGCAAGCTCATTAGGACAAATGAGTTTTGCTTGCTCGCCCGCCCGCCCACTGGCTCCCTTTCTCATGGCGGCAGTACTGTGCTCACTTACTAGAAAGTAATTCATTTTGAACTCCAGAGGTACTTACTTCTGAGTAAAGAAGCACAGGTTTTCTGCTTGGAGAGGCATCCTCTTTCTTTCTTTCTTTCTTTCTTTCTTTCTTTCTTTCTTTCTTTCTTTCTTTCTTTCTTTCTTTCTTTCTTTCTTTCTTTCTTTCTTTCTTTCTTTCTTTCTTTCTTTCTTATGGTTGTTTTGGAGAGATTTTTCTTTTCTCTTTCGGTCTGAAAGCATCTTTTTCTTTTTCATTTCCTCAACAGAAATGCATTTCTTGCATGAAAAAGCAAAAGCCACGCCTTTCCCTTCCCACACACATCAAAACAAAACTCATCACCCACATCTACAGATCAATTCCATTGCAGGACAAGTTCCCTTCACAACAGTGGGAGTTGGTGTATTGCTCCATTATTCAACTGTGTTGCTTTTTCATGATTCAGAAGGAATGTGTGATGAAAGGCGAACAAATGCAAAGTCAAGGGAGCAAGAAATGGAAATTGAGAGGCCCAATTCAAGCACCTCGTGTTCAGTGTTGCTCTGTGAGTCTTCTGAGTCACTCAAGGAGTCTCCACTCCAACTCTGCTGGGTCCCACAGAAGTGGGCCACTTTTGCTGGGACCTCCTGAGCAATCCAGCAGCTTTAAGTTGCACAGAGCAGTAGCCATGTTGGAAGTTCAGCACTGAATCATAGCCCTAGTGGGGTCCAGAGGTGGAAAATCTTAAACGGCAGTGACTTAGGGCCCAATCCTATCCAACTTTTCAGCACCGCTGCAGCCGTAATGCAGCCCCAAGGTAAGGGAACAAATGTTCCCATACCTTGAGGAGACCTCTTGACTGCCTCCCCAACCCAGGAAGCAGTGCATACCCCATTGGCATTGCAGCACTGGCACTGGAAAATTGGATAGGATTGGGCCCTTAGAAGTCCTCGCTCACAGGTAAAGCCCCTGCAGAAGGTCCCAGGTTTGATCCCTTGTGGCGCCTTTGGGTAGGGCTAGGAAAGGCCCCTCTGTGGAACTCTGCGGTGCTACTGCCAGTGAGTGCGGATGTTGTGTTGGGAATGTTGTAGAGCTTCTGGTGGGGGAGGGACGCTGGGCTTCATGCCCAGTCCCCAGAGCAACAAGAAGATAGAAGGGACAGTTAATGGAGAGGCAGAAAGGCTTGACAAGCAGGGCAGCTCCAACTGTGAAAAGGCAGGCAGGATCAGTTCCCAGAAATCCCCAAGGAGCAGGGCAGCTTCAGGTGGAGCCTGAACTCCCATTCAGGTTTAATAACTTTGCTTGGCACCCAGCCCTCTTTCCTGCATCTCTGAAAAGAGCCCCCCCAGCCCTGATCTTGCCAATCCATCAACATTTCTCCCTTTTGTGCGTGCGGGTCCAAGCGTCCCTCTCCCCCCCCCCCGTTCCCCGTTAATAACGCAGCCGAGAGCTCATCTCCGTTCATCTGTCCCTTCCCTCTTCTCCAGCCTTCATGGAGTTCAGTGGCAACGCACATAATTATGCATATAAGATATAAACAGAGCTGTTTAATTATCCTTCGCCACATCAGTGACAGAGTAATTAACAAACATTGCAAGATCAATGAGGAAAAGTGTGACCTTCAGTTTTCTTTGATAGGGAAGCCCTTGTCTGTCGCTGGCACAAGGTGATTGAGCCTGGACTTGGCGCTTAAGTTTGTTATAATTTTCCCTTCGCCTTTCCGGTTTGCTTAAACCTGAATGTGTGTTTGCACTTACACGTCTCCCCCCAAAACACACAGTTGTGGGGAGCTGGAAGTACTTGAGGGAAGACAAGGCAAAGAGCCAGCCCCTGGGGAGTGGAGCAGCACCATATGGCGGGCTCATTTTCACAACACGCTGCCTTTTTGTTAGCCTGGATTGACAAAGGATCCCACCCAAATGGTGCTCCAGCTTTCAGGGAGCCCAGCAAGAAGGAAAATTTAGAGCTTTCCCTGGTCGATCAGCGTTGGATCTTCTGGGTGCAAGGCAGATGCCGTAACATGGAGCCTCTCTCCAGTCCTGCTATTCTTTGGCTGTAACTCAGTGGCAGGCAGAGGAGTGTAGCTTCAGTCTCTAAGTTGGACTGGGAAAGGTCCCATCTGAAACCCTGGAGAGCTGCTGCCAGCCTGCTGACCTTAGATGGACCACTGGGGTGGCTCGGTAGAAGGCAGCTTGACATGCTCACCTCCAGTCCCATGAAAGCAGGAGCCCTCTGTGGTGAATAGCACTCTGTCTGAACCCCTGTGGACACCCTTCAGTGGCTGACCAGGGTTGCCAAGTATTATTGCTCAGAGTTGTGCTGCAGGAACAAGATCATTGCTTGTGAGGAGCCCTTGCCTGAGTAGAGTTCCTATCAGGGAGACTCGCAAGGCTTTGGATCACAGCCATTCCCAACAATCCCAAGACACAGTTGATACCATCGCCTTCATTCCACCAACCCCTTGGCCCACATTTCCTTCCTAAGTTGCCCTTTTCAATCTCCTGGATAGACTAGGAAGCGAAACTCTGGGACACCCTCCTCATCCTCCAGAGTCCAGACCTTCTGCTCCATTTCAGCTGTTTTGCTTTCCCTTCCATATATAGTGTGTTGCTGTGGGCTATTTATAACCCCCTTCGGGTCGCTGATTTGGTTTTTGGTTTTTTTCCCCCCAACTCCTGGATCCTTTGTGATATGAGAGCAGCTCCCAGCCAGCCACAGATCTCTGCTTTTTGGCAATGCCCACAAAAGGCCACAGTGGAGGGAGGGAAGGAGGGAGGCTGTTTTGACACCTTCCAGAAACGACAGAGAAATAGTAGGCCAAACCTCACAGGAGGTAGCACAGCAGAACGCACAGGCCCCTCTATCCCAGAATCTGCCTCTGTTCTCCTTTGAAGCACCTGAGTGTTGCGTTGCTGGACTTGACTGTTACAATAGATTCCTCCATGCAGTGCGATGGACACCCATCCTGAATCCCTGGAGTAAAGAGGGAGTGAGAGAGGGGAGTGTCTCTCTTCCCCCCTCCAACCATCTTCCAAGTGAGCTGTAATAGTTCAGTTTCCCCTTCAGATTCCCTTTGTGCTCTCCCTGCAGTTTCATTCCAGTGTGGATGGGGTTTCATCACGTCAGGCTGTGGGAGCTGCAAGCAGGGATAGCTTAGGAGGGTTGCCTTTTAGGTCCAGGAAGAGATGAAAAGCAGAAATGGGCAAGATGGATGTAGCAGGAATGGGAGAACCTTGGCCCGGAGAGACAGGACTGTGCAGGATGGAATCGCTTTTGATGAGGCTCTTGGTTACACCAGCAAACAGCAGCAAGAGGGCAAAATGGCTTTGACATTGGGGGAAGTGCTGGATGCCTTGGTGCACCCACATGAAATGTGATGCTTGCGGCATACCCAGCTGGCCAGGGAGGAAGTGGCCCAGGGAAATCCCTCCCCGTTCCAAATGCCTGGCTCCTGGCCAGCCACACAAAGCACAGATCTCTGCTCAGCCAGCAGCACACCGGACCCAGGCCAACAGCGCTGGGATTCCTGCTTCCTGAGCAAACATGAAGCCCAGGTGCTGCCTGAAGGCGGAAGAGCCCGTTGGGTAGCATTCAGGTGGCGTTCACTGAGCATAAAGTGTGCCGCCTCTTCCTGCCTGCCCCAGCCAGTTCGTTTTCTCCCGCATTATTGGGGTGATTAAGCCATCCTCTGAGTCCCAGAACAGAATCTCTCTTGCTTTCCCTTTGTGCAGTGCCGTGAGGCCTCTGGGCTTCCAGGAGTGCTTAGCGGCATGGCATGTTTCACAGCCTCTCTGCCTTGCTTCAAGGCCCCACTGCTACAAGTCCCTTTTCTCCTGACTGAACAACTGAGAGGGGGGGGGGATTGCTAGAACAAATGACTAGAAGGCAAAGAAGGACTTCTGCATATTGTAAATCCTGGTGTGGTGGGAGAGCAGGAGGCGGCTGCCATGCAGCTCCATAGCCCCAATGAGATGCGCTTCCACATCAGAAGCACCTCTGCTTCCTCCTTTGCACTGAAACAAAGCGACCTCCACACTGTCCTTCCTAGTGACCGGCAGAACTGCCTCGTAGGGCTCCCTGGGGGCCCATTTCTGGGCCGAAAGGCAGGTGAAACGTGTTTTTAATAAAGGAAAGTAGCATAAAATGAATGGCCAGCTTTGAAGAGGCACAAATCCAGGAAGAGGAGCTGTCTTCGCATCTCCTCATCTGGGAACTATGGGCAGCCCTGATGCCAAGTGGTGTGTGTGACCCCCATCCCACCCTCTCCTGCAGGAAAAGGGGGTCTCACGCAACTTTGCCAGCCAGAGCACAACAGGGAGCAGGAGGGACAGAGCATTAGAGGTGATGGCTGCATGTAGATCCCCTTGGAAGCTGCTGCACAAGAATGTTCAGGATGGTCAGGCACTGCTGTTGATGTGTCCCCCAGTGTCTGGCGGTTGGAGATGTACTGCTTCTGATTAGGAAAGGTCAAGTTTTAGCTCCCTTGGCTAATTGGTAGAGCCCTCATCTTATTGGTGGACCCCCAGATCAGGGGATCCAGCAGAGGCAGTGTGGACTTACGGGTGGAGGATTGGACTTGAAACGGGATTTTGTAGTTTAAATGAAATAAACAAAAGTTACCACAGACTTGTTTGTGTGGCCTTGAGCATGTTGCTCTTGGACTCAGTCCCTGCATCTGTGAAATGGGTATAGTAGCTCTCATTGTAGTTCTCATACTGCATGGCCACTTTCATGTTTCCTGCCTGGGTCTCTTCAGGATTAGATTGGCGGTTGATTCACATAACCATGTCTTGCTTGGAGTTGAATGGGAGATGGGGCCAGGACTGTGGCATGTCACCCTGAGACTTATTGACATCCTGAGGATTGGTTGGGAGAAGGTTGTCATGGAGAACCCATCTGCTGATTGCAGCTTTGTCATATCCTTGTTTTGAGCCTCTTTCTTTTCTTAAGACATTGTACTATGCATGGTAATGCTTACCAAATCATTTCTCAGAACCCAAACCCCATAGGGAAAAAAGGAAAAACCAACTTGAATTGGTTTTGCGAAGTAAAGGATGAGATACCATGAACAGATCATACAACCTGGGCTCTGAGTGTGTGGAATTGTATTCTGCAAATTCAGCTGTCAATTTATTTATTTATTTATTTATTTGAAAACAAAACGAAGCTTCTATACCTCAAGACTCTTCTGTTATCACAGAATTCACACAAGTTAGCTCAGAATTCTTTAGGGCTGAAGCCAAATGTCCCCCTCTCCAATTTTGCCACCCCATTTGCAGGCAGCCAAGTTCATTTCAGTAACCTTTGGAGTCAGGGAGACAAAAAAGGCTGCTTTACTACCAGGGGTCCATGTATAGGTAGCTGCTTTTGTTTTTCTTGAAAAGCTGTGATTGTGTATCATTGTTCTAAGGCGAAACTTCATTGGGAGGGGAGCACTGCCACTGGTGTAAAGCAGGCTGTGGTAGAAAAAAGGTCAACTGGGGGCTGGTTTCTACATGCACCCACGAACATTCCCAAAATCCTAGTCAAAAGTTCTGTCTCTTCCAACCCAGCTTAGCTAAATATGGAGGTTGGGACTGTCTGCGTACAAAATCATGTGCTCCATACAGTGACGACCCCTTCCATTCTCCCCCCCCCATCTTCATGAGCCAGTTCTTTGCCTCTCTTCCCACCAGGCTCCTCTTCCTGGCAGCCTCCTCCTCCTCTCTGCACATGCACATGGGGAGCTGTGACGCCTGTGGCGTATTGGCAGAGGCCTCACTTCCAGTAAAATTACTTTTTCTTCATATTAGGCCGAGGCGAGAGTGCAGAGACATTTATGAAACTTTGTTTAATGTACTGAAAAGCCATCGGCTAGAACATTTAGGAAATTGATTTTCATGGCATTGATGAACCCTTTTTTATTTTACCCCCGTATTAATTACTTTTTTTTAAAAAACAAATTAATTTAGGAGTCGTAAAACTGAACAAGTGAGCCAGGCGTCAGTAGATCATGTTCTCTCCCCTCCCCATCACTGGTGTCGGCACAGGAAAAGCGCCACTGCCCCTTCGAGTGACACACACTCTCTTCTTTCCCGTTGCTTTCTCCAGGGGAGGCCTCGTCCCTGCGGGACTACGCGGCCACCACCATGAACGAGTTCCTGGGCATGTTTGGCTACGACAACCAGAACATGCGGGACGAGCTGGCTCGCAAGATTAGCTTTGAGAAATTGAATGCCGCTACCTCAGAGGCTGCTGCCATCGCAACCTCCCTTGCCGGTGAGGACGCCATGAGCAAGAGGGCCCGTTTCTCCAAGTACGAGGAGTATATCCGCAAGCTGAAGGCCGGGGAGCAGGTTCCCTGGCCCATCCACCCGGCAAAAACTGAGGAACTAACTAGTAAACTCGGCAAGGAAGGCCCCTCCGTCCTGGGGCAGCCAATCCGTTTACCAGCTCCGGACACCTCACTCTTGCCTGAGACAAAAGCCACCATTTTGCCGCTGCCCTCCTCCAGCAGTTCCCAGATGCCAGGGCTGATGTCTCGGGCCTCCAAGTATGACTTCTTCATCCAGAAGCTGAAGACAGGCGAGAGCATCCGGCCACAGAACGGCAACACCTACAAGAAGACCTCCAAGTACGACCTGGAGAATGTCAAATACTTGCATCTTTTCAAACCAGGAGAGGGCAGCCCGGACATGGGAGGGGCCATCGCCTTCAAAACGGGCAAAGTGGGACGGCCTTCCAAGTATGATGTCAGGAACATCCAGAAGCTCACCCCAGTCAAGGCTCCAGCACCCAGCTTGGGCCCCACTCCCCTGGCCAGCACCCCCAGCAGCACTCCAGTGGCCGGACCCGAGCAGCCAGTTTCTTTGCCCTTCAACACTCCAGAGTACCTAAAATCGGCCTTCTCCAAGACAGACTCCATCACCACTGGAACAGTTTCCACTGTTAAGTAAGTCCACCCTGTTCCTCTAACCTTTTCCTTCAGGGGAAGAAGGGTAGTGTGCTAGTACCAGAGTCTTCCATCCTCCTCCTCCAGGCCTCTGTTCCCCTTCTGGAAGTTAGTGGCTAAAACCAGTTGTCAGGCACTGGATGAATGTTGAGAGTTTCTAGTGCTCTTAAAGGTGCTTCAGCATATCCAAATTTATACATTTCCGTTCCAAAAATCTGAGGCATCCTCAGATTCCAGTCCTTTCCAGAGCGGGGGTAGAACTAAATACCTGCAGACTTGGCTCCTGGTGACCACAGCAGGCTACACAAGACAGTTAAAAATGTAGTGGCGATGAGAAGACTTGAGAGGTTCAGTGTTGGAGCTCAGAGGTCTCAAGCAGGCAGTCAGCTTAAAGAAAGCAACCAGAACTTTTCAGGGGTGTGGAGGGGTGAGATGGTTCGCTACTGGGATTAAGCAGAGGTCCTGCTTGGCGAGGTGACTAAGATTGGGATAGGAGGCAGGAGAAGGCTTGGACCTCTTTTGGGGGATATGATTGGGGTCACATGTGAGACAAGTCTCAGTCCTGTCTCATTTGACATCACCTTGTCTGGTAGCCATAGGAAACCTCTCTCCATGAGCCCCTCCCCATGGTCCACTCGCAGTCCACTGGAACTGCCGGCTTCTGACAAAGCTAATTGTTCCTGCAGATCTTACTGGATCCCTCCCATCAGACTGATATTCCCAGCCAAGTCATGAGGTTAGCTGCTCAGGGTCTTTCCCAGATTGCAAGAGGAGCTGCCATGAGGGTGTTGCAGGCTTGAGCCAACTGGTGTCTCTTCAGGACGGGGTCTGGGCCAGAGCCCTGTCACAGGCAGGATTGCTGTTGGCCAGAGTCTTGTTCAGTGGCAGAGTCAAGTAACTCATTTCTTGGTATGCCAAGAAGGGCGCTGTAGCCTGCCAACCTTGAGTGTGCAAAGACCTTGCCAGTCTGGATGCCCACAGGCCTGAAGCCCCCACAGCCTTGGAGCAGTGAGCAAGTCCATTTGGCAACCTCAGGCCTGCCCTTGGGAAAAATTCCCAGATTGCACTGTCGGCAATGTCACTGTCAGCAGAGAGACAAATAATCGCCATGGAGCTGGCCAGCATGCAGGGATCCCCCCCACGCTGGGCACTAATTGTCACCCACTGTCCCATGACAGTGGAGGAGAAGCACATCCCATCACACAGCTGCTTGTGTTGTGTGATGTTTTCTGCTTCTCTGGAGGTTCCATTTTGCTGGAGAATTGGTGTGGGGGGTGCTTGGCAGTGTGGCAGAAGCTTCCAACAAGGGCAGGACGGGCAGTCTAGGCTAAGAGGGCCTGAAGAAGCCAGTCCAAGTGTTGGCTGCCTGTGAACGCCACAGGTCTTCGTGGCTGCAGAGCAACGTCATCTGCAGACTCAGTTGCACGGCCCTCCTGAGTGTTGTCTTGCGCTCTTGCTGCAAACCAAAATCCCACCTGGTTGTGTGCCAGGCCAATCAGACGACCACCACCACCCAGCCAGCTGCCAGGCACCTGGAGACTTTTGTAATCCTGCAGATCAGCCCAGATTGTGTCGGAGGCAGCCAAGGTTGTGATTCTCAACTCTCGGCACCTTTGGCTGTACTCCCCCCCTCCCTGCTTTTTCTGCGCTGTTAATCACAAACCCAGCTCTGTTTCCTTCCTGCCTTTCATTCTCTCACTTTCTTTCTGCCGCGGTTGGGACATGAACCTCAAGTGCACTCTCTTCTCCGCCCGCAAGATTTCCTGGGGATGGGGGTGGGTCAGAGGCTGCCATGGCTTCGTTCTGAGCTCCAGTGCAGTTTCCTCTGTGTGCCATGCACTTATATGAGACTTCTTGGAGGGCTTTGGCAAGCAGAGTGCGCATTGCTCTGGACTCTTGCTGTTGCTTGGTGCAAGGAACAGGGCAGCTCTTTCCTGTGTTATTTTACTTACTTCTAAAAAAAAAAGATGCCCAAGAGACTTAGGGGGCTTCTGCCCACCTGAGTAAGGCATGTGTTAGGCAGGCTATTCTGTAGCTAATCAGGGTCAGGCCTGGTTGGTACTTGGATGGGAGACCGCCTGGGAATACCGGGTGCTGTAGGCTTATACCATAGTCTTTTGAGACTGAAGGTTGCCAACCAAGTGGAGATCCCATCACTCCAAGGAGGCATCTCCTGCCTTTGTGTGTAACCTGTAAGCACCCCCTCCTCACTTGCCTCTTTCTCCCAGTACTTTCACCTGTCCCGTTGGCCTGCTGCTTGCAATGGTTCCCATCCAGGACCTGGGCAATAAGTACGCTGCTCGCATTACAAGGAAACATTGGACCTGTCTGTGCTCAGGAGGATCAGTGCGGCACCAGAGTTGAGACTCTAGATGCGAGGGGGGCAGAGAAAGGTAGCAAGGTAATAACAGTGGTGGGGAAGAAGCTACTGGTGGACAGGAGAGGCTTGGTTGAGCGATTCTGCCCTGGTGGCCATCAACTGATGAGCAGCACTCCTGGCCTTGGAAGAACAGGTCTACCAGCCCTGATGGCTGTAAGGCACCTGAACATTTTGTTGTTGGCATCCTTCAGTCTCAGAAGACTATGGTGTCACGCTCTGAATGGTGGTTCTGGAACAGTGTCCTCTCCAGTGCGCGAAGCCTGGGTAAAGTAGGTATGGAGGATAGGCTGTTACCCATGCAGCAAATCCCCCCTCTCCACGTCGCTGAAATGGTCCAATGGAAAGGCAGAAGCCAATATGGTTGGTTCCAGCGGCGTCGCAAGAGTTGCCAGAACGTGACTTGTGTTCAGCCATGAACTGCCTCAGGGACTCTGGCTCCGGATTTTGCCTCGAGGTTGACTCCTGAAGCCTTTTCCATAACTGGATGTAGCCACAAGGCAGTGGAGGTTTGGGATCAGAGTTTTCCTTCTCTCAGATGAGCTGCCTTCCCAGGCTAATGAGTCCCATCTACCCGGTGGCTGTTTAGTCGCCTCTTACGACAAGTACAGCCAAACTGAGAGCCTATTCTTATCCCCAGCCCCCAGGGGATCTGAATATTTAGAGGCCACTGAATAGCAGTTGCTGGGTATGGCTGTAGCCGTCATGTCTTGTGGGTGTGCTCTGGTTAGCCACTGTGGTGAAGCAGGAGGGTTGGGTGAAGTGGATGTTGGCCCAAGCTGGTAGGGCTCTTCCAATGCCCTTAGGTAGCTCCGGTTCTGTGTCCCACCAATCAGGACATCAAAGGGGCCATTGGCACAGGAAGCAGTCCATGTGCAAGGAATTCTGTCAGAGGGCCGGCTTTGGAGCCCTTAGTCAGCAAGCACTCTGCCAGAATGCTTGCCCCTCGTTGGACTCCCAAAACCCGTCACAGACTTTCCTGCCCTCCCATGGCTGATAAAGAGTCATTCATATTATCACGACTCCTGTTGTTGCTGTTTGCTGCAGGATGCTGTCCATTTTCCTTGATATTCTACCATCCCGGCAGCCCCCTTGACATGCAGGAGGTTCTCCTTGGGGAAGAGGGGATTTGTGGGAAGACAGATAAACTGGGGTTAAGGTTGGCCCTGCGGCAGCTCGTAACGTGGAGATGCCTGGAAGTCTCCTGGGGTGCTGTGATCCTTGGCCACGGAGCATCGCACAAGAGAGGGGCTTGGACCGTGTCCCGACACTGCCTTGCTAACCGTCTCTGCCCTGTGTGTGTTTCTCATTAGGAACGGATTAACCACTGACAAACCAGCTGTCACCGAAGATGTAAATATTTACCAGAAATATATTGCCAGGTAGGCTGATTTCCCTGCCCCCCCACCTGGGTTTCTTGGGATTGGGGTGGAGGGGGACAGGGGACAGAGCTGTGCGGGGGGAGGGGTTGGGGTCTCTGTCTGTCTGTCTGGGCGAAATGTAAAAAACCAGTCATGGAAACTGAGTCTTTCCATTTCTCTCTGACATCCACACCGACTTCCCACCGCCACCAGCACCATTCCTGCTCCAGCTCCCCACCCTTTACTAAACTTCTCTGTGTGTCGTCATCACAAAGCCCCCTCCCCCGTTTCTTATTAGAGTAGAAAGAGGAGACAGAATGGCCCTTAGGGGCCTCAGGCCTTCACGCCACCCTCTGTTTTGGCATCAGCCTCTTCTAGGCTGCAAAACCGCACAGTGGCCGTTTCCAGTGCAGGTGTCATGTGAGGTCCTCCCTCACCCAGTCTTAATTCACATCAGTGGTGTGGAGAGGGATTTTCTTCTACTTTGTTTTGCTGTTTGACCAAACCAAGACCACTGACAATTTTACAGAGTTGTCTGCCTTCTGCTAAGTCAGACCATGATCCACCTAGCTCAGTCGTGTCAAACACGAACCCGTGGCAGCTATCTGGGGTGTCTTTCCCAGCCCTGCCTAGATATCCTGCCAGGGATTGAACCTGGGGCTTCCTGCACACAATACTGGAGCTCTGCTCATTGAGCTATGAGATCTCCTCTCTCTTTGGGCCACCTTAGAATCAAGTGGTCTTTTATGAACAAAATACATTTCGTACTTATTTTTCAAAAACATTAAAAAATGAAGCACAACCTTCCCCTGTAACACAACCTTCCCTTTCCCCTGTCAAAACAGACACAGAAAGCTGTTCACCGTCACAGAGCAGCCTAACTTCTGGCACAGAATAAAACATTTATATCCTGCTTTTCTACATTACCAGGTTCCCATAGTGGCTTACAAGTTTAGCTTCAGGAATATGAGCAATAAAGCAACAAATTAAAAGAAAGGCAGAGCTTCAGAAGCAAAAGCAGTAGTAAAAATAGCTATCAGTAGAGATGTTTGTTTCCATCTAGTTCAGTGGTTCCCAAACTGGTGAGTCGTCACCCACCAGCCAGGGAAGCACTTGTCCCTGCCCCTTTACGGGCTGGAGAGGGGGGAAGGCAGCAACACGATCTCCAGCATTGCCCTGCTGCTGGGAATGGGGTGGGGGGGATTTAACTCACCTGTAGCCCAGGCTGCAGTTCTGGGGGGTCCTGTGCCTGCGACAGTCTAAAAAACGAAGAAAGGGCACTGACTGGTTTTTGCAACGAAACTGGAAGTGCCCTTTTTTCTTATTTCAGACTTTTGTAAACATGGGGAGCCCTGTGAAGGGCTCTGCAGACCCCCCCCCTCCCCAGACCCCCCATGACTGCAGCACTGGCTTCAGGGAAGTAAAAAAACCTTCTCCCATCCTTGGCAGCAGCATGATCCTGGGGAACACATTGCCGCCTCCCCCCCTCCCCACTTACAGTACTCCCAACTCCCTTGTAGGACTTAGGGAAGCACTAGCCTAATAAGATTAGGGATGTGCTGTGGCTTCTTGTGCCTGTGAGACACAAACATCGCAGCGCCCTGTGACCAGAAGTGACATCACTTCCAGGTCACCTCCAGATGTGACTCCCTCCAGTTGTGTCTGGAGGTGTTTTGAGGGCTGGAGAGTCTGTGTGCAGGACCTGACTTTTTTTTCCTTGTCAGGTGGATTTTGGGGGGGGTGGGGTGGCAGCAGCCAGGGTCAGGTGAGGCTCTGCCTCTAATGACCTTGCATCTAATGACTACACAGCCCTGAGTAAGATGGGATGACAGCCTAGCAGTGCAATCTCATGCTGGTCTACTCAGAAGTAACTTCAGTGGGGCTTATGCCCAGGAAAGTGTGCATAAGATTGCAGCCCAGATTTTACTGAACACAATGGGCTTACTTCTGAGTAAAATAATAACAGTTTTCAAACATCTCTATAAGGGAAGATGCCACTGGAATGCCTGTTGGAGAGCACCTGTTGATGGGGCTCTTTTAAAAATGGACAACGCCAAGTTTGTTTTGCACCCCCCCCCCACCACCACCAGGAGACCATAATGCTAGTGCAGTGAAGCCATACAGATGGTGCAAGCGTCCCATTCCATGATGAAAGGGGAGGCAGTGTGCATGAGGGTCTCAAGTGGTGCCCCAGCCCTGCTTAACTTCAGCAACGCTGCTGGGTCCTCGTAATCATGACCACTCTTACCAGGGGGGGGCAGCATCAGAAATAGGGTGTTTCATGAGCTGGGAATGTGGAGCTGGGAATGGGGTCAGCAGCTTCAGCTGGACAGGCAGGGTTTGGTCAGGCACCCAGAGCTAAGGCTTCATCAGCGCGAAGGAGGAGGAAGGGGAGAACAGAATGGTCATGGCAATAATGTGTCTCTGGGAAGGGCCGTAGCACAGTGGCTTGCCTGCCAAAGATCCTCGTCGTGATCCCTGGCAGCATATTCAGGACAGGCAGGGAAAGACCCCTGCCTGAGACCAAGAGGAAGGGGTGAGTGTGTGAAACAATACAAAAAGACCCCAAAACCTCTTTGCCACAGGGGTAAAATGGGTTGAGTCTACTCCCTGGATTGGAAAAAAGAAGAAGGGAGGAAGGGGGAGAATAGCGGGCCAGAGTGTGTCCCCCCCATTCCTCGTCTTCCACACTGTCCTTATCTTCCTTCTCCAATCCAGGTAGTGGGCAGGGGAGGCGCGCTGGAGGTGAGCACCGTACCAGTCTGGCTCCTGGGGCAGCCGCCTCAGTCAGTCTCCTGAGGAGCCAGCCCTGCTCCGCAAACAGCGAGGCTTCCTCTGATCCCCGTTCAGCGCTCTGCAAATGAGTCACAAATGATGTTACTGCTTAACAGTCAACAGTCTGTTTATGTTTATGCTGACAAAGTACCTAAAAAAGAACGGTAAAGAGGTCGTTACTTTCAACACTCTCCTTTCCTGCTCTCTTTTTAAAGGCCAGAATCTGTTTTAGTTTAGACTTTCGAGGCTCAGAATATCCAGGGTGTTGGTTCCTCTTGCTCTGAGGCACAGGCTGCGATCTTGTGCATGGGGAAGACCCTCTCCTCCTTTCCTCCACCGTTCTCATTTTCTTCCTTCTCCAAATCCTTCTCCCCAGAGACCTGAAATCACGCAGTGGGCCTGCATGGCTATAAGTTATAAGCTCATTAGTTATAAGCTCATCTCTTAGGGGAGGAAGGGCAGTCCTTTGCAGGGTGACAGGGCTGGAGGCACTCTCCTCTTCCTGCACATGGAGGAGAGTGCAGGCTTCCTATCTAGAGGAAGGGGCTGGCAGAGTCCTTCCCTCAGCCACACACTCCTTGAGGTTAGGGGGGCTATGTGGCTAGAATAAGTGGCATCACTGGGGGGGTTCGAGCTGCACCAGGTAACACCATCTGGGGGCTGAGACCAAAGGAGGAAAGCGAAAGACCAAGAGGCCAGGTCCACCAGACCTGGGAACCACATTGGGAACTTTGGTGGACCTGGGCTCTGGAACCTCCTCTGCCATGGTTGATGGCAGGCAGGGGGACCTTGACCGTGGATATAGCTGCCATGCCTGTGGCTCGGGAGGGGGCTCACTCTGCTCCCCCCAAACAGGTGAATCTGGGGCCTGCATCTGGAAACCTAGTACCCTGGACTCGGGGGACTTTTGCAGCCTTTGCACCCAGTTTTCCTCTCCTTGCCCCATTTTCCCCCCTCCCCTCCACTCTGCGTGACGCTGCTGGCTATAATCACTTGCAACCACACAAGGTTTCCATTCCATTGTAGGCCATGCAGTGCTCAGAAGCACAGCAGCGAATGCTCTCAGGGTGCCTTGGGAGTGGATCAGAATGGTTGTGGTAGGCCTGCTCTTCCCTGTGTGCAAAGTTCATATGTCCCCATTCCCTTCCACGCAATTGGATATGGGGTATGGATATGGCTCAGGGGCCAGCCAGTTTTAAAAATGAGAAGCTACTTTGGCATTCTGAGAGTAAAGAGCATCGGGGTGGGGGCTTAGCCATTTCCCCACCAGCTGCTCTAGCACTGAAATTCTGCCTCCACCACTCCACCCAGGTTCCAGATGTGCCTGCACACAGATAAAGGCTCATCTGGAGGGCCATGTGAAGAAAAGCTGCCTGCAGGAGGGTGAAAACAGGGCTCACAGAAGCAGCGTCCTGAGTCTGCCTGCACTCGCTCTCTTGCATGGCTTGGCACCTTCCAAGTCACTTGCCTCGCCAGCCGGTGCAGAAGGGCAGCTTCTGTGTGTCATGCCCTGAATTGCACAGCCTCACCTTCCTTCTTGTTTATGTATCCTTAAAACTCTGTTTTAAAGCCCTAAATTAAAGGGAGGTTGTGGCCAAGGGGAGTTGTGCCTGAGCAGCACAATTAGCTTAATGAGTTTGTTAAGAGGCACTGCCAAAAGCTGCCCAGGGAGGACCCATTCTTTCCTGCAACAAAACGGACCCTCTTCCAGAGCCAGTCTGGGGTGTACCCGGCTTTGCTTTTCCCCTCCAAATATTTATGATTTTTCTTCCTATAGACTCCTTTTATTATTATTATTATTATTATTATTATTATTATTATTATTATTATTATTATTATTATTAGTGCCTCAGCAGATGGTTCTCCTGCAGATCTTGCTTTAAATATTTAACTACGTGCTTTTCCCCTCGCCCGTCACTTGCGATGGGGGGGGGAGTGTTTTCCCCGTCACGCATATCATCATTGCTGAGTAATGAGTGTGTAAACACTCACTAAGCATGCTGATTTCTGTGTTTCTTATTTTTATTAGTATTTATTTATCTGGGTGTTTCTCAGTGGTCCTTGCCACTGAGAAAGCATATCCAAGGAATGAAACAAAGTATGTGCCTCGTATCCGTGTGCTGCTTTGGCTGCCCACAGGCTTATCGTGGCACATCGCCCTGCGCCACAGTGTGTGTCGACCCACACCCCGTTTGCTGGATCTTTTCCTTGTGCTTTAGCCTTGTGACAACTGACCAGTAGGTTGGTCGTTCCGGGCAGGACGGGTGTTACTGCGGAGGGGCAGACTTGATGTTCAGGATGATGTCAGTAAGTCATAGATTAGCTTCGTCTGTGAACCTGGTTTTTGTTTTTTAAATGTTACAATTGCTTTATTATCAATATTTATATATCTATCTATCAATATTCTTGGTTTTAAAATGGCTGTTGCCTACTCTAAGCAGGACAGTTCTATAAATCTATTGATCCATATTTTGCGCAGCCATGGACATTTTCTTCCATTATTTTTTACTTATTCGATTTTATTTGCATCCTAATTCCGCAAATATTGTTGAAATCAGCTTACAACCAGGCCCCCCAAATACAAAATGGATAAAGATCAAACATAAAAATCGATAGGATGGATTGTATCCTGATAAAAGCTGCTGGCTGTCACTAAACCGCCCTCAGCCAGACTGCTCAGCTTTTCAGACCAAAGATGGTGGGAGGGCCCAGCCCTCGTGGGCCCGTGAAAGGTCAGGCCACCTTCTTTGGGGCTCTCAACAGGGTGGCAAAACCTTTTCAAGCCCCAGGTGACTTGGAGGGCACTGGCTACAGCACAGGCCTTCCTGGTTTGTCTACTTCTGACCTACGGCATGGAAGGTGTGTGTCTGCTGGTGCAGTGCAGGCCTGGATCCACATCAGGATTTCCAGGTTTTCTGATGTTCAGACCCTGTTGTAGGGAAATAGAGTCCCATTGTTCCAGGCTGGTGCTTGGCAGAACAGGGGGCAGAACAGGGCCTTAGTGGTGCCTAGCAGAGGAGACTAATGGAGGCATGGAGCCAACAACCAGAGTTCTTAGGCCCAGCTTTCCCATCTCTGCCAGTGTACAGCAGTGGCACTGGCCAATGCCCGATGCCCATCAGAGGGCCCACCTTGACAGACCAGTCCCTGAGCCCACTGTACCAGGGGCAGATGGGCGCCCCAGTGCAGTTTTTTGCCCCAGAGGCCCCAGCAAACTTGATACCAGCATTGCAAAGGTTTCCCTTTTAGAATGGGGAGGCACAATATCAGTTTTCTCAAACAAGTCCATGATTTAATTGTGAAATGCGCTTTATGCAATCATTACCTTGTTCTTGAGAAAGGGGGAGGAGACCTGGGGCTCTGGAAGATGAACCATGAGGGGGGGGAAGCATCCACACACCCCTTTAGATGCTGAGCTCTGGGCTGAGATTTGTGCCTCTGCCTGGAGATGGAGAGGAGACAGTTTCCTCCCCCCCCCCCCCATGTGCTTAAGCTCCAACTCTAAGACTCCAGGTCCCCAGCCCAGCTCCTGTTTGGTTCCCTTTGGAGCCCAAAGGAGCTTGCTGTGTCTGAACCCATGTAACTTTTGTATGCCCTGAAAGGTTTCAGGTGAGAGCTATGAGTGAGAAATGGGGTGGACAAGGCTTGGGAGAGAAAGCCGTTTTGCCCTGCCTGGTTTTGCCACAGCTGTCCATTTGGCAGTGGTGATCCTACTGCCAGCAGCCACTGCCTGGCAGCTGCTCTTTTCCCCCATCATGATGAGCCATTGTTCAAAGGGGGCCCCTCACTGACAGCTTCCGTTTTCCCCCAGAACTTCCCTCAGAGCCATACTACAGGATGACGTGTGTCACTGGGAGGGGATGGTGGTGGGGTGGGGGAGAGACCACCACTAGAAAGGACACTGCCACTACTGATGAGCTTGTTGACCCCTGAGGTCCCCCCCCCCATTTTTCTGTCTGCAAAGAGCACAGTAAAAGTAGGGGGTGGGATTTGTGCTCAGCTTGCTATTTTTCCTACATAGTGTCGCCACTTTTGAGGCTGGCCAATTGGTTGGGTGCGTCAGCAAGCCAATTCCTGCAGTGATCTTTGGGAGGAGATTCCTGCAGAGTCGGTCTGAGCTCACAGGCACCTGGTACTTCCTAACCAGCACACTCTGTACTTGCTCAGAGATTTTTAAAAAGCGAAAGCCACAGAAATCTAAGTGGGCTGCTGGTGTTATTTCACCCCAAAATACTTTTTTAAAAAATTGATCTTATGGACAGTTTGTCTGAGTGCCATGCAGAACAGGTTTTGAATCTATGGAAATGAGCAGGGGGGGGTGCACAGCGAGCAGGTGTGCCCGAGCGCACGTGTCAGTGCGGTGGGTGTAAGCTTTTCTGTTCTGAGCAGCTAAACAGATGCTGCCCTTTAAAAATTAATAAGTTTGAACTGTTTCAAGTGTCAGAAAAAGCAGAGGAGAAATACAACCCTTTAGAAACCCATTAGCCACGGGAGCATAGACCAGAGGAGATTCCTTCACCCCTATCCCCCAGTGCCCGAGACCCATTCCCCACCCCAAATGTGTGCTGATACCTGCGCACCTGGTTGGACAAAGCAGGCAGTTCATTGCTGCTGCTACTGCATCAGTAGACACACTGGCTTTTCCTGCCAGCCTCCCCTGTCCCCTCCTCCTTCACAATATCTGGTGTCACACTGGCCTAGCCTAGATCGACCACACACCCTCTTGGAGAATGGTCATCTCCCTGGTGCAGGGTTGGAATCCTTTGGCCCATGGAAGTGGTGTGGACTGACTGCTTCTTTTTAATCATGTGTATCCGAGGGTTGCCAGAGGCGCTGCTAATTGAAACAAGCCACAGTGATGCATAAGACTGAAAAGGGGATTCCTTTCTTGCTGGACAGGCCCATGTACTCTGCCCATCACCGTGCTCCAATGCAAAGACATTTCTCAGCATGGTGTACATCAGGGATCCTGTGAATAATCCCTTCATGTCAAGCTTGGGGCCTTCCTCCTGTCCCTGCGCCAATGAAGAAACCTGCTACCCTTTGGCTGGGCACCAGTGGTTGGGGTCCTGTGGATGCCACTGCGTCTCTCCGTTTCCAGTGTTTTGATGGCTGGCTCTGTTTCTTTCCTTGTCCTGGAGGAATGTCCTTGTTTTAATTATCTCTCCGTGGGTCCTTGCGCTCTCTGCTTGTGCTCTCCCGGCTCTCGTTTGGGGCTCAATACATCTCCCAGCAAAAGGCAACTACCTTTCCCCTGGGGCAGGAAGACACCCCTGCAGAGCACACTTTCTGGGAGAGAAAGGCAAGAGGTAGTGGAAGGCTGGAGATCTCAGGCTCCATTGGAGGCCCAGCCAGAGCAAAGGCATCCACCTGGCAGGAGAAGAGGGCAGCAGCAGGAAAGCAGAACCATGCGCTCACCCTGTGTCAGCAGGCTGATTGACAACTGAGAGCACAAAGAGAACGGGGCTGCCTCTTTGGGCTGAGGAAGTAGTGCAGTGGCGATGGAAACACTCACAGTTGCCAGTTCCAGACCAACACAGTCTCTAACACCCGGTTGGCCTGGTGTCCTGGCAAGGAACCAGCCAAGCAGATGTGGTTGGCCAGAAAGAGCCCAGCTGAGTGTCAGACCCGTGCTGAGAAGGCAGTCGAGCAGGTGTGGTTGGGATTCCTGTCCTTCAACCATCTGAACTGCTGATAACAGAAGGGGGGGGGGGCGTTAAGGGCCTGATCCAGGCCCTGTTAAGCACAGTGGTGTTGTGGTTAAGCAAAGTGGTGTTCTTTGACTTGGGAGGTATATGTGTTGGCATCCTTCAGTCTTGGAAGACTAAGGTATCGCGCTCTGAATGGTGGTTCTGGAACAGAGCGTCCTCTCCAGTGCGTGAAGCCTGGGTAAAGTAGATATGGAGGACAGACTGTTACCCATGCAGCAAATCCCCACTCTCCACGTCGCTGAAATGGTCCAGTGGAAAGGCAGAAGCCAGTACAGTTGGTTCCAGCGACGTTGCAGGAGTTGCCAGAACGTGACTGTGTTCAGCCACGAACTGCCTCAGGGACTCCGGCTCCGGATTTTGCCTCGAGGTTGACTCCTGAAGCCTTTTCCATAACTGGATGTAGCCACAAGGCAGTGGAGGTTTGGGATCAGAGTTTTCCTTCTCTCAGATGAGCTGCCTTCCCAGGCTGACGAGTCCCATCTACCCGATGGCTGTTTAGTTGCCTCTTACGACAAGTACAAACTGAGGGCCTGTTCTTATCCCCAGCCCCCAGGGGTTTGGGAGGTATAAGACCATTGCTGATGCTCCATATATATGCTTAGTTTCTTTGGATCCCCTTCAAAGAATACACAGCAGTGGGGCATGCAGTATTCATTGTCAGGGGCTCACAAACGTCCTACCTGGTCATTGCTGTGGGTCAGCACCAGTCCCATCTCCCCCCCCCCAAGTCCACTGCTATAGACCTGAATGGTGGTGCCTTTGCGCCCATTTTGTGCCTCTCAGGATGGGGTTTGGCCTCAGAACAGACCCGCCACGCCTGTCCATTTTTGCTTCCGAAGCGCTCTCTTTTCCTTCTCCCTCCGCCTTTTGTTTGTCTCTCCACCACAGCTCAGGTTTCTCCATCACCTGCTCTGGCCTTTTCTTTTTCTTTTTTCCCCTCTTTCTCTTTCCTCCCCAGGGAGAGGCATGTCTGCTTGTGGCATCTGTCCCCTTCTCTCCTTGCAAACGCCAAGGAAAAGAAGCAATTTAATTTTTTAGCAATGCTGATCTCCTCTGTCAGTGAAGCCCCCCTCCATCTCCTGGCAGCCCACCTGTCTCCACCATTGACCTCCTCTTCTTTACACACTGTGCAAATGCCTTACTTATCTCCTCCACCCCCCTCTTCCGCTGTCCTCCACTCAAAAGTTCTGTCCCCTCCCATCAATGGTCCTTCCCACCCCTGGTCTAGTCCTTGGCTTCACCCTCGATTCCTGACTCCTCGCTGATGCCCCATCCCCGGAGACACTGCTGCCTGGCATTTGGCATCCTTGAGCAGATGGCAGTGGAGCTCCAAATGCTCTCCCTCTGGGTCCCCTTTCAGACCTCTCCCATGACGTCCAAATTTCTCCACAATATGCTCTGTACAATGCATTCTTCTGACTGTCAGTGTTCAGTAGCAGCGTTACGTTGTCAGTTGCTCGTCATAATGTCCTGCCTTTCAAGAGATGGCCTGCAGACCACGGTCTCTCTTAGGGGACCTCGTTGGCCTCTGCCCTATCTAAGGCCCCAGTTCCATTCTCTACTTCTCACAGTGGCTATTGCCACACCAGGCCCAAAGCATGTTCTAAGAAAATGTGATAATAGTGGTTGGAGTCCCAGCAGAGGGGCTTATGAGTTCCCACAATGTAATCAAAATGAGCTCTGGCCTATGACAACTTGGACATTCCGTGGTGTTGCTGGAGACTCATTTGGGACTCCTGTGTCCTGCACAAAGAACCTCTGAATGGTCCTCAAGGACATCCCCATGTGGAGAGCCTGCTACAGCTCATCATATTTATTTAACCAGTAATTAGTCTGCAGAACTTCTTGCCACAGGATGTAGAGATGGCATCTGTCCTAGAAGCCTTTGAAGGGGGATTAGGCAGATTTATGGAGGAAAGTTCCTCATGGATGACAAGCCACAATGAGTTCACACAACCTCCTGATTTTAGAAGAAGGCTGCCTCAGAATGCCAGGTGCGAGCGAATGGCAACAGGATGCAGGCCTCTTGTCTTGTGTGCTCCCTGAGGCATTTGATGGGACATTGTGGGATACAGGAAGCTGAACTAGATAGGCCTTTGGCCTGATCCAGCAGGGCTCTTCTCATGTTCTTATGTAATGTCCTGAGAGACACCTTAGCTTTGCATTTCCCCCAGATTATGGGGTTGTCATAAGGGTGGCTGCCATCTGAGTGCAGGATTGTTTGCAGAACTCAGCATCCGGAATACTCCAGGTTCCACTTTAAAAAAAAAGTTTCTAGTCCTTAACACGTGAATGCAGAGAAAATCTGGGAAATAACTCCACACACTTTGTGTTAGCACTTTGTGTTATGTGTTCCTCTCTGCTGCACCCTTTCTTGCTGCAGAGGTTCTACAGCATTTGAAAATCTAAATCAAAGCAACTGGTAAATTACTCAGTTGAGGAAATTACATGCACATATATAATATTTAGTTCGCAGATTGAATTCTGAATGCAGAATTTTGGGTGCCTGGTCAGCATCTTTGGGTTAATAAAATCATGGAAAACAGGCACCGTTCAATTTGAATGAGGTTGCAGTCCTTTCCACAGTTACCTGGGAGTAAGCCCATTTACTACAGCAGGCCTTACTTCTGAGTAAACATGCATAAACTTGGGCTGTGAGCCAAGAATCAGGCTGTTACCCATAGCTGCAGTATGAATGTCAGCCAAGCTTTCTCCAAGCTCTCAGAGAAGATCCCATGGGAGAGAATTCAGTCCCATCTGTGAACATTTAAGGGACCTGGATTCACTGTGTCACTGTGACTCTCCCTCAGGAAACTAGAAAGGGGGAAGCATCCTGGCTTATCCAAAATGCGGATGTGGTGAGCTGTAGCTTGTACTACATCCTTCAGCATCTACAGGAGGAGGCTTTGCAATGCCCCCCTCCTCTTTGCATCTGCACTGTCATTTTCCCTGGCCAGTTAATTCTTGTGCCTCCATCTTTCTGGAAATCTGGCTGTACCCCAAATTTGGCCGAGCACTGTTGACAGAAATGACTTTTCATCCAACACCAGGTCTCAATTCTACTCTGAAACCGCGTGCCAGGGAGTCAAATCTAGACCTGGTGTTGGATGGCAGGGGTCATCTTACATGATACTTAATATTGCAGAGGTGTATTGGAGTCTCTTCATTTTTCTTCCCCAACCCTTGCAAAGACTGTAGAGGACTGTTTCTGTCTCATTTGCTTTTTAATCTGCAGGGAAGGTACTGAAGTCATTATTAGGCCGTATTTATCTGTCTGTTTCTGCATGCATTGAATGCTCCATTGCTTTTATTTTTTGAGTGGTATCCTCAAAATATATCCTTTAGGTATACGCAAGAACATTTATGTCTGAGCATTCTCACGCTAGAACTGAGACCGGGGCAGTGGGAAGAGCACAGAGCGCTGGAAAGGATTAATCGGACCCTTTCTGAGCTGAAGAAATGTCAGCAAGTTCTTCCCGTTCAGTGTAGAGAGGGCCAGGTCAGGCATTGCTCCTTTTTGTTTATGCACATGCCCCAATGTGCACGCCCAACCTCAGCACATGCCAGTGTCAAGCAATTGAAATGAATGTACTTCTAACACCCGGCTTGTCAACCAGTGTTAGAGTCTGGCAGGAGGAGCTTTGCCCCAGTGCATTGGGGAACCACGTGGCATGGCGGTGCCCAGTCTTACACCAGCAGAAGTGGTCATTGGCGCTCCATGACTGGGTGGCAGCTTGGCCCTGTGAAAGGGGCGCAGGATCAGGCAAGAAGGCAGAGGAGAGATCAGGAGGCCACCCCAACTGGAGAAGAGGTTTCCGTCCTGCAGCGGCCACTGTGGGATAAGCCACCTGTGCATAGCAGATGCCACTGGCGGCCCTGCCAGTGGTGTTCTGCACAAAACTGGCATTGGCAGGCAGCACGAAAAAGCTTGCAAAGCCCTGCACTGGACAGATGGGTGGAGGAAGGGGGAGTGTCCTGACTCTCCTTGAAGAAGAAGCACGACACTCGTGTCGCTCACTCTCTCTCTCCTGTGTGTCTCTCGCTTTTAGGTTTTCAGGAAGCCAGCACTGCGGACACATTCACTGTGCGTATCAGTACCGCGAGCATTATCACTGCCTTGACCCGGAGTGCAACTATCAGGTAACTCACACTTGCGCAACAGGCGGGGGCAGGCCTCCAGTCCCAAGCTTGTCTTCAGCGGGAGGGTTCGGTTCCCAGCACCTCCAGTCAGGTAGCAGGCACTAGAAAATGCATGAATGCACTAGCACGCACCCCTCCCCCAGGCCAGTCAGAGTGGACAGCACTGGGACAGACAGACCGATGATCTGGCTCCACGTACAGCGGCTTCAGAAGCCCTGCCCCCTTTCATGGGGAGGGTGCGCAGAAAAACCAGAAAAAACCAGCATTGATCTCCCTGCACTTACACAAACTTGCAAACTGCAGGAGCTGAACTCTTTGCAGGGTAATAGCAGCTATAGCAGCAGATTTTTTTTAATAGCCTCAGGGCTTGTGGCAATTATCTGATCTTTCCATCACCCTTTGGCGACCCACCAAAAATCAGGCTGTGACCCAACCGGTTGTTTGGGAACCACTGCTCTGCAAGTTAACTTCCTCTTGACAGGTTTGGGCACAGAGGCTGCAATCTCATGAACACCACCACAGTCATGCGCATGTTGAGATTGCAGCCTGCTGGGTTCTGGAGAAAAAAAACCTCCTGCTGGGAGGTGGTTGAGACATGGGAGGTAATTTGCCAGACCGACAGGGGGCTTCTGCAAAACTGCATGCAAAAGCCCCGTTGCCTGAGGCCAGCTGGTTTTATTTGTTTGTTTGTTTTATTGGCTATATGTGCCACCTTTCCCTGCTGAGCTCATGGCAGGTGAAAAGCAACAGAAATCAAGTTTAGGAATGGCAGCTGACCTACAGGGCAAGCCGGCCGGCTGTAGCAGCTGCCCTGCATGGAATGGCCACTTTTCTTCAGGTCGCTGTGGGTGCAGATTTTTCAAGTGCAAAGAACTGAGTCCTGCAGTGCCCCCTGGGGGGGGGGGTTGTACAAAGTCCGCTGCCAACGGGCAAGGGGGCTTTGTAGGCAGCTTTCTGGGGTCAAAGAAATTGGTCTCAACACGCACCAAGGGCATTTGTAAGGCCAGTGGACCCACCACCACGTGTACGCACTTGGGAATATGAATGGCCCCACAAATCAAAGGCAGCCTCTTAAGAACCAAGTCGTAGGATTTGCACATTACTTTATCCTGCTTAGAGGCCAAATCAGCTCCCTGCAACAGCATAATAGGCCTGGATTTTGGATGCACATTGTGAAGCATTGTCCTTGCAAGTGGGGCGGGGGTGCTGCTGCGAATCCTTCTCGGCCTTTGCCTTGCCGACCAAGCGATGTGTCAGTCGCTCCCACGGCAGCAGAGTCCCGAAGGGACAAGCAGCATTGCTGGACCTGCGGCTTGGCTAAGGGGAGGGAGGGCGACAGCAAGGAGAGGAAGGGGCCGAAGCCAGTGCTGCTGGGCGAGCTGCCAGGCCGAGTTGTCAGGCCAGCGCAGGGTCACGTGCCGTGTTTGTTTACCCTGCGCTCAGCCTGGCAGTGCGCTGTTTCTGTGGTCAGGGCCTCCATGTGTTCAGAGTAGGGGGATTCCCAGGAATTGCCACCGCAGAGTTTGATTTCTGTCCCAGCACCTCAGAGGAGCAGCTCCAACCGCAGCACCAGAAGCCGGCTCAGGTCTGTCGAGCCTGGCAGGCCGCAGGCTTCTATTGATCCAGCCAGGGATGTGGGCAGTGACCAGCCTGCCCAGGAGAGGAGGTGCGTGTCTGACAAGGCAGCCCACAGTAACAGGGAAAGGCTCTTGATTGACCTCGGGAGCTGTCCAGGCTTAGGAAGAGGGTGCAAAGCCCACCAGAGAAGAGATCTTGAGGCTGATCTGTGAAAATGCAAACGATCCTGCAGCTGAGATATATATATATTTGTCATAATGAACGGCGTTCAGTAAGAAGTGGGCACAAATTAACTGTGATTGGCAGCGGAATTCCTGTGATCTCACGCCTCGGGGAAATCAGCGCTCGGGTCTTCTTTGGAGTTGCTGAGTAAATCCTGAAGTTTAATAAAAGCCCTGGAAACAGACCGGGATTTATTTTTAGCAGAGAAAGAAAATAAACATTTGGGGACAGAGGCGAAGGGGCCTCTTCTCCAGAGACAGGCTCAATATTTTGAGGTGGGGCTTTTCCACGTGCTGCTCAAAACGCTTGAGAGAGAGGCCCCTTTTCCTCTCGCTATCGCTCACTTGTTTGCATCTCCCCACGAGTGCCTGGGGCGCTGCACACACAGTAGAGACAGACCCCTGGCCTGTGGGGCAATCAGTACGAATGCTGTCAGAAGGGAGGCAAGGAAGAGGCTGTTGGTCAGGGATGCAGTTACTGCAGGGTGGGACAGAGGCTCCCCAGAAAGGATGGGTTAGAAGATGGTGCCAGAAGATGAAAGCAAGGAAGTCCCCTGCAGCTTCTCTGGGGGGTGGCCTCTGGGTGGTTGAAGTGGGGTGTCGTGTTGGCGGCACTATCCCCTCTAAGGAGCTCAGTGAGGTCAGGCAGAGAGGGAGATTGGCAACAACTTTCTTGGACTGAATGAGGGAGGCAGATCTGTTAAGATCAGCTGTGTGGAAGTCCCAGCCTTGGAGGGGGGCGGGTTTCAGGAGTCACCTCTCCCCACCAAGACCAGAAGCCCACTTTCGCAGGAGGCACCAAAATCGTGTCCCATCTTTGTCGCTTTGGAAGAGTGATCCAAAGCTGGCTAGGAAGGCATGCTTGCTCCAAAACCAGCTCTCTCTTGCTTTCTAACCCAGGTGACCAGCCTTCACACTTGGGTGCAGATAACACAAGAGAGCCAAAAGGCACTTGTACAGTTGCTTCTGAACACACCCTTACAAATGACTTCAACTGTGGAGTTGCCAAGACCATCAGAATCAAGGAGTCTGCCCTTCAAGGGCCCTTCCCCACCCCAGATACGACCACACAAAGCCACTGCGCTGAGTCAGATCCTTGGTCCGTCTAGCCCAGTGTCGTTAGCACTGATTGGCAGCGATTCTCCAGGGCTTCAGAGAAGGGTCTTTCCCAGCCCTACCTGCTGTTGCCAGGCATTGAACCCGGGGTCTTCTGCGTGCAAAGCAGGCCTGCTCCCCAGCCCTGCTCCCCAGGGCTAGCACTCCTCACGCTCTGCATCTCCCTCTCACCACCAGAGATTCACAAGTAAGCAAGACGTGATCCGGCATTACAACATGCACAAGAAGCGTGACAATTCCCTTCAGCACGGCTTCATGCGGTTCAGCCCGCTGGACGACTGCAGTGTTTACTATCACGGCTGCCACCTGAACGGGAAAAGCACACACTACCACTGCATGCAGGTAACCGTGCCAGGCTGGGCGACAGCGGGTTCCCCTGTGCTGCTGGGGAGAAGGGCTTGTGAGAGGGGTATCGGTTTGCCCCATGTTTGTTTACAGCTGTCCTCAGAAGGATGCGCCTCCCAGGAGTGCCTGATGGAGAGCCAAGTGGAGACAGGTTCATGACGGGGCAGGGCTTGAAGCTGGCTGAGGGAAAGGCCTCGTCGAGCACACTGAGCTGCCTCCAGTGGTGCAGCCCCGTGCAGCAGTCCAGGCAGCAAGGCCTGATCATGGGATTCTCGCCTTACAGGTGCAGCTGTAGCTGTGTCTGTGTGCAAGTCATGCAGCGGGTCTGCACCTGGTTCCACGTATCTGGGCTCAGGAGATTCTGTTGGGAGCAGCTTGATGTGTGTCCTGGGATTGGAGGTGTGAGACCCAGTGGTCCAATCCCCACCTGACCAAGCAGAGAGGCCCTTGGTTCCATGGGCTCTCTGCCAACCCCATCCCAGCAATGCTGCCTCGAGGACCAATGAATTGAGTTTTGGCAGGAGCTTTGTCTTCTAATGAGCTCTGGAGTCGTTAAAAAGCACCGTTGCCTGATGCTTCTGTTCCCCCCAGATGCCTCCAGACTTTGCAGATCCTTTGCTCCAGTGACTGCACTCTTAAAACAATCCTTGAGCAGCGTTGTCTGGATGTAGAGACCTGGGAGCTGAAGCCCCCAGATCTGAGGGGGAGAACTGCTATTTCCTCCACAGGTTCTTCCCCCTTGGTGACTCATCTGGGCAAACCTTCCGTAGGAGGTCTGGAAGGGTCACCTCTGGGGGCTCTCTCCAGGGGGCCCCTGCCTCAGCCACACAGGCCATTGGAACTGCCACAGTGTCTGCTGTGCGCAGGGCCTGCCCTTTCGCACTGGGCTTGTCCCTTTATAGCCGGCTGCTCATCCCATCAAATATGAATGATGGCTCAGTGCTGATGGGGAGAAGGCCGTTGAGAGACAGCTCGCCCCCTCTCTGTGGCAGGGAGGGGAGGAGGAGGTTTGAGAGGATGCTGGGGTGACGCGTGGCAACTGGGGCCATGTCAGAAGCAGGCCGCTTTGTAGCAACATTGCCTCTGAATGGCTTCTGACTTAAAAATACCTCTCTGGCCCAAGCTAACAGGAATTTGTTAGAGCAGTGCTGGTCAGGCTGGGCTGTGGCCTGTGACTTTGGGGGGTGGGAGGGGCTGTGGCATTTGTGCAAGACTGCCACTGACTTTGCAGATGAGTTCTGAAGACAGCTGCCCCCTCGCCCTTCTCCCACCCTTTTGATTCCAGCAGAAGTGAGCCAGCATCCCATTTGTGGAATGTGCTTTGCCTCCTACTGGAATTCCAAGATCTGAAACCTGGGGAGAACGGCATCAGAGAGGTGGTGCTGGGTACAAAATGGTGGCTTAGGAAGCGAAGCCACTTCCTTACCCAGTGAGCCATAAAACCTGCATATACAAGTACACATCTAAATTTTTTGTGACTTCACAGATCAGGGATTGTGACACAGAATTGTAAAAAGCTGACCAGAAGAGCAAAGTCTGGGTCAAAGGCAACCAATAAATATTCCCATTTTACAGGTGAGGAACACTGAGGCTGAGAGAGGGATAGTGGCATGACTGGCACAAGGCCATCTGTGGCAGAGACTTATTTTTGCCTAACTTGTTGTACTTCAGCTATTGGGAGTTGGACACCATTGCCAACCTGTGATGACCCAGAAGTCTGCCAACAGTTCCCCATCCCTCTTCTGCTCACCCGTGGTTTAAGCCCATCTGTATGAGGGCAGTGTTGCCTTGTGCTAGTGGTTTTTCAGACCCGGGGCAAGCAGCTTGGAAGCACTGTCAAATTCCTCAAGGCATGGAAAGTTGACAAGCATTCCCAAAGGGGACACTTTCCCACCCACTGCTCTCCTGCAGTGTGGAGGGTGTCACGTTTGCCCTCTCTGTTTGCAAGAGGTCATGGGAGCTGCGAGGCCAGTACTTCATACGAACTGGTGGTGGCCCCAGGACAGGATCCTCTGCCTGGCAACAGGTCAGTGAAGGATTTCTTGGAAATGGGTAGGAAACTTGCAAGCTGCTGCCCTGAGCCAATGCCCATGTTAAGAAGAAAGGTGACAGAACATCACAAATTCCCAATTAAAGCAAATACTTTTAAACGGCAGGATTTGTGCCACCGTCAGTCCTTTTTCTTCCCCCCCTTTATGTCCATAATTGGTGTGGACAAAATTCAGTTAGTTGTTTATACAAATGGACATTTTTCATGCTTTAACACAAAGCGCCCCGTTGCAGATTATTCACGAGGAGGGTTTTGTTTAATTTTTGCTTTTAACACCACACCAGGTCTGTCTTCTTTCAAGGTGTCAGTGCTGAGAGAGGCCCTTTTTATATTGGAAATCGCTACAGATTCTGTCCCGTCCTTCCCCACCTTCCCTTTTTTTCCTCCCCTTTTCTGGGTGTTTGTAAAATGCTTTCTTCTTGCATCTCTGAATCAACCCAAGATGAACCACAGAGGGGGTGCGGGTGTGTTTTGGTTTGCTTCATTTCTGAGACGGTGCAGACGTTGGCACGCAACGCATGGGGAGGAAAAAGCCGCTCTCAGCGGGTAAGATGGCCTTGTCAGATTCCACTGGAATTTTACTCAATATGGCAAATCAGATCACTTTACCCAGGTCGGGGGGGGCAAGAGTGGGGTTTTGAGCATTCCTCCACCATCACACAGCACGCACCACATGCACAGGTTTAAAATAAACGACACCATTGCAGAAGCGAAGGGGAAAGGGGGGCTGGTTCTCCCATGTCAGGCAGAGCCAGAATCCTGAGCCTTGACTCTGCCACACGAGGCCGGCCAAAGCTGCCCAGTTTGAATCCCTTCGTCTCCACGATCGTTAAACGTACCTGTGTCCGTCCCGTCTCGGCAGTGGCCGACCTCCCTTTAGAAGGCAGGAACGCTGTAAGCAGAAGCAGCTGACAGGAACTCAGAAGGCAACAGGGCAGATTCAAGGCAAATACGCAAAGCAGCAAAGAACTGGTTGCACTTTGCAGCTTCACAAGCCAGAGCAGGTGCAGCACAAGTCGCACTTCAGGACTCTCTGGTATGAATCTCTCCTCTGCCGTGAACTTGCTCTGATGTCTCTGGGCAAGCTGCTCTCTCAGCCTCAGTCTTCCCATCTGCAATATGGGGATAATAGTACAGGATGGTAGTCAGAATCATAGCAAGGTGACATGTGAAGGACCTTGCTCCATATATGCTAAGTAGTATTAGCGGAAAACTTTCAGGGTAAGCATTTGTAAAATACAGTCCGCAAAAGAAAACTGCTTTCTTGGTGTAGGAAAAATGCCGTACAGCCACCAAGGAGAGAACATGTTGCAAAGAGGCAAAGAAGGAAGGCCCACAGCCAGGGAGACAGACCAGGGACAGACTGCACTTGCTCCCAGCGTGGAAGGGATTGTCACTCGCGAATTGGTCTTTTCAGCCACACTAGACGCTGTTCCAGAACCACCATTCAGAGCGCGATAGCAGAGTCTTTCGAGACTGAAGGTTGCCAACAAGAAGAAGGATTCAGGCTCATTTCGGAATTCTGGTTTTGACCCAGAGAGCCATAAACGGTGCAGGGGTGGGCACTAGCAGACTGAAGCTCTTGCTTTGTGTTGTAAGAGAAGCCTGTGGTCCACCAGCCAGAGCCAAGTGCAAGGAGGGGACAAGGGTCAAGCCTGAGTAGCAAGTAGAGAGCCCTCTGTGCCATGCAATCTCTCCCTTGCTGGTCCTCCTTCCTCTAGATCAGTGTCAGATCAAACCGAAGGTTGGGACCCACTAGGTGGGCCATGAGCCAATTTCAGGTCGGTCCCCATTCATTTCAATGTGTATTTTAATATATTGGACTTGACGCTACCCTGGTATGTGACTGCATTTGGGGAAATGTGACCAATCTGTACTTTTAACAGGCTACTGTGTATATGCTTTTAACAATGATAGTCAATGGGGCTTACTCCTGAGTAGGTGTGGATAGGATTGCAGCTTTTGGGATGTTTGAGGAAATTTTTAAAAAGATCAGCAACTGATTAGGGGGGAGGTTGGGAGTGTCCTTTATTTTAAATAAATCTTTAAACTGATACTTATTTAAAATTTTAATTTGCTTAATTACTTGATTTGATTTTGTTATATGAGGGTGTTAAAATTTTTCCTGCTTGATGATATCACTTCTGGCCATTACATCACTTTCAGATTAATGACATCACTTCCGGTGAGTCTCGGTAGATTGTCATTCTAAAAAGTGAGTCCCCCTGCTAAAACATTTGAGAACCCCTTCTCTAGCTGGCTGACATCCCGCTTTCTGCCTTCTTTCAATCTTCCCTGCCACCCCTTCCTACACCAGGTGGGCTGTAACAAAGTGTACACCAGCACCTCTGACGTGATGACCCATGAGAACTTCCACAAGAAGAACACGCAGCTTATCAATGACGGGTTCCAGCGGTTCCGAGCCACGGAAGACTGCGGCACTGTGGACTGCCAGTTCTATGGGCAAAAGACCACGCATTTCCATTGCAGGTGGGCTCCCCTCCTGGCTCAGGGAAGGGAAATGGAGGTCTGGCTGCTTTCCAGTGGCACAGGCCCCAGGACTGTGGAAGAGCATCCTCCCATCCTCCTATAGGAGTGATCTATAGGAGTGAAAGAGAGGAAAATTTGGAAGCATGTGGGAGGGGGGAATGGGGTAAAATAATCTCTAACCAGAGCTCTTCCTTTCCCTTGCAACTCCTACCATCTGAATTCGGTCCTTCTAGGTTTTTCAAACCTCTGTTTACTGTGATATTCAGACCAAGAAACTGTGGTTTGAGCAGTCTCTACAAACCAGGGTAGTATACCATAGTTTGCTTCTGGTTTGACACCCTGATCAGTAGGGATTGAGCAAATCGCAGTGCCCTGGTCCAGATGTCATGGGAAACTGTTGTTTAACAAACCAGAACGTATTGGATTAAGATGGAAGAAGGCCCATTACTTGTTCCTCATCCAACAAGCCATAGGGCACAATCCTAACCCCTTATGTCAGTGCGTTCCAGCTCTGGCATAGCAGTGCTAGTGGGACATGTGCTGCATCCTGCAGTTGGGTCTCACTCACAGAGGCCTCCTCAAAGTCAGGGAATGTTTGTTCCCTCACCTCAGAGCTCCATTGCCCTTAGGTCAGTGCTGGAAAGCACTGACAAAAGGGGTTAGGATTGCGCCCATAGTCTCTGTTCCAAGAAACTGTTGCTACATCTGAACTGGGCCTTTTTGTTTAGGCTGAAATGGTCTAGTTTAGAATTCTGTGTGGGAACTAAATGGAGCAGTGATGGAGTCAATCACTTCGTTGGTCTTGAAGTCCCACCATTCCAGTAAGAGGTGAGAGGAACTGGTCCTTTTTCTGTCCTGAGTTGCCATTTCTCTCCCCCTTATAGGCGGCCTGGTTGCACGTTCACCTTCAAGAACAAGTGCGACATCGAGAAGCACAAGAGCTACCACATCAAGGATGACGCCTACGCCAAGGATGGCTTCAAGAAGTTCTACAAGTACGAAGAGTGCAAGTACGAGGGCTGTGTCTACAGCAAGGCCACGAACCACTTCCACTGCATCCGGCCGGGCTGTGGCTTCACCTTCACCTCCACCAGCCAGATGACCTCCCACAAGCGCAAGCATGAACGCCGGCACATCCGCAGTTCTGGGGTGTTGGGCCTCCCTGCCTCCCTCTTGGGAGCCAAGGATAACGAGCAGGAGGAATCCAGCAATGATGACCTCGTTGACTTCTCTGCCATGAGCTCCAAGAACTCCAGCCTGAGTGCCTCCCCCACCAGCCAGCAGTCTTCCGTCTCCCTGATTGTCCCGGCCACGCCCACCTCTGTGCCGGAGCTGGCCACCTCACAGACCTCTGGCAAGCCTGCCAACAGTCTGCCACCGGCGTCAAAGATCCCAGGCCTGCTCTCTCAAGCCCTCCCGAGCAATATTCCCCTGGCCTTGGCGCTCTCCAACACGGCACTTTCTGGAACGGCAGGCTCTTACTTTCCTATTATCCCCAGTCGCGTCTCCACACCACTGCCCGCCAGCTCCACCGGCTTGATAGCCACCAGTTCTGCGAGCACCAACCCAGCCTCCTCTGCCATTGCCCCCGCCCAGGCTGTCTCAGGTTCCAGTGAGGCATCACCGACTCCAGCAGCATCCCTCATGGAGAGGATCTCTGCCAGCAAAGGCCTGATTTCGCCTATGATGGCCCGCCTGGCTGCAGCAGCACTTAAGCCCTCTGTGGCTGTGGAGGCAGGTGAGGTTCTTGGGTAATTCCGAGCCAATTGGGAGGCATTGCTCCAGAAGGTAGCTGCCTTTATATTGGGATGCAGAATACGGGGCTGTTTGCAGGTCCTTCCTGGAAAGTGGTTGGGAAGGCGACAACAAGAGCCCTTTCTGGAGGTTGGTTCAAGGGAAAAGGAGAACATTTCATTCTGTTACCTGCCTTCCAGATCAGCTGTGCAGATAGAAAATAGGTGTGGTGTTAAAACACACAGAGAGAGAGAGAGAGAGAGAGAGACTATTTCCCAACCTTTCTCCCTGCTCCCCAGACCCAACTGTAGGTTCCACCTTTGTAATGAGGTGTTAAGAACCTGCAGGAAGACAGACAGGATCACTTTGGCAGTGCAGTCATCTGGCAAAGGAGATTGGAAGAGGACTGACTCGCACATCCAGCTTAACTTCAATCCAGGCTGGCTGTGCCATTGTGGAGTTTAAGACATTACCCAAATTACAGTCCCCCATGCCTTCAATCGAGTCTGCCTTTTTTTACCTCTGGGGTGTCATGGTGTGTAGGTGTCATAGGAACAGGCAATCAGTTTGCTGAATTGAAAAAGTAAACTACAAGCTGAAAATGGTCTAAGGCAGGGGTGTCAAACTCGTTTCATACAGATGGCCAAAGTTAGCATTCAGGGCTCCTGCTAAGGGCCAGAAGTGATGTCATTAAGCAGCTAATGGCCAGAAATCAGACCCTGTTCTCATATAGGAACTTATTAACTGCAAATGACAGAAGAGAAAGTACGCAAATCTTGATCATATTTCAAGATTTGGGAAAGCCCAATTTTCATATTGGCTGCCATTTCAGCGTTAATACCTCAGCAGCTGAGAGCCTGAGGGCCAGATAAAAAGCTTCTGGGGGCCGCATCTGGCCCCTGGGTCTTATGCTTGACACCCCTGGTCTAAGGTCTTGAGAAAAATCAATTGGGAGCCACCAAGGAAGGTGGTGAGGCAAATAAGAGGGTGATATCTGGCCAACCACCTGCCTCTTTCAGCTGGGGAGTTGTCGTGCCCAAGATTACTCCCTTGTCCACCCCTTGCACACTTCCACAGCTGCCGAATCCTGGCCATCTCCTTGTAAGTGTCCATTTCAGCCAGCGGCTTCTCCTGCATGGCTGCCATGCTCCCTTGGGAGGCGAGAGAGTCTCCAAGATTAACTTTCCATTGATCCTGTTGGGAACAGTGGCTGGGCTGGGTGTCTCGACTCCCTCAACATGAGAAGCAGGCAGCTCTCCAACACAGGAGTCCTTGAGAAGCATCACAGCAGTGTGAGGAGTTAGCAGGGAGGCATTAAATGGTCCCCAATTGAAACTAGCGAATGCTTTCATTGCCAGGCTCAACAATGTACCCAGCATTGTGCAACCAGTCAATTGCCACACTCAGTTAGAGGACAATTTTTCTTTTGTTTTGTTGCTACTGCGAATGCAAACTAGGCCAGCTAAAGGTATGTGTTTCTCCAGATCTACTGGCATGCGAGTCCCCTTCACCTCTTCAGTAGGCTTTCCAACTCCTTTGCTGAGGAAGTGTTTTGGGGGCAGGCCTGTCCTTAGCTTACGTTCATTCCATTTAAATATGAGTGAGGTCTACTGTTGGGCTGGTTTTCCATCTCATTCCAAAGCTGAATGAAGAAAGGTTAGTTGAAAGCAAAGGAGGAAGTGAACCCTCCACAAATTTGCAAGGGTGTGTGTGCCACTATTGGGGGGGGGATGACTCTTCCCTAAAAAAGCGAGACTCAAGAGAGGGAGGTCATTGAAGGAACTATTTTTCCTTTTATTTTTTAATAAAATGCCACTTGCTGTCTGTGAAGCAGCTCGCCATCAGCTGCACTGCCTCCGGGTAAATTAATATTTTAGTCACTTGGGGATTGTGGATGAAAGCTCGGCGGACATGTTTCTGTCAGCAACTTTCTTTCCTGCCATCTTCGACTCCTTTTCTGCCTCTGTGTGACTCTTTGCTTCTGAAGAACTTTGGCTTCTTTTCTTTTGGTGGCCCTTCCGTTTTGGGGTCTTCCAAAATGAGATTTCCAACCTAAAATCTGGAAAGGCCGCCTTCCCCATCCCAAGTTGGGGATGGTTGATTTTGGTTGGAACGGAGAAGCGGCAGTACCCGCTCTTCGGGACGACGTGATGCGGGAAGGGGTCACGCAGTTTGAACCAATCTGATTGGCTGTCAGTTTCGATAGACCTGACACAGCAGATGTTCCTTTTGGGCATGCTCGGTGAGAAGGCTGGAGCGGTCGCCAAGGCAACGTCGAGATTGGGGAACGGAAAGGGGGCTTGACTAGCAGTCTAAAGCTGCCACATTGCCTCAGCATTAACAGAGTCTTTAATAAACGCTTAAGAGGCAGCCCCGCAAATTAGTTATGACAGTTTGTGCAGAGCATCAGATCCCCCCCTCGCTCCTTCCGCCCTTCTCCTTTAAAGGGCCCACAGCCTGGACAACTTTGACATAATTTTGCAATAATTATCACTTGAAGAATTTCCATGCTGGGGTGGACGTCAGAACCCATCATGTCAACCCGGCAATAAATGCTGACCAGCAAGCCTAAACCTTCTCTCTCTTTCCCCCTGCCCCCACTTTCTTCTCTCTTCCTTTCTTTAAACTTTCCTGTGTGTTATTTGTTATTGTTGATGTTTATTGTCGTTGGCTTCCTTTATGGTGCTTACTTTTTTCTTTCTTTCTGTGTCTTTCTCCAATGCAGGGAATGGACAGCCCACAACTCCTGGGCGATTTAACCCAGCCGGGATAAAACAAGAGACCTCTGAGAATCCAGGCCCCGTGACTGCAGTGACACAGGAGTCCTTGCAGGAGCACAGCCTGGACCTGAGTGTGAAGGACCATGGGTAAGAGAGGGGGCATCTGTGTTGCGGGATGGACACGATGGAGAGCCACAAGCAGGGCTGGTCCCATAGGTGGGGCCTCTGGGGAGAGGTGCCTGGGCCACCGTCCAAGAGGCAGCAGCAAGGCAGCTGTCTCTGCTCCCCACTGCCTCCTGGGCGGTCTCGCTGCTGGGTGCCCTGCCAGGGAAGCTGGACAGGTAACAGTCCCCCTTCTCTGCTGCAACTAAAGGTGGTGGCATGGAGGAGGACTCACCTCTACATGCTGCCCACTTCCTGGGAACCCTGTGGGAAATTAAGGTGCGCATCATCCTTGGAAGGCCCTTTGGCTTTTGCCCAGGGCCTCCCCAAAAGTTGGGGTCGTGCACCTCTGCACCTAATCTCTAGAAGTTTATTGTGGGGCAGTGGGGGTATCTTCTGTAGCCTCTGACTATGCTGATTAGGACTCAAAATTATAACCCCTTTGCAGAGGAAGAATGAGGATCTGTAATCATATCACCAGAGGCTGCAGCCTCCCTCTGTGGTCCCAGTGTGACTCTTCTTCCTAAGTTCCAGCCACCCACCCACACACACTCCATATTCACCTGTGCAAACAAATCTGGGGTTTGGTTCAAGCAAGCAGAACTCAAGGTCTGCTATTTGTCTGGAAGCTGGGCTGCAGCATGCTAAAAATCTCCTTGGACAGCTCCTTCAACATCCACAGGCTTTGTTAGAGGGCGTCCAACATTAATTCCTTGAGGCATTGCTGAAGGAGAAGAATGAGCAAGGTGTTGCGCTCAGGGGAAGAGAGCCTTACTTGGCTGGTGGGTGTGAGAACTGGGACTTCTGGGAATTGAGACTTTGGGTGATGTGCCAGTGGCTGGCTTGCTGAGCTTGACCTGCTGCCAGAGGGTGGGTCTCGTCTCGTCCTTCTGGATGCAGCAGGTGGAATGAAGGAACAGAATGGGGAGGGGGGGACAGTTTGAAAGGAGAATTAATGGCAGTCCCCTGCGCACATCTTAACTAAACCCTATTGGTTTGTGTGTTCCAGTAATGAATCAAATGGCCACACAGTCTCGGCAAATTCATCTCTTTTATCCTCGCTTATGAATAAGGTAAGAGCCATCCATCAAGGGCCCTTCATTCCCCCCACCAAGAGAAATTAAAGCTGCGGTGGCAAGGTGGGGGAGACGCGTTTGTTTTTTAATGTTTCGCCTCTAATAAGATGAGTTTGTACCATTTAAATTTTGAGACCATTTTTCATCGGGTATAATTTCAGAGCCACTGCTTACGAATTAATTTAATGAACTGGCTGGAGAAATATATCGCCTTCTCTGACACCCTCTTTTTCCCCCTTCTTCTATCCCTTCAGAAGGAGGAGGCCTCCAAGGGGCTTGTGTGTTTTTTCTTTAACCTCCCAACGAGGCAACTTCACTTCTCTTGTTTGCCATAATTTTCATTCCTTTACTTTTAAAAGTTTCGCCCACCCCAGTGAGAGAGGTGATCGAGTGGTGCGCCTTTTTCTTTCTGGATCCAGGAAAGGACAAATTATTCAAAGTTCTGAGCCAAATTCTTCAGTGTAATTCTCTTTGACGGCACGGCTCTAAAATACCAGTTCTAAGCATGCACAATCATTTTCTTTTGTTTTGTTTTCAAGCAATGCACCCATCTGAAATACAGATATTTCCCTTTCCATTACAAATGCTACTTTGGCTAGATTAATTGTGCCCCTGCATCCAATTGCGTTTGCAGCCAGGCCTTCCTCCAAGCCAGCCTTCCTTTTATGCATTTGATGAGTTTTCTAGGCATAGCTTTTGCTTCCCCTGGGCTGAGAGTGGGAGATCCAGCCAGGGCATAGAACCCCCCAGAAAGGACAGTGTGACCTTGTCTGAAGTTCTTCCTCTGCCGGCTCTCCCTGCCTTATCTACCCCATCCAAAAGGCTCTGCTTTGTCCTGGCTTCCACTCTCATTGTGTCTTTTGGTTAGTTCTTCAGCACTTCATGGAGCTGAATTGTGGCATTGTGTGCCTTTTGTTGCTCTCCATTTTAAATCTCTGGAGGTACCCATTGGTTCTGGCCATGGTGGGGTGGATTTTTCAAAAGCAGGACAGAGGAATTTGGACCATTTTCTTTACTTATAGAAGGGCCATTTAGACACCCCCTGGCTTCTTGATGCCGCTTCCTCCTGTTTTCCAAATTGCTGGACATCCCAACAAGAAACAGTTGCTTTTGTAGCAAGAGAGCTACCTGTTATTAGATCCTTGAATGAGGGCCAGCATTGTGGGAAGAGGAGCTTGCAGGGCCTTGAGGCTCTGTGATGCAACCCACCCGCTGAAGCAAAGCAGGCCTAGATTTGGTCAGTGCCAGAATGAGTGGCCACTTGCCTGTGATGGGTTATAAATGTATAAATGTAAATAGCCGTGAGTGACCCAGTGATTATCTGCTTGGCTGGACACCCTAAGCCCTGTTCTCTCCTTTGCCAGACCACAAAGTCTGAGGGGATGCTCTTGGGTGAAACCCAGTTTGGCCAGTACCTTCTCCCCTGACACATGGCCTCTGCTTTCTCCCCACAGATGTCTCAGAGTAATCCGAACCTCGGCAGCCTTCTCAGCTTGAAGGCAGACGCTGACGGCAGCCAGATGGGGGTAACCGGGGAGACAACGCAATATCTGGGCAAGGCAGTGAAGGCCCTTGTTCAGGAGAAACTCTCTGAGCCCTGGAAGATGTACTTGCGCAGGTGAGGGCCAGGCAAGATACTGGCAGATAGGAGAGGTTCTAGTTGTTTGACACCAACTCAAGTAGTTGGGTGATCCCACCCCCTGCCCCAGCTACCATCACCTATATTGTGTGGCCTCCCAAGATGGCTGTCAGTCCTCACCTTAATGTTTCAGCTCATGAGTAGCATGTATCAAAATCTGCACAACCACTGTGCAGAGAGGTCAGAAGTCCTGGGACCTGAAGGGATGTGTTTTATGTCATATGTATATCCTGCCTGATCCACTGTAAGGGGGTTCACAAGTGCAGCTCAAAACAGTGTCAGACATCTCCGGAGTAAACAGACACTGATATTTTTAAAAGTCAAAAAATACCTAAGAAAAGCATTAGAAATAAGTAAATAGGTTTAGGAGCACAAGAGCAGTTAAAAGCAATAAGCTGAATTGTTATTACAAGTTCAGGCAAAAGGGTGGGCTTTAGACAAGGGGTCTTCCAGCTTGTCAAAGCCCAATTCACAATGCGGGACCCACAGGCAAGAGAGGCCACTCTCAGGTTTCCTCCTCTCCTTCCTCTTCTTTGCCCATCCAATGGCAAACATGGTGTGTCCCTATCGTATTGCCCTGCCCCTTCTTTCCTTCCAGTCCTGTTGGAAGGAGAGATGTGGTAGAGAGGGCCTGCAGTAATGTCTGCTTGGAAGATGGAGGGAGGGAGGCAGTGTGGCAGTTTTCCTAAAGTATTCCTTGTCTACTCTGGCAGCGGAGGAGGGCTGACCTCTTCTGCTCCATGAAGGACAGGCCATGTGATGGTAAGTCCTCTCCCTGCCCCTCGGTGGCCACTCCTTAGGTTGCTCACAAGTGGGGAACTGGGGAATGGCCCTCAAGAGACTGCGAGATGGTTCAACCTCACCTTCACACACAAGGAGTGTGTGAACACACACACACACACACACACACACACACACAAAACCTTCACACACAAGGAGTGAAGTAGGAGGGACAGTCCATGCAAGGGATACCCCACCCCACATCCAGAAACGACATGTCACCCTAAGTCCAGTGCTGGTTTTCTTTTCCCTTCCTGTGGCCTCGCAGTGTAACGCTCCTCCTCTGCCCTTGCTTTGGGGCTATCCAGCTTCTCCAAGACTAGCAGAGTCTCTGAATGTGAATAATCCGGCTGTTGACTCAACTTCCCAGATTCCTAATGATTCCTAAATGCACATTTAAGCTTGGACCAAGCTGGTCTTCCTTCTCCAGCATGGCAGGCCAAGGTGGCTCCCACTCCCCAACTTGGTGCTCCTCATTTGTTGTTCTCCTTTATTTACGATCCTTTGGCCTGTTCCTGATCTGTTTGCCACTGTTTGCGCCCAAACCGATTAGAGCGCATAAGAGACAGAGCTGAAATACCTTCCTTAGAAACCTGACATATTGTGCATCTTCTTCTGCTCTTTTTGCACTATGCCATTTTCCAAGCAGGCCAGTTTCTTCAGAAGAAGGGGTGCCCAAACCCCGGCCCAGGGGCCACTTGCGGCCCTTGAGGACTCTCAATGCGGCCCTCAGGGAGCCCCTAGTCTCCAATGAGCCTCTGGCCCTGGGCACTGGCCCAGCGCAGCTGCTTTTAGGGTGAGGGCAACTGTTTGACCTCTTGCGTGAGCTGTAGGATGAAGGCTCCCTCTACTGCTTGCCGTTTCACGTCTGTGATGCAGCAGAGGCAGCAAAAGGAAAGGCCAGCCTTGCTTTGTACAAGGCCCTATATAGGCCTTGTACAAGACCTTCATTCATTCATATAAGTTCATCTTTAATATATTCATTTATGTAAACTTATGTAAATTTATTCAAATTTTAAATGTAAATTTCTTTTTCCCCTGGCCCCCGACACAGTGTCAGAGAGATGACGTGGCCCTCCTGCCAAAAAACTTTGGACACCCCTGTTCTAGAAGCCCAAAATTACCCCACCTGAGTTCCTTTGATCTTCAAGGAGCAGAGCAATATTTCCCAGTGGGGCTGTTTTCACCCCCAAAAGTAACCCTCAGAGAAATCAGGAGGTATTTTGGGTACATGAGCGAGAGTCAAACAAGCACCGCCCCAGATAAGTAGCGCTCCCTGTGGCAGCTTTTCACTTGCCCACAGTGCCCTTCTTTTCCCTCATCGATCCATATCTATGAAGAGCATTCTCCCACCACCACACATGCTCACTTCCATTGATATTTGAGATGGAAGCACGAAAGTGAAATGCATCGTTATGTCTCTTTCTGAGATCTAATGTGTGGGCCCAAGTTTTGCTTTCCCCAAAATGCACATGAAAGAAAGAGAACTGTCACATCCCTTTTTCTTTCAGACGTATCCCAGACTGATAGTTAAACTAGTGAGGCTTTTGCTCTGGTGAAAAGAAGCCCATGGCACCCAGTGCAAAGGGGGCTCAGTAGTGATTGTGATCATTGTGACCAGATCTGTTACGGCAATACTTGAAACACTTTGATGCAGCTTCGCTTACAATCAATTTACAGCAATAATAGGCGGTGCTCCCCCTTTCCCAATAGGGGGAAAAGAAATAGATCAGAGGTGCCCTTTCCTACCTGTGTGGCAGTGTTTCTCTCTTACACTGAAGTTATTTCACAAGCAAAGGAAGCAGGTCCCCCTCTCCAGGACACCCCCCCCCAAAAAAAGTCACCCTCATTGCTGTTTTCAGTATGTAAATGTATTTGAATTCAGCCGAATCAAAGCCAGACAGTTAATCAGAACACTCAGACCAGTTGACCCTCCAGTTGAGCTGTATCCTGGGCTTCCTCCAGATTTCTTCAGTTGCCCACAGTCAGCTAGATCAGTCAAGCCACCCTGCCAGCTTGTGCTCTTTTCTCCTCAGTTCAAGGCGGACCAGGGATTCTTTTAGCGAAGGGAACCTGACTCTTGCCTCCAGTGCCCTGCTTCCATATGTGGAAGAACACAGAAGGCCACCTGGCCTTGTCACCCTCCACTGACACCCTCCACTGTGTCACTCTCATTCAGACATGCGTGTGCTTTCTCCTTTGGGCAGGTTTGGCACCAAGGATTTCTGCAACGCCCAATGTGACTTCCTCCATAAAGTGCACTTCCACTGCGTGGTGGAGGAATGCGGTGCCCTCTTCAGCACCCTTGATGGAGCCATCAAGCATGCCAAGTAAGTGTGTGGACAGGAGCCAGCAGTGGGCTACCCTGCACTCCTGGGCCCCAGCACACCCTTGCTGCTTTTCTGCGGCAGCAACAAAGGGCAAGGTCTGGGTTTGAAGTTAGAAAGTTTCTAGTTACAGCAGCTGTATGGCTTAGACCCTGGAGACCCCTGCCGAATTCACAGAGAGCAGAAGCATGCAGAATTGTTCCCTTGCCAGCCCACAGCCTCAGTTCAAATCTTATCTACAGAAAGAATTTGTACTGGCCTGGCCATTGCTTCCAGGAATGTGGCCTCGTTGGGGAATGTGACAGAGTGCCTTCCTCTGCTGTGCTAGTGATATAGCGAGACCAGGCATGGTCTTAGGCTAGCCCCTCCTCTCTCCACTTCAGTCTTCCCCATCTGCAGAATGGAGATATAAGATACACACTTATTATTTATACCACTGGTTGAACACAGCAGAAAAAAAGTAGAGTTGGTTCCCTGTTCCAAATGGGCTCACAGAAAAGGAAAAATAAGGTACAGACTCTGGCAGTGGAACAGTTTGCCATGGCAGGTAGTAAGAGGACATCTTTCAGCAGAGGCTGGGTAACCATCTGTTGGAGATGCTGTAGTTGTGGATGGTGGGGGGTGGTGGACTCATTGTTCATGTGGGCCCCTTTCAATTCCTTGACTCCAGCAGCAGCAACTGGGAGAAATAGCATGGGGTGACCAACCAGGGTCTCTACCTCTAAGTGTAAGCGTGTAATAAGTTATCTTACAGTTTTAGACACCTGCTAAATATACTGTCACTGTGTTTCACGGATGCCTTACTGTGCATGCGTTTCTGCCAGTTTTCAGGGCAAAACACACCTGCTTCTCTTGGGACTTTGAAGGCTGGGTGCGGTCCTTATGATTACAGACCAGTCATTTGGTGGCTGTGTGTCCAGTGCGATGACCTTGTTAGAGCAGGGTTTTGTTTTTCAAAAAAGAGAGGAGGATGTAGAATCAGCCAAGTTTGTTTTTTTCACAAAAAGCATCTGGTAATAGAGGAGGCGAGGAAGGATACTAGAAGAGCACATGACATCTGTCGTGAGCACTTCCCTCCTTCGCTGAAAGAAGAACCAAGAAGCAAAGTGCTGGCCTGGATAGAGCCGGGGGGAGGGGGGGTCAGACTGACCAGGCTCTTTCCACATGCCAAGAACCAGCAGGCATAGCCACGGCCTCACACTCCTGCCTCTCCTCTTGCTACAGTTTCCACTTCCGGACGGATGGTGGAGCCGTGAAAGGGAACTCCGAATTGTCTTTCCCAACCACTGTTGAGACCAAGGCTTCTTCCTTAGACCCTTCATCGCCCTCGTCTTCCTCCATGACTCTGGCGAACACCTCAGCCCTGGATCTGCCCACCTCGAGCCCAGTGGCTGTGCCCTCTGCTCCCACACTCCTTGCCTGGAAACAGCTGGCTTCCACCATATCCCAGATCCCTGCATCAGTGCCTGGTCTGGCTGCGTCCCCCTTGGCCACAACTTCCCTGGAGAACGCCAAGCCTCAGGTCAAACCCGGGTTCCTGCAGTTCCAGGAGAAGTGAGTGGTGAAAAAGAAACGGGCGAGGAGGGCTGTGCTGCCTCCGGTCCCCTCCTCTCCTCTGGCCACCACAGTGCTGAGCAGACTCACAGTGTGCCTGGCCAGGACCGGCGGGGTTAGGTCCCCACTCTTTGCTGGGTGACCCTTGTTATTCACTCACTAGCCTACCTCACAGCAGAGAGAAAGAACTACCTGGATAATGTTCTGAGTGCCAGTAGAGGAACTGTAAATAAATTCACAATAAAATAGCACGATCCCAGTTCTCAATCCCACCCTCTCAAGACCAGAAGGTGTCTTGGGTGCTTATTGCAGATATTCCTCCCTCCCTCCTGATTTTAAAGAGCACCAAGACAAGCTAGCAGTTGGGATGCTGAAGCCCTGAGAGGAGCAGCCTGCACTGCTCCCGCCTCTCAAGGGGCCCAGCGGTGGTCTTTTGTGATCGGTGGCGTGACAGTCTCATTCTGCCCCTTTCTTTCCCCAGTGACCCCTGTCTGGCGACCGATTGCAAGTATGCCAACAAGTTCCACTTCCACTGTCTCTTTGGGAACTGCAAGTACGTGTGCAAGACCTCCGGGAAAGCCGAGTCCCACTGCCTGGACCACATCAACCCAAACAACAATCTAGTGAACGTGCGAGACCAATTTGCCTACTACTCCCTGCAGTGTCTCTGCCCCAACCAGGTAAGGGCAAAATGCGCAGGCAGGAGCAAAGGCTGCAGGGAGAAGGGACTGGTGGTGGTGGGCGCCCTCGCTCAGGGATAGAGCCCGTGCCCTGCAAGCTGAAGCCCCAGGTTCGGTCCCCAGGCGTCCCCAGTAGCAGGAGTGGGACGGATCCTGGAGGGCCACTGCTAACCAGAAGAGCCAGCATCTGGTTTGCGCAGTTCAGACCCCAGCCCAGCCAGGGAGCTTCATGGGAGGCCTCAGGCCAGTCACCATCTCTCAGCTTCACCTCTGTCACAGGGCGGTTGTGAGAGTACATAGGAGGGGAAGGAACCCCCACACCACCCTGAGCACCTGCATAGGAAAGGCAGGATATCAGTGCAAAGGACAAGCATTGCTGGCAAGCCCTGCACTTGCTTAGTCTTGAAGAGTCAATGCAGACAAATGCGCCCCCTGCACGGGGGCTGGTGCTTCCAGCATTCTTCCCAGGGGTCTAGCTGCTGGACAAGGTGAAAGTTGGGGCTGAGGCAGCCAGCTGGCCCTTCCGAAGAGGGGAGGCCAGCACACTGACGCTCTTCTCCTCCCAGCACTGTGAGTTCCGGATGCGCGGGCACTACCACTGTCTTCGTCCCGGCTGCTTTTTCGTGACCAACATCACCACCAAGCTCCCCTGGCATGTGAAGAAGCACGAGAAGGCAGAGCGGAGAGCAGCCAATGGCTTCAAGTACTTCACAAAGCGTGAAGAGTGTGGCAGGCTGGGTAAGTCTAATGGAACCGGAGCAGGGGAGCACGGGCTCCACTGTGTTCCATGGGGCCTCAGTCAGCCCGTGCATTTTGATCGTGGCATAAAAACTGGTCCTCTTGAGCCCAAATGAGCCTCTAGGTTTGTCCATGAATAGATGTGGAGCCCAGTGGTCTCCAGTGCGCTCTTCTCTGCAGGACACCGATCCTGCAGATGACCTTCAGAGGGGCAGCAATGATGGCCATGCCTTATGGCACCCATTAATTTCAGTGCCAGCTTCCAGGATTGGGGCCCACGTGGTCATGTTCAGCGTGAATGCACCTGAAGAAGTGGGCTCTGGTCTGCAAAAGCTTATGCTGAAATTTAATGGTTAGTTTATATGTGGGTCCTGCAAAGGCTGCTGGAAGCTGCCCAGGCTCAGGACATGGGAGAGAACTAGCTAGGCAGAAACAGGAGATGAGCCTGCTCTGCCGGAGAAAAGGCATACCAGAGGTTCTCTGTCCGAAGCAGTTCCCAGTAGCCTTTGCAGGACCAGGTTTCTGTGGAGGAGAGAGCTCTGAAAGCAAAGGGGGACCATTGGTTTCATTCATCTGCAAGACCCTGAAGCCTGTCAGGGTCCAGCAGCAAGCACAATGGCAGCAATCCGGGCCACCTCCTGACGTGCCAAGAGCTCACCAGTGTGCTTTCCTCCAGCTGCTCTTTCTAGATTCTCATCTAGCCAGAACCCAACTCTCTTTTCATCTAGGCTTCCCCTAGTTTCTGCCAAAACTGTCTACCACCTGCGTGGATAGGCAGACAAACAGGTTTGAAAAAGTTCCTTTAATCAACCTGAATCGTTGCCTTTGATCAGAGGGTTCTGCCCAATGGGAAAGGCATTCTCACCACCACCACCATATAGTTAATCAAAGAAATTCAGGAAGACTCTACCTAGTCTGACCCTTTACCGCTTAAGCTCACTATTGTGAACACTGGTTGGCAGCAGCTATCCTCGTTTGCACTTGGGGATGCTGCCAGGGTCTTGAACCCGGGACCTTCTGCGTGCAAAGCAGCCACACTCTCATTCCGTCACAGCCCCTGCCCTTCTGCCATACAAGCTTGGCAGGTCCCGTAGGGCATCTCCTTGAACAAGATGAGGCTGAATCGATTTCTTTATCCCAGAGAGGCGGGGAGGGAGGAGCAAAAGACCAGCTTCTGATGAGGACAGATATTGGAGTGTGAGAAAGAAGACAAAATCCAGGGCTCTTCCAATAGGCCTTTTTGCCCAGTTTTCCTGACTGGAGGTGCAGGGCTTTGATATTCACTGCCAGGGCTGCAGAGCGAAAGCCAAGGGGGAAATATTTCCCACTGGTGGGGAAGGGATGGAATTTTTTCATTCTTGAGCCGACCCCACCTCTCTCCTGGCATCCACAGCAGCTTCAGCGCTGGAGGCAGGTACAACATCGCCTCAAAGGTTGTTGCCAGCCATTCAGCCCAGTGCCTGCACTTCAAAGCACCCGACAGACACTGCAGAGCAAGGGGTGTGTGCCTGGCAGCACCCTTTGCCAAACTTATTAGGGCAGTGCCAAAGCAATTACGAAATTGTAAACACCCACCCCCCTCCAAATGCCTCCAGCAGTTATGACAATCAAAGCAAGGCCTCTCGGGACAAACCCACACACAGTGTCTGGATCTCTTGGCCCCCTCTCCAGACTGGGAGCAGAAACCTGTTAGGGTCAGAGTGCGCTTGGCTCAGCTGCTGAACTGCAACTAGCAGGGTGTCTACACCAGTCTCCAGGCTTGTGGTGCTATTCAGGACCATCACTGACCTGCTGGATCAGGCTCAAGGCCCATCTAGTCCAGCATCCTGTCTCCCGTCTTGGCCCACCAGTTGCCCCTGGGAAGCGCACCAGCAAGAGATGAAAGACAAGCTCCTCTCCCAGTGCAGCCAATAGCAGTGCAAATGTTTTTCCCAACAATTCTTCCAATTGCAAAGTTAGTTTACGCCTGAGAACCAGGCGCATGAACTGTGCATGGAGTGTGAAAGGGAGTTTGATTGCTGGAAAAGAGATGTTCAGAGTTGACTGGGTGAAAGATGCAGCCGGCAAAGGGGCTCTGATGTCATAGCCAGGTGACGAGCAGTGTGAACAGAAGCCTTGAGAGTTAGAAGGCTGGTCCTGGAGATGCTGACTGTGAGGATCACCCCTCAGAGCAGTGTTTCTCAAACCGTGGGTCGAGACCCACTAGGTCAGTCATAAGCCAATTTCATGTGGGTCCCCATGCATTTCAATATTTTAGACTGGGTGCTACCCTGGTATGTGACTGCATTTGGGGAAATGTGACAGATCTGTACTTTTAACAGGCTATATACGCTTTTAACAATGATAGTCAATGGGACTTACTCCTGGGTAAGTGTGGGTAGAATTGCAGCCTGGGGTTGATAAAATTTCCTGCTTGATGTCAGTTCCAGTCATGACATCACTTCCGGTGGGTCCTGACAGATTTTCATTCTAAAAAGTGGGTCCCGACCCACATTTTGAGAAACACTGCCTTAGAGCCAATGGGGACCCATTCGCCCAGCCCCTAGGTCTTGAAGACCAAGCTCCCTGCCACTGTTCACTCTGTAGCAGAAACTCTGCTCAGGGCAGGCCTGGCATCCAAAAAAAGTCCACCCACAGGTGCAACTCCCGGCTCCGAGGGCCGGATGGGAGCCAGGGTGGTCCAGGATCGTTTCTGTTGGACAAACAGGTCTGTAATGTTATCAGCAGGCCTCCGAGTTGACAGGTGGCTTCTCCAGAGAGGAAGACCTGGAGTGTTTTGGCCTCTTGGCGGAGGGTCATTATCTGAGCCAAATGTTAATCATGCCAGCTCCTCTTGCCCCTTATAGAAGCATTTAGCGACATGTCGTCATGGTGCCAAGTCGTGGTTGGCGGTCTGAGAAACAAACACATATGCTGAGGCACTCTTTGTGTCCCTGGTTGCCTTTATTCTATTGGTGGAGGATAAAAATAGCCCACACAACAAGCCCACAAAAAAAAGAGAAGGGGGGAGAGCAACACACTTCCTCCCCAGTTTTACTTCATGAAGAATTTATGTCGGAGCTGGCGGTGGTAACCGGGGCAACAGGCGACAACACCGTGAGACCGCCCAGTACCTGGGTCTTGGCTGACGAATGTCAAGAGACTTGGCGGTTGCCGTTGTTTGCTCAGCCCGGGGTGTTTCAGGCAGGGCTAGCCGAGGCCAGACAAAGCCAGCCGATGATACATGACACTCGGCTGCCCCAGCAACGGGCAAGTCATCACCTGTCTGCCGCTGATACGGTTTCCGTCTCACCAGTGCTGTTTGTTCTCCCTGCTGAAGGAAGGGCAGGATGGCAGCCTGGTGGGGAGCGACAGATGAGCTGGGGCACGGGGAGGGGGAAGAATAGCTAAAATGCCAACTTGGCAGGGACATAAAACAGCGTCCTGGCCTTAAGGAAAGTGTGCTTGATTCACAGGCCGGTGGTGGCACAAGGACAACTTGTGTCCATGTGAGCACCTTAATTCAGAATTATTAAAGTTTGGCATTTGCTGCTGCAACGTGTGGCGATGGCTGTAGAAGGGGATTAGACAGATTCAGGGAGGACAAGTCTCACTGTGGGTACTGGTCACAATGGCTGCGTGCTGCTTCCGGTTGCAGGAGTGGGAGAGGAATCTCGTGCCTCCCACTCCCGCTTGTGGACTTCCCAGAGGCAGCTGGTGGACCACTGGGGGAGGCAGGATAGGCCCCCTTAGGCCTGGCCCAGGAGGGCTCTTCCTAAGTTCTCACGGAATGAGTGTCGCATGTGTTCAGTGCACATGGATTTATGCATGTAAATACTGTTCAAGAATATGGCATGGCTCTTACATTGTACAGCCTCGCAACCCACCATAACTCCCATAGCTACTGTTGCATGGGGAACTTAGGCAGAGAGAATGTCTAGATGACCACACCATTCCTTTGCAGGGTGAGCTTCTGGGCACATAGATCAGTGTCAAAAAGGGGTCAACAAACCAGTATCTCAAGTCCCAGAGGAAAGAGATCTACAAGCATAATTAAACTTAGTAAGTAGGGCTGTCACACGATTATTAAGGAATCTTGGTTAATCAATCAATCCATTAAGTTTGCATAGATTTATTATAAATGAAACAATAGTTCTGAAGCAGAAAGCATGTTCTTTCCTTCTGCATGCATGAGTTTAGCAGGCACAATCTCTGTGTGAGGGAAGGAGAATGCCTCTTCTAGGATATCTGCTGTTTGTATTATTGCTGACGATGTAGTTGAGGGGAAGCAGGGCTCTGGAATGCCTCCTCCTGCTGGAGCACTCAGGTTCTTCCTTGGAACTTCTTTCCAGAGGACCTTAGTCAAGATGCTTTGGGTTCAGCAGGAGGCAAACTGAGAAATTTGCCTGGGGCAGATGTTAATATCTGAGCTATCATTTTCCTAAACTCAAGTTACATTAAGGGCGCAATCCTATCTTGCACTGGAACAGGCAAGCCAGGGGGCTTCCGCTGTATCCAGCACGAGATAGGGCACCACAGTGGCTCAGCTGAAGGAAAGGGGAAACTTTTCCCCTTAAACCACTGCAGCCCCTATGGGTCTCCTTGGACTTGTGCCACTTCGGCGCAAGGGACTTGCACCAGCGCAAGGGACTTGCACCAGCCCAAGGGCACCTCAGGATTGCACCCTAAGACTAAAATCCTACGTATGTTTACCTGTTAGTAAGTCCTATTAATCACAGTGGGACTACCTTTGAGTTTTGTTTGTATTTGTGATCTTTTTGAATCCCATTTTTCAATATTTATACATTTGTTTAAAAGCTACTGCAACCTGCTCCACAAGTTTGGGATGACATGAGCTAGCTCATTAAATGTAGATTTCAAAAGTACATAGTAATATGTGGCAGGATAAGAAAATACTCTATTAAGAATTTTTTGTTGTTGTAGTCTTTAGATTTGTAAGTTATGGGGGGGTCATGACGCACTTCTGCACTTTACAATTCACCATAACACCACTGCAAAATAGATTTTTATCATCTGCAGCCCAGTTAATCAGAGCTTTTAAAGTCTATTCTTAAGGAGCTTTTTAAGTCTATTTTTAAGGAATCGGTCAATTAAACAGTGCAGCCCTGTCTTCTTGTAAGCAGGTCTCCCTGGCTGGCCAGAGGCTGTATCAGCATCCTCCAGAGGCAGTCACTCTTTTCCATTCTGCTCGGCTAAGAACACCTTTACCCGAGCACTCTTGCCTCAAGCTTGAACGCATAGGACACTTCTCACTGCCCTCTCCCCAGCCAAAGTTTTGTGACTTGGTGAGGAAGACCAACAAGTGGTCTTCAACCTGACTGTCACAATTTCTCAGAAAGGACTCCACCTTCATGCATTTAAATGGGTTGTGTTTTTGATCCTTTTACAAACAGAATTATTATTATTATTATTATTATTATTATTATTATTATTATTATTATTATTATTATATTAACAGTATTTATATACCGCTTTTCAACAAAAAGTTCACAAAGCGGTTTACAGAAAAAATAAAATAACTACTGGCTCCCTGTCCCAAAAGGGCTCACAGTCTAAAAAGATGCAACACCAGTAGACAGCTCCAAGAAAAGACACTGCTGGGGTGAGGTGGGCCAGCTACTCTCCCCCTGCTAAATAAAAGAGGACCACCTACTTGAAAAAGTGCCTCTTAACCAGTTAGCAGAACCCTTTCCTGCTTCGTTCTCCCATAGGAGGAAGCATCCTTAAAGGCTGGGGCTGTGGGTAAGCTGGCATCATTTGCCACTGCTGCAGCCTTCCAGAAGCCAGTGGGAAGACAGCCACTGCCTGCCCAGCTCTGCTCCTGAAGCGTATCTGTTTCAAGTGTCCCGTCCCCCCCAAGCTCTGGACTGCTGTTAGGATGTGAAGTTTGCATCTGTTTTCCATTCCCTCCTCACAGGCTGCAAGTACAACCAAGTCAACAGCCACTTCCACTGCATCCGTGAAGGCTGCCAGTTCTCCTTCCTCCTGAAGCACCAGATGACATCCCATGCCAGGAAGCACATGAGGAGGATGCTAGGGAAGAACTTTGACCGTGTTCCCACTCAGGTGACTTCCCACAGGGGGCTCTCTGCTTAGAAGGGCACTGTTTCTTTACTGGTGGGCGAGTGCAGTTTGTCACCTATCCCACGTGGGTTTAACTTAATATGAACCTGTATTGCAACAGCCTTCTATCTTTAGAAGGGGGCGTGGGCCTGAATCCTCTGCCTATTCCTCGGTGTTCTCCTGTTCCCTGCATCGTGCCTTGGGGCCATTCCCCCAGGACTCAGCTACTGAGCTGAGGGGTTGACCTGTCCTCCTCCTCCTCCTTCCTTTCTGGCCATGCCCCCACCTCCTGGGGGAGTTCTTCTCTGGCCTTCACAGGCCCACTTTCCATCCCCTCCTGCAAAGTGTCCAGGATGGATGAGTTTCGGAGGTGCACCCCTGCCACCTCTGCCCACAGCTTTGGGCAGCTGGAGTGGCAGTGACTCCTTCTCTGGCAGTCTGGAATTCTGGGTGGGTCACTGTTGTGCTGTCTGCCAGGGTGCTGTGGCTCCGCATGGGAAGCCAGGCTCAAGCTTTAGGTAGTCACATCAGAATTTCAGAGCCAGGAAAATTTTCCAGGAAAAGGTTTGCAAGTGACTCCTGTTCACAGTCCTTTCCTATAAAACCTCAGGCACACTCAGTTCCACACAGCATTCCTCGGTGGGAATAGCTCCAAAAGCAGTCCTATTACATCAGGATCATCCCCACAGTGAATTAAAGCATACACATACAGACGGTGGTTTGGAAGGTTGCCCAGTACAATCCCAGTGTCACTGGAGCACTTGTGCTCCTCCTGTGCCCAGCTTACAGGCCACGCACAAGGACCTACCCAGGCAAAATCAGAAGAAGCCCCCCTCTGAGAACTTCTTACTCCACACACTAAGAGACCAGTGCCAATACTTCCAGCTGCCACATTCAGCGAGTTCAGCATGCTCTGATGCGGATGCCAAGATTAACAATCCCAGGCTCTGACAGAATCCGTACTGATGCAGCAGGATTCCCAGTGAACACTCTAAGCCCAAAGCCAGCCCCTGTGCCCAGGCCACTGCTAGTCAAAGCACAACATGCACTAATACGTCGTCACCTGAACCCTCCCCAACATTTGTGGTTTGGTGCAGATGTCACACAGCCCCCCCCAACCCTTCCGTTCAATCCTCTTGCTTCAGGTTATTGGACACACTCCCAGGAATGAGAACCTCCCCCAAGTCAGCAGCCTGGCACCCAGCCCAACCTCGTCAGGGACTCCCGCTTCCTTCCAGGGACCTCAAAGCATGATGGACACCGAGACAGATGAGTACATCGACTACACCGGATGCAGTCCTGGCGGCCTCTCCTCTGAGTCCTCCAACATGGACCGCAGCTGCTCCAGCACTCCGGTGGGCAACGAAAGCACTTCAGCAGGTAGGTGCTTAGTAGTGACTGTGCTTCCAGGAGTCCTGAAATCACTTAGTGCTCTTTCATGCAAACTGGATCCAATTCCTCTGCTGTCACCCTGGATCTTCTCTACTATTCTTACACAGAGTAATTGCCACCTGATCCAGAGGGGCTCCACTGAAACCTGTCTTACTCTGTGTGAAAAGATGTTTATCCCAGCTCACAGTGGGACTTGGATTGCATATCTTGCTGAAACAAATAGACCAGGGGCTGTTCACAGTAATGTCACGGGCTTAGGGAAATGTCTTTCCCCCCAGCTCCCGAAGAGTCAAACTGATGGATTGATTTTTCACAAGGTAGCATTATTATTGGATTGTTGGGCAGTGAACTGGGCCTGTGATTGCGCCGACACCACTTGCTATATCAAGGAATGGCCTGGAAAGTGCAGCCCAGCTAGGGCAGTGGGTCATGGGCATCGACTAGCACCTCAATTTAATAGAGCACATTACCCAAAAATATGGCCTGGGGGTATTTCCACAATGGTAACAGTGTCAACAAACAGGAAATGACCCTTGTTTTGTGAATGCCTCATGCATGTGCTAGAAAGCCAGGAAGGAGGCAGCCAAGGCCCAGCCTGCAAGGCTTGGATAAGCAGCTGCTCCCACTACCCTTCATTCAGGCTGCACCTCCATGCCTGCTGCACTTCTCCAGGAAGTTCTTCTTGACTGTAGCTCCCCAAATTGTGTCTGGGGGAATGAGACTTCAGCAGCCCCTTTGTGTGACTGGAGGGCCTTCTGCCTCCTGTGCCCTCGCTCCAGTGGCGCTGCGGTCCGTCATGCACCCTCCATCTTCTTCTCTGTTGTGGTTCCATCCTGTACGTGTGAATGTGCTCTCCATTCTCATTGTCTCGCTTACACTCTGGGTTCTCATTTTGGGTTTTTTCCCTTTTGGTTCTGTTTTTTTTTCCTGCTATTTTTTTTCTTTCCACATTTCTCCAGGCTGCCTGGCTGCTCTTCCTCCTGCTGCTGCTGGCGATGATGCTTCCCACAATGCACCACAACCACCACCTCTGCCTCCATCTTTCTCACAAGCCCTGCTCAGGTCTCCCCTTCCTTCCCTCCCGTATCTCTTCTCTCCATCTTGTGTCTCATACTCTCTGCTAAGTGCCACTCTGGGATCCAGCAGGGGCATAGTCCTGCCCCCTGCCAGCTCAACAGGGTTTTCACCCATCATGGCCACACCAACTCCCGTCAAAAGCGATGTCCCCCTAGTTCAGGATGCAGCAGGTAAATTGTTCTACGCTTCCTCTCGTAGTGGCTTCGGGGCAGGGTGGGGGAAAGCGTCTCCCTACCCATTCACTACAGCCCGAAGTAGCCAAATGGCTACTAATTTAATCGATTCAGAAAAAAATCTACTAAAAAGGTACCCAGCTAATCAGGCAGCACACCTGTTCTTTGTTGCTTTTAAAAGTATTTCAAAATATTGAAGATGGCAACTACCGTCTTAGGTTTTTCCTTGTCTCTTGCATGGAAGGACATTCCTCCTCTAGGACAATGCCTGCTGCCTCATCTTGCTACTGAATCGCCCAATTAATCAACTAAAATCCATACAATTAATCAGCTCTGCTTTCTCCCAACCCTGCTCTTCAGATACTACAAATCCATTTTCATAAGGCCACTGCCTAGTTTTTAGAACACCTTAAGACAGCCAGTTTCAATCACTGTGCTGTGGCACACTGGAGTGCCGCGAGTGGTGTGCTGCGAGGTGCGCCACAGGAATTTAAGGGAAGGTCATTTATTAATAGGGCCAATAGGGATGTGAGGCCCCCTCTGGCAGCATGGTGTGCCTTGGCAATTGTAAAAAACCTGATGGTGTGCCTTGACAGTTTTAGTGCCTTGTCAGTGTGCCGTGAGATGAAAAAGGTTGAAAATTGCTGCCTTAAGAGATGTACAGAAGATCAGTATTATTTTAGGTTCTCCATCAGATAAGTTAATTAGAGAATTGGTCCTGTGTGAAGAAATTATTTATTATTAGTGAATTGCAGTGAACTCTGGGACTGAAGCAAGTTTTGAGTTCCGATAGCGGGCACAGAGCCCCAGTTATGCAAATTCTATTTGTGAGACCTTTCAGCAGGACCTTGAAACATTTCTATTTAGGAATGTGTTTGATTGTTCACAGCATTGGCTTGTGCTTTTAATGAAATGCAATTTTAATAGTCTTGTGTGATCCATGGGGTTCTGTTCTGTTTTATTGTTCTAATAGTTTTTATGCTTTAGTATTGTTTTAGATTTATAATCTGTATTGATGTTTTATCTTGTAAGCCACCTGGAGTACAGGAGAAAGGCGGCCCATAAGTTCTTTAAATAAACAAATAAATATTCCACCCTGGGAAAATCCAAAGTATGTGGAAGCCGAGACAGCTTAGCTTATGACACAAACCTGGAACACTTGACAGTGGAGGACAGACTCCTAAAATGTGTTCCCAGCCCCATCCAGCTATGCAGCCTCTTAAAACAGAGGGAAGGGCTGTCCTTCAGGCTCTGTTCCCCACAAGCCTCTAGTCAGTGGTGTTCCTGCAAGGAGGAACAACAGAAGAGCCTGCTTGGCTTCAGTGGTCTGAGTCTTGTCATGTCACATTGCTCCTTATGTGGGGTGGGGGGAGAGACTTTTCCCAAATGTCAATGTTGGTACTCGGGCACTGAACAGGAAACAATAGGTGAAGCCCCTGCAAAGAAAAACGAACGGTTGCAGTTTATTGGATGGATAAATTGGCTCTTGAACTACATGTCCTCCATGAGGCACAGATGTTCTCAGCAAACATTTTTTGTAAAAATTAGATTGTGTTACACAGTCAGGCTGGCAGGTATCCTGGCTGAACCTGTTGCTCAAAAACGTGGCCTGTTCTGGCCTCCTGTCTCTTTGCCCTAACTAGAGGACCAATGTTTAGGTATGGTGGATGAATCCCAAAGGTCCTCCATAGACCATGCGTGGGGGTGGAGAAGGTATAGCAAGTTCAGCAGTTGGCAACCTTTCAGATTTTCAGAGCCGTGCTAAGATGCCATACGATGGTTTGCAATAGATCAACTGGGGGCGCAGTGAGTAACTGGCTCTGCCCCCGAGCCACCATTTTGCACCAGGTTCTAGCAGAAAAACGAAGATGCCCCAAGACTGAAGCCAGCCCCAACGAGCTGATGGAGCTTCCACTGCAGTGTAGGCAGCATGGTTTCTGTCCTTTTCCCCTCTCTCCCGCATGCATTGACTTTGTTAATGGCCAGGATATAGGAATTGGTTTGTCTGAAGGGGAGGCTGATGTAGTGCTCCTTGGACAAACACTGTTGCTTGTCTACAGAGCGCGGGCACGAAGCACCTTCAGACACTCTCAGCCCCCTTGATGCTCACCATCGGACCAAGGTGTATGGCAGAAAAACTGCTTGACTGAGTTCACCCCAAATAGGGTACAAGGATATCTGCAAGAGGGATCTGAAAGCCTTAGGAATGAACCTCAACAGATGGGAAACCTTGGCCTCTAGCATTCTGCTTCGAGGCAGGCTGTGCAGCATGGCCTTTCCCAGTTTGAAGAGACACTTTGCCAACAGACTGAGGCAAAGAGCCAAAAAAGGAAGGCCCATAGCCAGGGAGACAGACCAGGGACAGACTGCACTTGCTCCCAGTGTGGAAGGGATTGTCACTCCCGAATCAGCCTTTTCAGCCACACTATAGACGCTGTGCCAGAACCGCCGTTCAGAGCGCGATACCAGAGTCTTTCGAGACTGAAGGTTGCCAACCAACAAGCCAGGAGGAAAAAGAAATGGGTCTGATCCAGCCCAGTTCTAATCCCTTCTCTCCATTTTCACTTCTCCAGGGAACACCATCACCATGCCAACCGCTGCAGGGGCCAAAAAGCGCTTCTGGATCATCGAGGACATGTCTCCCTTTGGCAAACGACGCAAAACCGCGTCTTCTCGCAAGATGCTGGACGAAGGGATGATGCTGGAGGGCTTTCGGCGGTACGACCTCTACGAGGACTGCAAAGACGCCAGCTGCCAGTTCTCCTTGAAGGTCACCCACTACCACTGCACCCGGGAGAACTGCGGCTACAAGTTCTGTGGGCGCACCCACATGTACAAGCACGCACAGCACCACGACCGCGTTGACAACCTGGTGCTGGACGACTTCAAGCGCTTCAAGTCGTCGCTCAGCTGCAACTTCCCCGACTGCCAGTTTTCGGGCAACAGCACACACTTCCACTGCCTGCGCTGCGGCTTCCGCTGCACTGACAGCACCAAAGTGACCGCCCACCGTAAGCACCACGGCAAGCAGGACGTCATCAGCGCCGCTGGCTTCTGCCAGTTCAGCTCCAGCGTAGACTGCGAAGTTCCAGACTGCAAGTACAAACTCAAGTGCTCCCACTTCCACTGCACCTACCCGGGTTGCAAGCACACGGTGGTGGGCATGTCGCAGATGGACTCGCACAAGCGCAAACACGAAAAGCAGGAGCGTGGAGAGCTGCCGGCCATCTCTCCGGGCCCAGAGGGCCGCCCCCACTCGGCCCTGGAGTACGACACACAGAACTCTTCCGTCAACCTGGACAGCTCTCTCAACCTCTGCACTGATGCAAGCAGCTCCCTCTTCTTCCTGCAGAACGCCGCTGGTGTGGGCCTCAGCGATTCCCTGGACCTCAGCCAGAAGCCTCCCGAGGCAGCGGGAGGACCCCTGTGCGGTCCTGGAGAGGGTGCGGCCCACCCAGAGAGCGAGCAGGTGCCAGCCAGCTGTGGCAACGTGGAGGACGAAGATGACTCCTCTCATGATGAGGACGACGAAGAGATGAATGAGGAAGATGAGGAGGAGGAAGACGATGACGACGACGACGACGATGACGACGATGAAGAGGAGGATCTGAACACAGATTCAGAAGAGTCGCTTCCTGACACAGAGGGCATGCCTGCTAAAGATGCTCGGGAATTGGGGGAGGCTGTTTCTCCTTCTGCAGACCTCAGCGATGCTTCCAAGCCTCTGGGCGAACCAGCCCCAGCCGCCTCCCCGTAACAGACAAGTAGCAGAAGGGTTACAGTTGTTTTTAAAAACTGCTAAATGAGGACCCCGCTATTTGAGGAGAGAACAAATGCTAGGACAGCACGCGGCAAGACAGAACACCCCAACTCTGCCCCAGAAAGCGCACAAGATAAAGGGGGGGGGAGAGAATCCCAAATCTTTGGACCATGCAAAGAGAGCCTTGTGCCCGCAGGGGGAAGGGGGACAGCGGCAGAAGGGCCCGTCTGTTGGGATGCACATGTTTACAGGGTGGCAGACGGTGGTGAATCTTTTACTATTATGCAGATGCGGGTTGGGCCACGGAGAAGCAGTCTTCTCCCGGACAAATGTGCTAACAATAAGGGCAATAGTCTCCCCTCGCTTTGCCCAAACCTCTTCTTAAGGGAGGGGGAGTGGTGGTGTTCCTTTCCTTCCAACTCCTTTTTTATTTGTCCTTTAACACTCCTCCCGTTCTCAGGGAGAGGGGGCAGCTAGCATCCGATGGTGAATATTAGGGATGATAATAATAATAATGATAATAATATATTTGCAATTAAGGATTTTGTTCCTGTAAGCCACAAGCTATGTTCTTTGCCATCTGGGGGAGTGGGTGGAGGAGGGATCAGTATCACTCATATATAAATATATATTTTTTCTCTTTCTCCAGCATCAGATGAACAGGAGAAACATGGGTCTCAGGCAGCTTGGGTTGGTTGGGAAGGGGGTATTTATTGTCAGTTTAAAAAGAAAAAGAGAAAAGCATTAATGAATTGAACAGGGCTGGGAATGGGGACACTTCTCTGATCTTCCAGATCCACTTTGTTATTAAATAATAATAATCACTTTTTTAAAAAGAAAGAAAAACTTATTTATATTGCTCCTGCCTGGGCGGAGTGATCCCTTCCTGGTGGAGGCTTTGGCCAGCGGTCATGGCGGCGAAGGGTGTGAGGCGGCTGTGAAAAGATTCCTCCGTTGCAGAAGAGGGGCTTGGATTTAACCAGCACCAGCTCAGACACCGCCGTAGCCCTGAGGAAATCAGCTGTTTCCTTTCCATGCTGCAGAGTCATGTCTGAGTTGGGGAACAGGCTCTAGAGATGAACGTTCAGGATGCCCTCTGCCTCGCTGCTAATGAAGGGGGAAGGAAGAGGCAGTACCTCATGGCAGGCCTGGCTAGCACTCGGACCTCTTGGTGGTTCTTTAAAGCAGACCCCCTCCGCCCCCTTCCCCTCCCTTATCTGCAGTCCTGATTTTTGTACACTGCTTAATTATGTGTGTGCTATGAAGGTTGAAAAGGGGTGAAACTACAGCTTTAGAGGGAGCGGGTTTGGGATGGAGAAATCAAACCCGCCAGGGCCCCTCCATTTGGACTGTTGGGTCTCCTCCTGTAGAATCTCAGACAGGGCAGTACTCTTCTGAGTTCTAGTTGAGGCTGTGGTTGGCCCTGCTTACGGTTCATGAAACCAGAACTTCATTCTGGTTATACAGTTGCCCTCACTAACATGGCTTCTCAACATGCTCTCTCCCAGTACAGATAAATCTGGTGAGCCCTTTTCTTGTGGGCACCAGGGACACAGGCAGAGCTTGGCCTCTGAGGACAGCCTGGCTCTGTGGATCTCCAGCCAGGGGTCGTTCGCTTCCAACATTTAGTGGCTATTTGGAGTTGTTAAATTCTAACAAAACCAGCCACAGGAAACAACCCTCCCCTGTCATTTTAGTGCAAAAAGAAAAGGCCGAGAGCTTTATTCATCTTAGTTTTTAATTTCCCTATCAAACGATCACATACAAGTGACTTGACAGCTCAGACTTTGATCCGATAACACTTTGGGGTGTGTGATTATTATTTTTGTTTTGTTTTGATTTGGTTTGGAATTTTTTAAGGCTTGGGAAGAGGAAGGAGACGATAAAGGTAAAAAAATGCCCAGGAACAGAAAAAAAAAAAGCTGAACTATATTTTCACCCTGTAAAGGTTACTGATATATCAAAGACAACGGAGCCATACCATGATGGTGCTCTGTGAGTATCTAGTGAGAAACAGTGCCCCGAAGAACAGACCCTTCAGTACCCACTTGGGTACATATGTGCAACTGCTGCCCTCAAGTGTGGGCATTTTATCTGTTTGTCAGTGTTCAAATATTAAGGAAAAAAAGCATTAATAGGCAAAAGTCAGAGAAAGGGATCCTCACTACTCTCAACCTTGAGCTCCCCAGAAGCATTCTGAATTTGAACTTCCATTAAATAGACCTTTTTTTAAACCCACAAAAAAAAATTTTTGTCTTTGAATCATAGAAACTTCACCACACCTCCTGCCCCCCCCAAATTGGTTTATTGTGTGACTTTTAATCATGCACAAGATGTCATTTCCGTTCATTCTTAATTAGGGGCAGGAACTGTGTTTCTGGTACCATTCAGCATCTCAAGACTGTTACTAAGCAGTAGAAGTAAGGCTGAATCTCCCAACTGAATCTGACACCATTGCTACAGAGAGGTGGGCTGTAAATGATTTAAATAATTAGCAAAGAAAACTCACCCCATGTTTAGTTTTCCCTTTAGTTTTTGGCATGGCAAGGTGGTCTTCCGGATCCTCCCAGCAAGAAGAGTGTTCTTCTTTAACATCTTTAACATCATGCTTTGCCCCCCTTTGTTTCAAAGGATGGGGGGAGTTGTGCATTGTGGCTGGGTGCTCAGAAGGCCCCTGTGCCATGCCTGAAAACTAACATCAGGAGGGGCCAACTCAGCTACATCACACTGCCCAACATACCTGAGAGGATTACCACGAAAGGGTAACAGCTGCCAAAGGTTTCTAAAGAAATGGGCCTTCTCAAGGATTTTCATCCATAAGCCTTAAGCAGTTGGGGGAGATTTTGCTGATGGAGGGCCACTTGCTCCCAGCAGTACAGAGCTTATTCTGGTGGTTGCCATTTTCCCCCCAGAATGTCTTTCAGAAGGATGCTACATGTTTTCACCCCCACCCCAAAAACTCAGTGGCCAGTTTCTCCTTGGAGAACATGTGGCCCAGCCTAGAAACGGAGTATATAGAGAATGTTATCCATTGTACTTAACGGCTATCTAGTGGTTACCTACTTAAGGAAGAAGCACTTAATGTACCCTGGGTGAGGGAGTGGTGTTTAAAATGGGCTTACAAGTTCAGAACAAGCTTAAGTGCTTTGAAAACCAGTGTTTCCTAGAGCAGTGTTTTTCAACCAGTGGTACACATACTGCTGGTGGTACTTGAAGTGTTATCCAGTGGTACACGTTGCTCCCAGGGGATACCCACTGCTTGGCAGCGAGACTGCAACACAGTGCTACAAACAGCGGGAGGCTCAGCATGCAAGCCCAGCCGCTTGTCCTGAGCCTCTTATCACTGTTTGTAGAGTCATGTCTGCCCCCCCAACCCAGAAGTAACTGGTGATGACATAATCACCAGTTACTTCCAGTGGTACTTATGATAATTAGACCATGAGACATGGACAAAGGTTGAAAAACACTGTCCTAGAGCAGTTGAAACAAGCCATTTAAGCATGATTTAACTTTGCCAAAATATATGCCAGCAAACCCTTCCATAAGCCTGCATCCTCTCCAAGAATATTTCTTCTCTCAAGTCCGTTGTGCCATGCTCAGCTGCAGTAGGACAGGTAAACACAGCCCCAAGAGCTGGCATGGGAAACTGCCACTCATGGTAGCTGCCGCTGCCACAGGGCCATTGCCCAGTCTCCCAAGGAACCATAGAAGTTAGGATTCCAGCAGCTCCCAAAAGCAGGAGCAATGATGGCATTAAGATGCCAGCCTTCAGGCAGCCTGAATCAAGCCAAGGCCTCTCCTTGAGGAACAGTCATCACATCTTCTGCTGGATCAGGCAACGTGTCTGAAAGGGCTGCACTGGTGCCAGAAACTTGCCACAGGGCATCCTGGGGGGTGGCAAGAGGAGCAGAGGAAGTTCTGAAGCAAAAGCAACCCAAGCAACACTCCCCCAAGTTATTTTTGTTGAATAGGATATCGCGTCAGGAAGGCAAGGAGAACCTGTTCATCTCCAGGGTTGCTTTTCAGGAATCAGCTGGAGATGGAGGTGGATTCGTGGAGAGTCCCAGCTCTAACCCCCTACCCAATTTGCAGCAGGAAAAAAACGAAAAACAGAGCACCACAGAGCCTAGTCACCCCTCCAAAAAAGGAATAAACTCATATGAAATGTTGGGGAAGGGAAAGCGATTCTTCAGGTCGGAAAAAGTGGTGTTTTTTTCCCCTTCCTTTACAGCCCTACATTTAAAAAGGAACACACACACACACAAAACAGGAAAGACAACTGATAAGGGAGAATTCTAGCCTTTTGTAAAATCCATATTGCACACTAGGACTATAAGCCATTGCTCGCTCATGTTGACTTATAAATGTGTACTTCCCCCCCCTTTGTTTTAAATTTTTTTTTCTTTCTGTATGGGGGGGATGGGGATAGGGAGGGAGAAAAGGAGGAAGTGATGCTTGAACTACCAATGCTCTTTTTAAATGTTTTATAAATATGTATGTGTGTATATATATAAATATTAAAAATATGTATGCACATATGTATGTGTGTGTGTATATATATCTATATGTATATACCTATATATATAGATATATAGCTATATATAGGTTTTGAGACAAAAAAAATTAATGCAGAAAGTGAAAAAAACCCTAAGAACAGGACAGTGTGCTCTGATTTTACTTGAATTTGGTCTCCTCAGCACCTACATTATTAAGAACTGAATATTTTTCCACTTGAATTTAGTGCTATTAGAAATTTAATATATGTGTTCTATTTATTTGATGATTTTTTTTTTTTGCATGACTGATGCAAGGTTTGACATTTTCACTCAATAAAAACTGGAAAAAAAAACCAAACAAAAAAGTCAACCATTTACAGGTTTCTGCTGATTTTGTGGTGTTGTCCCTCTATTTAGCAGCATATTAAGATCCTTATTTGACATTTCTTGATCTCTGATTCACACAATCCTGGAAGTGAAACTTAATTATGGCAAAAGAGAGAAGTGAATCTCCCCCAGCCCACTGGGTTTAGTTAAGAAACTGGGATCAGAACAGCAGAGAGGTTGGATGGTCCAGACTGGGACCTCTTTCTAAACTTTGGAACATGCAGAATGCAATGAAACAAACTGTGTTGACATCCCTATTCTATCAAAAGTCATAGCCAAAAAACCAGGGGCAGTGGTACGCCTACCGCCCCACCTACTGCATGGGAAACTTGCCACATCATAGGGGTGATGTGCTGGCCTCCTGCACCAGTTGATGCAAGCCCTAGTGCACTATGCCCTAGTGCAAGCACTATGCCTCACTAGTTGGACAAGTGGTGTAAACTGTTTTGCAGGTATCACTAGAAACTTGAATACAATCAAGTCATAAATGAATGACCAATGAACCTTAGAGTCAGATCTGACAAGCTGAGCCTGATCAGACAAACTACACTTCCATAAAGGCTTACCAGGCCAGCCACTTGGCTCTCCTCTGCTGAAATTAAAAGGAAGGTTTTGGTTGAAGAGGAAGAAAGTGCCACACAGCGGTGAGGATGCGGTGGCGGTTTAAGTAGGAAGAGGCTTTATGTAGTGCTGATGAGCTCTAAATAGGGTCAGACCGAAAAACAACAGGGGCTTGTTTCAAATCAGACAGAACATCCAATCTATCATCCTTTTCCCCATAGGGCCTTTCCCCATAGTGTCTTTCCTCTGGGAAGTCCACAAGCAGGTCTTGAAAGTGGCAGTCCTGCCTGCAACTGGCATTCAGGGATAGACTGTCTCTGAAGCTGAAGATTCACTTTAGCCATCAAGCCATAGTCACTGAAATGTGAATTTGTCTGATTCACACATTTAAAGCCATGTAAACCAGTGGCCTTCCCCACACCCTGCAGCAGGCAATTCCATAATAATGTGTCAAGGACTGATTGTCCTGAATCTTCTACCAATCAGTCTGATTGTATGACCACTGCAGTCACCGCCACCCTTCCCACATTCGAGTATTAGGAGAGAGGACAAATATTTCTGCCCTCCACCTTCAAACAGAATCTCAAGATGCACTATTACCATCACCCACTATTTTCCTCACACCATCAGTGCACTTGCATCACATTAACAGCCCAGTCCTCAGGACAGCGGCCAAGAAATAATCCATGTGTGTCTTATTGCAACGCACATGTCTCCCACAGCCAAGGCTGCAGCAATTTCTACATAGCAGTGACACCTGTGAAACTCCAAATCTTCTCATTGCTCCACAAAAATATTTGTTAAGGATCCGAGACAGCTAATCTGTGCCATCCTCCTCCTCTGGAAAGAGCAACACACAGTATGTTGCAAAGGACAAAGTGTATATATACATCACGTACACTGCCACCCTCTCTGTGCAACTACCAAACTTGGTTATATCCTCCTGACTCAGAAACATTCAACAGAAGAGACCTACCCCAGAGCTGAGCATGCAAATATAACAGCAACCCACAAACACCATCCAGCTAAAGGGAAGTACTTTTAAGACCCCTGATTTCAGTGAAAGGTCTTCAAGCATATGCCAAACCCTCCCATTTGAAGCCACAAGGCTGAAATTTCCTTAACATTTGACTATATCGTTCCCTATGTTTTCAGAGAAGAAAAGCAGTTTGAAGTAAAACACATGTAGGAATATACTGTATATTGTGGGGGTTTTTTGTTGTTTGTTTTGGTAGTTTTTAAGAGAGAAAAAGTAGGACTGTAGCAGGAAAGTATTTCATGAAACAGTTGCTTTTAAACTCCCTTCTCCCACACAAAATATATACAGTAAGTTCAGAATGAGGGGAAATGGTATTAGCAAAATATTTCAAAGAAAAGATTCAAGTCTGCGTGTGCACAAAAACCCACATGTAAGTTGATGTCATTGTTATTTATTTATATCCCTCCTTTCTACCCGGCTAAGGAGACTTACAAATAAAATATATATAGCATAAGAACAATAAAAAAATTCAGATCACTATTAAAATATGTTTCATAAAAAAGCACCAGCCCCTCCAGTGTCAGCATACAAAAGCTTCCCTGAATAAAAAGGTCTTAAGACCCTGCTGAAAGGACTCCACAGCAGGATTTGTTCTTAGTTTCTGTTAACACTTATTTAAAAATTGTATACAATGGGGTGTATTTGTTTTTCCAGTTTAATCTAGGATATATTCAGCCAATAGCTGGTTTTCAACCTTATGGAAATAAATGCTGGTCCCAGATTACAAAATGGAGCATCTGTTTTTAACAATGGCCAAGTTTAGCCATAATGGCTTCAAGCATGGTTTAGTATTCTGTGAATGAAATTCAGGCTCATGACTTCTCCCCTCACATGCTCATGTTTCATTCTGCAGCAAACCACAGTTTGCCATTGCATCCCAACTGGGTAAACTGGTTTGTGCAAACCATCCCGTGAAACCACCATTTGATCACGGAAAGAACCCAATGCCCACATCTCATTTATGGTTTGTAAAGAACCAGTTTTGCCTACTTGGGATGCGATGGCAAACTTAAGGCCAAGAAATTGAAGAAGGCACAAGAAGAAAAGGGAGGGGGGAACATACAAGTCCCAGGCTGGTTCACAGAATGCCAAACCAGAGTTGGATCATTTGTTGCATCTGAATCAGTCCTGATGCACCTATATTTGAGGAGACAAGAAATGCTCCTGTAAGCTACTCTTACATTTTAAATTCCTACTCAGCAAGGGGCACATGCTCTAGGAACAAGTGTTCAAGCACCACCACACCTTGGCCTTATTGCAAGTACACAAAAAGGACAACATCTCATTGACCCTTGTCACACTTAGGAAGGAAGGAATGCAAAGGAGTCCCAGCCAGACTTTGCCAGGGATCCCTGAACCATTAGCACAGACCATGTCAAACTAAGCCTGCTGGCTTGGCAGCGTTCTGTGCCTCGCTAGCAAAGGGGGATTACAGTTTCAAACCCCCCCCCAGTTGTGCCCCTGCCATCCTGTTCTTCAGATGTCATTATCTGAACATGCTCCTAATCCGACCTCGGAGCACAGAGTTTTGTTCTCACTGGAGCTGTGCCTGTAGCAGTTGCAATATTTTTACATTAATGCTTTCTGAGCAGAAAGAAACAAGAGGTGCACAAACCACAACAACCCACAGCTCGCCAGGCACCCGCTGGGACTTGCTCCACTCTCTCTGTAAGGCTCCCACTGAGCTTCAATAAAAAGGAGTGACTACTTTATGAGCGAGAAAAAGGCAAGATCAACAAATCCACACACAGCCTGCAGGTTGTAGCAGGAGATGCTGGCCAAGAGGCTGAGCCCAGGTTTGAGGTGGTGCATGGCATTACCCCCCACCCCCCGCTACACACACACACACACACACACACACACACACACACACACACACACCCTACTTGGAAGCCATGCAATAGAAGACGGGAACAGGTCAACTGTTGCAACAAGTTTGTGTCTTCTGGAAGACTTTACAAGCGTATTGCTGGAGTGAAGTAAATCTCTGGCCAAAGGGAAGCGTGTGGGGGCTGCCCCAAACAAGCCGCGGCTTTGCATTGTACCTGAGCCCTGCCACTGCCTTCAGCTGAACTACAAAAAGCAAACTTGCTTCCAAGGGAGCCTGTAGTCACTGAGAATCAGAGAAAAAGTTGGCCAGTCTGTGGAGATGAGAAAATGTACACACAGAAACTTGCAAAAGGCCATTTAGCAGCAGGGGAATGAAACCCTCATACTGAGGATCCTTGCCCAAGCCCCTTGTCCCATCATCGCACCGTCCAATGCTGTATTGGATTCATTGACAATCACCTGCGTGGCACACATTTACAATACAGGACAGCATTTGATCTGTCCATTAGACTTACACTAGCAAAACATAACTGCCCTACTGTATGTCATCAACAGTTCAAACTAGCCCTCAGCAGCTGCAAGGGAAGCACTATGCCTTCATGTCCGTGTTCATGTACCTGCATCAGTGTAGCCAGGTTGAAAGCACCCTCTAATCAGATTCGGGGGTGGGGGGTGCTAGTGATATCACACCAGCTGGTGAGTACTATTGAATGGACAAAACAAATTTTGATGTGGAGCCCCACAGCAACAGGGTGGCAAAATATCCAGGGAAAATCCTAATTTTTTTTCAGAAGAATTTCCCCAGTTCTTCCAGTGGAAAATCTGCAATATTTAAGTTAAATACAGGTTGGGCATCCTTTATCCTAAATGCTTGGGACTAAAAGTGGTTTGGATATTAGACTTTTCTGTAATTTGGAATATTTGCATGGGATATTGAGAGGGATAATCTTGTAGATGGGGCCCAAGTCTAAACACAACATTCATATACCCCTTATACACATATCCTGAAGGTAATTTTATACAATATTTTAGATAATTTTGTGCATGAAAAAAGGTTTGTGCATGAAACATAGTTTGTGATTTTATTTCTTTAGGCAAAATTTTTTTTAAAGTCATGTTGGCCCTCAAAAAAGTTCCATATTTTGGAATATTCCGTATTTTCGTATTCCGTATATAAGAAGTGCTCAACCTGTACTTTTAAGAACAGTGTATAAAAATAATATTGTAACTGCCAATCTCCTGCCACACCAACTTCTTCTTGTTGGCATCCTTCAGTCTCGGAAGACTATGGTGTCACACTCTGAATGGTGGTTCTGGAACAGAGTATCCTCTCCAGTGCGTGAAGCCTGGGTAAAGTAGGTATGGAGGATAGGCTGTTACCCATGCAGCAAATCCCCCCTCTCCACGTCGCTGAAATGGTCCAATGGAAAGGCAGAGGCCAATATGGTTGGTTCCAGCGGCGTTGCAGGAGTTGCCAGAACGTGACTGTGTTCAGCCATGAACTGCCTGAGAGACTCCGGCTCCGGATTTTGCCTCGAGGTTGACTCCTGAAGCCTTTTCCATAACTGGATGTAGCCACAAGGCAGTGGAGGTTTGGGATCAGAGTTTTCCTTCTCTCAGATGAGCTGCCTTCCCAGGCTGACGAGTCCCATCTACCCGGTGGCTGTTTAGTCGCCTCTTACGACAAGTACAGCCAAACTGAAGGCCTATTCTTATCCCCAGCCCACACCAACTTAGCCCTCCTTTTTCAGGCGGATGGGAAGAGGTGGAGTGGCAGTGTGCCAACAGTGCACATTAAATGTTGTATCAAAAGGATATACTAAAATACTAGGTCTGAGACCCTCCAAAACTTGAGCCTTGGGTTGAGAGCCCAGCCCAAGCTTATGTTCTACCAGCATAAGCTGGCGAGCCTGCAATGGCTCTTGAAATATGAGTCTCAGGCCAAAAACCTAAGAACCCTAATTTAGGTGTGTGTGCATTAGTGACATGGCACATGGCACTAATGACATGGCACATTCAAAGAGATTTAACTTTGGAAGCCCTGAGGGAGGAGCTGAATCCTGAAGAATTACAACTCTAGCAGCTCACGCTAACAGATCACCAATGGACAGCGAGAAGCACCCCCAAAATGACTCTCCTGAATAATTAGGGACAATGGGAGTATATTCACATCACCGCCAGTCCACATTTGAAGGGCAGCAGTGTTTCCAGTACTCTGAAGTTTAGAATGGGGGGATCAGGGCCACCCTTCCCACTAGGATAGGATAACGAAGTCCCCCTGGGGTGCTACTGTGGATGGCAGTGCAGGGCTTTGCCAAAGCAACTTGCTGCAGCTCAGATCTGCATATTCCCCCCAGGTACCAAAACTGTTGAACCATCTCCCAAGAAAACAGCCTTTCTAAATGCATCTCAAAGAATGACAGCACAGGAGCTGGCCTCAAAAGCGCACAAAGACCTGCCAGCCAGTAAACTGTACGAAGTTTAAGAGCAATCCTAACCTGCCACTGAGCTGACTGAGGGTGTCGCAAACATGCTGGAAAGCCTGTTTGCAGTACCCAGAGAGTAAGCAGCACTGATGAGGAGACCTGCCAGTGGGCTGGCTGCCAGCTGAGGTAAGAGATGCAGCAGAGCGGCAGCAGGAGAGTAGAATGGAGGTGGGCAGGGGGCATTTCTAGAGAGGGGAGGGCAGAGCAGGGGCATATCGGGCCCAGGAGAGGGGCAGGATCAGTGGAGCAGGCCTCCACTATATCCTAACCCCCTTCCTGGGCCTGAACATCCCTCACGGGGTGGCTCTGACTAGCTAGCACAGATCCAAGTAGCCCTATTGGACAGGCTGGGGCGTTACTCAGGGTAAGGGGAAAATAACCTGAAGAGACATCCAGTCTGCTGCTGAGCCGTGTGGAGCAGCCATGTGGGCCCCGCTGTGCCAGCACAACGCAGGATTGGGCTGTTGATTAAGTGATGAATTAAATTTGTACATGGGTAAAAGTAATTGGTCAGGAAAAATACTCTTAGGAGAGGCAATCCTTTCTGCATAATGGAGAAGGGGTATTATAAGAACCCTCTTATAAGAACTGCAGGTGACAAGTATTTCAACCCTTCTGCCTGATCAAACCATTTTAAATCGAGACCATAAATGCTGCACCCTAACCGCAAGGCACCCTGTGAGATGTGGCATCGGAGTCAGATATTTCTCCTGATATAGCCATGGCTTGTACATGTCTCTCCTCCAAGACTTTATGCAGAAAGCACTCAAAGCTGACGTTTACAGGAACTTGGATGGCTGTGTGTACAGGAGAGAATTACACCAGACACATTGTTTCCCTCCTTCTCCTCTGTTTTTCACATGAATCTTTCATTGTAGTTTCTTGCCAACTACCAGCACAAGTCTAAAGGCAGCACCTGGCAAACAGGAATCTGAAACAACCCAGCAAAGAACAGTGCAACTTGCATCAGCCAGCCACACCTTAAAGGCGCACAATGCTCCAACTAGCACCCTGAGAGACGCTCCTCACACTTTGCTTGGCAGAGTTGAGTGTTTGGCACTGCCAGCACCTCCTACACCCAGTCAGAGGTCATTCCATGAGTTTTGCAACTCCTTGGGAAAAGAGAGTTGCAAGGCCTGTGGGATCTCTGAGCAAGCAGTTCCTAGAAATGGACCCACAAAACTAGTCTCAGGACTGTGGGGTGGGAGCAAGCAAAAGCTTGCCAACACTTCCTGCCTTGAACAGGGCAACTCCTAGAGCAGTGGTCTTCAACCTGCGAGTCTGACCCCAATGGGGTTGCAAAGCCTCATTTGGTGGGTTGCGGTAGCCAGTGCAAGAGAGGACTTGGAGCCAGCACTGCCTGATCAAAACTGAGTTCTTGATATAATCTGCACAGCTTCTTCTCACTGTCTTACCTTGCAGCTCCTAGGCTGGCCCTGCTCAGGCTGCTACCTCACAGGGTTGTTGTGAAGACACAAGAGGTCAGAGGAAATGGGATGGGTGGGGCAGGGGGTGAGCGGATTGGTCCTGAGATCAGCAGTGGGTGGGATCTGCAGTGGGCCCACATACTTTATTTGCATCATGGCATGAAGAAGGGTGAAGACCACCATCCTAGAAAATACTGCATTTTGAAATACTGTTTGTACTGCTGATTTTATTGCACAAAAATGTATACCCTGCCTTTCTTCTCTGGCAGGGAGACGCCCACAGCAGCTAAGAATAAAATTTTAAAACAACAACAAGAGCAATTGAAAAATCCAAAACAAAATTTAAGCAAATGCAAGAAACAAAGAGAGTGAGCATAAATCTTTAAACAGAAACTCAAAGAAGAATATTTTTCCTGATCTATACTAAACACAACTGACAAAACACATCACGTTTATGTTAGATGCCATATGCATATCGAAAATGTTTCCCAATAGCCAAAAATAGTTGGCTTGGGGAACCAGGGAGGAAATTCAATAAAGCACACTTAATGGGGTTTAAATGGTATATTTGCATCTCTGTCTGGAGCAGGCTCTTATTGGAATGCTTGTCAATAAGATATAAGTCAGTGGCATACGTTTCCCTGCTATTGTAAGGCAGAAAAGTGAGATTGTTGAGAAACATACTTTAGCACAGAAAGTGCAGGAAGGGTCAAGCCAAATGGTCAGGGGGCTGCAGCACCTTCTTCATGAGGAAAGACCAACACATTTGAGGCCTTTTATTGTAGAAAAAAAGGCACCTGGGGATGAACAGAGGGGAAGGAACTATTTTTTCTTAAATTATTGCAATCATTCTCTTGATCAGGCCGGAGTTTGATCTAGTGCTGACACACAAGCCTGAAAGTATTTCATCACCATTCCCATTATGTACTGGTACTACACATTAGTCGAGAAGGGAAAACCTTTTGCACATGCCTCAAAGCCCTCTTTTTTATTATAATAATAATAATAATAATAATAATAATAATAATAATAATAATAATAATAATAATAGTCGTTTATTTTTCATGCTGCAGGCTGAGTCCCAGCGCTGAAAATGAGCATAGCTACAATTCCCGGCTGAAGTTTTACATGCAGCTAGTTATCCTTTATTTTGCAAGGGATTTATTCTGAGTATTCCTGTGAAGAACTTTTTGTTCTCTCTGTCGGCACAGGCTGAAAAAAAGGTTCTTGCACCTGAGAGCCAGGGTAGGGGAGGTCCCCAAGGCTGAGCAATTGTCCTTGAATCCAAGACTGCAGAGCTGAAACAGGGATGGCTTTTCCTCCTTTTTGGCAGAGAACTTTTTAAAACAAACACACTGAAGAAACACTGAGGATTTAAGTAAACAGCAGAAGATTTATCGGACAGGCAAGCTAAGGAGTCACTCCCATACCCTCCTCCTCACAGTCGCTACTCAGAGTTCACTTTGTCCTTCACCAAAAGCAGTGCTGCATCAATGCAACAACAAAAAAATTAGAGGCCTGCCTTGTCTGGAAGCCCACTTGCGGCAGTGAAGGACCCAGAAATTAAACCATTATTTTGAATGGAGCTTTTTTTTCACATACCTTTCCCATTACCTCTTGGTCTATATGCCCCAGACAGAGAGATCTGGGGCTGCTAAATAACATTAATAACCCTTGCAGATACCTTTCTTAGAACGAACTCTCGAAATAAGGAGCAAGTTTTTGAATTCACACAAGACTATTCTTCAAGCTAGATGTTAAGTTTAAAAAAAAGCAAGAGGGGGGACGGAGAAAGGTCATTGCTGGGTGTGAGGCCAAAGCCACAAAGCCTACAGGCTGTAATCATTTTAAAACTGGATGAGTCCATTACACAGACTTAATTAGTCGGGTTGCTGCAAGACATGCAGGGATGAAGCAGCAGCTATTTAAACCCTGTAACGTGCTATTATGGCACTTCAAACTATGGCCACTACACATGAGTAAAAGCAAGTCTTTTACTCTTTAACTGCCCGTCATGTGGTTAACGTAACATGGCAGTTCGAGCCTCAAATTCTTGATGATGAAGTGCCACAGTTCATGCCTGCCAGGAAAAACATTTGGACTGAGCTGTAGTGTGGGGCCTGGTGGTGGTGGAGAAGAAAAGGCAGTCTAGGAGGCCTGGCCTTAACACTAGGCAAGGGAATGCATTATAAATAGTGAGGGTTGAACGCACTTTGCACATGACTAAAAGTACACTTCACAGAGCCCTACTATGAAAATGAATTCCAGGAGGACTCTTAAAAATCAGTTCTGCATTTTTCCTGCTGAGGCTGACACCTGATATTCAAAGCAGGTTAAACCTTATTTTGGAAGATGAAGCCCTACAAAGTCTTGTTACGTGGCCAACAGCCCGAAGGAACCAATATGGCTTCTATATTCCTCCTCTGGTCTGTTATTCCATACCAACAAGTCCTAAAATACAGGCCCCTAAACATGAGTACCTCAGGGCATAAATAAATGCAAAAATGTTTAAAAGTTTCATTTTCAATTTCATTTCAATCTGAAATGAAATTAGAAAGACAAAAAATCTGTGTTATCTGCCCCATATTGGTCCTTTTGGATGAGGAAAAACATAAACTGCCGACCCTTAAGAATTCATAGAGGCAGATCTGATAATGCCTGTTCCTCTGGGAAGGCTATTCAATTTCCCTTTCTGAGGCAATTTTCTGAAGTAATTCTGGCTCAGTTCAAGAATGTGATAGTTTTCATGTGAACACAGCCACATGCACACCCACAAAGAAAGATCACGTTCTCAAGCCATGCCGCGATTACCTCAGAAAGGAAAACCAAGAGTCTTCCCAGAGGAAAATGGTGTCACCAGATCCACCACCTTGAACACACAAGGGCTGGATTTCCCCCAAAAAGGGGGAAATTAATTCTAGCTGCCTACAGTGGCCCTACACCAAGCTGAGCGCTTCAAGTGCTGTTTTCTGGGACGACACATCAGTGCCCTTCAAAATGAACTACATTCCCCCCCCCCATGTCACTACATTGGTGAGGTAAGAAAGGGCTTCTTAGCCCTACAGCCTTTTATTAATGACAACACAGCCCTTATTCTCTACAAAACACACCCACTCTTTAAAAAAAAAAGGAATTAAGGAAAAAATTCAGTCACTGTTCTTCACCAATTGATCAAAATAGATCAGTGGTTCTCAAACCGCTTTTGCCCAGGACCCACTTTTTAGAATAACACAGGCCTACAAAACTGAGGGTCAGAAAAGTTTTCCCCAAACTTTAAGGTGGTTTGATATGAATTTGGGGTGCTCATTCCAAAAATGGCCTCCGTTTTGCCCTATCACATCTAGTTTTGGAGATATAGTATAGCCTCATTAATGAATGGTTCAAGCAGCTTCCTCATGAGGAAGGTATAGGCCTCATGAGGAAGCTCTTGAACCATTCACTAAAGAGGCTATACTACATCTCCAAAACTAGACATGATAGGGCAAAACGGATGCCATTTTTGGAATCGGCACCCCAAATATACCCAGGAATTGGTGTAACATTTAAGGAAGCAAAATGTGTGTTGGCCCACCAGAAGTGATGTCATTAGCCTGGAAGTGACCAGAAGTGACATCATCAAACAGGAAAATTTTTTAACAATCCTAGGCTGCAATCCTATCCACACTTACCCAGGAGTAAGCCCCACTGACTATCATTGTTAAAAGCACATACATTGTAGCCTGTTAGAAGTACAGATCTGTCACATTTCCTCACATACAATGGGAGCATCAAGTTTAATATACAAAAAATAAAACATTGAAATGAATATTGAGCCACCTGAAATTGGCTCAAGACCCACCTAGTGGGTTTAAGAAACACTGTTTAAGAAACAGTGAAATAGACATACACTGTGAGAATAAATTATGTCTGACTGAACCCCTGGTTTTCCTGAGGGGTGCACCTATAGGGCTTAGGAGAGAGAAGCAGGGAGGTATTCTCTCAAGCTTCGCTACAGCTCTTGCAAAGTGTGTGTGGAGATTTCTTATCCTGAGAGACAAGTTACAAAAAACTACAAAAAATAAAGTGTTGCTGAGAGTCGGATAATCTCCTTTTCTAGAAAGGGACTTACTGGGACTTGCAGCTGCTCACTTCTACCCCATTTCAAATATTTTTACCTTATTTGGATGAAATATATTATTTTTCTAATGAAAGGAAAAGGGTTTTTTTTTCCATTTCTCCAAAGAGCTGGTTTTCCCCTTTAGTCCAGCTGGTGCCTTTATTAGGTTAATTTCTGCTCCCTTTAGAAACGGATGAGACTATTTTTCTTCCCCTCGCCTGGGAGAACGCAATGCCAGGCACATCCAGTTCAGGAGTCCCACCGCACATGCGCCTTACAACGCCTGTTTTGTCCTGTTGTTATCTCCAGGTTATGTCCCTTACAATTATTTTCTATCAAGGTTAAACTCCATACTTTGACTTATCCACCACGGTGAATTTGAGGAGTCTGTCTTGACCACGGCTTTTCTTTCTCCCCTGGAAGAGCACCTGTGCTTGTGAACATTCAGGCAGGAATTCAACGGGTGCATCTTCAGTTGGATTTCTCCCCACCATGCATCTGTTAAAGGCCAGTGTGGCATGGAGTGTCAGCCTCAAAGCCAGAGAGACATGGGTTCAAATCCCCTCAGAGCCATGAAGCTCACCTTGGGCTCATTGTTCTCTCTCAGGCTAATGTACCTCACAGGATTGTTGTGAGGATAAAATGGAGTGAGGGGGCACCTACACCACCCTATGCGACTTAGGGCACAATCCAGAGGCGCCCCTGGGCCGGCGCATGTCCCTTGCCTCCTTAGGAGTCAGCAAGGCCAGGCCAATGGAGTTAGGGAGCCTTGCATCAGCCCAGCTGGGCCAACGCAAGGCTCTGTGGTGGGCAAGGAGGAGGTGGGGAGGAGCGAGCCACCATAACCACAGTTTCTTCAGAGCCCAGAACAAGTGCCTGCCCACTGAACTGTGCTGCCCAAATTTCCATGTGCAAAAGCCCTCCAAAAAGAGTGAAGTCATTGCATTTGGCCAGCACACATTAAAAGGAACAGCTTAAAGCCCAAAGTGTGAACAAACGAAACACCATTGGTTATGCATAGCCTGATGCATGGCCCCAAATCGGCTAATTTGAGGTTCTCTGTTTCATCCTCAGTCAAACCATCACATTGTTAGGCCTGGTTGTGGAACTCAATTTAAGAACAAAAATTGGAGGCTAGTGTAGTCAGTGGCAGTGGCAAATGCACCTTCTCGGGGGGGCTCTGGGACAAAAGCTCTGTAAACCCTCTCCCAATGGTGCAGTCCCCTCACGGTGCACAAGGTGTGTGCCAGCAACCCCCCAGTGCCTGGGAACAGTGGACAGGTGACAGTTTTCCTGTACTGCCACCAGCCTAGTCATGGGGCAGTACTGTGCCTAGTGCTGCTGCCCCATGAACCCCACAGCCTTCTGGGCAAATTACTGAGTGATTTGCAAAGTGGTGCTAGGACAGTTCAATGCTCCCATTACTCGCACTGCCTTCTGGTAAGCCAGCCAGGAGGACCCAATGGGGAGGCTTGCTGCGGAGCGAATAACAGAAATAGGCCATTTTCTTTCTTTCCCTGCTGATACTTAACAATTTCCCCAGTTTCCCTGACGCAGTGCTGGGGGACAGCACATCCAGGAATGGTTAAATGGCGTGGGGGAATCAGACAGTACATCACTCACCCACAATGGCCACTTCCCTGACTCAGCAGGCAGTGCAGGAGCAGTGGTACTAATGGGCCCTCCCTGCCTCCAAGGGTCCTTAGTGCGCCACTTGTGGAGCCACCACAAGTACTGGTAAAGGGTACTGGTACATCCACAGTATAGCCCCCTTTAAGTGAGGTTCAAAATGTCTCTCCGCACTAGTGCGCCAAATGCCCACTAAACAGGAAATGCACACAAGTCTGAACTCACCTTTGGGAGGCCAACAGCCAGCCCCATAAGCGGCGTCAGTGTCCTGGTTCCTTGGGGTCTCTTCTGCAAAATGCCCTGTTGCCCAAGGGCCTGCACATTCTGCTGCTTAAGGAGGGCACTCAATGAATGCACCAGGCCTTTCTAGCTTGGCACATGAGTCCTCAGTGGTAAAGGGAGATGCACAAAGCCTTTGGGCCAAGGAAACATGGAAGCAGTAAACGCTACACTTTCCAAAATGGCTATCGTAATGGCACGCTTATACCTCATGGCGAAGGTGAAGATAATGTAGGACAATGTTCCACAAGCCTTTTAAACAAAGAGCAAGCATGTGAAACTGGAATAGCCACACTGCTGTGTTCAAGAAATGCTTCTGTGGAAGTAGGAGACCAGAGGCAAGGAGGGACAGCTGAGCACCCAGCCAGCCAAGACCCTCATGCCTGCTGACATTTAAAGGCATGGCCTGAGGGCTCCAGTGGTTCAATAGGGAAGAACTACCCTTTCCCTCAACCACAACTCCTAGATGACTCCCCAGGAGCATCCACAAGTTACTGAAGACAGGAACCATTTTACAGTTTATACAGAAACTGTTCCTGGAATGGTAGAACAATTGAAAGACCCCTACTGCTGGGTTAGGGACACCATCCTCACGTTCTGTCAACTGATTCACACCTTCGCTGTTTAAATTGGAAGTTGGAGTGAGTTCAAGGGCTGTGATTCCAGGATGACTATGACCCCACTGAAAAGGGTTTTAGCCCATCCATGCTATCTCTTTTTGTGTAGAAAATGTTTCCCCCCCTGTAAGATGCCATCATGTAAGCCCTGCTATCTGAAGTGGTACAGCCCTGGTTGTGTGTCAGGACTTGCATTGCAGTTGCTTTGAGTTATTGATTGCAGAAATCCTGAACTGAGGATCCAAAGACTCTCCTTCACTTCTTTTTCTGACACAAGGCTTTTGGAAAGCGATCTTGACAAAGGGAACTTCCATCAATGAGGAGGCCTAGTTTTTATCCCTCATCAAGCAGTCACAAGTGATGCATTCCCTTTAAGCCTCAGAAAACAAATGAAAGATTTGGGGGTCTCTTGCCCCATGAACAACACATAAAGTTAAAGGAATTCTGATGGGAGAAACATGCAGATATTTATTAGGATGTACATCCTACAGTGTTTGATGGAACTTACTCTCTGGTAAGAATGCACAGTAATAACAATTTAGAGCCCAATCCTATCCAACTTTCTAATACTGGCAAGGCAGCCCCGAGGTAAGGGAACAAATGTTCCCATACCTTGAGGAGGCCTCCAAGACTGCCTCCCCAATACAGGAAGCAGTGCAAACCCTATAGGCACAGCAGTACCGACACTGGAAAATTGGATAGGATTGGGCCCTTTAGTTGATTAATTATATGAGTTTTCATTAATTATATCTGCATAGCTTTGAACAATAGTTGTGAGAAAAGTGCATACAATACTTTATATCACAGCAGGTTCCATCTTAAAAGAGGCATTCCTGCCCAAGTGTGAGAAACGAGGGGATATTCTTCTAAAGTGGCATCTGCTGAAGCACTTAATCCATAAGCTTAGTAAAGGCATGCTTAGTAAAGGGGAATGCCTCTTCTAAAATGGCACTTCTTGCACCACACACGTGTAATCTTAGCAGAGGCATTTTCTCCTGATGCGGAAGAGAATGGGAATGCTTCTTCTAAGCCATCTGCAATAGTTTGCCATCTCCAGCTTTTACAAATACTTCATTATTAAAAAAAATAATTTACAAACTCCTGCCCAATTAATCACAGGCAGATTTTATTTCAGTCATTTTTTTAATTGATTCATCTAATGGATTAATTGATTAATTAAACTCTGCAGTCTTATTTATGAGAACATACTTCACTTCTGTACTGTTTACTTGGCCACAGTACCTTATGAATGGACAGCAAGAGTGTGAGACTTGCACTGCACACGCTCTAGGTCAGTGTTTCTCAAACTCACCAGGTGAGTCGTGAGCCAATTTCAGGTGTGTTCCCATTCATATCAGTCTTTTATTTTTAATATATTAGAGTTGATGCTACCCTGGTATGTGACTGCATTTGGGGAAATGTGACAGATCTGCACTTTTAACAGGCTACAATGTAAATGCTTTTAACAATGATAGTCAATAAGGCTTATTATTATAAGGAATAATCCCAGGTAAGTTTGGATAGGATTGCAGCCTTCGGGACGTTTGGGGAATGTTTTTTTTTCAACAGATCAGCAACTGCTTGGGAAGGTTAGGAGTGTCATTCTTTATTTTAAATAAATTTTTTAAGTTATACTTATTGTAAATGTTTAATTAAACATTTATTCTAATAAATAAATAAATAATCTAATTTACTTTATTAGATTTGATTAAATGGGGGAGGTGTTAAAATTTTTCGTGCTTGATGATGTCATTTCCAAACATGACATCACTTTCAGATTAATGACACTGAAATCACCACTTCTGGTGGGTCCTGACAGATTTTCATTCTTAAAAGTGAGTCCTAGTGCAAAAAGGTTTGAGAGCTACTGCTCTAGGTTAACTAATCAGAACACATGATGCTGCCAGAGAGTGGGGCTATCTAGGTCAGTTTTGTCCACCCTGCCTGGCAGTGACCTCTTCAGCGTCTCAGGCATGTTTCTTTCCCATCACCTGGTATCTGGTCCTTTTAGCTTTCCAGCTACCAGGGGTACCAGACATAGAAGCACAATGTACAGAGAGGAATTTCACCCAAAGCTATTGCAGATATTTCCTTTCTCTGCAACTACAGTATTAAAAGACTCTGAACAAGTTCTTTCAAGTGGTAGATTTGTACCAATCTGGTTCATGTGCAGAATGCCACAAATGTGCCTCAGCTGCATTGAAAGAAACCAAGTGAGTCAAGACAGTTGATGCTGGGAACATGAACAGACCTCAAAAAAAAAAAAATCCCACTTAAGTGGGTCTTTGTAAACCAATCATCTTTCTAGTGGAAACACAGTAGGTACAAAATTCCCCCAATCATGTGCTGTAAACCTCGTAAGTCAACCTCTTCCCAGCGCATATTTCCACAACATAATTTTCCACATTTCTGCCATTGTCCGGGAAGGCTTTCTATTTTCAATTCCTTCTATGTATATAGAGCGGATGCTGACAGGACAAGAGAAGCCTTTTCATCATTATACCCTCTCTGCACTTGGTCCTGCTGTTTCCATTTGACAAGGATTCTTGGCTAGCAGGAGATAAAGTGTGTGTGTGTGGGGGGGGGGAACCCCACACAGAATCTTCTAAGGAAACCACATGCTTTCAGACACTCTTCAAAATTTGCCCTGTTTTAGTTAAATGCAATGTTCTTTGTGAACGTTAAGGAGAGAGGGAGAGGGGGAGAGAGAGAGAGAGACTCCTGGGGAAGATATTCGTCCATTTAAGGCATGAGAAATCACCACATTCAATAACAGGTCTAAATACAGTAATGGAAAGGTCCCTTCTCTCGCCCCATAAGCATGAAAATGTCACCGTGTACCAGACATACAGAGGAGAAAACACACACACACACACACACACACACACACACACAGACACAGAGGGAGGAATCACTCATTTTTTTAAGGAGGCAGCCAAATTGTTCTGCCAAGTGAGATGCAACCAAAGTTAGTTGACAACACGCTGAACCTTTCCAGGGTTTTCCCTATCAGAAACAAGTAGCCTGAAGAGGACAGAAAAAATCTAGATTGCAAGCCCCATGGGTCAGGGAGCTGCCTTTTCACTGCCCTGCACGCTGAGGGCAATATGTAAATGACCATCAGTTTGCTCCATGCACAGCATCCTCTTGGAGACGTGGTGCTGGGTGTCAATCTGCACTAAAAGCAATTCCAGTGTTGTGTCAAGGAATTCTGCATTAGTCTATGCTGTGGCTGGTTGTAGTGTAGGGGCAAAAAGGTTGAGCTGCAGATAGGACTTCCCAGTTTAAATCTCGCCTGACTCTGCTCGCTAGGGGCCAGATCCTATGGGATGTACCACCAGCTCTGAGTGTCGCGAATGTGCTGTAAAGCACATGCGCGCAAGGAGCACCAGTGCTGGACTTCAGTGCCAGGAGGACCTGTTGCAGGAGCAGCTGGCAGTAAGTTTCTCCGCCAGCAGGCAGAGCCGCTTTTCAGGGCATGGGGAGGGTATGGGAAAGCCAGAAATGGGCAAGGGGAGAGGAGGATTGGGCCAAGAAGGGAAGCTGCTGTATCCTGTGAGGAATCCCTGCCTGGAAAGCCCGACACAGGTCTCCTTGATTCCATACCCGCTCAATAGTGGGTGCAGATCACAGGAAACCGATTGCCACTGGCTGCATCCCACCCAGGCGGTAGCTTCCCACAAGGAGACTCTGGCAGCTGCCTCAGCACCCACAGGATACAGCAACGGCCATTTCCAGGGTGGACAGGATTTGGCTGGAAGTGGCCTTAGGCAAGCCACCCTCTCCCAACCTCAGTCTTCCCTATCTGCAGTATGGGAATAAATGCTCCTTATTTTACAGGGCTGCAAAATGCTTTACGTGTATCTCCATGACGCAGCCTCTAAGGATCGTGATCCTTTCCACCTCCTGCAATCTTAACTGGCATTTGCCCAAATACTTTCAAGCATAATTTCATAAGACTAGATTTATTTATAATATAATTTTCTGGAAAAACAGTATCACAGTTTGTTTGTTCTCATTTTTATCTTATTTGTTCTCCAGGGCGGTGACCTGGAGATGGCCAAGATTAATACTTTTGCATTTGTATAGGTGTGGCATACAGAAAGGTATGCTTTCTGGGTGTGGCAAAGCACTTTCTCATGCATTATCCCCATCACAACCCTATAAAGAGAATGTTATTCTCCCCATTTTGCAGATGGTGAAGACTGACTACAAGAGACAGTGGTTTGCATCAGGGCACTTGGTGAGTTTAGTGAGGTAAGATTTGATCTGGGGAGATCTGATATGGAGCTCAGTCTCTGAACCACTGTGCCAGACAGTGGGTGCGTCAGGACCCCAAAGTGTATCTCAACTCAACGTTTGTAGATCACCGCAGTGCTCTCCCCACCATGTTGTTTTGAGGTTCAAGCCTGCACAGTTTGACCAACAGCCAGGGCTAAGGGTCCTAGATGAAGTAAATCCCATCAGAGTGTCTGAAGGGGTTACTCTCAGCTGAATTCCACACCATTTCTAGTGGACTCCTGCAGACTCCTCCTGACCCAACTGATCTCCACTGTTCTCTGCTCTCATGTCTCATGAGTGACTCATGTCACTCTTTGCCCTTGCTCTCCTTCCAGCTGGCTGGGAAGTAAAGAAGGGCCGGGAGGACACAGTAGTGCACACTGATTGGCCACTACTGGGTGGGGAAAGAGGAGGTGTGGCCTATCACTCTTGTCCTCTGAACTCTTGAAGGTGGGTCCCATGCTGCAGTTTAAGATTTGAGGTGGGCTCCCATAACAAAATGACCTTATAAATGTGCCGCCGTGACTTCCTTTCTAACCCTTAAAGAAGAAGAGATAAAAATTACTAAACACTTAAACAGAAGAAACTGTGTGAAGCTAGCCAAGTGTGTTTGGTACTCCTTCTCTTTCTAAAACACAGCAGCCAATTTCAAAAGAATAAATGAGAAAAGACAGAAAAAAATAAACACCACAGCCTCAACAGCCAGCACCTGCCCTTAAATAGTGGTAACTCATATATTTATTACAATTATATACAATCATATACTTTGAATTCTATACATGATCACACAAACGGGCACATTTCTGCTTTTCCTCTCAGTGAGGATGAGGAGCGAGACTCGAGATGTTCCAAGAATCAAAGCTCTGTTTCTTATGAAGTGAAGGGGAACTGGAGACACTACTTGCTTGGCCAAGAACGCAAGAGGTTTCCAAACCCCAAGTGGTTTTGTTGCCATTTTCTTCACCTGGTAAGGCAAAAGTGGGGGGGGGAAGAGGGCTGAGATGGGGAAAATGCACAGGTGCAAGTGGTGGGTCCCCAAAATGACATTTTTGGTTTTCTGAGACCAGCACATGCCTGTTGGATTGCAAACCAAATCATTTTCTCATTTGGCAGAGCCCAATAAGAATGGAGCTACTGGCTTTCAGCAGCCAAGCAGCAAGTCCAAGCTGCAGACAGGACGGGAGAGACTTAAGGATAGGAGCAGAATGTGGCTTCCTTTCCCTGTGGGAAAATCATTTCAACCATAAGGCATACTACGGGAATTAGCAACTGGCAGTCCAGACCAGGTCTAGCTCCTGCCTTCCTTCAGATGCTATCTGGTTTGTCAGGTTTTCAGATACAGTTAAGAGGCAGGGGATGGGGGACGGGACGTAGAGCGGACTGAGGGAGCAAAAGTTACAATGCTAAGCCTCGGACATCGAGGAGGCAAGGGATAGCCACAGGAAGCATGGGAAAGGTGGCTGGAGAAGCCTGGTCCCAAGACTCCTAAAAAATGGCTCCCTCAATCACTCAGATGATCAAGTTGTCAGTGAACAAATGCATAAGCAAAATGATACACAGCACTCTTCGTTTTGTTCCCCAGACCCTTGGAAGCAGAGAAATGGGGAAGGCTTCTGATAAGACAAGTGTTCCTTTCACCAGAGATTAATACATGGTGGAAACTGAGGGTCCTGGAAATCCCTCCCCCCAAGAAAAAGAACACTTGCTTCTTAAAAGTTGTGCTGTTGAGTGACTGAGGCCCTGATTTGGGAAACAGGATTGACAAGAGGAGGTTAGTCACCAGGGAATTTGGGGGGGGTGGTGTCACACTGGTGGCCTAGGGAGTTTAGAAGATGCAAACACAACTTTTGGTGAAGGAATGTTGGGTTGCTTAAATATTCTGGTGGCAGGAAGTGTACAAAGGGGTTGTTAATGGATTGGGAGGAAATGGGGGTCCAAAGAACTGGACTTGGAAGTGCCATGTTAACAGGGAGACCCATTTCTCTCGCTGTGACGCAGAGGTTGAGATGACCAAGCCCGGTTTGGACAGTGGATGTGAGAGAAGAGTGGCCATAGTGGGTGGAGAGCCACCATGAGGAGGGCTGCTGGGGCGCAGGTTGGCCTGAGGGCCGCTGGCTCATTGGATGGTCACAACATGACTTGTGGTGAATCACAGGGACAAGACGGGGAGAGGGCAGGAAGATGCCTGAGGAATGGAGCATGACCAACGGGGGTGCAGTGGGGACATGAGTCATCAACCCCATCACCTAGTCGATTTCATTCTCATTGCTAGCTCCCTCAGGCCTCCGGAGCTTTTCCACCTGCTCATTGATCTGCCCGTCTCCACCTCGCCGGTCCTCTGTCTGGACATCCAAGCACTCCTCCTCATCCACGTGGCTGACGTCGTCCTCCTCCTCGTCTTCCTCCTCCTCTGCCTCTTGCTCCTTGTTCCCTTTGTCCTCCCGCTTCTCCTCTTCCCCTTGCACCTCCATCCGCACCTGCCCCTTGACGTCAATCACTACCTCGCCCTCTTCCTCGGGGCCTAGCAGGTGGCAGCTGACCTTTGAGCCTTCAGGGCTGTGGTTCTCTTTGACGGGCGAGGAGGAGTTGGATTCATTGCTCACTGGTGAGATGTCGCTGCTGGTGTTGTGGTTGGTGGTGACAGCGTTGGAGGGGGAGGACGGCTTGACTGGGATCTGCCATGATGGAATTTTGGGGGCGGAGGGCGAGGGGGGGAACTGCCTCCTGAAAGAGGAGAGATAGAGGTCCTGTAAAAAAGGGATGGTCTTGGGCACAGAGGCTGCAAATCTTATTATGAAAGACTAACAAGGTTCCTGGATTCTGTCAGTGGCAGAAGTTGCCCCTTCTAAGACTTGAGAATGGGCAGGCAGAGACGCTGATCCCAGTGAGACATATGACCATAAGAAAAGCCCTGCTGGATCAGTCCAGAGACCCATCTAGTCCCGCTTCCTGTAACACGCAGTGCCCCCCAGATGTCTTGTGTGCTCCCCGAGGCAACAGCTGCATCCTGTTACTACTCCCTTGCATCTGGCATCCTGAGGTAGCCTACTTCTAAAACTTCTCAGCATGACTTGTAACATGTGATGGACTTTTCTTCCAGAAATCTGTCCAATCCCCTTTTAAAGGCTAGACACATCCTAGACACAGGCTAGACACATCCTGTGGCAAGATGTTCCACAGATTAATTACATGCTTGGTAAAGAAATACTTCTAGAGACTGACTGGAAGGGAAACATCAACCGCTTATGCCAAGACATTTACATACTGCTCTAAATAGCTTCTGTCTTACATTGTCCATTCTCCTTCTCACTGAGGTCTCCCCCTCTCCCCTCAAAAAAAAACATTCCCATGTAATGCCAGGGCTCTCCAGAACACAGTTATAAGAGAGCTGGTCCTCAGATTCCACCTACCTTCCCCCCAGCCCAAATTTCCCAAAGTACAAGTAATACGGGCACCTCATTCTCAAGCAGCAAAATGGAAGAAGGGGGCATGTTGGCCATTTTCAAGGGCAAAAGAGGGGCCAGACTGGTGGCAGACATCTCCCCACCCCAATTCACCTTGGAATGATACTGTACAAGGACAGAGTGAATTTCCAACACGAAACAAAAATGCCAGTCAAACAAGGTGAGCCAAACAAGGTGAGCTGAGCAGGAGTGGTGGTAGTGGTTATGAGTGTGTTCTTCTCACACCACTCTTGCAAATTTTGACCCACCTGCAAATCTGAGCTCAACTCAACCCTCAGGAGGAGCTGGCTCCATTCTCTCCCAGCCCCTTGCCTCAGCCGTGGAGGAAATCCACTTCAGTTGCTTCCCTCTCCCCGCATGCAAACGAGCGAACACCCGAGCATTATTCATCACTATCGTAAGTGCTATCAAGAAATTCAATTTGGAGACTTTTCTTGGCTCTGGTGTCACGGCCTCCTGCTCTGCTGCAAGGGGTGCTGCGATGGCTAGCTCTGTTTATTTATTTTAACAAATATATTTTCCAAAAGCACTTATCGCTTCAGCTGCACTTTAAAAACACGGGCACACAAACAACCATGAATTTCCTCTTAATGACAAGAAGTCCCGACGCAAGCACAGGTGACATGACTGTCCTTGCTCTGTTCACCCGGCAGTTTCTGGTAGCGAGAGAACACCAGAGTTTTGCAAGAAGAAAGTTTACGTATGTGAGCCCAAATACTTGGACATGATATGATCATATAGTCTTCCTCAACTTACCCTGTCAACACTTCCCTCCCCTCCCACTGTTGTGTTTTTCTCTAGATCAGTGGTTCCCAACATTTAGGAGCCCACGGAACCTGAGGCAAATGTTGGAATTGTTGTGGACCACATGAAAGCCCCTCCATCCCCACCACACAAAGAAATACAATTCAATTTGATAGCCAATGGGGCGGCAGGGGGTCCATTCTCCGCCCTCACTGATGGTCCACGGGGAAGCATCTTGCTGAGTCATCATCTTTTTTTCCCCCAAGACCTCGCGGACCACTTCTCAGGGTCTCATGAACCACCACTGATCTAGATTGTGATCCCCTTGGACCTCTGCTTTCATCTACCACAAAACACCATGCACAAATAACCATTCCGTTGATTGCCTTGTGGTTACTGCTATGGGTTGCTTTGATACATGTTCCATTTCTTGATGGCAGGCCAGAGAGCAGGGCTCTTGACATATATGTCAGGGGTCAGGCAGACTGATGTCGGAGAAGACAGATCTTCGGGAACCTGATCCCAGATCTTTAAGGACTCTAAAATACCAAGCACAGTATTTGAATTGGGCTTGAAAGAAAACAGGTCAGTGCTGTAGATGCTACAAAACAGGTGCTTTGTGCTCTCATCTATCAGGATGGGGCCCTTTCAAGAATCTGGTGGCAGCTTCCAACTCCTTTTTCAAAGAGTTTCACATATAGCACAGTAAGAATATTTGATCCAAGAGAGAGAAACCAGCATATAATACTATTTTTCTTGCCTGTTCACTTCAATTGTTATTTTTACTGAAAGTTGCTTTGTGCAGGTTTTAGTTTAAATAAAGTGGTATCTAAACATATGAATAAATCCTGAGGAACCTGTCCAGGTTCAGAGGCCTTCTGTCCCTCCCCACCAGCACCTTGCTCCCCCAAGCCTACACTGTTTCATACCGGTTTAGAAGCAATCCTTTTAAAGAATAGATCTCCGACTTCAACTCATTGATATTCTGAGATTCCAGGATCCAGTTGGTGGATGTTGTGGCCTAGAAGAGGCAAAGATCAGAGAAAGAAGGTGGGGAAGTTTCTCCAAGGGGAATTCTTCCCAGAAATTAAATCCCCCCCCCCCCTCACCAAATGTTCGCTTTGGCCTTTTCAAAACAAATCACATGACTGTTTCTCTGAGCAACTAGTACGGGCCAATAGGACAGAGCACTGAACAAGGACAATAAAGCACCTACAACTGAGCAGTTGTACTACTTCTACCAAAGGCCACCCAGGGTAGATAAAGTGTATTGTGCAGTTTCAAACTGCAAAATAAATAAATAAATAAATAAATAAATAAATAAATAAATAAATAAAGAAAGAAAGAAAGAAAGAAAGAAAGAAAGAAAGAAAGAAATAAAGAAATAAAGAAATGGTTCCGTGTCCCCCAAAAGAGTTCACAGTCTAAAAAGATGCACAAGAAAGGCTGGCAAACTGCCACTGGAAAAGCCCACTTCCCACCATTGCATCAGGTCAATGGGCTCGTTAACCTTGACCCAGGGTGCCTCACACAACAATGGTTCCTTGCTACACCTCCCTCTCCCCTGGCCCCAACCCCTGCAGTGCCAGGCTCAGTCTGCAAAAGCTGACAACACAGATGTGCTCCCCAGGGAGGCCGCCGCTCACCGAGACCTCAAGGCAGCGCGGATCTGGGAGCCACCGTTCTGGCTCTCCAAGCCCTCGAAAGCTACAGAAACACATTAGCGAGAGAGTAATTTCCACCTACTGGCCTGCAAAGGGACTTGAATTTCCAAAACACATATGGTGCCAGATGCTAGAGGATTTCAGCAATAAACTCTGACATCTGGGGCTTTTTAAGCCAATCTCTTTATAAAAAAGTTATAGAAAATTCAAGCTCAGAGATTCACCTTCTCTCCCACCCAACTTTTTTTTTTCATTGAATGTAGGTTTTTTTTTAATTACTTAAAGCCTCTCTGTTTAATTTTTTACAGCTTCCCAGTAGGAATTTGAAAGGCAAATATAAAAACTTACATCGCAGCTGAAAAAACACACATGTTTTGACTCTACAGTTTATGGGCCTGGCCTGAAGACTTGGGAGGGGGGGGTACACACGCAGGCGCACGAGGTTTTAATCACACACCAGTGAGTGCTACCATTTTAAGAGAAATTTTTAAAAAGAAAGAAAAAAGGGGAGGGGGATTTCCGAAACCACCAAAGCACCATATGCTCTTAATCTAAACAACAGCCCCCCCCCCAAAAGGAGCGTTCCCCAATTTCCTGGCTGGCTCCAGGCCACCAAGCAAGATCTTCTGCTCCCAAACAAAACTGGAGCAGATCACGGGGACAAATGAAATGGGCTTAGGCTGCTCAATTTACTTTCCTGGTAGCAGCAGCTTCCTCACTGCCTGGGAGTCCAAGACACAGTTAGTCCTGGTGGGGCTGAAGAGAGTCAGCCAGCGTACCCTGGTTTCCATTATTCTCCTTGGCCCCAGTTTCGAAGTTTTGATTGCAGGATCCTTGGAGCAGGGAGCTATTGCTTTTTTGTCATCCTTATATGAACACAGGAAGCTGCCTGATAGGAAGGGTTCCGACTGTTGATCCATCTAGCTAAACTCTGTTGGACGCTGACTGGCAGTGGCTCTCCAGGAATGGGGCTCTTTCCCACTCTTTTGTGCCAAAGACTGAACCTGGGATTATCTGCCTGGTGGTTTACTAAGCTGCCTCCTATTGAGTCAAACCCTTGATTCATCTGGCATTGTCAGCACCAACTGGCAGCGTCCCAGATAGGAATCTTTTCTCATCCTACCTGGAGGTACTGCCAGGAACTGAAAGAGGGACCTTAAAACAAATGCTCAACCACTCAGCTACAGCCCATTCCTTGTAAAATGCTGATATTGAGATACACTGCTCCTCAGCAATGAGGTTTCCACATCAGCTACTAGCTGCTAGAAATCCATATAAGAATATAAGGACCTTTGCTGAACCAGACCTGTCAAATCCACCTCATCCAGCATACTGCAAACTAGCCAGACACTTCCAGGGGATTCCACCAAGAAAGAACACTACCCTCCACTCCTTGTTCCCTGCAAGTGATATTCCAAGAGCTCCTACTTCTAAACTAGAGGTTCCATCATAGCTAACAGCCATCAATAATCCTTTTGCTCTGCTTACATTTGTTGAATCCCTGTTTAGAGCCATCTAAACTGAGATTGTCTCATCTTGCAGCAGGCAGGGTGGGGGGTATATATACATATTTAACAAGACAGCAAAGTTGTGGATTTTTTTTAAAATTATTGCAAGGAAGTGCACATGAGTGGAGCAGAGAAGCTACCTTAGAAGCAGCCAGTTCTTGGGTGAGCTCCTGTATTTTCTGCTGCTGCTGAATGAGAAGTTCTTGGACAGATGCTATGGTTGTCTGAAGTTGTGTCACTGCGTACAGTAAGGGAAAGAAAAAGTTGTTTGTTAAATTGGCACAGGCATGCATGCATACAAGCACACATGGACACACAACAAAATATCTTGTTTTGACGTCAAACAACAAGATCCCTTCATTCCTCCTCTTGAATCTGATTTATCGATGGGGGTCTGCTAGCTCTAACCCCTTATAATTTATCTGCACTATGGGTAATCTACCTACACTGTGTCTAACCTCCACTATTTCTCCTTCATCTTCCTTTTGTACCGATGTCTACAGTCCACAGTATAGCCGTCTGAAACCTCTCCCTTGTAATTATATTGCGTTATGATTTGCACGGCTTCTCTGAACTTCAACGACATTGATATCATTTATCTATCTCCCAGGCTGCACGCGGAACAGAACTGGCACTTGAGATCCACCCCTGGTTCAGAGATGGCCATGTCTGTGGATTGGAGAAAACAGCCAAGGGAAACTGTGTTCCACATTTACATGCGGCCAGTTGATGTGTCAAATGCTGCCCCCTGATCAGGCAATGTGCCAGACTCTTCTCAACCTGTTCCCTGAATAGAAAAAGAAAAACAGGATGGAAGGGAAAGAGTGGCAGGCTAGAGCGTCCTGACGTTTTCACCCACCATTCTTCCCCCTCCACACTTCGTCTTTTGCTCTGTCCTCTTCCTTTACTGATCCAGGGAATGGGAGGAGGAAAAGCAGCAATGGAGACAAATGAGTAGACAGATCTGGGTGTCTTCCACCAATCTGTTGCTTGAGGCAGCCAGGTCAGGGCCAAATTCTATCCAATTTTCCAGTCCCGGAGCAACTGTGCCAATGGAACGTGCACTGCATCCTGTGGGGGGGGGGAAGGCAGTCACAGAGGTCTCCTCAAGGTGTGGGAACATTTGTTCCCTTACCTCAGGGTTGCATTACAGCTGCACCAGTGCTGGAAAGTTGGATAGGATTGGGCCCTCAGTTGGCTTCATGGCCTTATCTTTATGGCTTTATCCAGTTGTGGATGTGACATTCAGGAAAGTGGTCCCAGGAGAATGCTCGTAAGGCTGCACTGTTACAGCAGTACTTTTCTTGACAAACATCTTTTCAGAGCTGGGAGAAAAGGTTAGCTCCCATTCACCTCTTTCACCCACCTCTCTGTGGAGGAATATGCTAAGGGTATATGTGTGTTCATCACTCTATGGCTCAATTCAGACATTTCCCCAAGCCTCTGGCAAAGGGCTTCAGCAGGACCCAGAAGTTGGTCATTATCTGACTTTGAATGGATTGGGGTAGTGCTTCACCATCATTTTGTCTTGCAGCTCAGGCCTGTGCAGTCTGAACAATAGTCTGGGCTAGGGCTCCTAAATGAGGTAAATTCTGTTGAAAGGTGTTCGTTTTGGAGGAGTTTCTTCTGGGCAAACCCCCCCCCCCAATTTCAGTGATCCCCCTTAATCTCCTGCAAATCTATCTGCTGCCCCTTGCCATGGTGCTCCCTCTGCCTTGCCTCATTTCCTCCACCTCTTCCTGACACTCTTAAAACTGACCATATGGCATGACCATGCCTCTTTCTGCCCCTCCTCTCTATCCAGGCAATCTGGAAGGAAATAAGAGACAAAAGAACTCAAAAGCTGACTAGATGCCACTGGGTGGGAGAAGAAGTGGAACCAGGGCCATTCCCTCTTCCCCACTGGGGTCTTGTCACATCTTGACAAATTGAAGACCACTGAACTATGGGTTGGTGCGACATCTGAGAAACCACAGTCACCGCTATCACTCTTTCTGGAGGCTGACACACCTGGAGATATGGGATGTGGAGCATCTAGAAAATGATGATGACAGGAGGAATGTGAAGTTAGGAAGATCTGCATCCACATTCCTGAATTCTCAGTAAAAATGGTGCAGGAATTAAGGACCCCAAGATCCGTTCATCTGCTCATGTGAACAAAGCCAGAAAGAAAGACTATGGAAAATAATATATTGTAAAGGAGGCTGTCTTGTGGCTGAGGGGATCTGCTTATCACTGGTGGAGAAGGTTTTTTTGGAGGCACTTAAAAAAAATAATATTTCAGAGCTTCCATCCGGTAAACAGGTTCATAAAAAAAGCTTCCACTGGCATGACAGGTAACAGCTAATCTAGGTCATCACTGGGGCACTGGGTAATGAACATGAGCCCTATGGAGTCAATAACCGAGAAGGTTAGAAGGGTCAGGGGATGCTCCGTAATTACAGACTCTCTTGACCCTGCCTCAGATTCTCAGGAGAAAATATGGGGGGAAGGGAGCAGACACCCTCCCCCCCAAGAAACCCCAAAGAAAACCCTCAGAGAAGCAGAAATTAAAAATGAACTTTACAGCCCCTCCGAAAGGCTGTCATTTTATTCCCCTTATTAATATTCTGAGGTTGGGAGCCTTTCCGTAAAAACATAATTAATTGAGGCCGCGCCGACAGTAAACAAGCAATTTCAAATTAAACCAAAATGACGGCGGCTTCATTTGCAAATGTGAACAGATTTCTCACAGCAGATAAATGAAGTCACCACATAAAGTGGAGATGGAGGAGAAGGTTGGGGAAGGAAGAAAGGAAAGAGAGAGAGAGGTGGGGGGAATGTGCAGAGAGAAGGGCTTCGAGGGGCAGGAATTGATGGAATCATTAATCTTCACCTGTCTGCGTCACACTGCCACTCATTTCGGAGATGTTCGACTCAATCCTTTGGAGTTGTTTTCTATCTTCTTTGCCTCCCATGATCAGAGGAAGCAAGTATTTCTGCACAAGAGAGTGGAGACAGATGTTAGGTGGAGAGGAGAAAAAGTCAGGGTACCTTTCGACTTCACTTGATGTCATGCTTACAAATGCCCAAGCATGACTGGCCTACTGCAATGTTATATTGTGGCTCACAATTCAGTCTTCCAGACAACCCATGATTTGCGTAAACCATAGTTTAGAAAAGATGGTTTGAGCTTCCAGCAGTGCAATAAGGGAGTGCAATAATGGAAGAGCACCTGACTCTTCCATTTTTCATCTGCTCAGCACATCTGTCTTGAGATGCTGTGGCTATTGGAGTTAGGAGTGAACTGTTAAAAATTTGACCCCCTCCTCCAAATTCCTTACAGTTCAGGTTCATTGTTCTTGTTTGTTTGAACTCTATGGTTTAATTCTGGTTCAGACACTAGCCTCAATAATAATAACAACAACAACAACAACAACAGCATTTATATACCACTTTTCAACTAAGTTCACAAAGCGGTTTACAGAGAAAAATCAAATAACTAAATGGCTCCCTGTCCCAAAAGGGCTCACAATCTAAAAAGATGCAAAAGAACACCAGCAGACAGCCACTAGAAAAGACACTGCTGGGGTGAGGTGGGCCAGTTACTCTCCCCCTGCTCAATAAAAGATGAAACACCCACTTGAAAGAGTGCCTCTTACCCAGTTAGCAGGGGTTCAAAAAAATCATTTGGTAACCAGCTCAGGAACTTCGAATCAGTTTTAATGTTATTCTGCATGAACTCTCAGCTCTTTTGCTTGCAATGTAACTCCATAAAATGCACATTAACTTAACTTGGAAAAATAACATGTATTATTTTTAAAAACTGTTTATGAATTTTCTATAAGTTTTGAGACAAATACAGAGATCAGGACTAAAAAAACAGGAAAAGAAAACATCAGATGTTTGAACACATTACTGAACCACTTATTCTGTTATACTTACCACTGTTTGTGTCTATGAGTTTAGTACCATGCAACAAAGCAATTTTTCACTGACAAAATCTTTGAGGCAACGTTGGGGTTCAAATTATGATCAAATTCATGCATTGGACATTTTGACTGCTACACAATGGGACTCTTTTTTTATGGAACAAAATGACCTGCAACATGGTACTTCCAAACTTGGCTTCAACTAACTTCTAGCATTTTAAATTTATCCCCTGCTTTGAGAATATAAAGCCCACCTCACAGCATGGTTGTATTTTGATCTTGGCCTTGGAAGGAACCCACGTTCAAGTCAATGCTGGAGACTGGACTGAATTTCTCTATATATTCCTGCACTTCTCCTGCGGTCATCAGAGATGACCTAAGTACTTCTTAGGGTACTCTGCCAAGTGAAGCCAGGAGGATGTCAGGAGGTGTAGAGCCTTCTCAGTTGTGGTACCACACCTCTGGAATCAGCTGCCATCTGAGGGCAGCCTCTACAGTATATGGTTTCTGTAGGGGTTTGAAGACCCACCTATTTAGCCAGGCACTTCTTAGGGACCCCTTGTACACTTTTATGCTGCTGCTATTTTCATCTACTCTTTTACTGGTGTCTTTTAAAATATTTTAATGGTTTTTTATGGTTTTATTTTAACAATTGATTTTAATGTTGTCTGTTGTACATCACTTTTTTAGAAAAGCGGTATATAAATCTAATAAATAAAATAATAAATAAATTAACCAGTAGACTTTTATTTCCAGAATTATAGGAAGTTCAACTTTTTTTGGCCTCCTTTAAGCAGCTCTATGTGTGCATTGCAACTGACTTACACCACGTCTATATGAAAACCTCCTGAACAATATCTTTTCATTTTTCAGACTGCTGGGCAGTGGCAGAACTGAGGGGGGATGAGGGGGCAAAAGCCGTAAGCACTGCACTCGCCACGTCCCCGCCACCTTTGCCCACTGCACTGTCCTTGGCAGTAAACGAAAAGCCTTCTGAGGTTTCTCCCACTGTTTTGAGCAAAACTTCTGATTTTGTTGGGAAACTGAAATTATTGTTTAGAACAGTGGGAGAAGCTTCAGAAGGCTTTTCGCTCACTGTTGAGCATTGTGTGAGGCTCTGTGAGTCTCCGTGAGTAAACTGGGGAAGGGGGGGTAGCACGTTGGGGGGGTGGCATTTTGCGGACCTACCCCGGGGCACAATGAGGGCAGGTCCGCTGCTGCTGCTGGGGAACCTATAGCATATTCCTATTTCTCCCCCACCCACTTCTTCTGCTTACTGATCAAGAATCCTATAGGATTTAAAACCTCACTATGTAGACACCTTGTTAACCTAATCAATGCCTTGCTAATCAAGGCATTACCTGACCTTGGATTCAGGATTATTTTTCTAATGGACTAATAGGGCGCTTATGATTTTGTTCCAAAGGGAACTGCAGCAGTGCAGAACATAAATACTCTCCCCCTCCATCAGAGTTAAAAACTCTTATAGTCCAGATCAGAAAAGGAAGACAACTGGGCTGACATCTGTCTATGATCTTTGATTTAAAAGAAAATTAAGTTTAAAAAGCACAGAACTACAAAAACATATTTCAAGGTACTTTCAGAGAACAGCTCAGCCAGTTCAAAGAAAAAAAATTTTTTTTAAATGTTTGGAGGTGGGGAATACATTCTTCAATTGATCTACAGTTGCAGGTGTTACACAATATCCTCGTGTATCTATTTACACACCCTCCAAAAGTCCACAAGTCAAAACAGAGACTTGTTTGTAATAACTGATCAAAATGATCATGGCTCAGAGTCTGCATTTGGCCACCCTGCTAAATTTGCTGCGTTCGTGTACTCTGCAACCATCTGTGTTCATTTAGGAGGCAAGAGAGTGCTGGCTGTTTGGTTAAAATACCCTAAGAACACATGATAGGCCTACAAGGCGTTAGCAAGAGTGCAAAATGATACATGACAGGAAAACCTACAGTTCATACATATGCATTTAGATGTATGTGTGCCAGGGATAAGATGCACCAAAATGCAAGGAAATTAAGTGAGAAAGGAACCACTTTGCATGATGATGATGGACTCAGGCTCCATTCCCGGCAGCCTCCCTGGTTAAGGCTGGGAAAGTCCTGTGTTTAAAGCCCTGGAGAGATGCTGCCAGTTGTGTAGACAATACAGAGAGAAATGAACTAGAGGTCTGGCCCAGGAGAAGGCAGCTCCTGGTAATTATGGGCCAGTAGTTTGTATGGGGCGATCCAATTAAACTGGTCAGCAATACATTTAGGGCAGATAGAAGAAGGGATTTCTTCACACAGTGCCTTGTGCCACCAATGCCAAGGGAATTCCTTGTCCACAGTGCAGTGATGGCCACCAGCTCAAGATGGCCTCTAGGAGTCACCACGTCATGGTTCAACATTGTTCATATGGGCATTGCAGGAAGGGGGGATGGATGCTGCTACCAGCAAACAGGGCAGCCATCTTGATTCAGCCCTGATTGTGTGTGGGTTTTAAACTTTGAATCTTTAAGACAGTTCTGCTTCCGCCTCCCATGGCCTCCCATCACAGTTGTGATTTAAGTGAACACTATGAGTCAATTTAATTTAAAGACGGCTGAGGGTAGCTGAATTCTCAGCAGAGTAGTAAATATGAGAGAACAAAACACACACACACTATCCCCAAGACTGAGGCCATGGTGTATTACAGTCTTAAGTCTGTATATCCCGATGTTCTCTTTCTTCTAATATCCTTGGATTACAGCAATCACAGCAAAAAAAGTTGTGACATTGTACTCTTTCAGTGCTTACAGAGAAATCTCCAAATTCAATGATATTAAGAAACAAATTATGCTCCTGTTTTACAGGTTGGGAGCATTGAGGCTAAAAAAGAAGTGATTAGCAGAAGGCTGAGGCAGACATTTTTGTTTTGTTTTAACTTACTGCTTTTAAACAGTGGGCAATGAGAAAGTTTTGCTCATGTCTTGCATGTGACAACAAAGATCCACCAATAGACCTCAATTTACCCACAATGGCCCACTTGATGGCCCAGTGAGGCACCACTTACCTTGTAAAGCTGGTGGAAACCAAATGCAATGCCGGCCATAATAATTGCTAGGGCGCCATAATCCCGCCATCTGGAGCCTGGTGGGCCTGGAGGGCAAAGATGAAAGAGGGTGAAAAGGAGTGTGGGAGATTCCTGGTGTTCCCTGTTACTCTTGATTCAGGGACGTAGAGGAGGAGGACCACATTACTTTGCTAAAAGTGGAAGTACCCTTGATGGGAAATCAGATCACTGGCAGACTGGATGGTGAAGATCGAGACCTGTATATTTTATGGATTACGAACTGGACACATTTTTTCAGACACTCAAGGATGATGATGATGATGATGATGCCTTTCCAAGACTGACAGGTCCAGGGTTTTTCAGGCCTCTCATGCTATAAAAAACTAACCTAGGCATGCGGGGATGGGCAGCCGAATAGATTCATGTGGACTAGTAACTTTTCTGGTTTTATTTGTAAGGCTGCCTTGTCATGTTCTTTTATATTAGAGGCAAACAGGCTTTGAAATTTGAACTGTTTTGAATATGCAAAAATCCACTTTAAATGAATAAGATTCTGTACATTTCCTAGCAACATTTAGGTATATTGTAACAAGTAGGACTGAGTTGAAACAGGAGGGACAGGTTTCAAGAAGTTTGACCTACCTCCCTGCCCTACTAATTATTTCAGAGATAATAAACCAATAAAATAATAATTGGACTGAAGTTAAAAAGTTCAACTATTCAGAGTGAGAGTAGGAAGCATTGCCCTCAGTCCAATTTGGCCCTATATTTGTATCATGCATCTATCAATCTCGCCACATCATTTTTGCTTGGCTGGATCATATGAGCAGTAAGGACAGAATCCTTTTAAAAAGAACTTGTACCAAAACAGCTGGGGAAGGGGCAATGATTAGAGCAAAATAGTAAATAAACAAAAAAACTAGACGATGAATGGAAGATAAAAGATACTGGAAAACATTCTAGATTGTCCAAAACTGTGTTTTTTGCACTGAAATTGCTCATCCATGAAAATTCACCTCAACTAAATTAATCCTTAAATTTGGCCCTGAGGTTTCCAACCTCCTCTTCAAATGCACCAATACACTCATTGTCTTGCAAAGAGACCCCCACTTTAATCACCATCAAGAACACTTGTAGACTGCTTTTCAATAATCATAAAAAGTCTGCGAACGGATTTACATAGCAAGAGAAATGGAAAGATGTTTCCCTGATCCATAGGAGCTTGGAATTAAAATACAAAACAAAGGGAAGACACCTGCAGAATTCCTCTCTTTTTGAGCAACATGAGATCCAGCAATTGAAAGGTGCCTCTTCACCCAACTACCGGGGGACATAAGGCTTATAAGTTAAAAGGAACTAGTCTTGGACAGTTTCCTATAAATGATGCTGGCACAGCTGTCCTTCTTTTGCCTGGGCCCAATTCCCTACAAAAGAAAATATTTCTTTACTCGGCATGTGGTTGGTCTGTGGAACTTCTTGCCACAGGATGTGGTGACGGCATCTGGCCTGGATGCCTTTAAAAGGGAATTCGACAAGTTTCTGGAAGAAAAATCCATTAGGGGTTACAAGCCATGATGTGTATTTGCAACCTCCTGGTTTTAGAAATGGGCTATGTCAGAATGCCAGATGCAAGGGAGTACACCAGGATGCAGGTCTCTTGTTATCTAGTGTGCTCCCTGGAGAATTTGGTGGGCCGCTGTGAGATACAGGAAGCTGGACTAGATGGGCCTGTGGCCTGATCCAGTGGGGCTGTTCTTATGTTCTTATACTCCCCATCAGCTCTGACCTCCAGGCTGAATCTGAAGACAACTGTAGGTCTCCCCCCCTCCACAAAAAACTCCATTATCTGTGGCCTTTCACCCCTTTCATTTCTCCCCCCGTTCCTGTAATGCTCGCGCTAAGAACATTTTATTGCCCCCTGGTTTTCATTATTAATGAAAAGGGACCAGGATGATCTTTCGGAAAGTTCAGAGAGTCTATAAAGACAAGGAGCTGAAATGCCATTTTACTCGTTTTAGACATGTGTGAAACAATTCTGTCTTGTGACAAAAAATAAAAAGACACCAAGGAGAAGGGGAAGAACTAATTGGAGGGGGGACAAAAATGCAAGACTCCTCCGATGGAATGGAAAGGGAAATCCATGGGAAAGGACAAAATCTTGCGGACTAGAAACTTTTCCTTCAGCAATTCTGCTTGCTTGGGAAACAGCAGTGGAATCAGGGTGGCAGCGTTTGCCGATTTCTGTGGTTGGGGTAAACATGTGTACTTAATTGAACCTATCATAGGAAATCTCTGTTACTCAACACCACCAGTGTTTTAAAGATTTACACAACACAAAGGGGTTGCTTGCTCAGTTTCCAACTCTTCCCTTTCTCAAGGGTTCAAGGACTGTATAGCCACATGGAACCATGGTTTCTGCTAACCATGATTAAGAATCCACACCATGGTTCACACTTCCACCTACAGGACAAATTATGGTTGAATTTCTTTTTTCCCTCCTTGTCCACTTAGTTTCCAAAGTGCATTCCCCTCTCCATGGTGTAGCAGCCTCTGGTGGCAGATCAGTGGCTATAAAGGTGTCTTTTCAGGTGTCACAATTTCTTAACAATAGTTTGACACGTCATCTGAATTGAGCCACACTCTAACCTGCCTCACTAAGTTGGAAAGCTAAACATGTTGCTCAACTCTGTGGAGAACAGGCAGGTATTATTATAGATAAGAACATCTGCGCATAAAATGCTTTACAATAGGCAACTGCGGAGCTCACAATCTAGACAAAAGAGCAAGAGGAGGAGAGAGGCAGCAGAGTAAATGGGGGAGGAATATGCAATTATTTGAAGTACATGTACTTAGGCTTGATTGCAGTAGGGTAAAGCGATCAGAACCTAGTGACAACGGACTTCACAGGATACAAAAGTATAACATCTTCATCACATAATATTTGGGGTGGGATATACCAGAATAAACAGCCTCACAAATCCAGCCACTGATGTTCCTAAGACGCAAAAAACAAAACTTTTCCTAGCTTGCTCACATGCCTTCTTAGTTATTTGTAGCTTTAAAAAAGGGGGGGGGAATTATTGCCTCACGTGGTTGCCTGGAAGAAATCTTAATTCTCCACAGCTGAACAGCTTCACACTGGCTCCTTCTCTTTCTGCCCTTGAATTTTAAGTGGGCACCAATAGGCCTTCCTAGGAAAGCAGGCTGAGTTTTGAAGAGATGTGCGTGAATGCCCAGGAAGAAGATTATAAAGGAGATCAGTAGTGTATTTTGAAGTGTGGGAAAAAGAAAAAGAGAAGTCAGTCCCACTTTGTTCAGTGGGGCTTAGGCCCTCAAATTTAGGACTCCAATCTTAGAAAGTTAACCATGACTAATATTATAATCTCACTTCCAATGTGCTTAACCCTTGTTGTGTAGAAGACTTCCAGAAGTTGCAGTGCTTTCGAGATGTGGCAGAATGGATGTTAAATGCACATGGTGCCATTACTGCTGCTGGAGAAGTCCCAGCACTGCATGCTGCCTTGACCCCACTCGGGTATATCCCTACAGGACAATGCCAGGGAGATGCCAGGCCTTCTTACACAGTAGCATAGCTATTGGGGGGGCGATAAGTACTGCAAGCACCGCAACATGCCATGTTGCTGGCTCCTCCCAGCTATTCCAGGTGATGACTGCTGTGCCGCCCCCATAGCTATGCCACTGTTCTTACATACCTTTTTTCAGGAACACCTTGTGAATCGGACATAATGAAGAGGGTAAGAAGCGGTGCGAGAAAGTCTACAGAAGCCCCATCAATCATTTAAACACTTGAGAACCAAGATTTGTCCTCACTCCTAGATTAGTGCGTTTCACACATGCCACCAAGAGACAGTTCGATGGCTCCTTCTACCTCCTCTTTATTTCTCTCCCTCCTCCAGGTTGGTGGATTCAGTTTGGGAGCCTGTTTAAACTCGTCAGATTGAGTGATGCTTCCAGCAACTAATCGCATGTCAAATAAAAGATATTTTATGTAATAAATTACCGCTACAAGTAATTCAGATGTCATTTATCAGTTTTATTATCAGTCAGCCCAAGTCGTGTTTCTCTATATTAATCAAAATCAAGGAGCCAGAGGTTTGTGGTGGTTTTTAAGAAACAGTTTTGACATCTCTTGACAACAGGACTGCATGTGAAGGGGAAAGATTCACTTGCGCATATGCTCAGGCACACCAAGAAAGAAGAGAGGGACATGTCATTGGGCACAGGAGAGAACCAAACTTCAAATTAAGGACTGAGGAGTTGGAGAAAGAGCTACTGTGGACTCAAACCAGTGATGCTGAAGAACAGCTCCTGTACCACCAGGGTTGCAGGTCAGTTGAAGAAATTATATTCATACAAGATTAGTAGTGGGCCTGATTTGGGTGGAATGTTTGCACCACTCACTGGAATGTTTGCACCAAAACCCACAATGCTCCTGGCTCAGCACATCAGGTGACAACAGAGGCCAATCCAGTGCCGCTGGCCAATATAAAACTTGCAGATTTGTCACACTCCCTCAACTGGAGCAAATTATTGCTGGGGGTCTACCAGATCCCTGATCTGTGTCACCAGACTTTGAGCCTTCAGCCTGCCTATCATTCATGAAACCTACTCACCTTCAGACTTGAGTTTCATATGTTTCATCTCTTAGCCAGGGTTAAGTCAGCTAACCATGGTTAAGCATAATGGCTGCACTGTCACCTCGCAAGGCAAGGAAGATGGTGACAAAGGAGCAGGGCCTTCTCGATGGCAACTGCATTCCCTTGTCCAGAGAGGTTTGCCAAGCAACCTCTCCTGTTTTCAAAATGCCTTTATTTAAAGACAATATTGGAAGAGCTGGATGCACTCTCACTCCTTTGTGTTTGGTGCTGTGTATCTGCCATCTAGATAGATTCTACCCAAATTATGGCATGGCTTTATGCCGATCAATCTTTTTTTATTTATGTAGTTTGTAAGTTGCCTTGTGTTTATGTGATTTGTAAACTTGTACTGTGTCAGAAGGCAAAACAAACAAGGAATTCCCTGCGACATGAAGTAATGCACCTAACTTAGATGGCTTGAAAAGGGGATTAGACAGATTTCTGGAAGACAGATACCACAATGATTAGCCGTGACAGTCAAATGAAACCTTGCACAGTGGCATAACCTTTCTACACCATGTGCTGGGAAAAACAGCAGAGAGAAGCCATCATCTTCACGCCTGGTTGTGAACGCAAATGGGCAATCTGGCTGGCTGGCTGTTGCTAGAGAGAAAATTCTGAACTAGGTAAACATGGGTGTGATCTGGCAATGTAGTTCTTAAAATTACTTTGAAGAATTTGACCTTAGTTAACAGTCTGTCTCTTGACTGTGGCTAGCAAAATGACTCCCAGCAAACTTTTCACAAAGAAAGAATTATCAGTCCAGCTCTTATGTGCTGAAAGAGCACATGCTGCAGTTCTTCTTGTATCACTTGAAACCACAGGTTTGAATGAGAAAACCTTTTCCTGCCCTGAAAAGCTAAGCCTTCTTCCCCAGATTGCTAGCTTTCCACATGCAGGGCTTTTTTGGTGGCTGTTCTTAAGAAACATACATAAGAAACATAAGGACAGCCCCACTGGATCAGGCCATAGGTCCATCTAGTCCAGCTTCCTGTATCTCAAAGCGGCCCACCAAATGCCCCAGGGAGCACACCAGATAACAAGAGACCTGCATCCTGGTGCCCTCCCTTGCATCTGGCATTCTGACATAGCCCATTTCTAAAATCAGGAGGTTGCACATACACATCATGGCTTGTAACCCATAATGGATTTTTCCTCCAGAAACGTGTCGAATTCCCTTTTAAAGGCATCCAGGCCAGATGCCGTCACCACATCCTGTGGCAAAGAGTTCCACAGACTGACTACACGCTGAGTAAAGAAATATTTTCTTTTGTCTGTCCTAACCCTCCCAACACTCAATTTTAGTGGATGTCCCCTAGTTGTGGTGTTATGTGAGAGTGTAAAGAGCATCTCTCTATCAACTTTATAGGATAATTTTGCATAATTTTTTATAATTATGCATAATTTTGAATGTCTCAATCATGTCCCCCCTCAGGCGTCTCTTTTCTAGGCTGAAGAGGCCCAAACGCCGTAGCCTTTCCTCATAAGGAAGGTGCCCCAGCCCAGTAATCATCTTAGTCGCTCTCTTTTGCACCTTTTCCATTTCCACTATGTCCTTTTTGAGATGAAGTGACGAGAACTGGACACAATACTCCAGGTGTGGCCTTACCATCGATTTGTACAACGGCATTATAATATTAGCCGTTCATTTTAATCAGGTAGCACTGAAAGATGTGATTTTCCCATCACTATCTGCTCAGTGAAATGGCACAGTCCAGGGTGTGCCTGTTTGAAATGGATGTTTAATTCAGTCACCTGTGTGATTTCCCTACTTCAGGATAACCTCCGAAACTGCTGGAGAGCAGTATCAGGTCTGAATGTTGATCCAAAAGGCCGCAGCTTAATTGCATGTTTGAGTTGCATGTGATTAATTAATTTGCTTGTCATTTTCATGAGTGAGGAAAGGAGCCAAACTACAGTGAGTGAACAAGTTGAATTTTATCCTGCAATCTCTTTATTAGGACTAATAGGGGCTAGGAGATAACTTGGGTTAAATCTTTTATTAGCAGCTAAGATGGCTGGGCTTGCAGCCTTATTTCTACTGCCCAGAAAATACAATTAAGTAGCAGCTGATCTAAAGTATTAGATATTGATGAAATGGAAATGCTTGCCTGAGAAAGTTTACCAAGGAAGAAGTTCTCAAATTCCAATAAAATTGGGAAAAAATTAACTTTCATATACTTTACATTAGAATAGTTACTATAATTACATAAGGGAAGAAAGGTTTTTTTTTTAATAATGTCAAAGTATTACATATAATATTATTTAAAAGTTCCATATTGGGAAATACAGCTGTCAGTGGCGTAGCTAATGATCGTGCAGCCCAGTGTCAAGCTCAAAATCTTGTCCCAGAAGTGATGTCACAACCAGAAGTGACATCATGTCTGGGCTTTTTCAAAAGTGGAAAGGCATCTATCTGCTATCTGAGGTCAAAGAAGATTTGTAGTCCATCCGTCCCCAGACAAAATCAAATTAAGTAAATAAATAAAAAGTGTGCCTCTGATAAGTTCGAGACACTGTATTGGGGTGAAGAGGGATGGATGTTCTTCTGCTAAATATAGGAGGGGCACCTCTTGAACAACGATCAATCTCATAGGTCAGTTTTGAGTTAAGAAAATCTACTTTTTGTTCTATAAGGCAATTGTGTTTTCATTTTCTAGTTAATTAGCCATAACTTTTGGTAGAATACAGATATTCCAATGGGGTTTGTTTCATTGCATTCTACATTAAATTACCTTTCCAATGATATATAACATGATGGTATTAATCATATATACCAAGATTTTCACAATGTGGGTCACTAGTGTCAAGCTCAGATTGTTTCCCCCCTAAAGCTTGATGCCCATGCAACTGCTACCCCCTGCACCCCCTTAGCTATGCCACTGACAGCTGTCCTAGAAGATAATCTAGGACAGAAGATAATCTAAAAATAGTTCCCCTTCCCCTCTGTTAGCTAATGCTTTATGCATGTCCCTGTCTTATTTTCAAATATGTTCACTTCAATCAGGACTAGAACTTTGAAACAAAAACATTCGGAACACATGGAAGGTTAGTGCAAAACCTTCTTGGTGGTGGTGCCCTGATGCAGAGCTCCCTAAGCTGGCTGGCTCCTTTACTACAAGTGCCGAAGCAGGCATTAACAATTCGTTACACTTTGGGTGAAGAACATTCTCAATGGTTAACAGCGCATTGACTCTGTTTACTGAGGATTGATTTCTTGGCTCTGTTTTTAGAGTATGTTATTGCTTATTTTTACTGTTACATGGTTTTCATTTTTGTTATGAGCTGCCTTGGGGGTCCCTTAAAATGGAATTGAAAGGCAGAATCTAAGAATTTTAACTAAATTAAATGAATACATTTCCAACCCTTTGAGAAAAAGACAGTCTGAGAAACGCCCCAGAAAGAGAGAGGCTTGACGACTTTCAAGGGAATACTTACTATATGGTGCAAGGTGGGGGGGCTGAGCTGGCACCAACTGTGTAGAAAGGCTTTGGTGTTGGGGTTCGTCTTTGGCAGTGCCCACCTGCTGGAATGCCAAGTCGATTTCTTCATCTGTCAGTCCTGGTGGGAGAAGAGAGACAAGATTTGTTGAGAATCCAGAGGCCACCTTTAGAGCACCTTGTTGGGGGCCTCCGTAACAAGGGGGGTACTGAAGGGAACTCTAGCGCTTCACCTCCATTCCAAACACGTAACAGTCATGTTCAGAGGTACTTGCAAGGTACAAAATTAAATTCTGTGAGAATGCCAGATATGCTGTTCCAACTCACGCCAGAAGCAGCTTGGCGAATCTCTGTGGTCTCCCATTGTGCATGGAAAACAACACAGTTGGGGGGAAAAGTTTTTTTTTTAATTTTTAATTTCATCTGAGGCTGGAGTGCAAGAGAAAAGAGTCCTGCTCTGTTGACCAATCATCCTGGAATGGGGCTGAAATGCATCAACTGGGCCATTTGGGGAACTCACTGGTGGTAATACCCCTTCTAGGGACTATTTCCCCCCGACCCCCCACCCCAGAAATTCCTATGAAAATCACACAGTCTCTTTCACAGGGCATTAGGGAGATGACAGCATGGAATGACAGTCACCAACCAGCAGCTGTTACCACAGAATTGAACAAGCCATGAAATGAAAAGGTAAGCTGGGGGTGAAGTGGACCAGTTCCAGGCCCTGTTTTATCCCCCTGCAACTCTCCCAAATTTGAGCTGGGCTTAGCCACTTGGTCTTCCAAAGGGTGGGAGTGGCCACAGAAGGGCAGACAACTTAAGCAGAAGGCAGGATTGTGTGAGGGAAGTCATCCTTCTGATGCATGGGTCCCGTGGCTGCTTAGCAAAACAGGTTGCTTAGCTTGGTCATGCGTAACGGGGGCAGGCTCCACAGGTGGGAGCCCCAGGTTTGTGGGGGGGGGGGGTTCGCTGTTGCTGCTGCCCGCCTAGGGGGCATAGGGGGGATCTTACTGGATGACTGCAGGGGGCCAGACTTCCTCTTCCCCAGGGCCACTTTACCATTCCTGGATGTCCCATTTCCCTAACACTGTGCCCTCACCATTGCCCGGTAAAGTAGCCAGGCTCAGGGGGAATGATGGGAGGTGCCAGGAAGCATGTGAGAACAGCAGATACAAATTTTGCTCTTCCATTTGTAACAATAAAGGTGGTAGTGAAGGAGGCCAGTTCCCATGGTGCTTGAGAACCAGGCAGTGAACAAGGGAGTGGGGTGCCAATGAGCTTCCCAAAGCATCGGATAAGTGTGACGTTGAAAGGTCCTGGCACAACTTTTGCACACAGAAGGTTCAAGGGGCAGCATCTCCCAGTGGGCCTGGGACAGGTTCCCTGAGCCTGAAAACCCGGAGAGTTGCTGCCAGCCGGTGTTGGTAACACTGGGCTAAATGGACTAATTACCGGACTCCAAAAGCAGCAGCTTCATGTTTTCTATTCTGCTTTAGCTTTTAGCGAGCAGTGTGAACCTTGCACAAACTGACAGTAGGTCAAGACCTTCTACAATATTCTCATAAGATTGTGTATCCTGGTTTTAAAACTACCCTGTACCCAGGGCAGGGGGTGGTGGTGGTGGTGGTGGTTGAAATTTAAGCTGCTAAAGTAAGAACTGCCTCACTTTCCAAGCGGTTCTTCACACTGTTCTCCAGGCCCCGCACCACTGGCTGCATCCTAGCAGTGCGTTCAATCTTTATTCCCCCCCTTTCCTACTAAGCACTTTCTCCCTGCTGCAAAAAGCAAACCAGCTGTGCTACTTCCTTCGCAGATGCCGGTCAGCAGCTGGTTCCTTTTCTTTTTTCTCTCTCGTTGGCCAAATCCTTTCCATATGTTGTGGCCACAGCAGATGGGGAGGCCTCGGCATTCCCTGGCACACGGGGTGGCTGTGTGGAGTGCAGGATAAAACCCAGCTAGCCAAGCAGCAGCTTTTTCAACAAGGCAACATCAACCTCATTTTCTGAAAGTTTTGCCACGGCCTTCCTCTGATCTGTTCCATTTCAGTTTTATTTCCTCCTGATGTTCTGTGTCCCATTCATACTAATCACAATCAGACCCGATTTTTCTCCCCTCCTTTTTTATTTCCGCATTTGTCATAAAATAAAGCAAATTATTCCCATCTTCAGAAACGATCTAGACTAATTAGTCGTCTAACCCAATAATTAGCTTTTTGTTTCCCTGTCTGTTTTCCTACATTATTGTTAGTTTTCTCCCCACTCTGGGCTGGGAGTTTTTTTTGTAAGTTTTTTTTTTTTACACCATTACAGATTAAAATGAACCACATTTGCAGTTGATGGTATGCTTCTTTTTTCAGTTTTGTTTTTTTTTCGGGGAAGAATGGGGAATTGCAATAGAAAAACTACTTCAAACGAAGCAATAAACTCAAAGATAAATTAAGGAAATTGAACGAGACACATTTGGAAAGTGGCGTCTGAGGCTAATACTCCATCGCTTAAGGTTAAATTGCAGCAGCGAGAAGAGTTTGTGTGTGTGTGTTTTTCCTCACTGAATCCAGATTTTGGGAGGCTGTGTTCCCTTGCCAAAAAGACTTTCCTGAGGTCTCCAGAGGGCTTCATTAGAGACACCGGCCTGAAGCCTGGACTTTGACTTGCATGCAATCTGTTCATCTCCATCCCAGGGCCTGCTTTGTTGGCTGCTCTCCCTAAGGAATTCCAGGGTGCCACCAGACTCGATCTGGACTTTCAAGTCCCCAGACTTTGAAGCCCTTGGGGAAAGGCCACAGCTCAGTGGTGGATGCATGGTTCGCATGCAGGAAGTCCCAGGTTCAACCCCTGCAGCATCTTCAAGAACAGCCAGAAAAGATGCCACTTCCTGTCAGACAGACAATACTGAGCTAGATGGCCTGCTGGACAAGGGCAGCTTTGCATGGATGTTCAATGCATGCAGCCAAAGTTCACATCTGCCTGGCTCAAACATGAGCTCGTCAGGCTAGCAATGCTTAGCAGCTTTATGAATCAAACACTGTTTCCTGGCAAAGTTCTTGTTTGAATCACACAGTTCAGGGTTCTTCAATGGGGGTTGCGGTGGCATCACCCCTTCTAGTATGCTGTACCCATTTGGCCTTGGTCCTGGAGGAAGGGCTGCCGGGCCGCGTTTGCCTGGTTTCTGGGGTTTCGCGTTTGCTCTGGGGTCAGCAAGGATGCCACTCCTTGTCAGTGGTGGGGTCCCTGCATGCCATGTCTTGGCACATCCATATGAGGCGACTAACACACTGTCTGGGTAGCACCCCAGAAGGCCTTCTGCAAGGCCAGCCACCAGGCAGATCCGCAGCTACAGTGCCAGGCCGGGACTTGTGATTTGCTGTGGCAATCACGGGAGGCCTGCAGGAAGGCCCATGTGGTGCAGCATCCCTTTCAGGTAAGGCAGGGTCCTGACAATCCCTGAGCCACCTGCTTGGCTCCACACCGCCCTCTGTGTTGCCCAGTGTCAGCAGTTATGGCTTGTGGAGTTGAGCGGGTGACTTGGGGGCCTTCACAAGAGGATGGGCTGGAAGTGACGTGCTAGCAGGGCCAGAAGGGGCAAGGCCGTGAGGTAGACGCTGCACTGTGTGGATCGTGGCAGAAAAATGGTTGAAGACCACTGACATAGTTAATCAAAAACCAGCACCTGCCCTTTTTCCAGGGGTGGTAACTCGAGTCACCTCGAGTCAGAGTTGCAAAAAACTCTGTTTTTGTTGGCTTGTGTACACTTGAGTCATTTATGCTAATGACTCAGGCACTGACTCAAGTTGAGGCCCCCTACTTGGTACTGAAGCATGCGCAATGGAGTCTGTCTGTACCTGGGTGTGCTTGCTTGCTTGCTTTCGCCATGTGAAAGACTTCGTGGAGCCATCATTCAGATCAGATGAGCAATAGGGATGTTCCAGCCAGGAGGCAGGGAAGTGTTGATGTTTTGCTTTTGGATGGGGGGGGGGAGGTGGGAGTGGGCTCTCTTGCCCATCTCTGATAGGAACTGATGATCACTGGATCAAGGATGGGCAGTCTGATATTTTCTTTGGATGAGGTAGGGCAGAAGGAAGAGGCCAAGGGGGTTCTCGCCTTAAAATTGGTTGGAGAAGCCCAGGGAGGGAGAGGAGGCAGTTCGTAGAGATCATACTTTGGCTCCAGTGGGCTCCCAAAGCATAGCTAGAGGGGGTGCATTTGCAGGGAGCCTCACCTCGGCTTGCAAAGCACTACGTGTTGCAGAGCCTCACCACTAGCTGACCAAAATGACTCTGAAGCAGGGACATGCAGTGCAGGTGAGGCAGAACTGCCCCATTGTAGTCCCTGGAAGAACACCACAGCTGCCCTGCCTACTTACCACCAAGGAGGCTCTTCATACAACCGAAAAAGCAGGTATAAGGAGAGCCTTCTCAGGTGTAAGCAGGCAGGGCAGCTGCAGTACTTTTCCACAAACAGGGCAGTTCTGCCTCACCTGTTGCCACCTCCCTGAAGGGGAAGGGGCAGCTTGCAGGCCTGCAGTGAGGCTCCGTTCAATACATAGTGCTTTGCAAGCCTAGGTGAGGCTCCCTGCAAGACTTAGTGCTTTGCAGCACCCCCTCTCGCTACACTACTGGTGGGGTCCATTGTTACTTGGGAGGAGGAAGCCTCACTGAATGACTGACTACAATGGGACTACTTCTGAGTAGAGCTGCAAAGGATTGGGTTGTCCTGGTAAGCCTCACAGCTGCTGCGCGTGACCCTCCTCCCTCTTGCTGCTTCTGTCCCCACTCTTAGGCAGTCCATCCCACCCCCTTCTGCACTGTTTACAGATGGGATGGGGACATAAGGGGAGTGGTTAAAGAGAACCATCCACTCACACACACACCCAGCAGCAGCTCCATTTTTTCCCCCCAAGGCTGTCTTTGTAAAGGGAACGACTCATGACTTGAGTCTTTTCAAGTCACAAAAACACTCTGGGCAACCTGGAAATTCCACCCGTTATGACTCGTTTTCAAGTCGAGTCACAGGGACAGAGACTAGTGATTTCACTCGAGTCAAGCAGTGCTGGACCTGCCCATCCAAGCCTTTCTTTCTGGTGGTTTGAATGTTTCAGTGACAATATCTCTTGCACCAGGGACTTTGGGAAATGAACTTTCCAAGGATCCTCGGAAATACAGTTTTTCTAGGTACTATGGATTCAGGACCCCTGCACTGAACTGTGTCCCAGTGTCCTGTCACTGGAGATGCTGGTGTTGTATTTAAAAATGACAGCAAGCCATCACAGAAAGACATTGCTAAGTTCTTGCTGTTCCCACCATCACTACGTAAGGAGAGAAGAATGCACCTCGCAGAGCTTGAGGCTTTGGGGGGGAAGCCTATAACTTGAGAGCTTAACTTCCAGTAACTGGGGAGTTATTGAGAGAGAGAGAGAGAGAGAGAGAGAGAGAGAGAAATGTAGCTTGATTTGCAAAACCTAGTTCTGAATTGAGCCAAGGGAAACTTGAGAGCCACTATGAGGAAGACATTTCTACAGTTGACTCATGGTGCAATCTAGGAATGGAATTACAAAGGGCCTCAATCAAATGAGGATGCCCATACTTCCCCCCCAATCTATTCTGAAAGCATATGTGATAAGATTTATCACTGAAGACTGCTCAGTAAACCACATGGAAGGTTCTGCTCTTGAGGTCTCTCAATCTGGGAAGTACAAAAAATAACAGCCATTATTAGCTGACCCCTCTTGCCAGCTCTATTCACATTGTGTTGGGGTGGAATAAAACAGATAAAAACTTGTTTCTTGCATGAATCTGGTTGTATTAACCGAGATTAAACTGAGTGTTGCTATTTTCATTAGGAATCTTCTTCAGATGGGGATGGAGGACAGCTTCAGAGATAGAGGAAGTGTACCTCTGAGTACCAGATGCTTGGGGAGGGGGGACAAGAGAGGCAAGTCAAGCTTCCCGGTAGGAGCCAGTTGACCACTGCTGGCCATTTGATAACCAGCTGGACTTTTCTTATAATCTTGCAAAGTATTAGATGCACCAGTGGAGAAAGAGCTGTCTTGTGTGATTTGAAAGCCTGCTGCGTGAAAGAGAAAGTATATAAGAGCATGCTGTGGTGCTGGATAACAGGAAGGCATTTGAACCCTGAGAGGTCTTGAACCAACCTGGTGCCCCACTGTTGCCTTTTCTTTCCAACCAAATTCTGCCCCTTCTCCAGCACTTGAGCAGCGCCATGGCAGAAAACACCAGACTCTCGAGCACCATAGACATGTCCTGTGTCCGACACTATGCCCAGTTCCCTGACACAGCCAGTCCCCTGGCCCCATTCCATGCGAGGCCAGGCAGGATTCAGAAGGTTAACAAGGAGAGAGAGAGAGAGAGAGAGAGAGAGAGAGAGAGAGAGAGAGAGAGAGAGAGAGATGCCAATTGTAAGTGAATTATATTTGGCCTTGAAATCTAAACCGTGGCTATATTATAAGGCGGCATCTTCCCCTGTGTTGTTTACCATCACCCTGACTAATGTGAGCTTCTTTTTTTTGTTTTAAATAATCTCATGCAAATTAGACACACACTTCCTTCCAGTTGATTGCTATCTGGAAGGAATAATATAACTGAGAGGGTACAGAGCAAGGACTGAACCAGAGGGAAGGATGCGAGGAAAACAGAACGTGACCTACCCACCCACCCGCCAAGCCCCCCTCCATCTCGCCCATCCATCTTTTTCCTTCCTCCAGCATGCTGCCGTCAGATGAATTAGCCCTTATTTTCCACAATGCCTTAAAATATTTTCCTCTGCAGAGGTCAGAGGGTTCCATTTGACAATGGGCTCTGCGAGTGTCCCTTGGTTTCTCTCCTGCAGGAACGTCACTGCTAGGCAACGTACTCTTATCTGAGAAACAGCAGGAGGGAATCACACAGTGAAAAACACAGCAAAACAGTGATTTCAAATAAAAAAAATTAATGGTTTGGCTTTCCATTCTGTCCTGGAAACCGCCTGGTGTGTGCATCTCCAACTAGGGTTGCTGGCAGCCAAACCAGAGCCTTATTCCCTGGACAGCTCTATCATCATTGCACTACAGTGCCACCCAGATAATGGCCAGGGAGGGTACTGCAACTCAGCAACCTAAACATACCAATTTATATACAGGGCATATAGGAAGCTGGCTGGTCTGATCTACCAGTAGGGAGCTGGCTTGGTCTCTCAATCTGAGCAATGTGTTGCTGTGAAATATCACACCAACTCAATTCATCTACCTCTCCATCTTTCCTAGACCTAGACCTCTATCTTTCCTTTCCTAGACCTCTCCATCTTTCCTAGACCTTGCCTCTTCTGTCAACCCAACTATCTGCCTGACTTTGAGAACTGGTCTTGACAGGGATTTTTCTCTGCTCCATTTGGGGATGCTTCCATGGGGGATGCTTCCATGGGGGATGCTCCATTTGGGGATGCTTCCATGGACTGAACCTGTGATCTTTAGACAAATGATCTTTGGACAAATGTGATCTTTGGACAAATTTGGACTATGAGAGAAAATGAGGTCTCCAAACGCTGACTTGAGGCTGTTCAAAGGACCAGTTCGGGGAGTGGCCCATATCCAGGGATGGTAAAAACTGGGATGTCCAGGGATGGATGAATTTCTTGAGGAAAAGTTCATTACGGGTTACAAGTCATAGTAGGTATGTGTGAGCTCTTGGTTTTAGAGGCAGGCTGCCTCTGATTGCCAGATGCAGGGGAGGGTACTGGGGCGTAGATTGTGTCTGTTGTCTTGTGTGCTCCCTGGGGCATTTGGTGGGCCACTGTGAGATACAGGAAGTTGGACTAGGTGGGCCTTTGGCCTGATCCAGCAGGGCTCTTCTTATGTTCCTATATTTGGCACGCCAAACATGGGCTCTATCACTGAGCTATGTTTCTCTCCTTGTTTGATTCTCTGAAATATGACCTCTTCCTCATTAGGACCATGCACCTGCTTCCTGTGCTCACAGCCCAAGAACCTAACCTTTCCTGCAGTCTGGCATACCAGAATTTCAGTCTCTCTCTTGCTGGCTTCTGAAAGCAGTTTTTACCATCCTTGGATATGGGCCACTTCCCAAACTGGTCCTTTGAACAGTCCCAAGTCAGGGTTTGGAGACCTCCCTTTCTCTCATAGTCCCTTTCCAAGAGTCAACAAGAGGCCGGGTAGCTGACACTGTTTACTTGCAAAGAAACACACATCAAGTGGAGTCTTGCTGCTCTCATATTTTAAGAACTGCCTGCATTTTAAGACCTGCCTGCACCCTAGAACAAAAGATGCCCAAGGCAATGGCTTTGTCTGTTTCTCTAAAGTCCATTCAGTGAGATTTTAAAACTGACAGACACCATGTTTCAAAGTGTTCAAAGGACATTGCACACACCCCCATCTTGTTACCCTCACCACAACCATGTAAGTTAGGCAAGTGTTTTTTTCAAACTTGATATTGTCAAAATGCCTCCCATAGATATTTCACCAATCCCCTCTTCCTTTTCCAATTCAAGGAACAGGAGGAGAAGATACAGGGTGGCCGGAGGTGGGAACAGGCTCCTCCCATGTGCCTTCTGAGACAACTCCATTGTGGCAACGCACGGCCATGCAGCTCTAAAACTGAGCCCCATCCAGCTCGGAGCTTGGCTTCCCAGACGTTGGTGTTGATGGCAACATCATCGCGGGTGTTCTGGAACTGCTGCCATGCAAGTCAAGGTAGTGCTCACGCTTGCAGCAAAAATTAGACAGAACCCTGTTCAGGAAGGGAAAAATATGCCAGTTGGTAAGAGGCTCCACAGACATGCCGTGTAATAAGTGGAGGCTTCACTCAAGTTTTGCATTCCTGATCTCACCAACATTCAAGTCAAAAGTTCTCCACAGTTGCTGATAAGATACTTCAGCAGTTATGCCCATACTGCAGACGGAAAAGTAGCGGTTGAGAGAGCGGTTGAGAGAGCAACCTGCCTCAGGCTGCCAAGCACATTCACAGCAAAACGAGATTTCCTCTTCTATAACAGTCTCTCTTGCCCACTACGCTCCTCATGAATAGCACTGACTTTCTTTTCCTAAAGAGCTCATCATTCTTCCCCCCCCCCCTTTTCTTCCTTCTCCAGCCTGGCCTTTGGAAAGAAGAACAAAAGGTCCAAGTGGAGTTTAAAACATATTTCAGCGAGGTCAAAGGTGAGGGTTCCTCTGGTCCTTCCTCCTCCACAGGCCTTGTTAGAGAGGCCCTGTCAGGTCAATTTCATCTTTTAAGGTTCTATTACAAGCAAACCAAAAAAGAAAACAACCCAACTAAGGTCAACAGAAATGTCCCTGCACATTTTTCTCCCCCCCCCCCCTTATCAGGAAGACACTTAATCTTGACTGAAGAGGAGCACAGGTTTGAGAGGAGGATTCTGGGAAAAATGTATACAGTGTTCCCTCACATTGAGAAGATGTGCAAAAAGAAGCGGTTTTTAGGGCAGGGCTTCAATCCTCCCCCTCTTTTTGCTGCTCCATTTGCAAGCAGAGAAATGGTGGAGAGTATCTCTGCAGGTTTTGGGGGGGGCAAAGGGGGAATGCAGGGGGCTTACTGTGGCAATGGCCAACATTTTCTCTGCAACATGTTTTTCCCCAAAAAAGCTCCAGAACGACACTAGGTCATAATGCAGCATTGTTCAGGGGACAATTTTGGAGAGAAAATGTGTCCTCTACTGATGAACACCACCGTTTTGTTCTCAGAATGACCTCAAACACCTGGAGCATTCTGGGGAGAAAAAATGGCAGCTGCTGACCAACAGAGTGGAGGAAGAAATATTAGAGAGCTTTGGTCTCCACCTATGAAAATGGAAAAGTGAGATTGCTTTGCCTCTCTTTCACCCTCCACTGTCCAAACTCAACCAAACCAAAACTTCAACAGTCTGGCCCCGTCCTAAATAATAATAATACTCAGCATTTGCACAGCGCTTCTTGAATGTGCAAAGTGCTTCGCACCCATTATTTTGGTGCTGTCTGTGCAAAAATCCGGAAAGACAAGTTCCTATCATTATGTCCATATTGTGGATGGGGAACACTGAGGAGGAAAGGGAGTGGCTTGCTTAAGGCCACTGAGCAAGATCAGGACAGGTGGGATTTGAGGCAGAGGTAGTCCCAACTCACAGCTTGGTCTCTTAGCCATCATGCTACAGATCTCCACATTACAGGTGTCTGGGTCAATCTTATAGATGAGGACAACCAAAACGACCACTATAAGGATATGAACAGGGTTCATAATAAGATCATGTATGAAAAGCAAACAGGTGAAGGGGAGACCATGACCTGCTTTTGTGCAAGCTATGAAATTTCCAGGTCACCCACTGAGGACAGGATGGCTGAGGCAAAGCAAATAACCGTTCCTTCTTCACGCGATGCATAATTAGCCTGTGAAATTAACTGACACAGGACAGTGGGATGGCCACCATGCCTGCTTTGAGGCGGGGGGGGGGGCAGAATAAAAATGCAATTCATCAACGTGTTGTGCAACACAATACAACAAGACCAACTTACACCCATTACTACCTGGGCATGTGAAGCTCTATTGCCATGGCAAGCTGTATTGCCATGACAGGAGGAGAACTGGGAGGCCAAACACCCCATGGTAGAACATTTGGCCCACATGACCAAACTAGGTCTGAAATACAACAGTGGATGCAACAACAGTGCTCCCTTCATGGAAAGTCAAATGCATGAGATCAAGTACCCAGCAAGTGAAGAGTTAAGAGCTTTTTTTTTTCCTTTTTCTTCTTAGCATAAAAGACCTGGCAGAAGTTTCACTGTGCTGGCTGAGCTTTCGGATTCTATAATAAAAAACGGAGCGTAAATGGAGGCGAGGAAGCTAATGTCAAGGGGTGAGAGTTTGGGAGAGGTTGTTAAGTATCTCCCTCTCCTCGCCCCTGTTTTCTCTCGCCCCCCCCATCCATCCTCCCCGCCCTGCCATTTACAGGACCTCCTGAGTGATTGATAGACGGGGGGGGGGGATGGAAAACCGAACAGACAGCCACCTGCCTTTCAAATAACCGACCCCTTTATCCCTGAGAAGACAGCAAACACACTTAAAAAAAAAAAAAGTACAAGCAATAATAATACACGAAATGGAAATTGGCAAGAGTATGCAAACTTGTTTCCCCAAATGAGAAAGGCGTAAAGATTGGGGGGGGGTGTGTGTGTAAAGGAGAGGTGGGTAGAACAGAAGTTTGACTTTTTTATTTTTTAAAGCCATTTTTAAATTTATTTATTAACATTTTCTGGCCAGAACACAGCCTGGACGTCATGCGGACACTCTCGCTCTCCCCCTTTCTCCCCCACCCCACCCCAGTGCCGTTAAAACTCGTCGGGTGACCTGCAGACCCCTATTTCCCAGAGCCTTGTATAAAATTGAATTTTTTAAACATAAATTATACGTAATGACGACACTGTAAAAACTAACAGTAATGGAAAGCTGTGCTGTATTTCATTAGCCTGTATTATTCCGTGCCACCTGATCCAGGCGGGCCTTGTTTATGAGTTAGTGTGTTAGCTGGATGCCGATGGAAGCATTTGCTTCGACCTTGCACTTCTCATTGGGGCATGAAATTACGACGGCAGCACCTTGATATTACGGCCATAAATACAGTAAACTGCAAATTTAAGCCAACGGCTCCTATTGTCTCTGAACATAAAGCTGATCGGTATTTATTTAAAAGGAGAATGAAAAAAAATATTATATATCACCTTGTTTATGGGCTTAGTACCCCCCCTTTTTGCTCCCCTTTCCAATCTAACTTATTCTTTCTCCTCCAACTAATTTGTTTATTTCCAACTCTATTCCAAAAAAGCCAGGGAAAAAAGCCACCCAAAATTTAAGCACTCGTTTATTAGCCAATGGAACAAAGCGCAGGCTGCACTAATCTCTACCAAAACCACGCGGTGCTTCGTTGGATCTTACACAGATCATGTTCTGTTGTAGCCAACTCTGACAATCTAAATAATAATAATATTTGCAACGAAAACTAGAAATGCTTCAGAGTATCCTATTTTTGCCCTGCATCCCTAGCTTATTAACTTCACAAGCATGTGATAGCCTACATGCATTTACTTGGAAGCAAGTCCTGATTATTTCAATGAGATTCATCTCTGAGCAAATTTTGGCATGTCCAACCCAAATGCTCATAAAAACAACAGCTCCTTCCTAATTTTTTCCCCTCAATTCGATATACCGGCAAAAGAGGTATTATCTTTTGAAAATTAACTTTAAAAGTTTCAGAAGGATATGCAGGTTGCAACCTGGAAATAGGGAAAGAACAGTTGTTTGTATATCTATGCAAGGGAAAAATAAAGAAAAAGGAGGGGGGAAACTACATTCTTTTTCTTCCCAAGAGCACCATACAGACAAGATACTCAAGCTACCCTGGAGTGCACTCCCTCTAAGCAGCAGAACGCTTGCTGGATTGACGGACCAACTCACTATAAGAGTATATATGCATGATGCAAATAACCCAACTACCCCAGAGTAAACTGCCCGGATCACAAACATATGAACCCGCCATCTGCTGAGTCAGGTTATTCCTCCGCTTAGCTTCAGAGAGCACGACACTGTCTTGCAGCAATTCTCCCAAATCTCAGCCAGAGAAAGTCTTTCCCATTACTTGCCACCTGATTGTTTAAACAGGTATGTCAGGGCTCAAACGTGGGACTTTTGACAGGCTTGCAAGGCGGTGTCCTACCACGGAGCTTTTCCCTCTTGGCATCCTACCAAGCGCCAAGGAGGGCCCATCAAAGCCTGCGGCAGAAACGTGTGGCTAAGGGATTGCCTACACAGGCTCCAAAGCATTAAAATCGAACTTGCTACCAGGGCTGGGGAGCAAGAGAAACGTGTGCGCGTGATAATCCATGCATGAGTCCCTTTAGTTATTGCCAATTTCCTGATATATTCCATTTCCAAAAGCAGAACGGTTTAAATAAATAAACTGAAACAGGTTAGAGAATCCATGGTAGGAGCAAGAGGGGTGCAAAAAGTTTTGGAGCATGCTTCCCTGTGAATATGGGAGCATGCTTCCCATATTCTTAGAATATGCACCCACCTCCATGCCCTGAGAACATACTCACCTCTATTACATTAAATGTAGCAGAAGGCGGGTGAGAGAGGGGGGAGAAAAATCTCAACACAAAGGCAAAAGGACACTGGGATATCGCAAACCGTATCACAGCATAAATCACAGCATTACAAGCCGGTACAAAATATATTTCACTGCTGCTTTAAAGGCAAAGGAGACACAGTTTCGCTTGTCAGAAGGGAGGTCAGGTCTCCTTACTCTCCCCTCCAGAGGCAAAGAGAGTCCTCTATTTGTTTGAAGTGAGCTATTTTCTGCCCCACCCAGAGAAAATGAGGAGAGGGAGGGCAACCAAGTCATATCGGAGCAGCTTATATCCCTGTAATCCGTAAAGGACTTTGGTGCTTGAAATGTGGTCTGGGGACAACTCTTTTACTTTTAAACAGATTCCCAAAACTGCAATAACAGTATCAGAGGAAAATGCTGAAGAGTCAAAGGCACTTAGATATTTGATTTTCTCTGTAAACCGCTTTGTGAACTTTTTGTTGAAAAGCGGTATATAAATACTGTTGTTGTTAACTCCAGCATTTGTGCAGAAAAAGGCTTGCCCCTTCAGCAGTGAAATAGTGTGTCATGGAAACTTCAAAAGAAGGTTCCAGTTGCATGCTTTAAGGGCAAAGATGACACAATTTTGCTACTCAGAAAAGAGATAAGGTCTTCCCTCAGACCAAGGCAAAGAGTTTTTCGTTTAAAGCATGTCTTCTGCTCCACCCAAAGAAAATGAGGAGAGGGGCACATCAGTTAAGCCAGAGCTCGTTTTAGCCCTGTAAGAGGGGTTTGGCACTTTAACTGTGATCCAGCAATTTTCCTCCTCTGTCCCTGGTATACGTTTAAGCAGCCACCCCCCCCCCCGCCTCCCCAAACTACAAAGAAAGTATTACAGGAAATGCCAGAGATCGCCATTGGAAAAAAAGGCTTGCCTCTTCACCCTGGAAACCTGAAAGAGCACTCCAGCTATGTGAACTGTTCTGTACCCACCACCCCAATCATGTGTGCATGTAGTCTTTTTTGAATTGCACCCAGAGGACACTGCAAGAGCTGAACTTGCATCCAGAAGACTTTCCAAGGGTATGTACGCTGTAACGTAAAGACAGTCTAGTAGTCCAGAAAGAAGAAACTGTAAGCTGTCTTGAACTGAGGACACCAGCAACAGGACCATGTACCTGACTCTCCATATCATAACTTGCAGATAAGGGAGCTACTGGTCAGCTGGCTTCAGCACGGATGGCTGACATGGATGTGGATGGCAAGACGGTGGTTCTACAGCTATCAGTAAAGCAAGAGTCAGGTGATACAAAGATTCCAATTGGATCCCACCTGGTCCTGTAAAGCTGCCTACTCCAGCCTGGCTGACTGCATACAAGAAACCAGCACCTATAGACTACTGGGTGACCAATTAGTTCTACTCTTCTAATGAGAAATTCTGGCACTTCTCTCAACAGCTGGAGAGCATCAGTAACAATGCAACACACTGGTGGATATGGGATGGGATCCAAGTTGTTCAGTACTATTAGGAAAAAGGGAAAGCATCTCCTAAGTCAGCAGTTTTCAAACTCTCACGGAGAGTTTGCACTGCAGTAAGTTCTTGCAGGGGGCCCCCAGGCAAGTGAGGTGATCCCCAGGATTGTGTTGCTAACAGGGCTGCAGGGACTGGGATGCACTCACCAGTCCCTACAGCAGTCATCCTGGGGTGTGGGGAGCCCTGCGCGAGAGTCTGCAGGGCTCCCCAGTTTGTCAGAAGTGAAAGTGCAGCAATCGCGCTCTTTAACTTTCTGCAGGCTGGGGAGCCCTGCAGACACTTGGGCAGGGCTCACTGCACCCCCGACAGGCTGCTGCAGGGACTGGTGAGTGCATCCCAGTTCCTGCAGCCCCGTTAGTGAGGCGATCCTGGGGATCACGTCACTGCCTCCTCCTTGCCTCCTTTCTACCCTCGCCCCTTAAGGGGGCAGCGGACAGGGCCTTCAGGCTGGGGCATTGCGACGCCTCAGTTTGAAAACCACTGTCCTAAATTATTTGAGAAGTGCTGCAACCTAACAGATTAATAGGTTAATCAGCTGAAAACATTTTAATCTACCCAAAAGACAAACCTGATTAAATGGGTGACACTTTAAGAAAAAAAAAATCAATTCTTTTTACTGCAAACTGCTAAATTTCAGGCAGTATCTTAAAAAGAGACATTCCCTATGCACTTTTACACTGCATTTTAGAAGAGGATTTCTCCCTGCACTCTCACACAGGAGGAAATGATTTTCCTAAGATGCGATATATATGTCCTGGCACACAAGCTACCTAAAAAGCAAGGAAAAATACTTTTTTTTCCAAAGCTCCTGTTTTAATCATACATGATTTATGTAAATTTAATCACTCGATCGATTAAAACGTCATTTGATTAACTGACAGATTGAGTGAGTGACAGCCCTACAAGTTACCCCGCAGTACTGTGGACCGCAAAGTGAATGCAGAACTTCTCTCTGTTTGAACACGGAATTGGGGAGGGGAGAGCCATCATCACTCCCTTCCCACCAAAGACATTTGAACTCAGACCCTTTGGAGGGGCATTGATTGCACCGTGAAGGGTGAAGAAATTAAAAAAAAAATAAACGAAATAAGAGGCATAAAACTGGGTTTGTTTGTTTTTTCCAAGTGGCTGCAGTCATGCGAAGTGCTGGTGGTAAGGAATGAGCAAAGCCTTTCATCACCACTCCCAGGGGAACCACACAGAACATGGTAACTGCTGTTCCAATCCTCCTGAGCTCCGATTGCCACAACAACGGCAGCTCTTCTGAGATCTAGTGCTATTTCCCCCCAAAAAATAACACTACGAGCAAAACAAAAAAACAAGAAAAGCACCTGATGGAGTTGGCATCAGGTGCTTGCCCCAAGAGTTAATTTTTAAACTTTAAATCTAGAAGATTTAAAGTTGGATCTACTGGACACATTTGATTTGATCTTCAAATGTGTTGGGGGACGGGGGCTTTGAGGTCAGAGCCTGAAACTTGGTCTCAGCCCGAAGCTCTTTGTTATCCTTGCAACAATATGGAGAAGAAAGTAAACCTGAATGAGGGAGCAGCAGGTCAAGGCGCGACAGTGTGTTCGAGGCCCCCAACTCTTTTTAAAGGCTTCTAGAAGCTTCTACTGCAAAGACAGACTGAGCTGCAAATCAGGACTTTCCCATTTCAAACCTGGACTCTGCCATGAACTTATGCATGGCGCTTCCAAGCTCAGCCTTGTGTTCCCCACCTGAAATATATGGGCACAGCATAGCCCTTAGTTTACAGGGCTGGTTCAAGGAGCACAGCAAGATAATATATGTGAAGTGCTATGCAAATGTTGAGGATTAGAGGCATGTGTTGCTTAACAAGCTTCCTCAGAAGGACAGGGACCGCATATAAAGCACTACAAAGAGGCTCTTAATGAGGCAGTTTGGTCTCCCATAGCCAGCAGCAGAGTGTCTGTTTACACAACAAAGAGGCAAAATATCTCCAGTAGCCTGTGCAGCCAGTGAGTGTCTGGCAGGGAGTATGTGTTTACACAACAAAGGCACTAGATTGGGCTGAATGTTTGCTTAACGATCTAATCACATAACAACAGGAACAGGAAAAGGTATCCCCATCCTAGCGCTAGGACGCACACCTGCGCTAGGACACAGAAGGGACTAGAAAACTAGAATATCAGCCCCCCAAGAAGTATGGAGCTTCTGGAGTGAATAAGACTCATATAAAAGTTTGACATTGTTTCTGATTGATCGGTTGTATATGCTGTATTTTTTCTGGATAGTGCACAAGTTTTCCAAAGCCCATCTTCACAAGAAACACTAGAAGGAAGATTTGAAGCAGCGTCTCACCAAGCTATTCTTCTGGCCTTTTCTAATCAACCCTCTGTCTGCTATACTTCAGGCACCAGGCAAACCCCTTGTAGGTAGGGCTGGGAAAGACCCCTGCTTGAAACTCCAGAGAGCACATGATCCTAGCTTAAGGGGACCAGTAGGCCGACTTTGTAACAGGAAGCTTTGTATGAATGTACTGTATGTCTTGTGCAAATTACATAATTAACCTAGAGAGACTTCCATGCTATTGTGGAACTTCCTTGTTCTCTTGAAACCTGCCAGTCTTGAGAATTTGAGAAGTTTGGGGATGTAAGCTCAGCAGAAGGACCTGGGTTCAATCCCTGGCAGCATCTCCAGATTGAGCTGGGAAAGACCCCTTTGTCTGAAAGCCTGGAGAGAGCCACTGCCAGTCTGTACAGACAAGCACTGAACAAGACACATCAATGTCTGACTCAGTAGGCAGAAGCTATGAGAACTTTTCGGAAGACAACATAGAAATACAGACATTCTACAGCTTGGCTTAGTCAACAGTGGGCAGGTTTTAATTACCGCTTAGACAAAAAAAAAACCCCAAAGAATTGGCTTAAAGCATCATTTCTTATTGCCTTCAGATTTAAATCATAAGGGCTACCAGAGGAAAAATAGGAATATTTGGAGAGCCAGGACAGGCCTCCAAAGCACCCCATTCTTCTGCCAGCACCAGGGTCATCAGTACAGGGCCTGGAAGAACATGCTCTGCTGATCCTTGTCACTCCACATAAATCTCGGAAGCTGCATCCCAGGAGCGCAGAAGCTGCACCAGGTTCAGGTGGAATGCTCCACTGTGATGGAAGCTGCCGTTTGAGAGGATGCTGCAAGAGGGAGGGAGGGAGAGCATTGCATGGGGGCTTTCATGGTGCTCCCTCGGGGCATGCCAACTGCACATGAGTGCCAAAACTCCAGTGACCGGGCAGAACAACGTGCCCTTTTTCAAGTCCTGATGGCAGACTGGCACTTAAAAAAAGTCTTTCAACTTTCAGTGAAGTCTTTTGCTTGTGTGCCAAGGAATATTAGGGGGTGTGGGTGGGCAAAGCTTCCTAATGTACACAAGCTCTCTTTGCCTGAGGCACTGACTAGGCTTGCTGGGCCACCACGTGAACCAAGGTTACAACTCACAACACACCCAGTGTGTTGGGACTGTGCCTACAGGGAGAGATGAGTAGAGATGGAAACACTGGGCATTCAGGAAACCATAAGCATGTAAGAAGAGCTGTGCTGGATCAGGCTATACGGCCACAAAATCCACCATCCTTTCTTCCACAGTGGCCAAGCAGATGCCTTGGGGGCGCTCACACGCACAGCTTGAAGTTAATAACCCTCTCCTGCTTAGTTTGCCTTAGCAACCGGCATGCAGAGGTAGACTGCCTCTGAACGTAGACGCTCCATGTTAGAAGAATGGCTACTAGCCAGGGATAGAGATGGCTATCCCTTTCTCCTTTGTGAAACTTCCTAATCCCTTTAAAGCTACCTTACGCTAGTGATCATCTTGTGGCAGTAAGTTCCACAACTGTATGCTGCATAAAATTCATTTGTCCAAACCTCCTGCCAATCAATTTTATTCCACCACTTCCTGTCACAAGTTCTAGTATTATGAAAGAGAGAAAGAAACTCCTTCCTACTCTCCATACAATATAGAATTATACTGTATTATTGTGTATAATTGTGTATTGTATATTATTGTGTTTGCCATGTTTCCAAACTTAAAAGCCCCAAACGCAGCACCGTTCATCATACAGAACATACTCCACAATCCTGCTTTCTGGCACTTTTCCAGGTTTTTGTTTGTTTGTTTTTAATTTCGAGATGGGCGAATTGTAGGGGCCATTGCAGATGCTCTAACCCCAGGCCTCCCCCCAACAATTTTAAAACTGCAGGAGAAAGGTGTTCGTCGTCAACTATTCTGCTTACATCTTAATGCTTGTTGAAGCTCTTCTGAGCCATCAGACCGTGGAGGGTGGGGAAGAAAGAAAGAAAGAAGCTTGAAGCAAACTTTCTGCCTTTATGATGCAAGACTGTGGAGGTGAGCTCCCAACTCCTCTGACAACTAGTAACCAATGGGCAGCTACAGATTTATTGACAGTGCAGATGCTGGTAAAAGACTAAACTCCAGGGTATTCTTGGAAAACATATAGTCCCACTGCCTTCCTCCCCACAGCCCTCCCCCACCCCGCACTTCCAACACAGGCGCTCATTTTAGCCGACACGGAATACGCACCTCGCAAACAAATTATTTAACTGCTCTTATTCCCCCCTGAGGATTGCAGCGATCATCTCCAAACGCTGCTCTCTGCTCATCTCTCGCCTCCGTGCAACAGCATTGATAGGTTAAATGCTGCCATTTAATTATGGTAATGGAAGCTGCTATTTTTTGGTTCTCATAAACATAGCTTCTCTCTTTGGCTTTCCTTTTTTTTTTTTTAATTTAAATTTAAACCACATAGAGTAATCTTTTTAAAACGTCTCATTTCGTATTTCTGAGTTTTCAGCATCCGTTCCAGGAGCACCAAGTGGGGATGGAGTCTCTCCCCAACCGTACGGGAGAGAGAGAGATAAAAAACGACTTTTTAAAATGCCAAGCCAATGACCAAGGAACAAGGTTGTGGGAAGTGCGGCAAAGGAGGGCGAAATGCCAAAGAATCCGGAGAGCCTGCCCTTTTCATCTAGCGAGATTATTCCGTTTCAAATGCAGGGAGAGCAGCTCCCTAGAAATGAAAGGAGGAAGGGATTAAAAGGGTTCCACTGCATGCTGCAGGTCTGGATCTGATTTCCTGCCATAGGACTTCCTGGCTGACTTTGGGCGAGCCGCAAACACACACATGCATCTAATTTTTGCATCAGCTTATCTGCTCACAATACAGGGGCAGCGGTGTGAGCATGAGCAGAACCTCCATGGGCAAATGCAGCATACCTCTGAGTCACAGGTGCTGAGGATGAGGTGCCCTGCTCCCACAGGTGCCCTGCTCATGAGAGAGGCCTTTGGCTGGGCGTTGTTGGAAACAGGACTCTGGCCTAGGCAGTGCAGGCACTTGTGTTCTTAATGCCACAACCTGCAACATTTACATACCCTGCACCGTTTCTTCTTCTGCCCAAACAACCCAAAATGAACTTGCAGCGTTGAGTTTTCTAAACGCTTTAGAAAGTTCTCTAAATAAGAACTTGTGGACTGAATTCATGGAGGGTTTGTGGGGACAAACAGGGGCTGGACCCCTCACCCACCTCGGTTTACCATTATTTTGCTGCTGTTCCTCTTGGCAGCTGCCATTTTCATTTCCCAGAACTACCTCAGAGTGATGCTACATCCTCATACAGTGCTCAAAGACAAATGGCAGCCCTGACTAAAAGGATTTTGGGAAATGAGGGTGGTGGTGATCCCTGGTCAGAGTGCCAACATCACAAGTGCTGGCCCCTCCAGGTTCTTTCCTACCCACCCCCCAAAATTGCTGAAACTCTGCAAAATGGAAGGAATGTTCCCCAGGCTTCTTAGAGCCCAGACTTATCTACGTTTCCAGTTCTGGTGCAGCCATGCCAACGAAGCATGTGCTGCATCCTGCAGTGGGGAGGTAGTCACAGAGGCCTCCTCAAGGTAAGGGAACATTTGTTATCTTATCTCGGGGCTGCATTGCAGCTGCATCAGCGCTGGAAAGTTGGCCCTTCAGTGTCTTGTGTACTTTTGCCATTTTCTTCATCCAGAAACCCAAGTACAAATCGATAAATCCTTCAAACAAAACTAAAGATTTGTTAAGTCTTGTTAAAAAACCCTGAAAGCCACTCTAACACCACCCCCACTATAATCCTCACTTGCTCCCCAAAAGATGAACAAAAATGCCAGGTTTCAACCAGACTGCTAAAGGAGTGAAGGGCAGGGGCCTGTTGGACCCAAACAAGAAGGGCATTCCACAGGGTCAGTGTCACCACCAAAAAGTCCCTGCTCCTTGTGGACTTCCATTGTGCCTCTGAGGGCACCTGAAACAAGGCCTGGGTGGATGATCGGTGTACTGGAAGCCATGTATGGGAGGACATGAGCCTTTAGTTATCTACCTCCCAATCTGTTTAAGGACTGTTTTCAAAGCAGGACTGAGATTTGAGACTTATGTCCACCATCTGCTTGATCAAACTACCTCAATGGGCTGGCTGACACTGGTGGATGTGTCAGGATTAGCTTCTGGGTAAACCAGGAACTCATGGAGGTTATAGGTCAGAGCACTATAGGTCTGCACTATAGGAGGTTATAGGAGCACTATAGGAGGTTATAGGAGGAGCACTATAGGAGGTTATAGGAGCACTATAGGAGGTTATAGGTCTATTGCACTATTCACAAGTGCAATAGAGACTCACGTGTGGTTGGAATGTCGCAGATATAGGCCCTCTCAAATATTTTGGTCAGTCATGGCTTGAGAGGCAATGCCTTCCCATGGAGTACAGTCATCAAGTGCTGGAGACACTTATGTGAACCAGCCCTTATTCCAGGGACCCTGAGCCTTCATTTGGCAAGGACCCAAGAGGTTGGTAGAGGATTAGATGCCTTTTAGAAAGACAACTTCATAGAGGATAGATCTATCAATAGTCTAGATATTTTTCTCTGCCTTGTGTGGAGATGCTGGGATTGAACTTGGGATCTGCTGCATGAGAAGGAGGTGCTCTCCCACTGAGCCACAAGCCCCCCTCTAATTTTAAAATTTAATTAAGTGCTTATATGAAAGAGGACTTCCTCTGGAGGCTTCCTGGCACAAAAAAATGCCTTTTTGACACTGCAGCTACAGCCTCATGGACTAGAAAGCTGCCTGTTGATTTTAAAATAAGCCCTAGAATTCTCAGAGCCTTAACAAGAACGTACAGGCTACAATACGCTGATTGTGACACTGTCGGTTGCTCTCCCTTATTTCAGAATGACACAGGGAAAACAGTGCCTTCCTCAATACCTTAAGAGCTCTTGATGCGGAGGTGGGGAAGTCTCCCACAAAAGGATAGATATTACTGCTAATAGTCAAAAATTATTTCAATATTTCGTTGGCTCAGCGGTCCTCACGCACCAGCCTCCCCTGGTAGCAAGATGAGTCACGAACTGGCGCCTCTCGTCTCCCGCTGCAAAGATGCAACCTTAAAGGTGAGGGAGGTCAGTGGTTGACGGGGAGAAATTTAATTTTGTTTATCACCATAAAAAGGGGGCAGTTCCATGTGGGCAGCAAGGACATGAATATCGCAGGCAGGCTGGGAGCAGGCTACCAGTGCATCTGGAGCGAAATTCAATAAAACCCATTCCGACGTCTGAGGTCAGCGATGCACTGTTAAAAATGAGAAGGGGAGAAAATGTGATATGATTGCAATTTTTAATATAACCGATGTATTTGTTGCAAGAGGCTCTAGAAAACTGTGTAATGCAATCGCCCCGACCTCCCTTCCTCCCCCCTCCCAGGATCAGAGCGTACTCCATTTACCTTTCGGTGACTCTTAGAAAGCAATAGGCATTTTGCACGGCAAAACCATGTCAACGTTTTTTAATTGAGGGGGCCTCCGGTTTCACGGGGAAGCTGTCTCTCCTTTCAGGGGAGCACAGGCTGTCTCTCATTTCGCAAAAAAGAAAGCAATCAGGGATAATAGGAATTAAGCACACACACGCGTGGCGGCTAAGGGTCTGCTTGTCCTTGCACAAGGTCGAATTCTTAAAGGCCAAGGTGCACGCTGGTCCTGAAGCCAAATGCAGTGAAGGCTAACCGGGTTGCTTATCCAATCGGCCCTCTTAGCAAGCTTCAGAGGGCAGCTGATTAGCCTTTGCATTGGACCCACTGGCATGGCTGCATCAGCACTAGAATTTCACGGCTGAGGCTCTTTGAGGATGACGTGAAAGTGCTTTGTGTGTGCTCAGAGGGGCTGTTTATGTCACACCACATACTCTGAGGAACCACAATTTGCACCCAAACTGGTAGTAAGTCCAGGCGCCTTTACTCAGCTGAGGGATATAACAAGACAAGCCCTGCTGGATCAGGCCAAAGGCCCAGCAGTTCATCATCCTACTTTTTACAGTGGCCCATCAGCCACCTCAGGAAGCTCTCAAGCAGGAGACGCTCCCCTGTATATAGTGGCTGGAGGTAGCACACAGCCATTGTGTCTCATAACTATTGACAGACCATGAATTTGCCCAGTCCCCTCCACAACCATCCAAGCTAGGGGCCATTTGTACATCTTGTGGCAATGAATTCCACAGATGAATGATGCAGAGTACTGGTTAGTGGGCCTTAGGTCCTTAACTTGCTTTCACCCTAACCTACCTCACAGGGCTGTTGTCAGAGTTGAGATTGTGTCTGCAGACAGAGGGGGAATAACCCCATCCACGTATGCCACCCTGAGCTCTCTGGAGGAAGAGTGGACCAATTAATAACAAAACATTCTCCCCGCAACCATAAGATGAGTTCAGCCCTCCTTCCCATCTTAGTACACGCCCACCCACAGGAAAGCACAATTCCAAATTTCGGAGGACAAAAGAAAACCCTCATCCTCCTCAGAGACGGCAGAGTTATGTGATCAGCTGGGGTGAGGTTTGCAACTGAAAGGTCAGAGCTTCGGGGCTGGAAGCGGAAGGCACGCAACCCACCTCGGCTGTAGTTGCGTGACATTCAAAGGCCTCCAGCTCACCCTGCTCTGCTTCCAGTTTCCACCTAACGTACAGCCAGCCAAAGAAGCACACTCAGTTCTCCCTCTGAACATGCAACTCTTGCTCCCAACCAGCAACCACAGAAACCACAAAGGAGCAGGGAAATGAGAGGACAGTGAGTGAATGGGGCTGACCCAGTGAGGTCCCCCCACCCCGCCAGGGTCGAAAGAAGGCCTGGGAAGGACAGCAAGCTCGTTTTCTCCAGATGGGGAGGAAAGGAAAACACCACATCAAACAGAGGGGAAGAAGCAAAGAAGCTCCAAAAGCAGTAGGGCAGGCTGGATTCAGAGTAGGGAGTTGGGGGTTCAGATCCTGGCTCAGCTGTAGTCCTCTCCAGGGGAACCGGAGACCAGTCGGTATCACAGTGTAACCTGCCCCCGAGATGAGATGAGGGGGAGGGAGGGGACCTGCCCACTTTTCTATCTTAAAGCACCAGCAGCTATGGCAATGTCACCCCACTGTGAGCAGCCCAGTTGGTGTCCTCTTTTCCCCTCTGCTGGGAGCCTCCAAACGTGAGTGGGGAAGGGTTCTTACATACCTTTCTCCTCCTCCACCCACCGGGGCTTTGCTTGCAGCACAGGGAGAGAGTGCATTCCCCTCCTCAGGGTCTGCCTTCTCTGTCGCCCCCCACCCCAGCCTCAGACGTGGCTTCATTTGCGTGTCCTGCAAGATCTCATAAATTGCCCCACCCAATTCACTGCCTCCTCCCCCCTGTCAAGGCCACCCTAGGTGCACTTGCTCCTACGTGCCCCCGAAGGCTGTCATTGGCCTGCTTGCCCTCTCTGACAGCAGGGCCAGCCACTTGGCTCCTATTGCCTGCTCTAGGAGTGGAACCGCCTCTCTCCTGGCACACACTGGGTGCTGTTTCCCTGAGTGGGGCCAGGTTGCCAGTGCTCATCAATGGGTGGCGTTCTTGCCACTCTGGAGTCTGTGCCTGCTCTTCAACCCAGCTGGGAGGCCCATGAAGGCCTGCTGGGCTACCGCTCCTGAGAGGCCTCTTAGGAAGGGGAGTCAGAAACTAGAGAGTGATATATGAGTAGAATAAGACCAATATTATAACCCCCAACTTACAGATAGGAAGCAGCTTGCACCCAAGGCCCTTGAGCAAAACCATGTCAGAGGCAAGATCTGAACTGGGATTGTCCCACCTCACAGACTGTTGCTCACGTCAGCCCCAGACAGACCCTGCATCACTGAGATAGAGGTCTGGGCAGGAGGTCTGGTCTAGAGGGTAGAGCCTCCATTTGCCTGAAGATTAACATCCACAAGGTCGCCAGTTCGAGGCCACCGGCACCGTGCGACCTTGAAGCAGCTGGCAAGCTGCAGCTGAGCTGTTCCATCTGCTCGGAGTGTGGGAGGATGGAGGCCAGAATGTTAAACCAGATCGGAGTGTAACACCTTGAATGTGGTGGTTCTTGAAAGAAGGAACCTTCTTTCAATTTGTAAAAATCCCTGCGTGGATTTAATAAGCCTGCCTGTGTAAACCGCCTTGAATAAAGTCTTGAATAAAGACCAAGAAAGGCGGTATATAAATACTGTGTATTATTATTATTATATTATTATAGAGGTAAACTTTCTCAGTCCACCCAGGAACCAGATGGACAAGACCCAAAACTCTCCATCTCCGCTGGCGCTGTCAAGCCAGCCAGCCCACTTGCACAGTGAATTGCACCTCTAAATGGTTTGCAGAGAGTCGCAGGGCAAGGCCGAGGCAGAGAAAGAGAGGCTATTATAGTTAATGTGACTTGTACCTTCTGTTATGGAAGAAATAAACGTACATTTAGAGGATGTCAGACCTGCAAGTCTCTCCCGCTCAATGGCTTCTATGCAACATCATTAAAGCAGCGAGCGGGCGGGCTGCCTCTTGTGGCTCGCTTTCCGGACTTGCACGCGGGAAGGAGGAAAGAGAGAAAGAAACGCTGAGATTTGAATCTTTTCTGACAGGAAGTTGTGGAGAGCACTTATCAAACCCCATTGGAAAACATTACTTAAAAGGCACACACCAGGCCTGCTCCGCCCCCCCCTTCTTCTGAACCACCCGTCGTTCTTGCAGATGGATGGAAACAGCCACTTTTTACATTTTCTCCTGGAACGAATGCACTGACACCATTTCCAAGCCAGCAGCCTGGTGCTCAGAAATAACACAGTGCACGAAGAGCGACAACTACACAGCCTTCAACTGTTGTCCTTAATCTGTATTGCAAGCCAAAGCTTAACGGGTTTGCAAGCTATCTCAAAGAACAAAAGAAATGCCCTGCTGGATCAGGCCCGTCCCTCTAGTCCAGCATCCTCTGTCCCCCAGTGGCCCACCAACCGCCTCAGGGAAGCCCAGGAAGGAAATTCAGGCATTCTTCCCTCCCACCGTGGCTCCCCTGCAAATGGGATTCAGAGGCAGCACACAGCCATTGCGATTAGCAGCCACGGACAGACCTGCTCTCTTTTTAGGGCAGAGGTGATCCAAGTATGGTCCAGGGACCACAGCCAATCCAGCACTCCGGCTGCTCATCATCCATAGCTAAGAATCAAGCCCTAGGCTCCTTTCCCTGCAGGTGCACATGGCGGCTTTGGCGTTGCCCGCCCAAATGTAGCAGCCTTGCTTACAGATGCCATGTTGGTAAGCGCATGTAAGGAGGACACATGCACACAAAGACCATGTTGGGACTGAGCATGAGGAAACATGCATCCTGTCTCAGAGCACTGTAGATCTCAAAGGACAAGGCGTAAACCAGAAGGGTGAGAGAGGCGAAAAAGGCACACATCCGGTTACTCTCCACAGAACACCTCCAATTCAAAAGCAAGTGCCAAAAGCCAATACAAACAGTGAATGTTGCATGTTCTAACAAAGAATAAAATGCAAAATATATATTTTTCCATAGAGCTAGAATCAAAATTATGACCGTAATTCTAACACTTTTTCATTGTAGCCTTCTGCACAGTTTCAGTACCCTAATATGCCCATCCCATTAAGCTGAATGCCCTTCTACCTACCTGGATCAGATCAACAAGGGTTCATCAAGTCCAACATTTTATTCTTCTATTAGTGAAGTGATACATCTTGGAAATGGGTGGGGTAATGAACAAATAATTCAGGAATGGGGGAGGGGGAGGATCTCTAATCCTCTTGAAAGAAGGATCTCTAAGGTTCTTTCCATGCTGAAAAGGGGCTGTCAATGAGAACAGGTGTCCAAGCCCTAAAAGCTTGCTAGGTGTTCATGTGAACACATCTTGAGATTGACAGGAAGGCAAGGAACAGCACTTCCAAAATGTGCATCTGAACGGAATGGGTCCTGGCCAATATTTTCCCTTTGGGGCTGAGTGCACTGGGAATGCCTTATGGCAGAGAGCTGGGAATGTTGTATTTGGCTGAAAGTTAAGACAAGCAGAGGATTCATGGCAAGAAGAAGGTAAGCCACAGGAGAACCGATGGCAGAGGGGAAGAGACAATGTGATGGATAGACCTGGGTGCGCAGCTGTGAGATGGGCAAGACAGGGAGACAGCTTTTCAGCACAGATGGATGAGGATTCTCAATCAACTTCAGGAAGGAGAGAAAAAGAAGAATAAACCAACCAGCACACTGGTGTGATTTCCCTATCTCCATTTGGAGTACTAGGATCAGGCAGCCGGGAGCTCTCCTTAGCACGGGCATGAAAAGTTTAACAGCACTAGGTTGACGGCTACCACTGTTATCTTCTGCAGTTGCAGGGAGCTGTCAGGGACCTTGAAGCAGCAGCCAGAGCTAGGAACCAGGAGCTGAGAAGCAAGAGACAGCAGTTGTACCTGGGGATCAGGAGCCAGAGGAGCAAGTCAGGAAATCGAGGCCAAATAAGAAAAACAAACTCACCAGTGCCAAGGTTGCTTCCCAGACAAAGTCTGAGGTCAAACAAGCAGCTCTTTTTTTTACAGCTCTTCCTGACTGGCAGGGGACTAACGGCCAGTCCAGGGGTGGTGGTGGGCAGGCCTAGAACCTAAGAACCTTTTCCTGCCCTGGAAGTTTATATCACCCTGGAGCCTGATAGCCTGCCCCACAGGGCAACCACATATAGAACCAAGGGCTCCCACTTTTAGTCCAGTGGCTTCTGGTCCATCCCCAACTACACTGGACCATCCCTGGTCCAATTCCCCAGCCACACTAATGCACAGGACGGCTTCTAAAGGCAGGGCAGGCAGGGTGCATTTTGGGTCCTGAGCGCCAAGCCAGCTGGAAGTTAGTCTTGGCTACTTTGCTCCTGCTGGACAGCTCCTTAGCTAAATTTGTTTCTGCTGCTTGAGACAGTCTATGGATATCAGGAGCACTAGAGGAAGCGGATAGATACATCATGTGTCCAGAGCCTCTCTCCCAGCCCTTCTCTGGCCTCTGTTCTTGAGCAGAGGGGATTTGCAACACGCAGTTCCTCCTAGCACAGTTCCTCCTCCTAGTAGCTCCTTGCTCACTACAGCCTAAGACGCTACCAAGGAGATCTTTTTGCCCTACTTCTATTGTGCCTCCTCTGGCAAGGCAAGAAGCTCTCTTTCCCCTGCCTGGTTGGTTGAGGAGATGCATCGCTGACACCAGAGCAAGCACAAAATGGTGCCACTTCTCCCAGCCACTGCTGCTCCCTTTTCCCATTGCAGCACTGCCAGAATCTGCTGTCATGGAGGTCAGCCCCATTTCCATTGCTTGCAAGGGCTTCCGATGTCTGTGAAGGGTCTTCCTGGAGAACTAAAGAATATTCGGTGGAGTAGAGGGGCCAAAGTTGAGCTTGCACAGCATAGACATAAACAAGAAGAGAGCAGGATAGTGAACATTTAAGGAGGTGAGATTATTATTGTGTAGATTTAATGGGATGAATATTTACATTTAAGTACACACACTTCTTATAAGGGATCATAATGTATTAATACTCAAAAATCACTGGTGTAAATGACTGCAAGCTTCTTAGCTGCTACCTGAATAGGTTAAAAGAAAAACGCAAAAGCATGAGGACTAGAAACTTGTACTAGAAACATGAGGGGAAGATGCACAGAGCCTTGCATGGCAGGCAGCTCTTGGTCACCTGCCTTGCAAAAGGAATCTTCTGTCGAACACTGCCTCCAGGGTGAGGAATAGAGCAATTTGCCCTTTGCTTTGCAAGGAAAAAAATGACTTGAACCTCATTGTGACACTTCTGAAAAATTAATTACAAAGCTGAAGGAGAAAATTAATTTTAGAAACGCAGGAGGTTACTGTTCTCCCCCCCCCACACACACACACACTTTCCTCCTCCTCCTCTACCTCTCGTCCTCCTCCTCCTCCTCCTCTTTCCCTTCCTGGAAGCCGGGGAGGAAACCGTGCTGTTTCCATTTCTATCCTAAGGAGTGCAATCTGGGAGCTGTCCAGTCGATAACCTGGCCATCAGAACAAGGTTTGTAATTAAAAGGTCAGTGACCTGGAAAAGCTCAGGCCTCACTCTCAGGGCTTCTCAGTAATGACGGAGCTATTAAATTAAGGCGCTTATGAAATCAATGCTAAAAAAGCTTTCATGGTAACAAGCTTCCATTCAAGGACAGGCAAACAGCATCATGAAATGGAAAGAAATTATGAAAAAGTAAAGTAATAAAAGAGTGAGAGAGCTAATTTAGAACCCGCTCCCCCTTCAGGTGGCGCTTTGCCTCCAAATCCCTCCCATTTTGGAAAGCCAGTGGGAAGGGAAGGAGGCAGGCAGCTGGAAGCATATGCAAATTCAGAAAGTCAGGCACTGACGCAGTCACACATGACACAGCTGGAAAAAGAGCCTAGGACAAAATGCTGTGAATGCCAGCTTTCTGGTTACACAGAACTCCAGGCACAGGTGACTGAGCAGATTTTCTTTCTTACAGAGAATTTCTGGTGGGGTTTCCTGAGCAAACTTTCCGCTGGACTCCTGGGAGAACAGAATGTCTGATTAACATTTTGTACTCCACCTGGTTTTAACTAGGCCAATTAATGATAAGGATATGTGGCATAGTCCATAAAGCAGACTATGAGTTGAGCTGAAAAATACTAAGACTAAAACTTTGTGATCAATTAAAAAGCTGCTCCTGATCAAGCACCAGATTTAAAATATATACATATTTTATAATTTGGAGATAGGCATCAGCCGAGAAGAGTAATTCCTTCTCACCTCTTACACAGGAGGAAACATCTGAAATTGTATTAGAAGAGGCATTCCCTCACATATAAAAAGAAGACACACCTTCCTGTTCTCTTGCACACAAGAGGGAAAGCCTCCTTCAATAACATCCAAGAAGAGCCAATTCTCTCTCCATCACACACAGAAAACCATGCCCCTTAAATGGTGCCTGCTGAGATCTGGGTGCACATCACCTAAAAGCAACATACTTTATTCTTTAAATTATCAGTTTTAGTCATATGCCTGAGGGTACTATTCCACAGTCTCTCCGTGCCCTCAGTAAACAAGTAGTGGAGGAAGTGGGACACCACACTCCAGCCAAACCAGGGTCTTCATGACCCCCGACCAAGCCCCCTATGAGATATCCATGAGTTCAACTGAATGTGTGGAATGGGGACCAGAGACATCTAAAACACACAAGGTTTCTCCATGCAATCAGGAACCCAGATGATCATTAAAAATGTACTTCTCCTGCCCTTCTCTTTTTAGGTACTCAAGGCAGCTTACAACATGATAAAAGCAAGCCAATACAAAGCATCGCCAAACGACAGGAGCATCAATTAAAACAAACCCCAGGACATAAAGCAGCAGAACTTTGCGAGTGCTAACAGATCATTAAATCTCACAAAACACCTTCTGAAAGGAAGCAGGTCTTCAACCCACACCAAAACACTGGCAAGAAGGAAAATGGATGAACACGAGGGGGCAGGGAATTCCTCATTGTGGGGGCCACTGCTGAAGCGGTCTTCTAAAATTTTATAGGAAAAACACCCAAGAGACCCTCACCTCCAGTTCCTAATGGAAGCGTAGATGCATATGGAGGACAGTTGTTGACAGCTCCCACCCCCTCCTGCACCCACTGGAGGAATCTTCCAAATCCAGGCAACCTCATTTCAAAGTTCCCTCTTGTGAAACTCAAAGCCCTCTACACACAATTATAGCACCTGCTTCTCCCACCAGTCAGTGAAGGCCACAGTCAGTGAAGGCCAGTGTCAGCTTGTAGCCCAGACCTCGTGCTCCCAAGTAGCAGACCCACTGTGACCAGTAGGGCCCACTCTCAGATAAATGCAGACCTCATCACAGCCTTAGCCACCTGCTAAGGTGCCTGGGTGTCCTCCATCGACATAACTTCTTCGCTTTGAATTGGCAGCACTTTAAAACAGTGTCTGCGCTAAGGATCCAGATTCATACTAAGACAAATATCTAAAGGGCAAAGGCCAACAGATGCATTATTGGGAAGTGTGTTAAATTGTTTTATCTGCCATTTCAACAGAGAATACTTCATGGGAAAACACCAGTGATTTTTGCCCCCATTCATTTTTTCTTACAGGGCTTGGGGGCCCAGGGAAAGAGCAATGAGGCATCCATCAATATTTCTGTTTTTTAAAAACATGGTTGGGCCCCGATACACACGAGGGCAATTTCCAGCAATGAGTGTCATCGCACAGGCCTCCAGCTCGACAGGGAGCAGTTCCAAGCGAAGCCAAGGCTTATTGCAACATGAATGAGCTGCATTCCTGGGTTGTGTAGGAGGCAAATTAATTACAGGATTGGCAGTTTTAGGGTCCTCTGTGCCAGCTGTTTTCTCTCCCTGGGCTTGGCAAGCAGCTTTCTCTTGGTCCTCACTTTGCTGTCACAACCTCCAGCAATGTAACCAAATGAAAATAGCCACAGCGGACCCGTGGGAGGGGAGAACCCCAGAACCCCGGAAAGGCTTTCCACCCTCTGCTTCTTCCCAGGGGCTCTGCTTCCTCCTGTCCAGTGTAGGTAATGAAGCAGATTAATGAAACCAACACACAAAAGGGCAAGGTTTCCCTTGACCTCCTACTCATCTCTCCAAATAAGAGACTGTCACCCCGTAGGGAGCAGTTTGTTTGCTGTATTAGGCACACGTAGCCAAGCGCTCTTTGGCGCTTACTGGCCCTCCTGAGGTCTTAGGCCAGTTCTTGCCTTGCTTAATTCATCCTTCAAATGGGCTCCACTCCAAGGTACCCAAGAAGCCTCTACGGTGTGGAAGTTAAGCAGCACAAATAGGAGCTAGTTAATTCCATCGTGGTTCCTGCTTGCTGTTCTTCAGACACTGTTTCTAAGCAGTGTCAAAACGGAGTGGGCAGAAGGACTGACCTGAAAGAGAGGAGGTATTTTGCGCACTTCAGGATTTGAACTGACAACACTGTGGATTAAGCACTGGCTCCCTGCTCTCTGAGGTATACAATTCAGGCTTGAGTATTCCTACTTATGACTGTTCTAACACTGAGGGCAAAAGTTTGTTCTAGAGGATGATACGACAGCTGATCATAAATACCTGCTTACACGGTAAGGCAATGGTTCCCAAACTGCACGTCACAGTGCCCCAGGGGAGAACTCACAGGGATGCAGCAAGTGGCCTTCCCCAGTGGCCTTCCCGGCTCTCCTGAGTTCCTCCATCTTAGCTGCACTGAGATCATATATGATCTCAGGGGAGTGTTGGCAGCCGTCTCATCCTCCCACAGTGCTACCACAAAAGGGCATGGTTAAAGAAGGGTGCCATGATCAGGGTAAATTTGGGAACCACTGGAGTAAGATGCAGCTTCAGAGATCCCAAGCTTCAGAGATCACAAGTCCCTGGCAAGCTGCCCAGAGAAACCAAACAGAAACAGGTAAGTAGCAGGGATGGGCAAATTCAGCATGGCTTGACTTGACTTGTCAAGTCATGAGTCTCTGCCCCATGACTCAAGTTGAAAATGAGTTCTAATGGGGGCACTTTCTGAGTTGCATGGAGCATTTCTGCGAGTCTTTTTGATACACATGTCAGGCGTGGGGAAAAAAAAACCGGGGCTGCTGCTGGGGTGTGTGTGCTGGAGTTCTCTTTAAACACTCCCCTGCTGTCCCCATCCCATCTGTAAACAAGGTGGGGGTGGGACGAACTGCAAGAAAGAAAAGACAGAAGCGGCAAGAGGGAGGAGGGTCACGTGCAGCAGCTGCGAGGCTTACTAGAACAAGCCAGTCCTTTGCAGCTCTATTCAGATGTATGCACTATTCCCACTGCAGCCAGTCATTCAATGGGACTTCCAACCCCCAGTAACAATGGAACACACAGCAGCCATGTGATTGGAAAGCGTGATCTCTACAAACTCCCACACACACACACACTTCCCTGCCTGCTTTTTCCTTGGGCTTCTCCAGCCAATTCTAAGTCAAGAACTCCCTCGGCTCCTCTGTCTGCCCTCCCTCATCCAAAGAAACAAGTCAGACCTCCCATCCTTCATCCAATGATATTGGTTCCTTCAGAGATGTGCAAGAGAGCCTGCTCCCACCTCGCCCCCTCCTGCTCGGACATAAAAGCAGACATTAGCCCTTCCCTCCGTCCTGGCTTGAACTTCCCTGTTGCTTGCCTGGCCCCACAAGGTTTTTCAAGCTGTGAAAACAGTAAGCAAGAACACCCAGACACAGATAGACCTGAGTCTGCATGTGTGGGGACCAAGTGCCAAGTCAGGGGCCTTGACTTGAGAGTTTTGCCAAGTCTTCCATGCATGTGACTCGAGTGTACATGAGTCAGCAAAAAACACTGACTTTCGTGACTCGGACTTGAGTCACCTGACTCAAGTTCCTATCCCTGGTAAGCAGTACAGGTAAGTGAGGTTACTTATGGTGAGTTTTAACAGGGGGAGGGGGTAAGGGCTCAATGACTGCCTTCTCCCAGTACTCCCAGCTCAGCCTGCTCTGGCTTTTCCCTCTTTGGGTAGAAGCTACGTTCACATCTGAATGAGTCTGGACCTGGCCAAGCTCATTTCCACGCAGGTGTTGTACTACTGAGCTTATTCTCTTTGCCTTTCCCCTTCATCTCAGCTCTGACACAGGCCTGGGATGTCCCCCCCTTCTGCGACATGTGCCCACTCCTACAAGGGCCCAGGTGCATGGCTCCCATTTCTGGCACTGACTCTGCCCATTTGTCACTTCTAGGCAAAGGCTGCCAAGGTGTAATGGCGCCACTCATTGGCTCATGGGTGGGAAAGTTCCATGAGAAGCGCCTGTTCATTCCCATGGTGTTGCACACTTGCTGAAGTACATCCCAGAACAATTTTTTTCCCCCCAATCTAAGCATTTCAGCCTCCCAGGATTGATATCATATCAACTCACTAAGACTTACAGCACTGCAGCAAAAGGAGAAAAAGCAGATTTTAAGAAAGGTTTAAACCCCTCTTATGGTGCTCAGTTCCATGGCTCATGTCACTGACAGTTTCTTGTAGCAAAATGACACTTTTTTTCTTTTTAAGTAGGGCCTCCTCCCCTTAAGATATACAGAAGGGAAACAGCTGTTCCTCTGGATTCGTTTGAAAAAGTCTACAACAGAAGGAAGGAAAGCCGTAAATTACCCCAAGCGCCAGTATAAAGCTTTAAAGAGGGGGGAATGCACACACACGTGCGCACGTTTCTCATTAAATGCCTCCCCTTCGCTTGGAAGTTTAAGATATGTGTGATCCATGCCACTTTCAAAAGATTTGGCAAATACTGGGAATCTCTCTTGCCCTCTCCAGTTCCTAAACTATCAGGAGACTGGCCCCAATGACCCAGTGATATCAAGGTCAATGCAGATTGCATGGATGGCAAAATGGTGGGGCACTGAGTGGATTTTTGGAGGCTGGGGAAGGGACAAACATTCATCTGTTTCAAAAACTTTTTATCCTGCCTTTCTCCTTCCAATAAGGTTGGTATTCAAGACAGTAGAGTAGACAATCATATGAGGCATTTGAGACAATCATTGGAAGGTATTTTTGAGATCATCTAGTCTAACCAGTGTAACAGGCAACTATTATAATCTTCCTGACAGGTGGCCAACAAGCTCTGCATGAAAACTTCCAGCAAGGGACAGCCCACAACTGCACAAGGTAGACCGATCCTCTGCCAGAGAGCTCTTATTCTTAGGAAATGCTTTCATGTGTCTAGTCTCCATCTACTTTCATGTATTTTCAACTCATTAGTTCAAGCCTTGTCCTCAGGAGCCACTGAGAACAAGTCCTCTCCTCCTGCATGACAGCCCTTCAGAGCTGGAAGACAGCTATCCTGTCTCCCCCAAGACTCCTCATCTCCATGCAAAACATATCAAGCTCTTAACTGTTTCTCCTTAGAATTTTTCCCAGGCCCCTCACCATGTTTGCTGCCCTCTTCAGAACCCACACACACACACAAAAAAAAAACCATAACTGAAAAAGTGAAACCCCTGAAAAAGTGAACACACACAAGTGCAGCATCAGAACACAAGAGGACCAAAATCATCATCCTTTATGGCAGAGAATCAAGCACTACATCTCAAAGGCTAGGCACAGCAGACGGGTCTTTAGCAGCTGACAGAAACATGGGCAGAAGGGGAGCCAATCCTATCTCCAAAGGCAGGAGTTCCATATAATGGAAAGGTGCCACCACTAAAAAGGCCCTTTCATGCACTGCTACCATCTACACCTCTGCCAGTGGTAAGAAGCATGGCAGTGGTAGTGAAAGGCAAATGGGTGATGAAAAAACCAATTTTGGGTTGAAAGTTCTCCTTGGAGAACTTGAGGTCCAGACTCAGAATTGGTGGCTGCCACCATTCACCTTCTAGACTTGACAAAACAAACCGTCAACGGAATCAGTGTAAAAACAATTAGCATGTGCGCAAACAACTATTGCAAAGGGCAGCTAAACAGAAAATTAAAAGAAAAGAAAAACACAGAGAGAGAGAGAGAGAGAGAGAGAGAGAGAGAGAGAGAGAGAGAGAGAGAGAGAGAGAGAACATTGCATCAAACAGGGTTGGTTTTCTTCCCCTTTGGTAATCATTAGCCAAGTACTTCATTAGAAGCTTTAATCCGGGTCACAGCGTCTCTTTTCAGGCCTCCTTTACCAGCTTCCCTGCCGCTGACGCCCCACCCCAATCTCCGCTTCTCCCAGTCAGGGATTTATTAAAATTAAACAGATTAGATGGAGCTCCAGATACTAAAATATGCTCAACGAAGCACTGGGGGAACGTGGCACAAACACCTGAGACATTTGTCTCTAAATTGCTCTAAATACCTTTTGCAAATGAAATCCTAACCCATCTGCGTTGAAAAGAGACAGAGGAACTGGGAAGGAAGGGGGGACATGGGGGGTGGGAAGAGAGAAATACACAAGGAATAACTGGTCATTTCAGCAAGATGTACAGGCAGTTATAATATTGCACGATATCCCCGGGTATGCTGTTTGTGGGGGGGGGGGGTGTGTGGAGAGGGAGGTGCTAAAGGATCTCTTGGCAACTTATAGATTTCATATCAGGTTACTCTGGGTAATCAGCCCGGCTTTTAGGCTCAGCTTCCCCCCGCTTCATTGCTTCGATGATAGAGTTGAAATCCCAAAGCTTTTATGATTAATTACTCCCTGTAGGTCTGCATATTTCAAGGAAAAAAAATAGAAAGAAAAAAAATCATACAGGAAGACAGCCGACCTGCAAGCAGCGACTTTTCAAAAGCTGTTTCCACAACTAGGAGCACCTCAATGGGCTGGCAATATCCAGAAGCCCCATAATCCAAACACAAAAAATGACCACCTTTATTTCTGCAACAGGGAGGGCACAAACTGGTCAACACTTTGGGCATGGAATGGCGCAAACTTTGTGCAAGTTGCTGGCGTTGCACAACTTGGCCACAACCCAATGCAAAATACTGAAGCTGGCACAAAGCCAGTGCAGAGCGGCAGTTGGAGTGCTAGGCTACAACCCGGGTTCAAATCCTCAGTGCAGCCACAAGGCCCTCAGTGACCAGTCCCTCTTTTGCTGCTTAACCTGTCCCTACAGGATCAGTGTGAAGATTAAGTAGGAGCGGAAAAGAGCCACCCAGAGAACCTTAAGAGGAGAGACAGGATTTTTAAAAAGAACACTTGAATTACCTAAAGAATATCCACTGAAACTAACAGGTTAAGGACCATCCTGAGATGAAAATGGAGGCCTCCTGCTTGAACCCTCCAACCAGTTATCACCTATTTCTGAAAGGTCTCCTCTGTCTCCATAATTTACATTATCTTCGCCTGGCTTCCATTTGTTTAAAAGCTGAAATATTCTTGTTCTTTAACCAAAAGGCAAACTAGGAAAAGGTAAGTTTCCTGCTTTGAAGTTATCACCTATTCAAAATAGCTGCAGTGGGTGAAATAGCAGGCTTGGACACTGCATCAGTGCTTTCCTGTTCATGTGCACACATTCACGTGTTTGCACATGAGCAAGAGACAAGATGCATCCACTCCCCACTTTGAAATTTAACTTCTAGAGAATATGTAAAGAGAAGAATGATAACTCTAGGAACAGATAGAACATTAACAGGGAGCCCTTAAGATTCTCTTATGGATGCATTCATAGCTCAGTGGAAGGCCCCTGTTTTGCATGTAGAAGTTCCCAGTTTCATAGGTAGGACTTCCCAGCAGCTATAGGTAGGACTGGGAAAGAAGATTCCCATCTGGAACTCTGGAGAAATGTTGCCAGTCAGGGCAGACAAATTCTGACCATTCTTCATACACTACTAATCTTTGAACGAGACAAGAAACAGAGACAGTGAAGTACCAGGCACCAAGAGTAGACAAGAGGGACTGTCGCTAGTTACAAGTTAAGAAGGTCTAGTTCTCATTCAGGTACTGAACTTGCATCTGGGCTGTACCACTTCAAAGTGCAGTTAGCAGCTCGCACAAATGAACACTTCTGCATTTAAGAAAAAGGTTTAATTCCTGTATATCACTGGTTACCACCCTATGGTCCGTGGACTACAGGTGGTCTGCGAGACCCTGAGAATAGGTCCGCAAGGTCTCAAGAAAAAAACCACCTTTGATCACTTCCAGTGTCTTGCTGAGCAAGCAATCTCCTACAGACCACCAAAGCGGGCAGAGAATGGACTGCCCACAGCCACTGAAGTGTCAGCTGAGGCTGAGGGTTGGTCCATTTTCCATCCTTTTTGATAGTCTGTGGAGGAGTGCTTGGGAGACAGACTACCAGAGAGGGTTACCACCAGGCCACCCACAGCTACCTGTGGTCCACGACAATTTCAATTTTTGCCTCAGTGGCCCGCAAGCTCCTAAAGATTGGGAACCAGTGCTGTACGCAGAAAATTCAGAACACGTCCAGCATGACATCTTTTGCCAACGACTGTTGCTGGTGTCTCTTCTGTATTTTGTTTAAGATTGCGAGCCCTTTAGGGACAGGGAACCATTTGATTCATTTTACTATGTAAACTACTTTGTGAACTACTCCTGTTGAAAAGTGGTATATAAATATTCTTCATAGTAATAATAACTTAAGTTAGAGGCCTTCACCTTACTTTACTATGCGCAGGAGCATTCAATCATGGGAGCCCTGAACCTGCAGTCTGAAGTGGTACAGTCACAGAACAGTTTTACCACATCAGTGAGAGGAAGGTTTTCAGCATGTTCCAAAGTTTCCACTGGATATTGGCCTTACTTTTTGTGAACAGAAGGGAGAATCTGAAACCAGGAAAGAAAAACCGAAGGGGACAACAACAGAGAAATGGGTTTATAAGGGCCAGCAGACATGGACCAAAAAAGCCTCAGAGATGGGCTGGCACTTGTGCCAAGAACAAAACACCCTTTAACTTGTGTGTTTGATCCTCTGTTTGGTTTTATTCCCCAAAACCTGCCAGTGTATTTTCTTTCATGATCGTATGGTCTAGAAACTTGCTTTTGTTAAGAACGACACTGAAAGCTTAATGAAAACAAAACACAAACCAGCATCCAAATTCTGCAATGTGGATTTAAAAGGAAACCAAAACAAAAACCTATGGCTGCCCTTGAACTGCAAGCTTTAATGCTCTGGATCATCAAAGAGCAAAAAGATACTTTCATTCCTTGAAAGAAAAAGAAATGCAAAAGGACGGTGTGCAGAGCCACGAACAGAGCAGCTTCCATTTGCTGAAAATGACACAGAGTTTATTGAGATGCAGTTCCTCTGTGCTTCTGAAAGGACCAGGCAGTCAATCGCTTGCCCTTTTAGATGGTGAAAGGCAGGGTGACTCCAGGTTTAACCTTAACCTGACCTTGTTTACGCCTACTGCGGCCCATGCCCTTCACTGTGTGGCCTAGCTCTCTTCTGAAGCCATTGACCATTTCACCCGCAGCCAGTCGTCTTACAGCAAATACCGTTAAGGAACCAGAATGGACCGAAGAGTCCGTAATGCTAAACTATTCCTCCTTCTGAGAGGCTGTTAACTCGGAAGTTTGCAGGGCAAGTTGCTCTGTTGTGTCACATTCCACTAACAGCATCTGCCTCCTCCCTGGTTTGAGAAACAATAGGCCCTTCCTCAAGACACACGAAAGCATTTCCAGAGTTAGGATGACAAGCAGGGAGGAAAAAAAACAGCAAGACAGCAAATCATACAAGGAAAGGCAAAAGGAACTGCAGATGTTTCGCCTGGAGAAACGTATTATAGCAGACAGGTTGAAAGCCGTGGCAGAACAATCGTGATTTCATACCTTTCTTTTTAAGAAACGCTCTTCGGGTGGCAAGTGGGCTTTGGCGGACTCGCGGGTTCTGCAGAAACTTCACTGCTGTCGCAATCTACGTCGCAGGCAGGGATTTGGGGGGAAAAGAGGAAAAGAGAGAACAAATTTGAAGTTTGGAACAGTCAGAATTCTCTAGCTCACACACACACACACACACACACACACACACACACACACACACACACACACACACACACACACACACACACACTGAACATCATAACCAAGGCAACAAAATCCAGTATGAAATGCCCAGCTAAAAAGAAGGCATGAACACAGGTGAAATACTGAGATTAAAGGTTCATTGAGATTATACAATATCAACAGTTTAATCCAGGAGTTAGATCCAGAGTGGACGAGGTGCAGCACAAACTACACCCCCCCTTTTTTGGCTGGGCCATACATCCATTTATTCCACTTAAGAATAAATGAAAAATCACAGCTCTTCCACATGTTTTTAGTCCTCATAAGCGCAAAGCGAAGTTTGAAAAATACAAGAAAAAAGTTTAAGATAATGGATAAGAAACTAAAAGTTGCTAATGTTTACTATGCGTTCAGCTCTCCAAGTTTTCCACCATTCGCATACCATAATTATATTTTATGAATTCTGCAGGCTTGCTTTCCTATAGATTTGCAAAGCTGTGTCTGAAAAAAATGACAAAGCGCCACATGATTTCAAAAGCAAGCCAGCTAATTTTTCAGGCCCCCAAATGGATTGATTCAGTTTCTCAGTGTTTTTTGGCAGCCAATTTGAGAATTAGAATACTTATGGGACAGCCTCAGACACTCTTGCCGAGTTCTCCCTCTCTCACTCACCCTGCCCCAGTCTGCACTATGGAGGATAATACAGGGCTGTATTAAGGATTACTGCTGAAATGTATATGTATATGAACTACTTTGTACAGTATATTAAAAACACAGTGTATAAATGTTGAGAATTGTTATTTGCAACTTAATCCCTGTAGCAAGATCAAGTGAAGCATGGCTGTCCCCATTTCCTCTCTTGATTAAACACACACATTCACACGAACACCATTAAAAACAGCCTGGGAGCAGGACGTCTTATTTTGAATTTTGCTTTGGGAGACTCAAAAGCTCTCTTCCAGTGTTCTGAGGTCAGTCTCTAAAAGTCTCACCACAACCACCTGCTCTTCTTGTCCCAGGGAGAAAGCCCTGCCTAATGAATGTCAGAATGCCTGCCAGGCTGAAAGTGGCACTCTGCACTGTTGCTTCCTGTATCTGACCCACATCCAGTTGGTCAACCACTTTGTTCTCAAGACCTTATGCTTCCAGAAGTGGAGGAAACTATCTGATGTTGCTGCAGTCTTTTGAACAACAAGAACTTCAAGGGAAAGGCCAGCTACAACGGGTCTTACAGCCAAGGCTGTTTGACATGCGGAAACCCCACCCAAGCCTTCTGCTACCACTCAAGCAAACACTCCTCTTCACCTGGCTTTCAAACATGCATCTCAGGTCAAGGAATAGATTTCTGATGGGCGTTAATGGCCCTTTTGATGTACTCCTTGGTGCATTCCATCAATGTTGTGTATGTATATTTCTCCCCCCCCCCTTTTAAATTGCATCTCTTATTTCTTTAAATACATTAATCAGACTCGTGTAGGCAAAACGGATCCATCGGACAATGCAATAAACATGAATTACCATCTATCCAACATGCATAATGGCTTAAAAAAACATAATAGCAGGTGTAGTTTAAATGATTAGTTATTACACCTGCGGTGGGTCTGATTCAATTGGGGAAAATCATCTTTAATAGGTTAAAAGGTTTAGATCACCCGGCTTCCCCCTTAAAGTGGCTGTAGAGAAGGGATGATGGAGTATGCTGTCATTACTAATTCATTTAAGAAAAGCATGGGGGGATATAGCATAGAACGGCATAAATGGGCCAATCCAATTTATACATCAGGTAAAGCAGAAAGAACACCTTTTTAAAAAGCATGATAAATGAATTTGTGAGGGAGAAGAAATTCATATATATATATTTTTAATTTTAACGGGAAATTTGACTGAGTCCCAGCACACTTCTGAGTTTGTGGAAAGAGGTGAGGGGGGGGAGAGAAAAAACCTACTTTTTAAAGTTTAGCGTTCAATCATCTCGAGACATAAAAGGATACTGAGCCCACCCACTTCTCCCCAAGACATAAAGTGCCACTTTGGTCTTGTTTATGCCCCTCTCTTGATCTGTCTCACTGGAAATGCCGGTGATAGGGAAATTGCACATTTAAACGGCACGGGTATTGCCATGCCAGATGCAGGGGGATAAAATGGCACAAATTAATAACTGCAGGGGAAAAAAAGTGCTGAACAGGAAAGATGTCCAAATAAGCAGACGTGGGACGTGCCAGCATATCAAAAACTACTTTACTTCTATGTTAATCACATCCTTTTCAAACTCTTGGGAACGAGCTCCTTAGTGCAATGGAGAAAGCAGCACTAGTGCTGAAAGGCTTCTTTAGGCCACAACTGCAAACCTTCAAACCTCTTCGATCTCGCTGTTCTATCCCCCCATTTGTTAAAAGCCACACCGGGCAGGAGATGGTTATGGTTGCGAGGGGGTACTGGTACCCCCAATTTGGGGGAGGGTCAGGACAAACCACAAGAAAGGATTCCTTCATGCAGCAAGTGTCTGGTCTTGTTTACTGTAGAGCTGCAAGATGTGTTGTTGGCCCTTCGCTGAGATTTTTACAAAGGATTTGGCAGGTTTCTGGAAGATCCGTCTCTCCAACTTTGCTGCAAACCACAGGGCACTTGGACACTTAGTTACCTTGCCCTGAGTAAAGCCATTGTTTTTTCTACAAAACCAAGCCCAGTTTTGTCTATTCTGCCTGAGATCTTGGAGAGTTACCACCAGCCAGAAGTCCTGCTGCTACTGGAGACTGAAGAAGGATGCAAAGCGTGTACTCCCTAGTCAAGCTATCCCCCTAATTCAGGAAAGAGTTTCTGTGTTCAACCAACAAACAATGGGAGATGACAATCCTCTGTTGTATCCTTGTGGCAAGCTTCCTGGGGCATGTGGTTGGCCATCATAGAAGAGAGAATGCAGGAGCTCACATGGACCTCAGGGGTGTCCAAAATGGTTACAGTCTCCAAACCTTTTCCTGAGACACTCCTGGTTCCTTGGAACCTTATCAGGGTTTCCTCAATATGAAGGTCAGAAATGGTTGAAAAACTTCTCAGAAAGAGATTATTTATTAAAAGTTGTTTATTTCTAGAGTGCCAACAAGGCACATGGCACTTTGTAATGAAGGGAGATGATGGGAGGGAGGGACATGGGATGGAAGCAACGGAAGCCAAGTGATTGCTTGAGTTAAGCTGAGTGAGAAGCAGGCGATGGGGACTAAGAAATAGTGCCAAATGCTTCATGGACAAGGTGGGTTTCAGAAGGGGATCTGAAGGACGAAAGAGCAGCAGCTTCCTACAGCTGTTCTGGGTGGTGGCTACAAGCAATAAGGGGCAGTAAGAGAGAAAGGGCAGAGTCATTCGTGGGAACAGGACAGCTGATGGAGATGGAAGGGAGGATGTGGTGGGAGACCCAAGATGTAGGAAAGAGTGAGGATGTGAATGGCTTTGAAGGTAAGAACACAAAGCTTGTTCTGAATCTGGGAGCAGACAGGAAGCCAGTGGAGAGATTTAAGAAGGGATGTGACGTGAACAGTGTGATGAGTGAGACGCATGACCTTAGCAGCAGAGCACAGGATGCAGGTGAGTTGAGTAAGATGATCCACTCTTAGTACACAATGCACAGCCAGGCAGTGCCAGGTGCTTTTCAAGACACACACTCATGCAAAGTGCAACAGGTCTAGGCAGTATTGTGAAAGAGGAAGAAAAACTAGAACCAGGGGTCTGAGTGGCGGCAGATCTGGGACAGAAAAAAGGAGGAATTTCTTCAGACAATGCATCATTGGTATGTGGAATTCATTGCCACAAGATGCAATGGTGACCACCAGCTTGGATGCCTTGCAAAAAGGGACCTGAAAAATTCATAGAGGAGAAAAGGTCTATTGATGGTTACACACCAAGATGGCCATGCATGTCCTCCAGATTTAGAGGCAGTGAGCTTCTGAATTCCAGGTGCAACAGCTGGAGGGGGGTGTGCCTTCATCTCCTGATTGTGAGCTTCCCTGCAGTCACTCCGGAGCTGCTGCAGGAAACAGAATGCTGGACTAGATGGGCCTTGGACCCAATCCAGCAGGGCTCCTCTTACATTCCTATGATCCCATCTCTTCCTCCACTCATCAGATACAGACACACATAACGAGCTTGTGAACGTCTCTGATCTGGGCACTTTATTTCCACGGCCAGACGGACCAAGCGTGTGGCTGAGTTTGCTAAACTGAGACCCTGCAAGAAAGAGTGCTGAAGTTCCTGCCAGAAACTGGTCAGCCAAGAGAGGCTGTTGACTTCCTAGCGCAGTTTCAGCTAAGACGAGAAAAAAAAAGTTAAATGGTAGACGGCCTGCAAAGGAGGGAAGATGTAGAGGGCAAAACATCTACTTTTCAATAAAGCCGTTCTATCAAAAAATGAAATCGCTCCATTAACGAGAACTAAATTATTTAAAGGGTCTCCTCCATCATCTGTCTCATCGTTTTGCTAAAGGTCTATTGATTGAAAATGACATTACAAAATTATAGCTAAGAAAGACTCTCTCCCTCTCCTTCACAAGCGTGCGCACACAGGCACAAGAGCCCCCCTTTCTGGAAAGCTCCCTTGGCTACTATTTCTTCAGTTAGCGCTTGTATTTCCAAGGCCTAAGCACCAGCATGAAGTTCCTAGGCATCAGGGAGATGGGGTGCTGGTTTTTTATTTCTTCCCCAGCCCTTTTATTATTTATCAGTGTATTCCACTTTTAAACCAGAGAGTTCAGAGCAGTGTACGTGGTTTATTTCTCCTCCCCAAATGTTATACCCAACAGAACAAAATTTCACAACAGTCTTGTGGAGAAGGGCAGGTAAGAGTGTCCAAGGTACTGAGATAAGTTTCAAAGCTGATGGGAAATACAGGGTGGCTCATTCATGAGCTGATTGAGTAACAGAATGATCGGTCTACCTGCCCACACCACTCCTCCAGTTCTTCCTGCTCTCTGCATTCAAAAAGTTAGAGAAAAAGAGAGCAAAAGGAGAAGTGCAGAGCGGACAGTGGGGGGCTACAGTATCAGAAACATGCCCCTGACCCTCCTGCACCCCCCCTTTCCTTTTAAGAACATAAGAACAGCCCCACTGGATCAGGCCATAGGCCCATCTAGTCCAGCTTCCTGTATCTCACCGCGGCCCCACCAAATGCCCCAGGGAGCACACCAGATAACAAGAGACCTGCAAGGCATTCTGGGAATTGTAGTTAAGAACATAAGAATAGCCCCACTGGATCAGGCCATAGGCCCATCTAGTCCAGCTTCCTGTATCTCACCGCGGCCCCACCAAATGCCCCAGGGAGCACACCAGATAACAAGAGACCTGCAAGGCATTCTGGGAATTGTAGTTAAGAACATAAGAATAGCCCCACTGGATCAGGCCATAGGCCCATCTAGTCCAGCTTCCTGTATCTCACCGCGGCCCCACCAAATGCCCCAGGGACCACACCTGATAACAAGATACCTGCATCCTGGTGCCCTCCCTTGCATCTGACATAACCCATTTCTAAAATCAGGAGGTTGCACGTACACATCATGGCTTGTAACCCGTAATGGATTTTTCCCCCAGAAACTTGTCCAATCCCCTTTTAAAGGCACCCAGGTCAGATGCTGTCACCACATCCTGTGGCAAGGAGTTCCACAGACCAACCACACGCTGAGTAAAGAAATATTACCTTTCGCATCTCTCTATCCACTCTGTCCATCCCCTGCATAATTTTGTATGTATCTTTTCAGAATCGAGTGAGTGGGAACATGAATAGCAGGGGTAGTGGTAGCTGTTGGTGCACTACCAGGTAAGGAGGGGAGAAGCATTCAGCACTCCTTCAGGCAGGCATAGATCTCGGGCTGGTCCCAGAAATACAATGAGCGAGACACAGATAGCAACCTGAGATGATGAGAATTAGGACCAAGTCAGAAATTCTTCACAGAACATTTTTGGTTTGAAGTTCAGGACTTTTGGGACATGTGTGAAAGCATTTGTGAAACCTCGTCTCATACCTGGTTCATCTTTCTTGTTGCTGCAACCTGTTCCACTGTCCTGGCAGTGGTGGTGATCATACTCCTGTGGGGAGGCTGCATCACCCTCACTCCGACAGGCTTCAAGACATCATCACAAAGCCAAATCAGTGTAAAGGCAATGTTTGCTGCCTTCACTCTGCAACCTGTTGGAAGCAGAAATGGTAGCTGCCAGCCAGCACAAAAGCCTGATCACTGCTCCAGTAATTTCAGCCCTTTCCACAACCCTGCCACCCCAAATCACCCTAATTCCCCCAACACATGCCCCTTCACAGTATGAGAAAAGACTGGCAAAGTTGGCAGAGGCAATTCTGCTCAGGTGGTGGCCTCAGGGTGGGATTGGAAGACAAACCTGGCTAACTCAACAATTTAATTGAGCAACACTGCTCCATTGTCTTAATTTCCAATTAAGATTAATGTGGTGATCCACAGGTTATGTCTGTACCTGCCTCAGCAGCTGGCCAAAATCATTCTTCTAGAATAATAAACTTCGGAAGGCTAACAGATGTGTAAAAAGATGAAGGGCTGGAGTTTTCACTTCTCGAACTGCTTTGATAATCAAATTGTTGGGAAATAGGACGCTGGTCCTCTTTGAGGGAACTCAGACATGCTGGAGAAGTGGGGGTACATGAGCAACACTCCCTTCTTGCCCCACCCTACCCAGACTGCTTTCATCACCTACAGAGCACTGAAAATACCTCTCACGCACTTTTCAAAAGGTGATGCTGGGACACGCATCCTTTCCCATGAATCTGCCCCAAAACACTCATTGCTACAGGCATGACTTGATAGTACAATGCTCCTCCTTGCTATATTATGTTAACTTACATTTTAAAGTAAGCACAGCTCAAGGCTTTCCACTGGATTTGGGCATTGCAAAGAGTTCATCCACAACAGCTAGAAAACTGCCTTTTTTGAACATTAAAAACAAGCCAGCCAGCCCGCTAGCCCTGGGATTCTCTAGTTTCCAATAAGCATACACAGAGCCGGGAATCAAAATTCTCCACCAAACACAACACCAGTTCTGCACCTTGTATTGATTATGTAAACTTTTTATTTTAGTTATTCGATGTTAGTTATTTAGATATAGTTATTTAGTTATTCGAACATACCAAGATCCAGGTCAACAGAGCTTGGACATGATGTCCACATGTGGTCTACAAGGACATGAGGTCTGCAAGGACATGATGGCCAGATCACAAAGGATCTCCTCTATGGAGAACTCGTGCAAGGAAAGCGCCCTACAGGTAGACCACAGCTGCGATACAAGGACATCTGCAAGAGGGATCTGAAGGCCTTAGGAGTGGACCTCAACAGGTGGGAAACCCTGGCCTCTGAGCGGCCCGCTTGGAGGCAGGCTGTGCAGCATGGCCTTTCCCAGTTTGAAGAGACACTTGGCCAACAGTCTGAAGCAAAGAGGCAAAGAAGGAAGGCCCATAGCCAGGGAGACAGACCAGGGACAGACTGCACTTGCTCCCAGTGTGGAAGGGATTGTCACTCCCGAATCGGCCTTTTCAGCCACACTAGACGCTGTTCCAGAACCACCATTCAGAGCGCGATACCAGAGTCTTTCGAGACTGAAGGTTGCCAACAGTATTTGATGTATAAATAGCTTTTTAAATTTAAAAACACCACCATAACACCGGCATTCTGTAGGATTACCACCTTAAAATTGACTGATTAGTAAACCTTTCTAAGGGCACAATCCTAACCAACTTTCCAGCAGTGACATAGCCACAATGCAGCCCAAAGTAAGGTAACAAACATGCCTTTACCTTGAGGAGGCCCCCCTGACTGCCTCCCCTCTGCAGGATGCAGTGCACGCCACACTGGCACAGCTATGCTAGCTCTGGAAAGTTGGTTAGGATTGCACCCTAAATTGACTAAACAGAGATTCCAAAATTAATTGGGGCAACACATTTTTTTAAAAAAATATTACCTATTTTTAATGCAAATATTGAAAAATTGGCAGCTAAAGTGTTGGAAGAGGCTTCCCACTTTTCTCCCACACAGGAAAGAATGCCTCTTCTAAGTTATGCACCTATATGTTGCAGCAGTTGTCATTTTAGAAGAAGCATTCCTTCTCCCACACACACACACACACACACACACACACACACACAAAGGAATGCCTCTTCTAAGACGGTGTCTGCTGCCACACACACACTCCCTTAACAGAGTACACTTTCCCCTCCAAAGAGACTGAATGAGTCACAAGCAAATATGTGCAGTTAATTGTTTGACTCATTGATTAAAGCTCATTTGATTCAGTCAAGATTTCTTAAATCTGGTGAAATTCATAAGGCAGCATTAAACATAAAACTATTTTTTTTAAAACTGGAACCCATAAAATAAAATAGTACTAAAATTAGCCAAAGTTATTACAAAAGGTAGAAGGCCACAACTGCAAGACAAATGGAACTGGTCACTTCACTTGTCCACTGTGAGGTCTTCCAACCCCATATTTACAGTCTCTGGCTTTACACACGTCGCAGGATTTTGAACAGGCTACTTCTGCAACCTGGACCTGCAAGGGAACGTGCTCAAACTGAGGTCTTAAAGCAAACTTCTCACTAATGATTAAGGTCTTGCTTAGGAAGCAGACTGAGTCAAGCCACTCGGCAATCTAACTCAGTACAGTCAACACAGGCTGGCAGCAGCTCTCTGAGGTTTCAGATGAGTTTTTTCTGCCATACCTGGAAATGCTGCCCGCCTCCACTGAAACTGGGACCTGCTGCATGCAAAGCACTGAGCTGTGGCCCCTTCCTGCTTTTGAAGCCTAGTGTCAGGAGGAAAAAAAGAAGAAGCACCCAACCCTTTCAGACCTGGAGGGAGGGGATGGAGAAGGAAAAGAAAATGCTGTGTTTTAAGTAAGACGGTGGGGGAAAATATCCGTCCTCTTGTCAGGACCAGCTTGACAAATATGGCCATCAGTGGCACAAGGAAGTAGTTGCAGAGCAGCTGTTAATCAGCGAAACACATCGCAGAACGCTGATGCCAGCACTCATGAAAAAATGCAAGGGCTAATTATGAAGCCATATATCTCACTAAAGAGGCACAGCTCCTCCCGATTCCAGACAGAGCTGTTTCGGAGTGAGGATCCTGGGATGGAACACACACACCAGGCAGGCAGGCACCTCAGCACCAACTTCTGCATCTCCCAAAGTGCTCATCCTCTTCCAATTCCCTTTTCCCAGGCCTGAGAATTGCTGTTTTTAATAGCATTTGTTCTTTGACACCACTGAGACCAGACAGCAGAAGAGAGGGAGCTCTGCAGATTTCTTCCCCTTGCTGCTGCCTAAAGTTTCATAAACTGCTGCTGATATAATGACAAAGGGCTTGTAGCTCAGTGGTAGAGTCCCACCTTTACACACAGAAGGTTCTGGGTTCAGTCCCAGCGGCATGTCTGGGAAAGAGCAAGTCAACCTGTGCGTCTGGACTACGCTGCTTCAGGCTGCATGATGAAGAATGCCCCTTACTTTCCTAAACTGTATATAGCATGCCGTCCTGGCAGAGAGAAAGCCAGGCAAGACTTCTTCAGCCTTGAAATGCTTGTTTTCCATCTGCAAGGATTTTGTTATGCTTGGCCTAGAACCAGTAGAGTACAGGCACAGTTTGGGAAAGATAGGCCTGAAGTCTAACTAGCTCCGTTACCACAAAGACAGCTTCTTATGGTGATGTTAACCTGCTGTTGTTAATTCTCTGTACCAGATAGAGGTATATGGCCAATGGAATCAGGCTCTCAACTTCCAGGTGGAGCATTGAAACTGAGCTCCTGCAGTTTACAAGCATGTGTAAATTCAGAGCGATAAAATTTGTGGGTCTTTTTCTGATTATTATTATAAATAAATATTATTTCTTTCTTTCCAGATCTCCTTTTATAAAAGCCTGACAAACCTAGGTGGGTCCCAATAGATTGCTGTTTTAAAAAAAGTGGGTCCTGGTGCTAAAGTTTGGGAACTACTGAACTAGAGTAGTGTTTCTCAAACTGTGGGTCTGGACCCACTAGGTGGGTCGCAAGCCAATTTCAGGTGGATCTCCATTTCAATATTTTATTTTTAATATATTAGACTTGATGGTATGTGACTGCATTTGGGGAAATGTTAAAGATCTGTACTTTTAACAGGCTACTCTGTATATGCTTTTAACAATGATAGTAAATGGGACTCACTCCTGGGTAAGTGTGGGTAGGATTGCAGCCTAGGATTGTTAAACATTTTACTGCTTGATGATGTCACTTCCAATTATGACATCACTTCTGGTGGGTCCTGACATGTTCTCATTCTAAAAAGTGGGTCTTGGTGCTAAAAGTTTGAGAACCACTGAACTAGAGTTTTAGTTGATTAATTCAGTGGCAGCTGAGAGTTGATGACTATCTTCCGTCAATTTTCTCTGTTAAAGTAAGTTACCTTATGTTTCCTTCAATTGCTCAAAAATTCAAATGCTTGCCAACCTGCAGCTTTATTTAAATGATCTGCTGAAAGTTAGGTGATTAATCAACAAAAATATCTTCTTCCAGCTGATAAACTGACCATCAACCACCAGTAGTACTACTCTTTGTATATTCATTCAATGTTTTTGAACTAGATACGCTAGTGGACCATCATGAATCCTGTGGCAATGAGTACTGCTTCTTAATATCTGCCCAGCATTACATATATGCAACAGGGACCAAATACATACACCTGTGGGCTGGGCAGAAATGGGTGAAGCACCACCTGGAAACGTTGCCCTTCCAGCTGACTGCCTCCTAAGCCTGCTAGCTATCAGTTGCAGCAGTCCAGTCAGGCAACAGGCTGTTAAAAGCTACTTTGTTCACCGAAGCGAGTAAAAAAAGTGCCTCCAGGTGACCAAGAAATGTCACTATACAAAAGCTGATTGAGAACATAAAATAATCTCTGCTGAATCACACAAAAAGCAGGAAACAGTCATGCCTGCCTCCAACCGCCGTTTGCCTCCAACACATGGCACCCCAACATGAAGATCTATATATTTTCATAAGTAATAAGATATAGTAGAGTAGCTACAGTAGCTGGAGAGACTGAAGAACTATGAAGATTATAGGTCAATCACTCTGTCTCTCAGAATGACCTTAACCTACCTCTCAGGGCTGTTGTGTGGATAGACAGTGGGGGAACCTACACTGCAGAAACAAAATTTATTAAAACAGCAGCAAGAAAATAGCTTCCTTGTTAGATCAGACCAGCAGTTCATCTAAGCCGCTGTTCATCTTGCTGCCTCTGAGAGAAGTAGCACACGAAGGAACCAGCCCTCCCCATGCTGATATTCTGAGGCAGGGGCAGGCATGGATGTTCTGCTCTTAGCTATCAGGGTGGACCTGTAAAACAGAGATTTACCCAGCTCCTCAAAAGAACTTCAGACAAGCTCCCATTTAATCCAGCATCTTTGTTTTTTGCACAACGGCCTCCAAGAAAGCCTCCAAGAAAGTCCATAGGCAGGAGACAAGAGTACAGTACTCCTCTAATATCTGCTCAACTTTAAGACAAAATTAACAAGGTAAAAATCTGTGCAGGTTGGCTAGCCAACTTTTTCTTGGCTCTCAAGATTTTGTGGCTCTGTTTTAGATGTCCACTATTATATAAGAAGGACCAACTATAAATTATTTTTCCTTGGCATGTGGGGGGGAGGCTAATTTAGATATACTTTAATCTTGGCTTAGCACCAGAGTATGTATGCTTTCCACATCCTGCCCAGGACTGTTAATCATGTAGTTTCGAAACATTTTTCATTTTGAAGTTACAATACTGGCCGCCCCAACAGAACCCTAAATTTCCAAATTGGTTCATATCTCCCAAGTCAACCAATAACAGCTGCTAGGTTACACAGAGCTCTTTTTCTGGCTCGAAGGCATTCTCCTTTTTCCCTGCAGTGTACTGCAAGACTTGAAAGACTGCTGTCCCACCTTACCAGCCTTACCTGTCGGACCAAAAAAATCATATTTGATCTTTTGAGAGTCTTTATTGGCTAACAAACATGATCAATTCCAAAGAGTGAAAAGCAAGAAGTGAATCCCCAAATGAACTTGATTTTCAGTTATTTGTGGAGCTTTAGAAGAAGTAACATGAAGAACTTTAAAAAAAGTAAAGATCTGGAAAACTGTAAAAAAACAACAACAGAAGAATGATAGAAGGGTAGAGGAGAAGAAAAAATGTGTTTATTCAGCAGTGTTTCATGCTGAGGTGTGAACGAACATCTCAGAATGGTCCCCCAGAAATTAACATTAAATTTGTGGAAGAGAGTCACATTGTGCTGAAAATCTGGCAGAATCATCTGGAAGCAAGTCCTGTTGTGCTAAGTGAGACTTACTTCTGAGTAAACATGCATAGGATTCAACTTGCAGAAGTACTCATGTTTAGCACGAAGCCGCAGACACAAAGAATGCTGTAGAACCAGAAAGTCTAAGAGATTTATTCTGGCACGAGACCACTTTGGGCAAGCAAGTCCACAGAAGCTCATGCTGCAAGAAACCTGTGAACCCTTAAGGGTCACAGAAGGATGCTTCTTCTTACGCATGCCAAGAGAAGACTCAGTCAACCAGTGTTTGGAAAAAGAGCAAACAAACCAAAAGAAGGATCACTGAACAAATGACTGAATGAATGATGCATACACAGGCAGGTGAAGGGCCCAGTTCACAATCTCCACCGCAGTGCTTTAGCAAAAAAAGAGTGGGGGGGGAGGAAGCACCAAAAGGACCTGAAGAAGAAATAACCTTGGGAAGGACTGGAGAGGCAGCAGCCCATGCAAAGAGCTAGTGCTCCCCCTAGCCACAGCCTGGGGGAAAGACGGCCTCTGTCACCCAGTCTTCGTCGAAGCGAACGCAGCCCAAATTAAGTGTTTTCACTCGGCAGAAATGAAATGTTTTGCAAGATGAAACAGAAAGAAAATTGTGGTTTTAGGTAATTACTGGTTGGCATTTACATATCACAGGCTGGTTCAACACCTATTCATTTTCCTCTTTTATTTTCAATTTTTTAAAATTGCTCATTAAGTCTAACATATGACAGGGACAGGAGAAGGTAGGGGGGAAAATTATTCTCCTTTTTTGGTCTATGTTTTATTATAAAGTGCGACAAAATTCCCAGATCTGCTTTAAATACAGTTATCTATAGTTTTCGCAGACATACACTGCTGAATCTGCTTACGGTTATATGTTAAGGAAGGGGAGATGACACCTTCCCTTCTCAAATAAAAAACCTATACAGAAGAGGAAAAGGAACAGAAATTTTCTACCCTTGGGGGGCCAGTGCTAGGGGCATGTTTCTCTAATAAGGGACCAAAAATCCAGCTTGCTCCAGCAGTCTAGAGGTAGGAGTAGCAAGAAGCAAGAAGAACAAAATATCCAACACTGCACCATCCATTACCAAAAATATCCAATTACTGCACCATCCATTACCATCCAAGCAACATAAAAAGCCTGTCCTTCACCACAAGCCTGAGCATTATATTTACCCTCAGAAGTCTTCCTCCAAATCCTCATAACTTCTGACATTAGGCAGGAAGTGACTGCAGATAGGGCATTCTTAGTTGTGGCACCCTCTATCTGAAACTTTTCCCGCAAAAAGGCTCAACTGGTGACAAATCTCCTTTCTGTCACCGTAAGATGGAATGACCTTAAGTTGGAATGAAGGAGCACATGGATGGCCAAAGATGTAAACAGGATGCTCAATGAGGCAGGTTTTGGATTCAGCAAGATGATGCTTATAGCCCTGGAGTTGGAGCTGACACATGTGTGATTGCCATTAGAGAGCGGCATCAATAGGAGGCAAGATGCATGTGTGAACACGCAATCACTGACCAAAACAAAACCATCACACCAGGCACAGTTACTAGCCAATCTGACCTGTCCATATCATTACTTACCAATTAAAGGTAATTTATCCATTCTACACCTCCCTTCCTTAACTACTTGCAATGCGATCCTGCACATGCTTACTCAAAAGTAAGTCTCACTGAACTTAATGAGATTTACTTCCAAGTAAGCATACCTATGCCTGCAGTTTTAGGGCCCAGTCCTATCTAACTTTCCAGCACCAGTGCAGCCACAATGCAGCCCCAACATAAGGAGAAAAGCATCCTCTTACATTGAGGAGGCCTCTGTGACTGCCTCCCCACCAAAGGTTGCAGCACACGCCCTATTGGCATGGCTGCACCAACACTGGAAAATTGGATAGGATTGGGCCCTTATACGTTTATTAGCTCAGCATTTTTTTTCAGATGTGCAACTCCTTAAACAGCATAGAAATTAAAAAGTGGGGTTCTTCCCTCCCCTCTTCTACAAACAGTTATCCTATGTTAAAGTACATAAAATATCCCTGATAGAAGTGTGCAGACGCTGACATGATAGTCTCATATATTTTAAGGTCTATTGTGCAAATATGTAGTTGGGGAATTCTAAAGCAGGCCATTATTGACCCAAGTCTCTCTTAAAACACTTTGATATATATAATGTGGGGGGAGAAAACGAGCCCTCGTTGAAAGAAACAACTTTGCAGAGTAGCTGCGTTTCAAAGTGAAATATCTCTGCCCATCTTCAGTTTTTATTGGCCTAGGATAGGATATAAAGGATTGATTGTCAAAAATCTCCCTTTGGGAAGAAAAATGAAAGAAAGGGGAGAGAAAAGCTTTTCATTCTGACCAATTCAGAGGCAAACCAGAAAATCTTGGTGGCAGCAAGTACAGTCTACCAGCCCTCAAGTCCGCACATACATCGCATATGTTTCTAAAACGTGCCTGGTCCAGAGCTGAAAAAAGATATATTAACATTTTTGGCCTTCCAGTGTTCAAAAGGAGTTAATAATGAGCACATCCTGTGAAATCCTTGCAAGAGTCCTGCATGATGTGTATTATTATCCCCATGCTGTAGATGGAGAAGACTGAGACCAAGAGGGAGTGGCTTAGCTAAGGACACCTAGTGAGAATTCTGACAGAGGTGAGATCCCGATTTGCAGCTCAGTTTCTTAGCCTGTAGCTAAACCACCTAGAATCTGCAATAGATTAAAGCGTTTTTAGTTGGCTTAAAGGGCACCCTTGACGAATCAGGCAGCAGATTTTTAAAAAAATAATATTATTTGCTTTAAAATGTTTACTAAAACTGCCAGGGAAAAATGCTTCTTTAGATTATGCATTCCCCTTCTCTCTCACCCAAGAGGAAATGTTTTTTCTAAAGTGACACCTGCTATGACACACACCTATGCATCATTAGGAGGCAAATATGGGTGGGTGAGTGGGGCCATTTTAGAAGAGGCATTCCCATTTTGCTCTCAGCACGAGAGAAAGCCTCTTCTCTTGCTGTGACATATCCCTGTACCATCTAAAAAACATGAAAACATGTATTTTTAATCACAATTATTTAGTATGATTTGCCACACAACTCTATGCACGTTTACTCAGTAAACTTGACTGTGCTCAGTGGGGTTTATCAGGTAAGCATGCACAGGACTGTAGTCTTAACTGATTAACAGATTGTTTAATTTCATTACATCAACTAAGATTTTGTTAATCAAGTGTGTGCGCTATACATATAGGGTTAGATGAATTATTTCCAACTCCTGGCCATCAGTATCAGATTTCTGAGCATCCAAGCAACTGTAGATTAAAAACAAAAATAAAACCCAGCTGCTTTCTGGGTTTATATTCTGGCACTAGGATTCGGCAGATTGTAGTCCTGAATGCAGAAATCCACTTTCCTAAACTCCTTAGATTTGCTTTAAGATAATTAGCAGATGTCTAGTCCTTATGGCTGACACAAGAGTCTTGAGATTGAGTAGGTGACAGCTGCCAAAATCTCAGGTGGCCGAATAATATTTCCAAGGGTTCAACAGGTGTGGGGTTTCAAGCCTTCCAAAGCTCCTGACCCTTGCCCATAAAAAAAACCAAAACTTTTAAAAGAAAGAGTTATGCAGATATAGCAAATGACAAAAAAGAAAAACTACATGACACAGACAGGTCACAATCTAGCTTCTCTTGGTACGGAATTTGACTTAGCACATAATTTGATTTTACTGATTTTACTGATTCACCCTCCATGCAAATATCAGCTCAGAGAGCAAAGCAGAGCTGTTAAACCCACAGAAGGTGCCAAAATGCTGAGCTGACTCACTCAAAAAAAAATGCAGTGACGACATACCCAATATGCTTGTTTGAGAACAAGTGATATCATCTTGGCAATTCCTGGGCTAAAAATACAGGGCCTAGAATCATGCAGCAGTACATGCAGGCACTCCCAGTAATTTCTCTCTTTCCCCTGGGGAACATAAGAACAGCCCCACTGGATCAGGCCATAGGCCCATCTAGTCCAGCTTCCTGTATCTCACAGCAGCCCACCAAATGCCCCAGGGAGCACACCAGATAACAAGAGACCTGCATCCTGGTGCCCTCCCTTGCATCTGGCATTCTGACATAGCCCATTTCTAAAATCAGGAGGTTGCACATACACATCATGGCTTGTAACCCATAATGGATTTTTCCTCCAGAACTTGTCCAATCCCCTTTTAAAGGCATCCAAGCCAGATGCCGTCACCACATCCTGCGGCAAGGAGTTCCACAGACCAACCACACGCTGAGTAAAGAAATATTATCTTTTGTCTGTCCTAACTCTCCCAACACTCAATTTTAGTTGATGTCCCCTGGTTCTGGTGTTATGTGAGAGTGTAAAGAGCATCTCTCTATCCACTTTATCCTTCCCTTGCATAATTTTGTATGTCTCAATCATGTCTCCTCTCAGGCGTCTCTTTTCTAGGCTGAAGAGGCCCAAACACCATAGCCTTTTCTCATAAGGAAGGTGCCCCAGCCCTGTAATCATCTTAGTCGCTCTCTTTTGCACCTTTTCCATTTGCACTATGTCCTTTTTAAGATGTGGCGACCAGAACTGGACACAATACGCCAGGTGTGGCCTTACCATCGATTTGTACAACGGCATTATAATATTAGCTGTTTTGTTCTCAATACCTTTTCTAATGATCCCAAGCATAGAATTGGCCTTCTTTACTGCTGCCGCACATTGGGTCGACACTTTCATTGAGCTGTCCACCACCACCCCAAGATCTCTCTCCTGATCTGTCACAGACAGCTCAGAACCCATTAACCTATATGTGAAGTTTTGATTTTTTGCCCCAATGTACATGACTTTACACTTACTGACATTGAAGCGCATCTGCCATTTTGCTGCCCATTCTGCCAGTTTGGAGAGATCCTTCTGGAGCACCTCACACTTCTGGTCTTCACCACTTGGAAAAGTTTGGTGTCCTCTGCAAGCTTTGCCACTTCACTGCTCAACCCTGTCTCCAGGTCTCCAGAGATCCTTGGTGCACACCACTTTTCACCTCCCTCCATTGTGAAAATTGCCCATTAACACCCACTCTCTGTTTCCTGGTCTTCAACCAGGTCTCAATGCAGGAGAGGACCTGCCCTCTAATTCCCTGACTCTGGAGTTTTTTCAGTAGCCTTTGGTGAGGGACCGTGTCAAACGCCTTCTGAAAGTCCAGATATATAATGTCCACGGGTTCTCCCACATCCACATGCCTGTTGACCTTTTCAAAGAATTCTAAAAGGTTTGTGAGGCAAGACTTACCATTACAGAAGCCAGGCTGATTCTCCCTTAGCAAGGCCTGTTCATCTATGTGTGCAGATAACCCATAGTGCAACCCATAGTGCAACCTATCCCAAGGTTTCCCTTTGCCCTGATTATAAGTCATGTTGTACAACAATGGACAACGTACAGAACCCCCCCCCCCAAGGTTTTCTATGCAGCCCATAAACATACTAAATCCAATCATGCATCTAGAATGGCCCCAAGAATTTAATTTTTTAAATTTAGTTTCAAGTCCTCAGAAGGGTTAGACATGGTATTCTGGGCGCTTCTAACCCCATCACTCCAAATGAATGATACTTGCCCCCATGGAGAGAGGATGATCCAACATATCATCCAATGCAATCCTCTGGAAAGTTCTCTTGCTTGAGCCCCACTCCAGGCACCCAACATTTCTTAGGTTGGCACAGCCAGGCCCTATCCCTAACCTCCAATAATGTGTTCAAATGCCAGGTTGGGGCCTCTCAGTGCTAGTGGCCCATTTGTGCCCATGTCTCAACTCTCCCTCTGAAGCTGTGCAGCAGCCAACTCCAAAACAATACAAGGTAGAATGAAATACTGGCAGGCAGGACTGTCGGAGGCACCATAAATAGTCCGTGAATGAATGGACTCCTTCAGGTTCCCACGGGGGCCATCCGGCATCTTTTATGGCCATTACGTTCACTATTTTTATAAACCAAAGACCTGTCATGATAATCTCATCGGGAAATAGGGGGGGGGGAAGGACGATGATTCCACCCAGGCAGCAACTGGCTTTGACCAGAAAAATTAGAAGCTTCCTCTTCCAACCACTCGAGATCGGGTTTGGATGCAGATTGGGGCAAAGTCCTTGCTCACAACTGGCCCAAGGCAGCATGCCAAGTGCTGTCCCCCTAGCCTGGTGACATCCAAGGTTCTGCTGGTCGAAGAGGAAGTGGGGAGGAGAGAAAAGATGTCTAAGCCCACCACTTTTCCTCTTCTCACACAAAAGAGAATTAGTTTGTGGAATTTGCTGCCACAAGACGTGGCATGGCGTGGCTGAGGGGATGGCTACTGCCTTGGATGATTTTAAAAGCAGACTACCCAAATCCACGGAGGTCAAGTCTGTCACTGGCTACTCATCTTGATGGACAGGTGACATCCTGCCCCCCCCCCCCCGCTTCAGAGCCAATATACCTCTGAATGCCTACTGCAGAGGCAAAATGGAGAGGCGGGAAGCACTTTCCTCTCCCGCTCGCAGGCTACCTAGAGGCAAAAGGATGCTGGACTGAGTGGTCCTTTGGTCTGACCCAGCCGGGTTTTTCTTTCATTCTTACATTTTCAGGAAAACATTAGTCTAAGAAAGAAGATACTGCAATTGAAAGAAAACACACACACAGACACACTAAGAAAACCCTGTGCACAGAGCAACATTGCCTGGTAGCGGTTTTATTTCTTTCCTTTTTTTCATTTTCCTCAAACCTTGAAGCAGTCAGCACATGTCAAGCAATATTACAATTACAGTTTTTACCTACTTAAAAATTAATAACCAATTATCTTCTTCAGGGAGGGAAGAGGAAGGCAGAGGTACTCCACCTACTCAAGGAGCAATGTAGAGTATCAGCATATTAAAAACAGGCACTGCATGTTTAGGGGAGCACAACTGCCTTGCTACCAAGATTCACCTCAGGTGAGCCATGGTTTTCAACACTGCAAAAAAGCCAAGTGGAATGGGGGAAAGCTACATGCAGAGGGAGAGCCCAAATTGGGAGGAGCTGGTTGAACAACAGCTCCACCCCAATGGATGGAGGGGAAGTGAAACAATGGAGCCTGGGTGTGGCATACTGAAGTCCCACCCAATGGCCAGAGCAAGCCGCATCACAGAGAGCTGGTGGGGTACATCTTTTGCACACAAAAGGTTAACATGGATCTCAGGCAACAGGGTTAGAATGGGGAAGACCTCGATCCAAAACATCCAAGGATTCCCCTGTACTTTGGGGGAAGCTCAAAAAAATTAACAAGAATCAAGGACGATTTCTCCACTTTAGTTCCCCAAAACTAAACTAGAAGTCTGCAACCAGAGAACTGGCTGGTATGTTTAAGTCAATACGCTAAACCCTCAATTTGACAGGCCTTGATTTAGCGAACTTTGGAAAGAACGGACGTTTTCTGCTCCATCAAAAACTAGTCATGTTTTGTGCATTCATGTCTCTGTTGACTTAAAAGCATTTGGATTTAAAGGACTTCTGGCATTTGGATTTAAAGGACACCCCTTCCCTCCACTCGTCTGTTAAATTAAAGGTTCACACTGTATATGAAATTGCCTCTGCCTGCCCCCTTCAGCCACTTTCCCCTGGTGTTCCAGGTCTCCACACCAACAAACTTCAGTTAGTCCAGTCCTGAAACCGGAAACAAAGCTAGTCCAGTCTTTAGACCCTATGCAAGTTCAGTTCAGTTCAGTAAGACCTTTATTGGCATAAAATACAGAGAAAGAACAAAACAAAACAGAAATATACAAAGACAACACAACATAAGCATAAACATCAGTCACTACCCAGAGTCCCAGGGCTCTGCCTGGCTATTACCCCAGATAAAAAGGAAGCAACACTATCCAGAGTCTCAGAATCAGGTGTGGAAAGGAGAGACTGAAGCATGATTGAATCCTCCCAGCCCTGCATCCTAGCTAACAATGGGCCTAGATATTTCTTGCGTGATGCATCATGTAGCGGGCAGTAAAAAAAGGTATGTATTAAAGTCTCAACGCAATCCCTACCACACTTGCATTTCCTCTCTGAGTAGGGGATACCGCTGAACCTGCCAGTTAATAAGGCAGATGGAAGAGCGTTACACCTTGCCAGTGTGAAAGCTCTCCGGGCCTGTGGGCACACCAGGTGGTAAAAGAAGGAGGCCGGCTTCCCAAAACAGACTGGAATATGGAGATGGAGTGGAGAACATGTGGTTCTGGCGGCACTAAACAGCTCTTGTTGTTCGATATCAAGAATTTGACCTATGCAAGGTTTCAACCTAAGACAAACTGACAACCCTCCCTTCTCTCACTACTACCCAACAAGAGGGTACAATGCTGGTGACCATTCCTGTGCTGTCACACCAGCTCAGCCGATTGATGTCAAGGACTTCACCCACCTAAGCACCATATAATCAAGAGAGCCTCGCAGTGTCCGTTTGGCTCGTAAGCAGGTTCCAAGCACTGGTTCCCAGTCCTTGAAAAGTTTCCATCCTTCCACCAGAATACTATTTTATTTTTGCTTGTATCAGAGCACCTTCACTAAAAGGTTTCCATTTTATTTTATTTTTTTGCTGGAACTGGGGCACGCCGTGTTCTTTCGTACCCCACCCATCAATGGTAACCCAATTTGAATGCCTCCAAGCTCTGTCTAGAGAACTGCTGGAGAAAAATCAACGCTTTTTATCTTAAGGATTATGGATTGCTGCTTGGCTGAGTACCCTTTTATAATAATAAAAAAAAATGCAAACACCCCCACAATTTTCTCCATTATTTTCTCTTTCTCCCCCTGCACAACAAAATCTTGCATTTTAGGGGTTGAAGGAGGCAAGCCAACTCTCCTATCCACCCCGCCTTTCCTGCAAGACAAGCTCTTGCTAACTTTGCCTTGTCCGCTCTTTTTAAACCACCCAAAGATTTATTAACATTTACTGTAAAAACAAATAAAATAAATGCTGAACTAAGAACGCAGTGAGGTAAAGCCTTGCCTGGCTCGGACCATTTATCTGAGGAAATCCAATTAGCACTCGAGTGGCAAAGATACCTGGAAAAGAGCTCCCAATCAAATCAAAAATGATACAAAAACATTACCCTGATGTCTAAAAAGTCTACATTTGAAACATTTAAAGCAATAAATGCCCTTTTATTGAGTCTTTTCCCTATTTCATTATGGCCCAAATTAGCCAAATGTACTTTTTTCTTCCAGTGCTGTGCTTGTTTTTCTAGATTTTTTTCCCCTTCAACTTATCTTTTTTTAAAAATATATAATCTGAGTTTCTAAACCAAATGCTTTCCTTCTTTTTCTTGCCAAGTTTTAGCACTCCAGAGAAAATAGCAATTGTTGTTTGTTTTCTACTTAAAAATACAAAGGAATAAGGTTTCTTTCTGCAAAAGCAATAAGAAGGCTGAGGACAAATAACCACAAAGCACCACAGAAACAGAGATACTTTCTGGCAATAATAATAATGCATCAGAGATTAAAGAAAATTAAATTTTCTTTAAAATTAAATTAAACTCAATTAAAGAAAATTCATAAGAGTTTTAGCCAATTAATTGATTTTATTTATTCTATATAAGAATAAAACATACTGGGGGGGGAAGGTATGCTCAATTTTTTTAGAGGAAATTTGCACATATCACAGCAGGCACCATCCTAGAAGAGGCATTCTCTCCTGCAAGTAGAAGCAGAAACTGCATGTTTTACAGATGATGCACAAACATCACAGCAGGTGCTAACTTGGATACGTATATTCCCTCCTATCCTGAGATAAAAGGAGGAATGCCTCTTCCAAGATGGCCCCTGCCACCCATATTTTTTGGATTTCAAAAGATTCCAGATGGTGTGTATACGTGGCCACATGAGGTGTCTTGGAAGAGGCATTTCCACCTGCTATGCAATAGACACAATGCCTCTTCTAAAGTGGTCCCTGCCGCCCACATTTTTTGTCATTCCGAAGACAAGAAAGCATACCCTTTTTTAGATTATATGCAGTCAGGCTGCAGCAGGAGGCAACTCTCTCCTGCTGTACGATCAATGCCGGAATGCCCCTGCTAAGGTGGGGGCATCTGTTACATGCAGAGATTTTAGTGCATTAAATAAATATGCAGCAAAATAGTGCAGACTGTGCTTCCTATAGCAACTTTGCTTATTCAATTGTATGCCTTTAGTCAGAAAAATCTGATTCTGCTACTTACAGAGAGCGAAGCAGGTAAAGCAGAGTAGAGATTTCAAGGCAAGGCAGCGTATCTAGGCTATATTGTGCCATACACTACATGTTTGAAGGAACTATATTTTCTAGCACCATGATATAAAGGGTTGGAATACTGAACTAGGAACCAGCACTAGGCCCAAGTTTAGATCCTGGGGAACACTGGGTTCAAAGCCCCACTCGGCCATAAAGCTCACTGAGTGACCCTGGATCAGTTGCTCTCAGCCCATCCTACTTCATATGGTTGTTGAGTCAACAAAAAAAATAGGACAGGTAAGAGAATCATGAGTATAGTACTGAGAGTCCTGGGGGAAGACCTGGATTGAATAAATCAGTTTTGGTGATGGTCACTCATGCTTCATCAAGACCATGTTACTGTGATGGGCTAATCACAGAAGACTGTCAGACTCTTACAGAATGTACCATCTAAACTCCTAACAGCCACCAAGTCTCAAGTTCTTGTTATGCCGATGATGCTCCAAGCTGCACTGAATGCTGATTGGTGCAATTCAAGATGCTAGTTTATTGACTTTTTATTTTAAAAAAATGGGAAGCTATACAAATTAATATTTAAAGATTTGTGGGCTGTGTAAATGGATGTAGTGGTGATGATGGGGCCACTCCTGCCTCTGGGTGCGAAAGAGACAGAGATCATGTAAATATACCTGATTTTTGAGACACTTTGCTTTCCAGACAGTGGATGCAAATCCTGACAACAGGTTGCTCAGAAGCTCAGTAAGGGCAGCCAGCCAGCGAATACGCCGATTTGTGTCATCCCCCCCCCAAAGAAATACCCATAAAGATATAAGAACAGTCCTGGTGAATGTGGCCAGAGGCCCATTGAATCCAGCATGCTGTCTGACAGTTGCCAACCAACCATCTCTGGGAAACCCAGAAGCAAGAGGGAAAGGCATTGTCATATTTGTCTTCCACTACTGTCATACAAAGGCATATTTCTGGTGAACCTAAAGGTAGAATACAGACATAATGAGTAGTAGCTATTGATACACTTGTCCTTTATGAATTTGTCTAATCTCCTTTTAAAGCGACCAAAACATCCTGTGGTCATGAATTCCACAGGCTAATTAAACACTGCATAAAGGGGTACTACCCTTTTGTTCAACTTGTCAATCAATTTTCTTGGATGATTCCTGACTCCCGTCTTGTAAAAAAGGGAGAAAAAAACCCTTTATAGCATGTGTATGTCAATTGCCTTTCCCTGCCTCTGAAGACAGTACAGCTGTTGCACAGACAAGGAACTGGGAGGAGGAAATGAAAGGTCCCATATTGGATGGTAGGGATTGTTTGCAAGTCTTCTGAACATGCCTTGGCGCCAGTTCTCAGAGGCTACAGCCTGGCTTTGAAGCAGCATGTGATAGTCGTGCCCTCACAATCCAAATGAAAAAGCAAGAGGAAGGAGAAGAAAATGTATCAAGGAGGAGGAGGAAAACAAGCTTTCCAAGCTGGTTCAGTCTGCAGTATGAGAGAAAGCTGAAAGAGAAATCATTAGCAAGTCCACAGTGCATCCCAGCTGCAGATCAATTCATTTAGTGCTGGCCCTGTACATTTGCAGAAAAGTACTCCTGATACAATAAAGGGCTCATAAACACGCAGAAATTGGGTTAGGTCTGTTTCGAATTCCTGCCAAACGACGGGTCAGAAAAATGAAGCTCTATTTTAATTAGCTGGACTTCCAACGGGTGATTCGATCAGAGCAGAGGCAGTCTGGATGCTTTTCGGCTCGATGGTCTCCATGTACATGGACTAAGAGCACTCCTGATGAGATTAGACGCCCTTTTGCCCCCCTGCTCCAGTGCACACCAGGCTCCCACTGGCTGCAGGGATGCCAAATGCCCAGGGAGATTTGAAAGATGGTTTTGGGCAAAGCTGTAGAGGGGCAGAAGGGGCTAGATCCACCATCAGCAGACTATGAGGGTGACTCCTCCCTATGCAACACACACACACAATAATACAGAATTCACCAACTCTCCAGATAACACAGATAGGGCTCGGTCCAATCTCCATTCTGTGGAAACCATGCAAAAACGGAAACTGGAACTGTGCAGAGAATCCAGCATTGCGAACTCTGAAACATTTTTTAAAAAGCACGTTTCAAGTCCTCATGCTTATCAATGCGGGATGTTTCTTCAGGACTACAAGAGTCCTTTGGGGAAGGGCTAGTAGAATCTCTGCTTTGCAAATGGAAGATCTCAAGTTCAACTCCTGACAACATCTCCAAAGTATACCTGAAACTCTGGAGAGCCTCTGCAAGACAGTGTAGGCGAGACTGGACTGAATGGCCCAAACAGCCTGACACCCCATAGGACTGCTGCATACATTTGTCCAGACAAAACTACATGCTGCTGATCCAGTCTCAGATGTTTGGCTAGTGATTTCCAACCTGCAGCTCAGCACTCCCGTTGCTTCTCCGTCCTTGACTATGCCAATACTTGGCTCTCACTCTAGCCACCAGGGCTTGCACCAGGAGCTTGCAGCCTAGCCTAGTGAGCTTCCTGGGACAGTGTATATCCAGCCTTGAGCACCCTCTTCTGGCATAAAAGGAAACAGCAGTCTACAGCGATCTTTGCGATTGGCAGGCAGTATGAAGCTTCAGGATTGGCTAGGCCTAGTATAAATGCCACCTGCCTAGTGAACACATGCTCCAGGTCCGGAGTTAAAGTTACTTGTGATTACTGTGCAGGATGTGTGTGTGTGCATGCATCATGAAGTCTGCAGTACTTAGACACCTGTGTGCACCAAAGTCAACTTTGGTCCAGTGCAGCATGTGCACGAACACCAGAGCAGCCCATCTTGTGGTTGAAGAGTCTCTTATGGTTTTTCCTGGAAGTTGAGTGACTGCCACTTGCATGCAAGAATGTCATTTTGAAAAGGGCAGGATGCTTCCTTCTAGCAACTGGCTATGAATGTTTGAGACATCATCTGGAGAATGCATATTGTAGATGGAAGAACAATACGTGCCTCTGTTGTTGTGGCTGTTGATTAGCAGGCATGGCAGGGAATATACATGTGCAGCATTGCCCTCCCCCTGAATGACAGGTGAATATGACATCACTGGATTGGCCAAGCATAGTATATGTAGTAAGAGCTAAGACTTTTTGCTTTCAACTCATCCACAGACCTGTCCTTTCTGCGTGCTGCTATCCAGGACAAACAGCACCCAGGTACCTGCAGCCCCCCAAACTGGCCATAGGAGATTGCTGCTGTGGAGACTAGACCTTGACTGGCATATCACAGTTACCACCTCCACCCGGAAAACTGACCCAGGCCTGGATTCTCCCCAAACGGACGCAGAAGCCTCTGTCTGCTGGCTGTATGAACCAGGTGCCCATTACGCCAGGTGGCGTAATTAGAGAGCCTTCCCTTGGCAGATCTCAGAGATTGTGGTTTGAATGAGAGGAGGGTAGCGTCTAAGGCATAAGCAGCCTCTCCCACACACCAATTGATTGGGGCAGAGCCATTCCAAAGAAACTGGGTGAGGCAGAATTGCCTCTCTTTCATGATTTTAAGCCTAGGGAGTGCCCAGAACGTAGCCAAGCCAACCCCAGTTAGGCTTCGGGGCAAAGTTTGACATGAATACGCTCCTGCATTTTAATGGGTTAAGCAAGAGAGGCAATGAAGGCTTTTAATAACCCAATAAAAAGACGACAGTGCAAGAAGTGAAGCTTTGATCTCTAAAAGTGTCTCTCCAACTCTGCCCAATAGACCACTGCACCACTGCTGCTTCTGAACACATGACGTTACCATATGGAGTCAAGCCCTTGGTCCACCCAGCTCAGAATTGCCATCACTGACTGGTAGCAGTCCTCCAGTATTTCGGGCAGGGGTCTTTCCCAGCCTCACTTGGAGATGGCCAAGCTTGATGGCTTCTGCATTCAAAGAAAGTGCCCTGTCGCAGACTTAAGGGCCTTCCTCAACTTGACAGCCTCTTCTATCAAATAAAAAATGTGTGCATGTGTGGTGGGCTTGCTGGCATTACTCAGCAGCAACAGAAACTGACTCTGCACATGTTCAGACTCAGCCTAAAGAACATTTGCCCTTCCGAGCACTCTCTCTTCTCAGGCCCCCTTGGCTTTTGGGGTCAGAATGACAGTGAAGTTCTAGTTGATGTAGAAAGATTTTTTGTTAGTTGTTTTGCCAGTGTAATTTTTTTTCTTTTTGGCTGCATCTAGCTTAGCTACATTCTTGCATTTCTGGGTGGTTCCCTCGTTCCCAATTTCTCCTGCCATCAAGCTTCCCTCACCTTTAATTATCAGCTGCTATGTGCCAGGCTTTAATTAACCAACCCTTCTGCATTTTGAATCCAATAGCGTATTAGAAAAAAAAGAAAAGGAAGAAAGAAAGAAACCCAACAAGTATTGACTTCACCACCAAGGGGCCACTTGCAGATGCTTCACTTATGGAATCTACTGTTACAAGGTCCAAGAATGACCACTGGCTTAGAGACTGGCTAGTTCATGAAGGAGGATGGGCCAAGCAATGGTTCTTAAGCAGTATAGCAATCCTGAATACCAGAAGTTAGGGACATCCATTATGTCCACATGAGCTTCCTGGGGCATCTGGTAGTCATTTGTGGATGACATGGAGCAGTGTTCCAACCCAGCCATTGACAAAACCTGTTCTGCTTATCACATGGAGATGGGTTTCAACTCTGAAGAGGTCACCATGGCTTCTAAAAGCCACAGATTCCACAGGGAGCAATGCAGAGGATTTTGCAACTTCACCCATAATTCTGAGGACAAGATTCATGGTGGCAAAGGACAGGTTGAGAGAAAGAAAAGAAAGAGAGGAGGGAAAGATAAAAATGACGGGCACCCTGGGAATTCTCTGGACAAGCGGTCACTCTTGCCACACGACTCCCCCCCCATCCCCTAAGAGTTTTCTCAAGGGGAAACCAGCCATCGATCTTGGGACGCGCAACTTCCAGGGTCGTTCCTTATCTCAGAGCAGCCTCTGCCACGAATTCCTGCCTGCGCTTTAATGTTTAAATTATTAAATGCATTAATGTATTTACATTATTCAAGTCTTATGTGCATTTTTCTCAGATAATTTATGTATAAGAGTTTGAATGTCCAGGACTGTTAATGTCTACAACCCTTCCTGTTCATTATTGATTCTGGAGGAGGGGGAGAAAAAGTCAGTGTTTTAATGCCTTATTTTTAATGTATTAAGAGTCTGAATAAGTGCATTCTCTTTTTTCTTTTGTAATTTCATAATTTAAGTAGTGCATTTATTAAACTGACACAGTATGAATTGTGGTGAAGGCTGGCACCTGTCCAGGCTGCCGAGGCAGTTCGACCGATCATCACGCTACTCTGCAAATCAAACTACAACTCCGCTCCAAACCCTCCGCACTCTTTCTGAAACCAGAGAGGCAGTAAAGTTGCCTGAAAGCCCACTGCCTTTCCTTTCAACAGCTCCCCACCAGTTACCTGTCTGCCCCAATCCAGTCCCATTTGGGTATTGGTGTGGTTCAAACACTCCAAGCATGTTGTTTCCCACGCAAACGGAGATAACACAGGTTTGTTTGTGACTCATTTAACCTGGTTTAAAAATTCTACACATGGATTACAGTGCAATTCCACATTTGTCTACTCAGAAGGAATCCCCATTGAGATCAATGCATATCCCACATCAGTATGCTTAGGATTGCAGCTTAAATTGCAAACCGCAGGTCTACAAAGAATAATTGTTGGGATTTATGAAGCCCTTCTGAATATTCAGAGTAGTTTAGCATTAGGGCTAACAGGTTAGATTAATCTGTTGAAAACTGCTTTCCCCCACCGTATTCTCTGAAAGTCCCAAATTCATCAAATTAATCCAAATTTTATGCCAAATTAATTGGGCAGCATATCTTTTTTCCACCCAAACGTTAACTGTTTTTAATATCACTACATACCACAACTGTGAGAACCAACATAGTGGGGTTGGAGTGTTGATTAGGATGAAGGAAACCTGAGTTCAAATCTCCATTCAGCCATGAAGCTCAATGTGTGACCTTAGGACTGTCACTCCTTCTGTTGAATTAAGACCTGAACCCTCCCCTGCTGGCCTTCCAGTGGGGAATCTAGACATTTGTGCTTCCCACGTCTTGCTTTTTTTATTTGTGGCTTCTTGGCTGTTTTTATTATTCTCTGTTATTGCTTGATTGTTCAGTTTTGTATTTTATAGATTTTATTGTATTTTTACATTGTTGTTGACCGTCCTTGGGCCTTTTAACTGTTAAAAAGGGGAGGTATAATTGTAAATAAGTAAGTAAATAAATAATCAAGCCCACACTATTTTACAGGAATGTTGAACGGATTCTAGCAAGGAGGGAGAAAGGAAGGAGGCCACTTACTTTTAGGTAGTGGCCATATTCCAGGGCAGCCCCAGAAGGCTTGCTCCTTGTGGCACAGCCAGCCTGCACTTCCTTGTAATCGAAGTTCAACACCCGGTATCCATTTTCCAACTGGTCAGCCAGTTATGCTCCTCAGTAACTGATATCACAGGCCAACACACATTTTGCTTCCTTAAACCAATTCCTGGCTTCCTCACGAGGAAGCTGCTTGAACCATTCACTAAAGAGGCTATACTATACCTCCAAAACTAGACGTGATAGGGCAAAACAGATGCCATTTTTGGAATCAGCACCCCAAATTCATATCAAACCACCATAAAGTTTGGGAAAAACTTTTCTGACCCTCAATTTTGTAGGCCTGTGTATTACACAGGCCTACAAAATTGAGGGTCAGATACACTGGCTCTGAACATGGAAGCTCCATCACACTGACAGACATGTATTTATCTCAACCCCTTCCTAAAGCCATCAAAGCTCATGGCCATCACCATATTTTATGGTAGGGAACCCTACCATAAAACCCTAAATTACAACCTAAATTACCAACCCTAAATTACAGAGCTGGTGGCCATCACCATATCCATACTCAAGCTTTCATATTGTGGACACTCAACTGGGAGAAACACCATTGCAAATGGTAATACATTACACCGTGAAAGCTGAAGTAGAGGAATGGACTAGTGACTGAACTGAAAGTCAGGACTTCCCAGGTAGCCTTAGGCAGGCCACTCCCTCCAGCCTCAGGTTTCCCATCTGCAATATGGGGATAATACCATTTACCTTACAGGGTGGTTGCTACATAGATAATATCAAACTATGAACCGCTTTTGCACACTTAAGAAAATGCTACACAAATTCCAATTATCGTCGTCAATTAAGAAACACAGCCCAACCTAATCCAGAAACACACTAAATTCTTATAGGTACGGCATGATTTGCGAACTCTGAAGAAGGCTCAAAACTTCTCATTACCTAAATGTGCATTTTTCATGCCAGAAAAATCCTCTCTTCACCCTGCCCTCCATACACCATGTCAGCTTTGGCCAACGGTACTGCAGTAGATCAACAATGACACCCAATGACTTCTTAGCTTCGCCTCTCACTCTGTCTTCCTGGTGGGTGGGCACCCTCTCTTCTGTGCCAAGAACTGCAGCATCACAATACCCAGGAGAGAAGCATTGCCACCAACTCTGCCATGGCAGCAGTTACGCGCGAGCATTACATGGAGTGACACCACTTCCCTGGCCTGTGCAAAAGCCAAGCTTTCTCTATCTCAACGGCTGCCAGAGCAAGTCTGTACGTGATCAATGGTACAATCTCGTGCGTGTAGGTGGGGGGGGGGAGACAGAAAAAGAGAAAGACGCACAAAATGGGGGGAGAGTTGCGGGCTCCTGTCAAAGAGCTGACTCTGCCATTTCTAAGGTTAAGTTTGTGTTTGCCTCCCCTCCCCACCACCTTACTCATTACCATTCTTTAACTGTTACAATTTATATCAGCATATAATGTTAAATAATTACAGGGAGCGCGAGGCTCACTCTGGCGAGGATATAAATGCGCCGTGGGATTCTGCAGATTTAAACAAATAACGCACTCGGCGGGGGGCGAGCAGATGAATTAGCATTAATACCCAGCCTGGGAGATCCCAATGCTGTGTTACTGTTTAAATACAGATCCTTTTCTGTAACCATCGGCGTGACAGCTCCGCCAGCAGAACATGCCAGAGCCGCCGGGCGGTTCCCCCACCCCCTTGGCGGTCGATACGCCCCGGCTCGTGTCCCGGGAAAGGAGAAGATAAAAAAGAACGAAGAACACACTCCACAGTGCTCGATGTGGAAAGCCAGCGCAAAAATAAATAAAGAAATGCATAAAGTTCCACTTAACAGTCTCTATAGCAGCCAGCTAGATTAAAACCTTCCCTTTTAAGGGCCGTACCATAGCCAGCTAAATGGAGGAGCTGGCATCCTTGCTGGATGACACGGAGAAGAGGCTCGCTCTGACGACGGACACCCAACAGCTTCTGCGTGCATCCTTCCACCCACCCGTGGCAGGGTGCTGGCTATTCTCACCCTGGGATGGGGGCAGCTCATGTGCGCATGCAAAGAAAGAATCGTACAGATAGTTTTAAATCTTTACGCTTCCGCGGTAACTAAGGAAGGAAGCAGCCAAAACGGTTAACTAAGCAAGCTTTAACCTCTCTCTGTTGGGTCATTCACTTATTTACATATATTATAATTTAGTGTTTGACAGCATCCTTCTGGGATCCAGCGCTTACTGGCTTGCCGCGCTATTTGGTTGCTTAAAAGATGCATATATTATATATGAAGCTGTCTTCTAACGAATCAGACCTCAGTCTGCCCTGAGTTTTGCCTACACCAACTGGCAGCGGGGCTGCAAAATATGAGGGTTTTCCTAGACCAAGCCAGAGACACTGCCACAAATTGAACTAGGATCCTTCGGCATACAAAGAACAGGCTCAACTAACAAACGCTTGATGAACATGCAAGGCTGCTGACTACTGAGTCAGACGCTTGATGGATCTAGCTGAGAACTGCCTGCACTGACTAGCAGTAGCTCTTCAGGGTTTTGGGTAAGGAGTCTGTCCAGTTCTACCTGGAGATGCTGCTCTGGTAACAAAGCATTTGATCCACTGAAAGAGGCTGAGGGAGAATCAATCACCCACATTATGAGATTATTACAGGCATGACCAAAAAAAGGGGGGATGAACACACATGGGGCAAGTCTCTCATTATGATAGGGAAAAACAGCCTTCAAACTCACATGAGTTAGTCAGCCCTGCATATGTCCAGAAAAGTTAGTGACATACAAAACTGGTTTATTTTTAGAGGCCCACCTCTAAATGCATGCCATTTGCGGGAAAATAAATGAGAGATCTGCATACTCCCAGATGAACCTTTCCCATGCACCAAGGGAATCTTTTCCCAAGTGCCCTCACCTGGTGAGGTTACGTAGGCAGTGAGTGATGAGGGAGGCCTGCTCCAATGGTGGCAGCATGTTTCTTGAACCCTCTCCCCAGAGAGGTTTGCTTGGAGCCACTTCTCCTGCCCCACAAACATCACAACTGCCTAGTGTGTTTAAAATCACAGTTTAGGATTTAAGTGTTTATTTTTCCCCCCAAAAATACAAACCAGTTCTTTCTCTAATCACTTATTCCTAAATCAAGGAGAAGTCACACACCATTCATGTTAGGGGCAATTTCAAAATAATAATGAAGTGTTTTCATCCCTACATTTTAGACTTTTGAAATTTGGCAAGAGAAGGAGGGGAGAAGAGAGACAGAATAATCTTGATGGTTCTCCACGTGGTAAATCCAGTATCTACAGTTGTCTATGATAAAGTGACCAAAAAAGGGAAGTTTCCCACCCTTACTTCTACAGCAGGCTTGCAGGTGCCAGCAGGAAAGCTGTGTTTGTTGCTTTAGCCCCAACAGAGCAAGAATCTTGGAGGACTTAAAGACTACACCATTCATTTCCGGATAAGTTTTTGTGGACTGCAGTCCACTTAATCCCACACAGGCAAGGAAATTCTCAGTCAGCAAAGATACACAAACGGAGAGAGAGCAAAAGACAAAAAAGGTTGTGAAAGGTGGGACCAGTGAGCAAAGAGGGTGCAGTCAGTGCTATTTTAAGAATCACAACATAGCTAAAGTCACCTTCCTGGTTATGCCGAGCAAAATAGCTAAGGTACTGAAATAGGAACCATGGCTTCCTGTCAGAGTCCCTATGTGTGGGTTCAGACCTGTAGGACGGAGGGACTCCAGCAGTCATCCAGGTGGTCTGGAATCATGGTTTTAAAAGGTGAGGTATAGGCGCAGAAAACTTAAAGTAGAATAAAGCGGACGGGCTGCTTTGTGAGGGGCTGCAAACATATTTTGGAGGTAGGAGGAGTGCTTTGCCTACCCAAAGCTTAGATATCCAAGTACTTAACAGCAACCCTGAAGATCAAGCCACAGGCCGGCCAGCCCAGCATCCTGCCAGTTCCTCTTTCTCAAGTAAATGAAATATCTGGTTTTTTATTTTATTTTTGACTTCGAACATACATACGCAACCCATTTCCAGACCCCGTGCTTCTGTTGCAAAGGTTTTCCGAACTATTTCCTTCCAGGAGGCAGGGTGCAAAACTCTTACAAGCTCTGGCAATATGTTGCAAACACAAAAACAGACAGCTACAGTTCTTACAGTACTTCAAACCATGCACAAGAGGAGGATGCATTGGGTTTGTTACTTCCACGAATAAAGACAAGAAATGGAAGGAAGAGGATTCTGAACAGACCAAAGCTCAGAGCCTGCAGCCGGAAAGAGGAGACGTCTCCCTCGCACAACAGCTTCAGGAGGAGGAAGACACAGAGGACGGGAACAAACAAGGAGGAAAAAGGAGACAGGAGTGGAAGGAGGCGGAGGAGGGAAAACTCGGCTTTCCAAGTCCCAGTGTCATTTCAAATAAAGACCACGTCAAGATTTAAGCCATAATAATGGAGGAGCTATAAAAGGTCTCGGCTGTAATGTTTCCTCTGCTCTCCCCTTTCATAAAATGCTCTCTTTATGTTGCGTGCTTTGCAATAATACACATAATGTTTTTGCGAGCCGGCCTCCGCTGGGGAAAGTGTGCTGCACAGAGCGATACAGAATCCCGCACTAGGAAGCCGACAGGCTCTTTCCCTCTGTTTCTCAGGCTTCTGTTGCACTCCTTCCTTCCTCCCCAACACCATACATACAAGATCCTTGCGGGGGGGGGGGGGGCCCACAGGAAATTTGAGAAGGCAAGCAGAGAAGATTCAAGGCAAACACATTCAGTGCTCTAGCCCAAAACACTGTTTATTTGCAACTTGCGGCATGTAATGAACCTGTGTTATCTGCTTCAATAACTTGTGGGTTGCCTATCACTGACCTTCTCAAACGGAATCTCTATAATTTACACCACATGTTCCTATCTCCATGCGGCATCACGCTTGCCCCAGGAACACCCCGTTCACATCACTACAGTTTATGTTCCCAGCTGGCAATTACCTTCCAATGGGTCAAGTACCGAACTGAGATTTGAGTACTTTGGCCAGCGAACGTGGCCAAAGGCAAAGAGTTCCTTATGCACTTTCTCCTCAGTTGTTGGAGGTCAACAGCAACAAGGCACATACTTTTCAAGAAGTTCTATGGGATGCTTACTCTGGTTTGCCATTGTTTACTTAAATGATTTATATCCCGCCTTCCTCTCTATAAGTAGGACAAAGATGATCAAAGAGAGGTTTAACTCACAGCAGAATCACAGACAAAAAAAAAAAAACCCTTGACCTCTCACTGGTCCCTAAAATTTGGGACTGACCTTCAACTACTTTGATTGCCCTTTTCCTAAAGATGAACCTCAGCTGATCCTCAGATGTGGGAAACGACAATTAAGTGTGATTTACTTTGAGACTCAACAGCCTCCAACAAGGCTATCGGGAGGCAGAACGCAGTGGAGAAGAGACTGAATTGCAAAGCTTGAAGCATCCAGTCCAGACTTCATCTCTGCTACAAACTCACAGCTCTATCAGTATTTTTTATTTTATTAATTTATATCCCACCTTTTTGCCCCATGGCACCAGTAGCACCCCAGTAGCACCCCAGCTATACCAAACATCCATGTTCAAAACTAGTTTACCAGCAAACTGGTCCTTTTATCAATTTCTCTTCTCCCGCCCCCCAGATCTTTGAAGAAAACTTCATATAAATTGGCGACCAATTAGATTCTGGCAGCAAGAATGCCACTGGCAAAAAACCGCTAGCACTCTCCTAATATTCCTACAGTTAATGGGTGGATGCTAATGTGATCCTAGATAAACTGACAACATGGAAATATTAACACTGGGAAAGAATTTAAGGAAAGATGGACTCCACTCATCTTATACTAGAACAGTTTTAGAAATAGTAAAATAAGAGACCAAGTTTTGGAATTAACGGAATTTGCACTTTCAAAACAGACATGGGATAAATTGGTGGATGGATGGAACCAGGGCTTTTTTTCTAATGGAACCGGGGGGACGGAGTTCCAGCACATTTTTGCAGGGGCCCCTCCCCTTTGGAGGCATTCCAAGCGGGGGGAGCAAAATAGAGGCATTCACTGGGTGGGTGCTGGGGGGTGCAGGGTGGGCGGGCGCCTGGCCCCTGCCTGACCGCACAACGACCCCCTCCTGCCCCATCTCCAAACTCTCACCTGAGCCCAGCCCGCCTCCCCTCCCCCCACGCTCTGCTTCCCCACGCAGCTTCCAAGCCGGTGGAGGGCACGGGGGACACACGCCGACGTCGACGAGGAGAACGGACAGCCAGCCAGCCAGCGAGACGGGCTGCAGCACCCACGGAACGCCCAGGTACTGGCTTGGCAGAGGAGGAGGGGAAGGAAGCTGGCTGGTGCAGCCCCGTGCCAATCTGCAGCACGAGCCTAGGCGTGTCTACTCAGAAGTATGTCTCATTGTGCTCAATGGGGCTTGCTCCTGGGAAAGGGTGCATAGCCTTGCAGCCTGAGAGCCCAAGCATGTCTACTCAGAAGTAAGTTCCATTGTGTTCAATGGGGCTTACTCCCAGGAAAGTGTCATAGCCTTGCAGCCTGAGTAGACAGGCAGGGGAAGGGCTCTGTGGCTGCAGTCCTCTCCACACTTTCCTGGGAGGAAGCCCCACTGCCTCTAGTGGGACTGACTTCTGAGTAGACAGGCAGAGGAAGGGCTCTGTGGCTGCAGTCCTCTCCACACTTTCCTGGGAGGAAGCCCCACTGCCTCTAGTGGAACTGACTTCTGAGTAGACAGGCAGAGGAAGGGCTCTGAGGCTGCAGTCCTCTCCACACTTTCCTGGGAGGAAGCCCCACTGCCTCTAATGGGACTGACTTCTGAGTAGACAGGCACAGGATTGGGCCCTGAGGCTGCCATCCTATCCACAGTAAGCCCCATTCACTAAAGTGGACTTCTGAGTAGACATGCATAGGATTGGGCTCTTAGGCTGCAATCCTAGGCACTTTCCTGGGAGTAAGCTCCATTGACTAGAACGAGACTTACTTCAGAGTAGACATACCTAGGATTGGGCTCTTAATCCTGGCAGAGATATATATCTGCACCCATTTTCACATGCTAAGGGCAGGTGAAAAGGGATTCTACGTGTGTACAACGTGCTGTCCAGCCTTGCCAGAGATCCTCCTCATCCTTCCCCCACAAGCATGCCCTCCGCCAGCCAGCGTTTGCAGCTCCTCTCCAGCAATGCACAGCAGCTGCTCAGGGCAGCAGAGAACATACAATTGCATGCCAAGCGCCTTCCCAAAGACACAGAGTATTCTGATACCTGAATTAAAGCATATTTAATCGCTTGTTTGCAAACATAGCTGTTTCTGTGTGCACCTCAGGACCCCTCTTGTGTAAGAATTCCTTTTTTGTTCTTACTCCCACAGTTGCTTAGAGTAATTTTACTACATGGAACTCTTGTAAGCCATTTTCCGGAATCCATTCACTGCTTCCTCTCCTTGAAGTAGTGCCACACTACATACTACACGCTACAAGTGCACCTGTACAGTATTTTTCCCCATGTGTAGAAAAAATAGCTAGGGGGAAGGGGATGTGGAGATTGACAGCCCAATCCTATGCATGTCTACTCAGAAGTAAGTTCATCTTTAGGGGGGAAGCAAATAAAAATATTTTATTTCTCCAATAAAAAATTGTTTATAAATAAATAAATAAAGATTAATAAGTTAAGAGTTCCTGCACCTTTTTATTTACAAAAAAAAGCACTGGATGGAACTATTATTTGGATTCGGAAATGAGGTCATTCAGCATTATTATATCTCTGTGGGCAGTGTGTTTTTATAAGTGGTGTGACTTTTGTGCCACGGCTGTCTATTACAGCCTTGATCAATGCAGAAAAGATTAAAATGAACAAAAGATGGAGAGCTTGGTTGCAAAAAACAAAGTGGGGAGAGTGGGGCGCTGGCGAGGAAGATGGAAAGAGGTGGAAATGGTTGAAATGGAGGGTAGCCTGTGATGCCAACATCTAAAGGGTTGATAAGAATAGTTGTGACCAGTGGCAAAGAGGAACCGAAGAAGAAAAGGAAGCAACGAAACAGGTCACCAGATGGGTACAAAAAAGCTACAAGCAAGACACAAAACTATAGGCACACTGGCATTCAATGGTAGACTGCCTAGGCACATGGAGGATCCAGTATGAAATATAAACAGCTGCTAAAAATGCAAATCAGGTTCAGATCAGGTCAAGACAAGTCCACCATACTGTCCCCAAAAGGGCCTGCGCTGTATTGCCAGGAAACCCACAAAGCAAGGCATGAAGTCAACAGCTCCTTGTCTTTGTTAGTACCTTAGCAACTGATACTTAAAGGTGCCATGCCTACAAACATGGAGGCGCCATTCGGTTACTGAAAGCTGAGCTATGTGCCATAAACCATGTCACCTATGCATCCTGGAAGATTTCATGTTCTTTCTAATCTTTGAAGACTGTGAGAGAATTTTCAATTCCTATGCACAAGGAGAACAGTTTTTGAAAAACAGAAACCATTTTTTCCTCTTAGTCTGGACTTTTGGTACAGGACTGGAAGTGGAGTGAGAAACCTGCAACAAGGTCTCATAGCCAAAACCAAGACAGCAGAAAGTTCTGAGAACTCCCACCACCACCACCAGTACAGGAGGCCAGAGAGGAGAAAAACAGCAACTTTGCTTATTTTCATTCAATCCCATCACCTCCAACCGCTCAGCAGGGCAAAACTCCAGACATGTGGCTGAGTCCTCTCCACCCTGCACACACAAACAGGCCACAAGAATCCTCTTCACACTCTCTGCAACCTCATGGATTCTAGGAACAGAACCCATTTACATCCACAACATAGTAGCTTTGTCAAAACCCACAGTGGGAGCCGTCACAGAGACAGTTCTTCTCCCACCTTGGCAAATGCCCACAGCTCCCGAAATGGGGGGGGGCTGCCTCCCTGCTTGGAGAGTTGACGGCACAGAGGAGGGCTTTGTGATTTGGCAGAGGACAACTTGCACTGTTCCACGAGGGTGCGCAGCATAAGAGGCTAGGGGACTGAGCCCAAATCAAGAAGCCCCCCCCCCCCATTTGAAACTCACTTCTGCCATAAACTGACCAGGTTGCCTTAGGCATGCCACTTCCCCCCTCCCCCAAAAATAAAGATAATATTGATGCACTACACAGGGTTCATGTAAGAGCTGCAACTAGACAAAGGTAACAAGACAAAGGTATGCAACATGGGCCTTTGGCCTGATCCAGCATGGCTCCTCTTATGTTATTATGTCCTAACATGCTTTGAACTTTCAAAAAACCCTGATTTATGTACATAGGAAGCTGTCACACCAAGTCAGGTCCTATTCCGTTCCCCTAGTATTATCAACACGGACTGGCAGCTGCTCTCCAAAGTTTGTCCAGACAGGAGTTTCTCTCTGCCATATCTAGAGATGCAACCAGAGTTTGTAGACGGAGATTTCCACTGAGCTGCAGCTCGTCCAATGTGTTCTCACTGAGAGTTACTTTCGGCCAGATCTCAGGCTATTTACCACGCCTCTCCTTGTTCAGAACTAAAAATAGCATTGAACCTTTTTTCCAGACTTAACAGCAAGCCCACTCCCCAAACAGCAGTAACAGCAGCTGGCCATCAGCCATTCTCTCCATCCCAAACAGGACAAACAACAGATAAGGTGAATCCTATCAGTGAATAGGTCTGGAGATGTTCATGTTTCTGTTCTTACTTATGTGGTCTCTCCATGGCCTTTTGACCCAGAAGGGTCTGCACAGCGGCTCACAGAAGACAATCAAATGTAATTCAACAGGAGCTGCACTCATTTCTTTGGACAAAGAGCGTTGCTTTGGGTCGGCCCCATTTCAACCGCCAATCCTCATTAGGCCACCACGGCTGTTCCAGTCCCCTTTCATTTCATCTTTTTCCCCTGTCGGTGGGTAACTAGATAGCCACTTAGTCACTCCCTTCCCTTGCACCCCCTCCCCAACTGCAAACAGTGCACGGCACTTTCAAAGCATCTGCCGTAGTCCACGGGGCCAACATCTTTGTTCAACCGACTGCGGCTGTGGCAAAGGACATCGTTACTGGATGGAGGCCATTCTTGGCAGCTCGTTAAGCAGACATGATTGGTCACAAGGGGGAGATAAAGGCTTTCTCCACTGGGAGCAATTCCCAGATGGGGTGGGTGTATTCGGGACCTATCTGTGGGTCACGACAGAGACCAGTGGGTGGTCTGACCATCTGGGCCACTTGGAAAAAAGAAAATGAGGCATGAAGGAAGCTGGGAAGTCTGGTATTCTGCCTGGTTCTATATATGAAGATTTAATTCTGTTTGTGCTTTCTTTCAGTATAAATCCTTACATCCCCGGAATGCACTGTAAGCAATAAAAATATAATCAAAATAAAATAATCTCCTTCCCCTGTTTACCCCATCTCCATTTCCCTCCCCTTCTCTTCATCATCTCCCTTGCATCAATTTCTAGACTGCAAGCCCTTGGGGCAGGGACTAGTCCTCTTATACTTTGTAAGGGGTCACATGCACTGAACATGCTATATACAGAATTAATACAAGGGCTTGGGGTTGTGCAATGGGATGCACAGAGAAGTGGACGTGGATTAATATTCATAAGCTATATCGCAAAAAAGTTATATCACTGGGACATGGAAGTTGTGATTAACTTAAGCCATCTTTTCAATGGGACTTGGGATTTGTTCTCATAGGTTGCAGCCCTCAGCTGCACTTTCCCATGGTTTTTATTTTAAGAATGTGTACCACCCTTTTCTTGCAAATGGAGCAAAGCAAAGTGGGATTCCACAGCAGGCACTGACACAGACAAAAGTATTAATGCATCCAAAATCAAGTATTTTTCTCCTGGTTGTTTTTTCCCACTGTTGATGTTCTACAACAATCATCTGCAGGCTTATTTTCGTTGCTTTGGTCCGTTTGCAAGAAAAAGGGAGCTACAACTCTTAAAATAAATGATAAAAATTAATTTCTTTAACTAGAGTTTAAAATCAGGACATGGAGTGGGTTCGGTAAATTCTGGCTAAGAGGGAACCATGCTCAGCTCTAGCACAGACAACTGGAATGCATCTAAATCATTAGGTGCAGGACAAAATAATAATAAAGTATTTGCAAAGTGCCTCACATGTATTACCTCAATGCAATTCTTACAAGAGCCCTGTAAGGCTATTTATCGTTATCCCCATATTGCAGACAGGGAAGATCACGGCTGAAGGGAAGTGGCTTACCTCAGGCCACCCAATGCATTCACAGTAAAAGGAAGATTCAAACTGGGGAAGTCGTGATCTGCGGCTCAATCTCTTAGCCACTGAAGCATGTTTCAGGAAGAAAAAAGGGAGAGGAGAGGTGTTACGTCTGCAACAAGCCTTATACTCGTAATTTTCCCAAGAGACGGGGGCAGCGCGCAGCTGTCAAAAATGCAGAGAAAAGGTAAAAGCATGAAGGGCAAAATGCCAGAATTTAAGGTAAAACTGCACTGAACCAAATGAGAAGCCCGTTTAGCGCACCAGTTGCCTGGAAGGGCATATGCAAAGTTCTAAGGCTAGCCTCCTCTCTCGGATCTATAGATAACTGCTGCCCTCTATAGGGCACTCTGCACATAGTAAGCCATAAGTGATGCCTCATAGCCTGTTCTTAGTAGAGGAGGTCAGAGCGATGCCAAACCCCACCCCAACAGGCCAGAGGGCATCACATATGTCATGGCCATGGCCTCTGTGTTTACAAACAGCAAACTCCTAGGTTTGAGTGCCTGCCAGAACTGAAGGAAAATGGGGCCACCCATCTGAAAAAGGCAAAGATTTTGACATACTCGGGGGAGTGCACTCCAGATACACAGCAGGACACATACTTGTAAATTAAAAGGGGGGAAAAACACAAAAACAACCCAGTTAGGACAGAGGGTGCTCAGGAGCCAGCTGGATCAGGCCTCCAGTGTCCTGGTCCTCACAGCTACCAGCCAGATGCCTCTGACAAGCTCACAAAGCAGGGTATGGAGGCCACAGCTCTTGCATGGTATTACCCTCCAGCAACCGGCAGTCAGGTACATTGCTCCTGATCATGGGGGCTCCTAGATATCACGGCCAACAGCTATTGGTAGGCTTGACCACCATGAATCTGTCGAATCCCCTTAGAAAGCCATTTAAGCTGGCAGTGGCAGCATCTTCATCTTGTGGCAGCAATTTTCATAAGTCTCCCAATGTGAGGTGCATGTTGCTGGAGCTTAAGTGAGCCCTCAGCAACTAGTCTCTCTCTTCAGTCACTAATAATAATAATAATAATAATAATAATAATAATAATAATAATAAAAAAACTTTATTTTTATCCCGCCCTTCTCCCAAAAAGGGACCCAGGGCGGCTAACATATAAAACAGATTAAAACATAATTTCACAAACAGATAAAAACATATTAAAAACACATTAGCAGAACCCATAAAAACAGTAGTCAGAAGAGTCAGAATAAAAGAGCATAAAACAGCAGTTCTTAGAGGAATCGGGCCTGTAAAAAAGCAACTAAAAGATATATAAAAGATGTCAAAAAGGCCATAACATCAGAAGGCTTGGTTAAACAACAAGGTCTTCAGGCCTCACCGAAAGGTCTCTAGGGAGGGAGCCATTCTCAAGTCAAGGGGAAGGGAGTTCCACAACGTTGGTGCCACTACTGAGAAGGCCCTATTTCTTGCCGCCGCCCCACGTACCTCCTTAGGCAGCGGCACTTGTAAAAAGGCCTTCTCTGATGACCTGAGAGGACGAGCCGGATTGTATGGGAGTAGGCGATCTCTAAGATAACCTGGCCCAGAGCAGTATAGGGCTTTAAAGGTCAAAACCAGCACCTTGAATTGGGCCCGGAAACGAATGGGCAGCCAATGTAGCCCCCGGAGAAGCGGGCTGACAGAGTCAAACCGCCTAGCTCCAGTGACCACACGGGCCGCCGCATTCTGCACTAATTGCAGTTTCCGAACCGTCTTCAGGGGCAGCCCCACATAAAGCGCATTACAATAATCTAACCTCGATGTTACCGTAGCATGGATCACCGTGGCCAGGTCTGCACGATCCAAGTACGGACGCAGCTGGCGCACCAGCCGAAGCTGAGCAAAGGCCCCCCTAGCCACAGCCGCCACCTGGGAATCCAGGAGCAGCTGCGAGTCCAGGTGGACCCCCAAGCTGCGGACCTGCTCCTTCAGAGGGAGTGCAACCCCATTCAGAGCAAGCTGATAATCCAGCACCTGCATCGAGGATTTCCAAACCAGGAGAGCCTCTGTCTTATCCGGATTTAATTTCAGCTTGTTAGCCCCCATCCAGATCCTCACTGCTTCCAGACAGCGCTCCAGGCCCTCAACCGCCACCCTGGAGTCTGGAGGAAAGGAGACTAGGTAAAGGAATGACTCCCTTTTGTCCGTCCTAAATCCTCTGCCAATTGTGAGTTCTAGCACTACTGAGGGGAAGAATGTGTTTCATTTCTCAGACTGTGCTTCTCAGTTTGTCTGAATATCTGTTGTTTGATTTGCCTAAATCAGAAGCGCGCCAGATATGTGCCCTACTGGTTCCAATCCAAAACTGGTCGCAGCTGCATACAGACTCAGAAGGCCCCTAATAGAAGGCTAATGCATAGCCCCTCAAGCAAACCCTGCCCCAGATGCTGGACTACCGCTGCACTGTGGGGACAGGAACGGGTTACGTTAAATTAAAACGCCTCATTGGGATTGCAAAGGAATTTCAAGGAAACACTCCTATTGATCTTAAGCACAGAGACTTGAGCAGAGCTGACAGTTCCCCTTTAAACATGCTCTCACGGTAAGTACATTTGCATCCGCGGACAGGGCGCAAGTACATATTTGTCCAGTTCAACACATTAAGAGGAATCGACAGATTAAAAGAGTGCATTTTGCATGAACCGCAAAGGGAAGGGAGGGAAATAAATGAAAAAGTCACTCAATGAACAGCGTCAGCAGTAAAGAGACAAAACCAAGCAAAAAAACTGAAGAATAAAAAAATCCAACCAGAACATTCCAAGAGGTCAAGAATAACAGAAATTGATGCATTTTCCCAACAATGAATGAAAAAGAGATCTCCCAAGGTGGAAAAATCACCTTCCACCTCAGGAAAACTTCTTGCTGTTCACGGACTTTTCAGCAGTGGCACCAAGATGACATGGAAATGTTCTTCCCAAGGTACCCCATCTGGCACCCACTCAACTCTCTTTCACTCTTAAACCATTCCTATTCCACTGCCTGTTTAAGGGTAATGGGAGGGGGGGGGTCTGTTTTTATTTTTTTGCAGTTTACTGTTTTGGTGGTTTACTGTGGCTATGTTTCTGCTGGTTCATACTGGAACCGGTTTCTGCATCATTACAACGGTATGGAAAGTATTCCATCATTTTAAGGCAGAAGGGTGGGACACAAAGGTTCTGAAGACAGGAAGCTATTACCTTTTTAATTTAAGGGGGGGAAGGAAGAAAGCTGTCTTACATCGAACCTGACCCTTGGTCCGCCTAGCTCAGCATCGCCAGACACGGACTCCCCGCAGCTCCCCAGGGCTTCAGATAGGGGTCTTTCCCCTAGTCCGAGGGGGAGGTGCTGCCAAGGATCCTTCTCCATATAAAGCCAGTGGTCTACCACTGAGCTCAGTCACTCGCCTTATTAAAAACATTTTATTTACTATTCATTTACTAAATAAGTTCCAGGCAGTAAGTTTAAAGCAAATATCATGTGATGTTATTGCTGTGAGGTGCCATAGTTCACAGGCAGCCCAGTCATTTTCAAAAATAAATATTTTGACGGATGCATCTGTTTCTAATCTAAATAATCCATCCGCTCCATACAGGAGGATCTTCCCCAAGTCTTCTCACTTTATTCCTTTTGCACACTCCCACCCAAAAACAAACCAACCCACAGGGTTTTGTTGGCTGCACAAAGTTGATCCATATTTAAAAATGAACAGCCCAGAAAGAGGCCACGCAGGCCGAGCAGATCACAGGCAGATCTATCCATGGGGGATTCCCAGACGGCTGGAGTCAGTAGGCAACCAACTCAGAGCCCCTAGTGAAACATTAGTCAGGATAATTTAGCATTATCGGCCAGAGAGAGTGGGAGAGAGACATGCTATCAGTTCAACGACCTCCTGTGTTGGTCGTAACCCTAATGGGGTCATGTGGCCGCCGTCTTCTTTGTGCAGCTCCTATCAAGTTTTGAGAGCCAGAGAAAATTCCATCACGCCAGAATCCAACAGAACAGGAAAGAAACATAAAACAACATTAAGGTCCTCTATAAGTGAAATGACTGACATTTCATTAATAATGAACCCCAACACTATATAAAGGGGATATTTAAAGGAGATGCTGGTGAAAGGAGACCTGGAAATAATGAAAAAAGTGGTTAAGAGCAGTTAGGACATGAATGGCTGCAAACTCAAAACAACATCTGGCCCCATCAATTGTGAAATGGTGCTGTAGAATTTGGGGTACTGCGATATCAACAGAAGTGACATGGCTACAGAAGAAAACCAGAGTCAAAAAAGGCCAGCACATTTGCTGAATGTTGGTCATTATTTATTAGGTCCTGGAAAGAGACGTTCAAGGACAACATATTGCCATCTATCTTTCTTTCATTATTGTAATTGGAGGCCATTGATGGGGCTGTAGGCTCTGGTGTTCTTTGGAATAAGGCTTTTATTGGAATTTTTGCAAATCCCTCTAGTAACTTTTTTTAAAAACCCAACCCATACACATTCACTGCTTTGCTCAGAGTGTGCTTATGGAACAAATGGGGTCCTCAACACTCCATCTGCCTTAAGAATGTAAGACGAGACAAAGGTGGATGAGACCAAAGCCCCTTGACTATTCTTTTGCCAGGAGTGGCTAACCAGATGTCTCTTCTGCTGTTGCTCATGAGCAGTTCATATGTACAGCTAGCCTGCCGCTGAATACGGAGGTTCTACCTAGCCATGTGGATTACTAACAGCCCACAACAGACCTCTGCTCTTCCATGAATTGGCCTAATCTCCCTTTTAAAGCCATGTGACTTAATGACATTACTTTCCAGCACCGACATAAGGACAACGCAGTCCTGAGGTAAGGGAACAAACACTCCCTGACCTTAAGGAGGCCTCCGTCACTGCCACAACTGCAGGATGCAGCACATGCCCCACTGGCACAGCTATGCCACAACTGCCCCTGTTCATGCCAGCACAGCATCTTTTCCAGTGACCCTCTGTAGTTGTCTCCTCTGTCTTTTCTTTAAAATTGTGAGTGCCAATGAGACAGACAGAACACCAATTTTTCATTCTTTCGTGTTGCCGAGCATTTTGGGAACATTTGTTGTTGAAAAGAGATATGTTATTATTCTAAATAAATAATAATCCTGCTGTATAAATGGGCAAGCAAGAAGGATTTGTCATCTGCAACTTTAAGCTCCAAGAAAGGTTTGATTTCAAGTACATTGGCTATCCAAGTTACAGATCTTCAAGTTATGGACAGCCAAATTACAGGTGGCTGCGTCAACAATTTCACACAGGTGCAGTATGTCCTTTGATGGTGCTTTTGCAAAGGTATAGTAGTGCTGGGCCAGCTAGAACTGGATGTTTTGACTTTACAGATCCCGGGAACCTAATCTGTACTTAAGTAGGTGCCTTAGTGCGATCAGGGGGCGTTTTTCTTCTATTTTACAGTCAATTTTTTTTCTCTTTTTATGAGTGATATTTCCAGCTAAGAAAAAGGAGAGGAGGAAGCCTATCCAGATTCTACAAAACTTGAAGATTTCCACTAAGCATACAAAGCAAGGCCAGAGAAGGGAGGCCGGCCGGGAGAGGGGACGCTGTGCTATGTGTCCCCAAGCATCTGGACTCAAGGAGACGCTGATGCCACAACGGAAAATGACAAACATGGCTGTAAACGGCATCGGAGCGAGATGCTGACACTGGACGAAGCCAAGGTTACACTTCCCATTGGAGAGGCAAGGCAAATTTTAATGGGCCAAAACCGACAGCAGGGAAATGAGAGGCCAAAATTAAAAATAATAATAATAATATCATCATCGGAGATTACAGCTCCCCTCCCGCCTCAGTCCATTTGCCACACCGCTATGGACACAGGCGCTCCTTCCTTCAGCAAAGATTATTTAGAATGTGGAGGTGACTCCAAGGGGACAGGGCTGGTTCAGAATGAGTTACGGCTGTAGTTTGGTCGTGTCTGCTTTTTGTTTGCTTAATAGATTGTTTGATTAAGTTTCTAGCCCTCATGATCATTGACACAAGCCTGGAAAGGTGAAATGAGATGTCTTTCATAGACTGAGAACATAAGACTCCTACTAGATGGGGTCAAAGGCCCATCTAGTTCCCACTGTGGCCAACCACGTGACTCTAAAAAGCCCACAAGCCACAGTCTTGATATTTGTCTGCAGCATCTGGCATTCAGAGGTAGACTGCCCCTGAACAAAGAAGTTCTACACAACCATGACTAACAGCCAGATATTGATTGCTGGTTCTCCTTCATTAATGTTTTAACCCCCTTTTAAAGCCATCTAAGAGTGGTAAACACCACGGTCTATAGCAACAAAGTCAGTATCCTGAATTCCCACAATCCCTACACCTCAAAGCTTAAATAATCGGTAACTGCAACAATGGGTTCTTCATCTGCTTTTCCCATCTCCTTTTCCTAATGTCATTTTCTTGATTGTAAGCCCTTTGGGGCAGGGACCTGCACTCTTGTTTACTACTTTGTATAGTGCCATGCACATTGATAGCGCTGTCGAAATTCATGGCACCGTAACCTGACAAAGAAAAAAAGTCAGCTCAGGCTTTGTGCAGCACAGTGGCTGCAAGTTCTGGCAACTGGTACTGCCTTGCTACTTCTCTTGCAAATATTCTCTGAACATTCTTTTTTTTAAAAAAAAATCCTCGCCCCTCCCCCCCTTCTTGGTGCTCTGGGGATTGGGGCACAAAATCTATCCCCCAGCAAGTTCCTGGAGAGGCTCTCTGGTTTCTCCAAAACAATTTTCAAACTCTTATGATCTGCAGTGTAGGGATAACTACAGTGGTCTACCTCACAAAGATGTTGTAAGGATTACCGGGAATACTAAAAGTCCAAATAAACGCTACGCACTGCAGCAATTATGCAGCAAGCACCTAAAGATCAGCAAATGAGATTGGCTTTATGTGGGGAACGAACGGCCGATTTATTAAGGTCTCTACAGAGACTTGGCTAGAAGCGGTGACGACACCTAAGCAGAAATGAAGACGCTATGAGAGTGTAAGCTAAAAAACTTAATTAAAAAGGAAGCAGGAAAGGGGCCCCGTCCCTTCCCAAATGACCTCTGTATACCCAGCACACAAGGAGATTCACCACCATGAGATCTGACTGCATTTTTGGGACAGTGGATGTGTGGTGTGTTTTTCCACCCTTTTTCCTGCAAATTATTTTTATTTTATATCTGTGTCTATATATAGATATATCGCTGCTATGCGTTTCTCTTTCCTCCGAGCAATTATGGAGCAGTATATAAAGAGCAGGGGAGATGATGTTAATTAAACAGAAGGTAATTTCTGTCAGCCAGCAGGGTGGGGGGTGAGAGGGGGAGGGAGAGAAAAGAGCAGGCTGATGCCAGGCTTCCAGGGGAAAAAAAGAAAAGAAAACACTCATTGCAAAAGTGAGGTATTTGTGTCAGCAAGAAGTTGTCTATTTGGGGTATTTTTTTTTTTTTTAAGTTAATGCCAACAGACAAAGTTAAATAGGTCTAGATAAGAAATGTACTTTAAATCTCTTTGGAAGCTACTCTAAACTGTGTAGAGCAGGGGAGGGCAGTATCAGAATTGTTGGGTCTGCTTTTTCTTTTGTATCAAAACCTTGAGATAGACTGCCTTTGAACATGGAGGGTCCACCAAGATATCACAGCCAGTAAACATGAACAGACCCAATCCTCTATGGATTCTGTCTAATCTCTAAAGCTTTTCAACCTAAGGAAGGAGAGTATTCAGGTTTGTGAGATCAGCTTTGAATTTAAGTCCACCAACCAAAACCAGGTGCAAAAGAGTGGCTCAAGGTAGAGCAAAATGGTAGCTCAGGACATGGAGCCAATCACTTTTCGCACCCCACGCAACATACACTGGGATAACACATGCACGCACAAGTACAAATCTACACCTGATTAAGGATTTCAACATGAAACTCTGAAGTGGCCAGCAAAGCTGGTTTGTCTACTTGAAGCCCTGACAGAGTAACACAAACAATGCAGACAGAGCTTACAATCGAAGAGACAGAGGAAAAGGACAGAAGAATGTGGGCAAATGCTGTTACACATGTTTAACGCTTGGTTACAGTGGGAATGAGAATTAAGACGATAAGCCAAGGGCCATGGAGAAAAGGAGGAATTTGAAGGATTAATAATGGCAGATGAGCTTCCCTAAAAGACAGCCTCTTGTCCACCTGCTGCTGATCTGGGCTATTGTTCTAGGAGGAATCCTCAAGAATACTATTTATTTAGTACCATCTGAGTGTTCAAAGTATTTTCACACATATTGTCCTGCAATCTTTACAACAATCTTGTATGTCACATGGGTATTAGCATGCCTGTATTAAAGGTTGGGAAGACTGAGAGGGAATGGTTTGCTTAAGGCAACTTAGTTCATGGCAGAGTTAGGATCAAACTGACCCGCAGCTCAGAGCGCAATTCTTATCTGCTGTTTGGCCGGAGCAGGGGGCCATAAAGTACATTCACGCATCTTCGGGAGCTAGCTGGGCCAGAGGAGCTGGATCCAGAACTGAAGATGGTAGGTTTGTGCCGGCACAGACAGGCGGCCACAAGGGGTTGGATAGGATGGCGGGAGGGTGTTCTGAGGGTGGGGTGTTTGGGGGCAGGAGAGTGGGTAGACTGGGAGGTGGATAGGGCCCAGGAGGGGGGGTGGAGTTGGTCAAAGTATAGGCCAAATCCTAACCCCCACTCCTGACCCAATCAACCTTAAACAGGCCACTCGAATTTGTGTCAGTGAATTCGATGGCGCAGATCTGAGTAGCCCCATAGGGGCGGCAGGATAAGGGAAAAAATATACTGTTACTCCAAGTGGCACTCTTGCCACCTCCTAACCTACACTGGATACAACAAAAGCCACTTGGCCTGCCTGTTCCAGCACAGGTTAGGATTGGGCTGCCCGTCTCTTTGCCACTACACTACACCGGTCACACTCTGCTGCACAGTGACAGCAAGGCCCAAGTACCCCATGGGTGCCCTATCTCAGAATCCTCAGCACTGTGCAGAAGATCACCCAGCAGATGTGTCAATGTGGAAAATCTTTCCTAAAAGCGGGAAGCCTAAAAACCATGGAGACGCAGCAATTCCACCCCAACAACTCTTTCTGAAAGAAATTCACAACTGATTAAGGGAATGGGAACTCATTTCTGGTTCTAGATTAGGAGTGTTAGGGCTGCAATGAATGAGAACGCATGTTCAGTCTGGGCAGAGGACTTCCAGACAGGAAGGCTGGCAACGTCTCTGTTCAAAACCCCACTTCCACAGCCTTTTCGTCAATGTGCTACTGGGCACTGATCACCAATACAGACCTGGAATAAGAACTCCTCCATCAAGAGCAGAAGGAGCCCTTCAAGGGAGATACAGAGGTCTGGGGATGACTCTAGTCTCACCCCTTGGAGAGAACAGCAGGGAGGAACAGCCAAAGGTGACAGTTCAGAGGTAACTCACAGAGGCATAACAGTTTAGGCCCTTCTGTTCTAATAGTGGCGATGGGGAAGGAATGTCCCAAATGATGCAGCTCAAGAATACAAACTGCAAGCAAAAACACTCTGACAAGACAAAGTACTAAAAAGCAAAAGTACGTTTTTGTATTCCCTCCCCCTGTAAGAGACTCACCAGAGCTTCACGGGATGCACCACTCTCAGTTACAGGAGAAGAGCTAGTCTGTAAAGAGAAAAAGTAAGGTTAGACTGCCACCTGATGGTCACCTCCTAAGGAACCTTGGCTGCTGCAGCCACATTCAGTGCAGAAAAAGGAAAAAAGGCACACACCCCCATCACAGACCTCTCAAGCCGAGAAAGAAGCCTGTCAAACCATGGAAAGAGGCTGAAAGTCAGTGCAGGCAACACTGAACCTGGGATGGGGGTCAATAGTCTGACTCATTAGGAGGCAGCTTCATAGCCGGCAATAGTTCAAACTGCAGCTTGCAATTCCACGTCAAGCCATGGTTTGACACAACCATGGACTAAAACGTTTCTGTCAAAGGAATGCCGGCCAGAATCAGATTGAAAGAATGGAAGGGAAGTCAGTGTGAAGTCAGAGGCCAGGGGGGAGGGGGCTGTGAGAGCCAGGGGCATGTGAACCCAATCACCTAACCACGATTACGCAACCACGGAGCACCTATACAGAGCCCCACTTGTGGCCCACAAAGTCTCACACAAGCAACCCAGAATACGGAGAGTTGGAAACCCTGCACAGTTACTGTCTTTCATACAGTAGGAAAAATCACAGTCTCCCAATGAAATCATATACAGTCAGTTCTCTTTATATATGTGAATTCACTTACCTGTGAGGGGCAGAATTGCTACCTACTCTTGTTATCTGCGATTTCGTTCTCGTTAACTGTGAATACTGTGCCAATGCACTGGGGGGAAGTGGCTTGGCACATGGCAAGCAGGCAGACAGAAGTAAGAGGTTGCAGGAGGAGGAGAAGAGACAGTGCCCTCCTTATGAGCAGAAGTCAATGCTAGCACCATGCAGGGGGGAGAGAATAGATGCTATACATTATACAGCCAATGGGAGAGGGGGCATTGACCCATGGAGAATCAGATACTTTTTGTCAGCTTCCAGACCTGACCCACCATCTTGGGCACCATCTCAGGGATTCCAGCTGAATCTTCACAACCCTGGCAATGATGGGAGGCCTCTGGAAGGCTGCCTGAAGGCTGCTTCTGGGACTGAGGCAAGCCCAAGGAAGGTGCCAAGAAACAGGTGGAGGAGGAGAATGGATGATCCCTCCACTGCTGAACTCTGAGGTCTTGTTGCTGGGCCAGTAACTTTCAGTAAGCTGAGGGATAGCCAGCACAGGAGAGGAAGCTGTTGTTGGAAATGTTTAATGAGCCTATACTGTCATTCAGCCCCATAGACTAAGTTAAGATTCAGGTTCATAAAGTTCATAGAGTGTATGGAGAAGAGGGTTCCCTGGAACCTAACCTCATTTTCCCCACAGGCTCAATTATTCAGTATCTGCTAATTCAGTTTCCACTAGGTTTTCCAGGAATCTAACCCTTGCGGATAACAGAAACTGACTGTATATTGATTGTCTGAAGCCACCTTATACCAAGTCAGACCATCCACACATGTCTAATCTACACATGACTAATCAGTGGTTCATCTACACAAGTCTAATCAGAAGTCCCACTAAGGGCACATTCCTAACCAGGTCTACTCAGACATCAGTCCTATTTTATTCAATGGGGCTTACTCTCAGAAAAGTATGGCTAGGATTGCAGCCTAATTTTCTTGAGTGGGAGGAATTGGACCCTGCCTAACAGCACATGCAGTTTCTCCTTGTTTGCATATTATTGATTGGAGGAGGTAACTAAATAAAAGAGGACATCATCACACCATGTTCCTGGCTTGAGCAAAGCTAATTCCACTTGGGTGAGAGGAACCAAACCCTCATACTGCGCACAGCTAGGCTTTGCCTTGCTTGCACTTCACAGACTGGAGGAGATAACCAAAACAACAGACAGCATCATCATGCCCACAGCTTGAAGAAAGCAGTTTCTCCATTTAGGTGGGAGAAACCGAGCCCTAGGTCACAGAGCATCCACGCAGTGCTATATAAGCAAAACACCTATATAAGCAAAACACCCTGACCCATGATATTCCAGGCACCTGGAACAGAGAAGAAAGAACCAAAGGTAGGCAGAGAATGAGTGATGATGTTCAGAGGTTGCGTGTCTAATGAACACCAGTTCAGCCTGCTGAACATTTTGCTAAAAAAAGCAATACCAGTAGAAAGTCTTTTGACACCTGTGTAATTTATGCCCACACTAAGAGGCTGTACTAATAAACGATGGCAGATTATAAATCAACGCACATTAAGTTAGTGGGGAAAAAAAGTTGTGTTGGGCAGTCCCAAGATGAAGGAATAACCCCTCAAAACAATTGACAGATCATTCCCTGCAGGACTGGAAGTTTCCTTCACACTTGGCCAAGCCAAAACATAAAGCGAAAAAGCAACACTCGGGTCACGCTCCAAGTACAGATTTAAATGTGCAGAAGCACAGTGAAACTGATCTTGCCATGCTTAATTCTATTGGACTGGGCCTTACAGGGACAATTTTTCCCTGAATGGACCAGGATGTACCAGGAACAGTGAACCTGATCTCTGCTGAGCGCAGTGCCACCACTGCAGGTGGCCAGAGAGTAGTATTACATCATTGTAGACCAGTGGTTCTCAAACGTTTAGCACTGGGACCCACTTTTTAAAATGAGAATTTGTCAGGACCCACTGGAAGTGATGTCATGACCGGAAGTGACATCAAGCAGGACAATTTTTAACAATTCTAGGCTGCAATCCTAATCACACTTACCCTGGAGTAAGTCCCATTGACTATCATTATTAAGTCCCATTGACTATCATTATTAAAAGCATATACATTAAAAGCCTGTTTAAAGTGCAGATGTAACATTTCCCCAATGTAGTCACATACCACGGTCGCATCAAGGTTAATAGATTAAAAATAAACTATTAAAATGAATGGCAACCCACCTGAAATTGGCTCACAACCCACCTAGTGGGTCCTGACTCAAAGTTTGAGAAACACAGTTTTAGACAGTGTCCCTGACCAAGAGCTCCATCTCCCGGTTTCACTGCGGAGAAGAACAGTAGCTCATCAAGGCAAACCATTTGCAGCTCATTTGCTTTTTGGCATCTGTTGTTTCCAAATTCAAGTTTCTTGGTTGGCTCCCAGTTACTCTCCTGTCACTTTTTCTGCTTAAGAAGAAAAGCAGACCAGGGAATTTTTAACTGAAAGCAAAGGATGTACAGGTTGACTGCCTGGGTGTACAGGTCTGAGTCAAGTCTCCCTGGCACCTGGGAAGGTGCACTCATCCCCTCAATGTTTAAACATTTTATTTTGTGTTCAAAGCATGTCCTGCTCACACACACTCCTATTCATGCCTGTGCCACCAGTCACCACCCCACATCCTACCACAGTGATGGAGAACCTTTTGGGTTTGGCATGTCAAAAATTCAGAAAATGCCTAGTTTGACTCTGCTGGTGTGTACCCCACCCCCAAACAAAAGGACCACCAATCACAATTCTGAAAACGACAGATCATGTGCTCATACGGATGGTGAGAATCCCTTTTAAGCTCTGGGTGGTGCAAGGTCGCATATTTCTTGTATTTGTGTTTGTCCGGCTTCTTCAGCAGCTCAAATAGGGAGAATTGTTGTTGTTGGGTATTGGTGAACATTGGCATGTCACTCCGAACATCATGAAGTGTCACCTTTGACATGCATGTCACCAGTTTGCTGTCCTACCATCCCCAACCTAGGCAGTCATCCCTGCTCCAGAAGCTTAGGAAAAGAGTGGACCAGGAAAAGGAAGTGAGGAGCTGCCCGCTGATGTGTATCCTGCCCCCTCCCCCAAACAGCCCCTTGGGACTCAGGGCCAACCCTAGCCCAAAGTCACTGACTTAGCACCAGGGCTGAACTCTGGCCACCTTAGCCCAAGGGAGGACTGCAGCCTGCCTCTCATGTCGGATCTTGTTTTGCTGTGATATCAGAACCTGCGTATTTATTGTCTCATTTCTTTTATCGATTCACACAGGGATGCAACACGCTGACTGCAAAGAGGAAAGACCTTACGCTCTGGTGTATACAAAACATAGCTAATTAGGGATCACTGGTGTCCCAAAAGAAGTGGCTTGGAAAATTTAAAACATTGTTACGTAAGTTGAGATGAGGCACTGGCACAAAGTGGTCTGAGGAAGTAACAAAAACAAAAACATTTAAGCGGTTTCACCAGGGATGTCTCCTCCTGCACTCCAGGACTGAGGGACATGTACACTCAATGGGATCCTTTATCCCAGAGCAGGCTAGGTGAGCCGTTCCCAGGTGTTTTGCGCAAAGTGAAAATGGGGTATTTGTCTCATTCATTTTGGAGGGCATCCCCTCCAAGAGAGCCAAGCAATCTCACTACCCTTCTGGAGCTGGTGCAGGTTTCAGAATCCTTCAGAAAGACAAAATATATGCTCCTACAAGCCAATTTTCATTGCTGAAAATGCTTTAAAGACACAAAAGGAAAACACAGCACCCACTGAGTGAAAAACTACTTTTGAAAAAATCTGGTCTTCCAACTGGTCACCTTGCTTGCTTCACAATCCAGCCACAGTTAAGCATATTTTAAGTTCCACTGATTTCACCAGGAGTCAGCTAAGGACGTGAGCATCAGAACAGAAGAAGCTGCCATGTCAGAAGCCAGCGGTCCATCTAGTTCAGGACCGTCAGAACTGACCAGAAGCTGCTCTTCAGGCATAACATTTTCTCTGCCCTAACTGGAAACGTGGCCAAGGCATTTTCTGAATGCAGCCTTAAGCTCTACCATTTATCTACAGTCCTTCCCCTCTTCATGGGGCAGGGGCTTAACCCTTCCAGGGACATCACTGGGGCTTCAAAGTGGACACACAAGACTGGCCTGCAGTGCATCAGATGAGGTGGACAATAGTCCATGAGAGCTTACACTTAAATCAATTGGTTCAACCAAGACCAGTTCAATGCAGCCTTTGCTAGACAGCCTGAATGTCTGCAAGAGGGTTGCATAGTTTTTGGAGACTGGTCTAGTGTTTCCAAAAGGAGAATATTCTCCCCACTATCTGAAGCAGCACAAATTACCCATCCTGGCACTAGAACTCTCTTCACGTTCAGAGCTTCCGACAATTGTGAAGTTCAACCAAGTGGCCTCAGGTCAGTCTCTCCCTCTCTCTCACCCCAGCCTACTTAACAGGGTTGCTGTGAGGGGAAAAGGTGTGGGCCAAAGAGAGGGAACCAGATGCTACAATCCAACATGCATTCGTTTTCTGCTAGGTTCTGAATGTGTAGACCAGGGGTGGGCAAACATTTTGGCAGGAGGGTTACATCATCTCTCTGACACTGTATCAGGGGCTGGGGGAAAAAATTAATTACATTTCAAATTTGAATAAATTTACATAAATGAATACATTAGAGACAGAATTTATATGAATGAATGAACTTTACTGAGCTGATTTATAATACACATTAGAACTATAATGAGGCACGTAGAACCACATGAGAACTATGAACTGTTTGCCACACACCTCTTGCACAGTGAAGACCAAGCCAGAAACACAAGGAGACATAAGTTAATCAGCCGCAGTGGTGGGGAGGGTTAAATAATGCCCAAGGAAAAGCAGAAAACACAAGGAGACTATAAAAGGCCTTGCACTAACTTGGTTTGCACCTCGCTTCTAGCAGTCGTGACTGGCAGTCACAGGGCAGCACAGGCTCCAACAGCTTCCAATGGGCCGGAGGCCTCCCTGCGGGCCAGACTGGGGTTACCTGAGGGCAGCGAATGGCCTGCGGGTCAGGGTTTGCCCACCCTTGGTGTAAATATTGGGAAACCAAATCACATATTAATTTATTGGTTTATTCTGCTATGTAAACCACTTTGTGAACTACTTTTTGTTGAAAAGTATTCTTAATTAATCACAGTCATAATCACATGTGGGACTGTCATGTGCTACAAGCTGTGTGTTGATATGTCACACTCTTTCTGATGCTGAGTGGTCTCCTGTATAGCAAACTGCAGCAGGTTCTCACTCCTTCATTATTCTCTTGTCTTTCAGAAACCATATTTTCATGGGGTTTTTTTTCCTTCCTTCAAAAGCTTTATTGAATTTCACATAAACGTCCAGTTATAAAAACTTCCAGGCTCTCTGGGGACACGGCCTGAATGATTCACCCAATTAGAACTTCATTTGGTTATTATGTAGGATACTGAGCCACATCAATCAACTCAAATCAAGATGAAGAGATAGAGGAGAGAGATAGATGCCTACCGACATGTCTCTAAGGAAGGGGGGTCTAACACAACCACTGCTGCTAAGCACAAGAGCAGGGAACCTTGCTAGCACAGAATCTGTTGGCCTCTTCGGCTTTGAGACAATTTCCACACTTGTATTTTAAAATACAAGACTATGCTACCTTCAGACGGAGTCCCTCCCAGCCTTGCTATAGGTGCAGCCAGGGATTGAACCATGGGACCTCCTGTAAGCGAAGCAGGTGTTCTGCTACTGACTTATGGATGCTTCTGATGAACTGAAAAAGCTGCTTCCTACATATCAGGTCCTTGGTCCATCTAGCTCAGAATTTTCAGGTCCTTAGCAGCATCACTCCAGGGCTTCAGAGAGAGGTCCTTTCCAGCTGTACCTGGTGATGCTCCCAGGAATGGAACGAGCCCAAGACCTGCTGCATTCAAAGCAGTGCTCTACTACTGAGCGGTAGCTCCACTCTGAAGGGGAGGACCCTCACATGCCTGGTACTGGCTGGACTCTACCACTTAAAGCTGCAAGGAACTGTATCTTATCAAATGCTCCCAGCCAATGGAAAGCTCACACTTCACAGAAAAAAAAGAATCTTCAATGAACTGATTTCTCCACAGTAAGCTTCTGGCATAGGAAGCAGGACTGAAATGCACAAATCCTGCACCCACAGCCTGAAGTGGTACAATCCAGGAAGAGTAGTCCATATTAGATTTCTAAATATGCAATTGGTATTCCAACCAGGGGTATAAGCACTGTCCTTTCAATGCAGTGGATGGAGAAATGGCAAGAACATATGCCTTCTATTGAGACAATCAATTCAGTATCAACAATGACTGGCACCATCTTCTCAGACAGGGTCTTTCCCAGCCCTGCCAGGACCCTCGACCTGAAAAGCATACTCTGCCATGGAGCTACTACACTTCCCCCTACACAAGAAAGATATAGTTATCACAAAGTGGCATATTCCATGGATAGGAAGCAGACAACTTAAGAAGTTGCAACCACCAGCCTGAGAATTAAATTCAGCCCTTGGTTAGATCATCTCTGTTTTTTATTTCAGGGAGGGACGATAACAGACTGGATAACAGACTGGGAAGGATAAAGTGGATAGAGAGATGTTCTTTACACTCTCACATAACACCAGAACCAGGGGACAGCCACTAAAATTGAGTGTTGGGAGAGTCAGAACAGACAAAAGAAAATATTTCTTTACTCAGCGTGTGGTTGGTCTGTGGAACTCCTTGCCACAGGATGTGGTGACGGCATCTGGCCTGGACGCCTTTAAAAGGGGATTGGATAAGTTTCTGGAGGAAAAATCCATTATGGGTTACAAGCCATGATGTGTAGTATGTGCAACCTCCTGATTTTAGATTATGATGCTATGTCAGAATGTTATGTCAGAATGCCAATGCAAGGGAGGGCACCAGGATGCAGGTCTCTTGTTATCTGGTGTGCTCCCTGGGGCATTTGGTGGGCTGCTGCGAGATACAGGAAGCTGGACTTAGATGGGCCTATGGCCTGATCCAGTGGGGCAGTTCTTATGTTCTTATGATATTGCACAATACAAGAATAATGGAGCTCAAAACAGTGCAGAAAAGGGCAAGTTAGGGACCAATTCTATCCAATGTTCCAGTGCCAGTGCAGTTGTGCCAATGGGGCATGTGCTACATTCTTTGGTAGGGAGGAAGTCACAGAGGCCTCATCAAGTTAAGGGAACAAATGTTCCCTTACCTCTGGACTGCATTGCGGCTGCACCAGTGCTGGAAAGTTGGATAGGACTGGGCCCTTAATTGGGGGCCAGAGCTACACCATTCGGAGCTCTTTAAAATAGGGTGACTTATGAATCCAATCCTATTCATGTGTACTCAGACGCGTCCCATTATATTCAATGGAGGTTACTCCCAGGTAAGTGTGGATACGATTGCAGACTCAGGCTGCAACCCTATCCATACTTTCCTAGGAATAAGCTCCACTTACGATAATGGGATTTACTTCTGAGTAGACCTGTCTAGGATTGCACTGTTAGAGCAAGGATGTAAGAGGTATTTACAAAAAGGATGCCTGGTGTGGATAAAGTGATGAGAGAGAAGTTTTTCTCACTCTTTCCCATAACACTAGAATCAAGCTGTCATCCAATGAAACTGAGTGGCAACTACTCCAGCGACTGCACTGGCTGCCCATTTGTTTCGGGGCTGAATCCAAGGTGCTGGTTATGACCTTTAAAGCCCTAAATGGCTTGGGACCAGCATATTTGAGAGACCACCTTCTTCCGTATAGTCTAGTCCGTTCTCTGAGGTCATCAGAAGGGGCCCTGTTGGTTGTGCCTTCATTGAGAGTGGTGAAGGGAATGTTGGCCAGAAACAGGGCCTTTTCAGTGATGGCACCTGCACTAGGGAATTCCCTCCCCTTTGAATTGAGGACAGCTTCCTCATTATTAACATTCCGGCAGGGCCTGAAGACTTTTTTATTCAGGAAAGCCTTCGAGGCGCTATAAGGGCTGTTTTTATGAATTTATAAATTATGTCTTCTACTGTGTGCTTTTAATCTGCTGCTATATAATTTATCTTGTTTTAATTGTTTTTAAGTGTTTTGTATTTTAAATTTTTATTTTAATCTTTGTTTGTATTTTAAGTTGATTGTCAGCCGCCTTGGGTGCCCTTTGGGGAGAAAGGCGGAATACAAATCTAATAAATAAATAAATTTAAGGGCAGACAAAAGGAGGTATTTTTTCACACTGTTCATCATTAGTCTGTGCTGCTACAAGATGTGGTAACAGCCACTCAATTAGAAACAGGGTGACCAGATGCAATGGAGGGCACATTACCTTTAATGTTACCTTTAACCACATTACCAATGGAGGGCACTATACCTTTAACCCTTGCAGAGTTTCAGCAGGTGCAGCTCAACATGGAAAGGTTTAAAAAGCTGCACCTGCCAAAATTCCCTCTTCTCTACAATGGTTAAAGGTATAGGCACTCTGTCCTCCACTGCATCTGGTCATGCTGCTTAGAAAGGGTTTTAAAAATTCCCAGAAAACAAGACTATCACTGACTGCTAGTCAAGATAACTACATACTACCTCCCTGCTTCAGAGAAAGTTTCTCCACTTGGCTTAAGAGTGTTCCTCCTAAAGCAGTTGAATAATACTCTCGGCTTCCTCCACCTATTATGAGCAAAGTGTGCACACCTCCACCTTACTGAGGGCAAAAACCTATTAGGGTCTCTCCCTTTGAAATGCGAGGGGGACACAGAACTCAAACAGCAAGCTTTAATGGACAACTTTAATAAACCCACGTATGGGGGGCAGGACATACACCTCCTTCCAATTCATCTCACACTATAAGGCCATCATTCTTCTACAAACAAAATTCTATGAGGCATTTCTCACTACTTGGAATAGAGGACAGAAGCTCAAGCAGAAGGAGAGGGTGGGGGGCAAAGGGCAGCCTCACCTTCTCCTCTCCTTTGAATTGAGGGCAAACCCACCACACTAGGGATTTCTCCACTACCACCCACTTTGAAATGGGGTCAGAAATTCAAGCATGGAGGACTGACCTTCCCTCCCCCATTAAAGGGCACTCTTCACTCTCTCCCCATTGGGGCACACACTCCCATTAAGGATTTTCTCCTAATCTACACACACACACCTGCATATAAATGGAGGGGGGGGAGAACAAACCAAAGAAGAGGAAATGGCTGACTACCCATATCCACCTATGAGTGGATCTCATCTCCCCACTCCACCATGAGGTAGAGAGCACTCTCCCAGTGCTCCCCATTGAGGCACAGACTCCCACCAGGAATTTCTCCCCCTAACACCACCCTTTTTTCAAGTGGGTTAAAAGAAAACTTTGAGCTGCAGAAGGAGAGTTGGGGCAACCGACTACCCCCCTCTCCCTCCCCACTGAGGGGCAAGAGCCCCTCTCCCCTCCCCTCCCCACTGTGGGGCAAGAGCTCCTCTCCCCTCCCCACTGTGGGGCAAGAGCCCCCTTCCCCTCTCCCACCCCACTGAGGGGCAACAGCCCCCCCCCACAGATGGCAAAAGCCCCCTCCAATGTGGGGCACACGAAGACCCCCACTAGGGATTTCTGCTCCCCCCTTTGTGAAGCGAGGGGCGCTGAGGAAGTGGGGGGAGCAACCCACCCCCTCCACTGGGGGCAAAGGGCGCCCAGCACCTGCACTTCCCCCACACAGTAGCCCTTCAGGGGCTGCCCCCCTCTGGAGGAGCCTCTTGCAGCCCCCTCCTCTTCCTCCCGCTTACCTGCCCAGGTTGCTCTGCCTGCTCTGAGGAGGCCATGTTTCCAGTCCCGGCTAATCCATGGCTGATGTCATGGATGAGGACAGAAGGCGGCAGCTGCAGCGCTTCCACCCGGCGAGACCAAAGGAGCGGGACGAGGCAGGAGCAGCAGAGCTCCGAGTCATCGATCGCCAGGGGTTGCAAGAGGAGCTGTTGTATGGCTGGAGCTTTCTGCAGCCCCTGCGTTGGGGGCTCAGCAGCAGGTTCAGAGCGCCTGCCCCTTGCGCCACTGCACGGAAGAGGGAATTCTGGCAGGTGCAGCTCCACAGGGAAGGGTTCAAAAGCTGCCCCTGCCCACATTCCCTCTCCTTTGCCAGGGTCAGGTCAGGATGGAGGCTGCACTCTGTTGCCCCCTTTGCATGCTCACCCCCCCCAGCTGCATGGAGTGTGTAGTTCTCTGTCCTGGAGATCTCTTTCAGTTTGCCAAGATGTTCCTTTGCAGACTAGAACTGGCACCGCTGCACCACCCAGCAAGCCCAACTGGCCTGACCTGAATTTCATCCTTCCTCTGGGCCTGACCCACTTGTCATTACCCACAAGCCAGGACACCAAGCCTGCAGTTCTCCTATGCACTGGGAAGGAAGTCGTTCTTCGCAGTAAATGCACATAGACTAGAGCTAGGCAACAACAGCAATAAATGACAAAAGTTTGGTAATGCCTTAGAGCAGTGTTTCTCAGTGGGTCAGGACCCACCAAGTGGGTCACGAGTGAATTTCAGGCGAATGAATGGGGATTCATTTCAATGTGTATTTTAATATATTAGACTTGATGCTACCATGGCATGTGACTGCATTATCAGCAACTGCTTAGAAGGGTTAGGAAGGTTTTTCTTTGTTTTAAATTTTAAACTTATTGTAAAATTTTATTTTGTTTGATCTGATTTTGTTGTTTGGGGTGTTAACATTTTTTCTGATTGATGATGTCACTTCTGGCTATGACATCACTTTGAAGTTAATGACATCACTTCTGGTGGGTCCCAACAGATTGTCCTTCAAAAAAGTGGGTCCCAACACTAAAAAGTTTACCACTGCTTTAGAGACAAATGCATGACATAAACTTGAAGGTACCACAACACTGTTGCTTCTCCTTTGATGAATAAAGAGCCCAATACATGTCTACTCAGAAGTAAGTCCCATCATAGTCAATGGGGCTTACTCCCAGAAAAGTGTGGTAGGATGATAGTCACAGGCTGCAATCCTATGTACACTTCCCTAAGAGTAAGCCCCATTAAAGCAAATGGGACTTACTTCTAAGAAGACAAGAGTAGGATTTTGGTCTAACTCACAGCTATCTATCTAAAGTTAACTTTTCAAAGAATGACTTTCTACAACATTTTTTTTTAATTTAAAACACCAAGAGGCACCTTGCAGAGGGTGGAGGAGGGGCACTTTATATGCTGATATAGCCTCATCCTTTGCAACTCTCTTTGGAAGGAAATCCTAAAATGTTCAGTGGGGCTTGCTTCCAAGTAAGAGTACGTGGGCTTGCAGCTTTGGTGGCTGAGAATGCATGCAAAAGTCTTCTCAGAAGTAAGTCCCATTATAGACAGTTGGGCTTACTCCCAGGTAAGTGTGGGTAGAATAGGATAGTATAGGCCATCCTATCCACACTTTCCAGGGAGTAAGCCCCATTTAACTCAGTGGAACTTGCTTCTGAGTAGACGAGCATAGGATTGGGATTGTTAATTCATTAATTAGCTTCATTTTATTTTCCTTATAACACAGTGTTCCTTATAACAGTATTTTCCATATAACACAGTAACACAAAAGTGCAATGTCACTTTTTGATATGTAGAAAAATGTAAGTATAGTTGAGAGGGAGAAATTAATATGCATTTTTAACTTGAACACCACTGCATGAAAGTTCTACGTTTGAGCAAGTCGCAAGAACTACACTTCCCAGCATGCCATGGGAGAGGAGGCGAGGCCAGAGTGCGGAAGGGACGCTGGGAAAGAACCACATTTCCCAGTGTGCATAGGAGGAGTGCTCTGCTCCGATTGGCTGCCTGCAGAGAGGGATAAGTGACAGTAGCCTTGCAGTGTTAGAGCCTGGAGCGTGGGGAAAGCGATGGCGGCGGCTGGTTCTGGGCTGTCCCGGTTGAAGCAATGCCTGATCAGGCGGAATGGCCAGCAGGAGCAGCATGGGGTGGCAGCCTGCTCCCTCCAGGAGCTGCAGGGCAAAGGTGAGAAGCCTGGGAAGGGGTCTGTGGAGCTGTCACTGAAGGCTAGCTTGAGCTCCTCCTGGTGAAGCTTCCCCATCACAGCCCCTCCAGGGGGTGGAAGGGCTGCACCAGTTGGATTTCAGCCTGGGACAAGTTATTATAGGCAGGGGAGCCTTGCGCTGGAGAAGGTTGTAATCCTAGTGAATGCTAAAACAGTGTTTTCTCTCTGTGAGTCGGGACCCACTAGGTGGGTCGTGAGCCCATTTCAGGTGGGTCCCCATTCATTTCAGTATGTATTTTAATATATTATTATTATTTTATTATTACACAGCAGCAACTGTTACCCTGCACATGCCCGATCTCATCTGATCTCGAAAGCTAAGCAGGGTCAGGCCTGGTTAGTACTTGGATGGGAGACCGCCTGGAAGTACCAGGTGCTGTAGGCTTATACCATAGTCTTTCGAGACTGAAGGTTGCCAACCATTATTACACAGGCCTACAAAATTGAGGGTCAGAAAAGTTTTTCCCAAACTTTATGGCTGTTTGAAATGAATTTGGGGTGCCAATTCAAAAACTGGCGTCCGTTTTGCCCTGTCACGTCTAGTTTTGGAGATACAGTATAGCCTCATTAGTGAATGGTTCAAGCAGCTTCCTCCTGAGCAAGCCCTGGTGTAGGCTTCCTCTTGACAAAGCTGCTTGAACCGTTCACTAAAGAGGCTATGCCGTGTCTCCAAAATTAGACACAATAGGGCAAAATGGATGCCGTTTTTGGAATCAGCACCTCAAATAGACCTAGGAATTGGTGTTTAAGGAAGCAAAATGTGTGTTGGCCTGTGTTATTATTTACAGTATTTATATAGCACTTTTTGACAAAAAGTTCACACAAAGCGGTTTACAGAGAAAATCACATAACATATGGCTCCCTGTCCCAAAAGGGCTCACAGTCTAAAAAGATGCAAAAGAACACCTGCAGACAGCTACTAGAAAAGACACTGCTGGGATGAGGAGGGCCAGTTACTCTCCCCCTGCTAAAAAGAGGAGCACCCACTTGAAAAAGTGCCTCTTACCCAGTTAGCAGGGGTTAGGCTTGATGCTACCCTGGTATGTGACTGCATTGAGGGAAATGTGACAGACCTGTACTTTTAACAAGCTACTATGTATATTCTTTTAACAATGATAGTAAGGTGCCTAGGATAGTTAAAAACATTCCTGTTTGATGATGTCACTTCTGGTCATGACATCACTTCCAGTGGGCCCTGACAGATTCTCATTCTAAAAAGTGGGTCCTGGTGCTAAATGTGTGAGAACGATTGCACTAGAAGGTATGAGGTAATTCATGGGTAACTTAAGACTGGTTCGAAACAGCCAGTTTTAGGCTGTAATCTATGAGAGTAAGACTCACAGGAGGGGGGGGAGAATTTCCTTCCCAGTAGACATGCCATGAGACATGCCATAAAACTGCCATGTTGAGCAAGTGCAGGACAGTTGTGTGTTTTTTTCAGACAATATACAGACAGTGTAAGACTGAAGTATCTTTTTTTCTAATGAATCAGAATTCTCATTGCTGCTATTATTATTATTATTATTATTATTATTATTAACAGTGTTTATATACCGCTTTTCAGCAGAAAGTTCACAAAGTGGTTTACAAAGAAGAATCAAATAACTAAGAGCCCAGTCCTGAGCTACCTAGGTTGCAGCTGCAGCAGCACCGAAAATGGCTGCCACCACATCCTGTGCATCCAAGACTGCACCTTGGGAGAAGACTTTCATCCCCTTCCCCCCGGGTAAAGGGAGTAGCCCCACAATGGGGCTACTGATTCACCACCAATATTTTAAAATGTTGAAAAGGTAAAAGCCTTTGTGTCAGGCGGTGAGCCCAACACAGAGGCTTTGGATCCGGTGGAGCATAAGTTCTCTAGACCAAGTTTGGAAAGGGAATTTGGCAAAACAGGTACAGGAAGTACCTAGAGGAATCATAATGCTTGTACAGTATACCATAGCAGCATTTGGAATACTGTCTGGTCTTGGTCATTGCAATTGAAAAAGGATATTACTGTATTGTTAGAAAAGGGCAACCAGAATGGAGAGTTGTCTGTCTTAACCTGTAGATTGACCTTTGACAACCTGGATGCAGCGTATAGAGCAGGGGTCTCCAAACGTTTTGGCCAGAGGGCCACATCAAATATCTGGCATGGTGTTGAGGACCAGAAAAAACATTTAAATATAAAATTTAAATAAATAAATATGAGATGGAACATAGATGAGTGAGTAAATGAATGAATGGGCTCATTTATTCAACATCTCTGGCCCCCAGAAGACCCTCTAGACACAATCAGAGCATGTTCAGTTGAGTGGGCCAGAGGCTTTCAGGGGACAAGAGGTTGGCTGCAGGCCGGAAAGAGGCTTGCTGTGGGCCACATCTGGCCCCCGGGCCAGGGTTTGGAGACTGCTGGTATAGAGGAACCATGACCAATTGTTGTTTAGAGTCTTGAAGATTAGGCATAGGAAGAACCTTCAGGTGATCTGAAGTCTGGGAGCTGACAGGGGCAACCTCCAGTTATATAAATATATGCGGCTGCCTTGAATATAGTTAAACTAGCCAATGATGTTGTGGTAAACTACACCCCTGTGTCTAGCTCTGTACTACTGTGACTGATAGCAGTTCTTCAAGGTTTCAGGCAGAGGTCTTCCTCATCAACATCTACCTAACTGGAGATGTCAGAAATTGAACCTGGTGCCTTCTAGGTGTAAAATCACTGAACTGCCTACTCTACCTGGCAGATGATCTTCAGTTTTCATACAGAGGTCTTTCCTGGCCTTACAGTAAGAATTGGAGAGGCAGGAACTTAAAAAGGGAGAAACTACCTGGGATGTTCTGCATGCAAATAATGTGCTGTACCACTGAGCAGTGCTCAAGTCTGGCCCAAAATGTAAGCCATGCAGCTGGTTGCTTGAAGCAAGTTTATAAGCGACTGGCACAAAATTGCCTGCAGTGACACAGAGGATTACACTGGGGCACACCAGACTTGCAGCCTGCTCTTATGCAAAGCTAAGCATACTGGAGCCCATTGAAATTAATTCTGCAGAGGGTAAATGTGTTCAATCGCATCCCAGAATTCCTTCCCACTTCATTATTTAAATAGCACCCTAAGGGCCTAATCATACCCAACTTTCCAGCATTGGTACAGCCATGCCAGTGAGGTGTGTGCTGCATCCTGCAGTTGTGGGAGGGAGTCGTGGAGGCCTCCTGAAGGTAAGCGAACATTTGTTATATCTGGACTGCACTGTGGCTGCATTGGCACTGGACAGTTGGATAGGATTAGGCCCTAAGTGTGCATGGCACTTGGCAACAGATTAGATTGTCATTTTAGATCAGGACTCTCTAAACCCCAGTCCTGGGGCCGGATCCATGGTTTGAAAAAAGCTCTTCTCCTTCCCCAAGAGCAGTTCTTACCATTATGCTGCTGTACCACTTATTTTCCCTCTCACAGGGAAATGCACAGGACTGCACAGGGATGTTCCACAACATCCTGCTGCACAGCTTGTTGGGATGCTAGACAATAGACATCACTGCCCAGACATCACTGTCCCTGTGGAGTGGCGCAGTGGCGGAACAGTAAGCACTGGTTGGAACTGGTAGGGTTTTTCCCAGACACAGTGGTCTCTGCTATTTGGAGACCACTCCTTCACCTTCACCTTCAACTCCAAGAGGGTTTCACTCTAAAATGCAACTAAGGGGAGACAACAGGGGGAAAGGAATGAACTGGGGGAAGGAGTCGGCAGTGGAAGAATATGTAATTATTTCAGTCTTGGTTCTGTTGCCAGAGATTCTGGGATGCGGCTTTGACATCATGTGGTGCCACCTCTTAGAAAGGGAGAAACCATGTTGCAGGAGACAAGGAAGACTGGGCAGTGGGAATAAAGATCTTACAGGAGGAGAAAACTGCACAGCCAGACTTGAACAGGAAGGGGAAAGGTGGACTAACTAGATTTCTGCTGCTTAAAGGCTGCAGGGCGATACTTGTGTTCAAGGCTAATTGCATTAAGGAATTACATGCTCCAGTAGAGTGGGGAAGGGGGGCAACCCCAGGTAAACCTGTATCAACTGTGACAGATGCACCAAATCTGAGCAATTTCTTTAAAGCCTCCTGAGAATGCTCTCGCCTTGTGACTGCACAGGTGACTCAGGGCACCAGCAACTTGTGTGATCCGTCAATCCTGTTGGCCTCGCTTACAAGCACTGCAAATGTTGGCTGACAAGCTGTCTTTCATACAAGAGACTAATTCCTGCTTTACAGGAGAGGTGTTTGGGCCTCAGGCTAAGAATTCCACAAAAGTTACTAGACCCCACCCAGGAGGTTTACTATGTGTCTTAAGTCATTTGCAGTACACGTTCTGAAAGGAAGGAGAGAAGAACGGTTTCACTTACAAAAATTTTCCAGCATGCCGCAGTGCTGCATGGAGCGAACCATGCCATGGGTGCTCACCCCAGCTGAGAGGCTGTTTACAAGCTTGCCTTGACGATTTTATAATTTAGCAAAAAGATTCCTCCACTACCACTGTTGTCGTTACTGTCTTCACCTTTAGTGTAGCGCCACCCATACAGGGGCAGAAAACAGAGGCTGATGTGAGCACTGGCCTGCAAACACGCAAGACAGAAGAATGGAGACTGCCTGGAGGCCCACTTTACCTTTCCCAACATGCACTGTTAAAACTAGAAGCCAATTCCTACCCCGAAAATCATAATTAACATTTATATAGCACTTTCTCATGTTCAAAGCACCCCATGTACATCGCTTTGATGTTGTTCCACAACAACACTGTAGGTGTTATTATTCCCATGCTGCAGATGGGAAAGTCTAAGGGTGAGAGGGAGTGCCTGACCCAAGGCCAGCAAGACAGCTATATAGGGCAGAGGAAAGGTTCAAATTGGGAAAATCCTGCTTGGCTGCTCATTCTCTTACAACCCAAACCTAACCTGAAACAGCTGGGCTGAGTGGCCTACCCCATATCTCACGCAGGTTAGGAGCAGGCTGGAGGTCTCCTCGGAGTAAGGGGATATTTGTCTCCTTACCCCATGTAATACTCCAGCCTGCCCAATGAGGTTACTCGGATCTCCACCAGCTAATTTGCTGGCACAAGTCTGAGAAGCCCCTTGTAGGGATTGCAGGTGTAGGAAGGAGGATAAGACATGGTAGAGGCCTACACCCCTCCTGAACCTGTCCCTCCACCTGCCCCATACCTCCCTCCCTGCCTCTGTCCCCTTGGCCTCTCTCCTACACCGCTTAGCAATCTCCTCCACAGGCAGACAGAGATCAGGATGCAGGCCAGAACAGGCCTTTCCTCCAGCACTGCTTGCTCTAGAGTAGTTGCAAACTTGCTTTGCAGCACATCGCTGTGCTAACAGAAGTGGATATCAGGATTGCACTGTTAGACTGCAATAGTCAGAACTTTATTTGACCAGATGTGCTCAGTTGATGGTCATCCTGAGATTTTAGTCATAAGAATCCAGTGTGATAGTTTCTGAAGTTAGAAACTCATGTGTTGTTTTTTTTTTTTGCATATCTCAAAATGTGTTTTAAGGGCGCATGCAGGGAAACTATTCTGCAAAATGGGTATCAAAGAAACGATGTGTAGAAACAGTATCTGCAGTTGGAGGAAGACTTTCTGCCTTGTCACTGCACCTCTTACCTTTTCCTCAGCCTGTGACCTCCTAGCAATTGACAAGGCCTCAAAACCCATTACTTTGGTCTTAGCTGAAGATGGAACCATTGTGGATGACGAAGACTATTTCCTCTGCCTGCCACCGAACACCAAATTTGTGGCCCTGGCAAAGGATGAGAAGTGGGCTAGCAGCAATATCGGTAGGCGTATGCATGGTGGAGCTGTACCACTTTGGGGAGGGTGGTGGGAATACACCCTGCTACCACATCCCACCCCCACCCCCTCCTTTGAGAAAAATAGCAACTGGTGTGAAGGATGCAAATTAAAAACACAGTATTTGTGGCTATCCTTCTTGCATAATTTATTCTGCATGTTGGGGAAAGACCATGAATTCTGCATGGTGCTGAAACACAAGCCACTGGAAGTCCGTCTATCGCCTTCATTTGGCTTCTAAGATTGCCCTTGCCAGTGTCCAAATTTAAATCTTCATGCAGTCTATTTTCACAGGGCAGCTTCTCTTGCCTTCCTCAGCTGAAGCCACAGCCCTTATTCTTGCTACAAGCAGCCTTTGTTGGTCCCCTCCACTACTCTCCAGCTGACAATTTTTTATTTCTACAGCAGATCTCCTTGTCCTTAGTTGCTTTGCCTTTTATAAACTGTTAAGGTGATCTGACACCTGATATCCCTGCATAGAAGGCAGCAAGCCTGCTTCCCACCCCCTTCCATTTCTCCTTTACATGGTCCTAAAGAAAACAGGAAGTATGGGAATGTCACACTGGGAATGTCTCACACTTCCTGTTTTGTTTAAAGGGACCATGTGAAGGAGAAAGGGAAGAGGTAGGAAGAAGGCCTGCTGCCTTCTGATTTGCTTGAGTGGGAAGTGGATTAGAATGGCTCAATCTGTGGTGGACTTCAGGGAGGCGGCAGCAGTTTTGGGGTGAAAAGTACCCCAAGTCTTTTTGCCACACTCTGCAGCTGAGTGTCAGCTGCAATAGTTGCTTTGCCCTTGCTCTTAGACCACCCCTGTTGCCAGATACGTGTGTTTCACGCTTATGACTCCATGTAAGCAGTAGCAACAAAATCAGTAATAAGTCTCTTGCCACTTGGAAGACTTGACACTTCACTGTGAATTGGGAATGTTTTCATGGCATAAATCATTTAAATCTGCAAAGCACCAGAAGACACTTTGTCAACCTCACTCATGACTGTGCCTCTTTCAGATGGGGGCACAGCTTGGCTCGAGAGAGAGATCACAGAAGTTGATGGAGCAGATGGTGACAAAGAAAAGTGGAAATGCCTCGCCAGACAGCTGAAGGATGATCTTTCCACCATCATCTTAATGTCTGAGGAAGATCTCCAGGTACAGAAAGGAATGATGGGAGAATAACAGCAGTATTTTGCTGTTTTCCTGCCATCAAGTTGGGCAAAGAATAAAATAGGGTGGCATATTCATGTTTTCTGGAACAAAGCACAGTGGTTGGAACTTTTGTTTTACATGCAGGAATCAACTGTTGTGTAGCTCAGTGTACCCAGAATTCCCACAGAATCCAGTGGGGCTTATTCCCAAGGAAGAGTGCATTGGATTACCCCAAGTGTAAATTGGGGTTGGGAGAGAGTCCTCTTATAACCCTTTGTATGTAACAGATTGGTCTGGGGCTGTAGTTTCATGCATGAGGCTCCAGGTCCAAACCTTGACAGCATTTCAAGAGCTGGGAAAGATTGCTGTCTGAAACCCTGGAGAGACACAGCCAATCAGTGTCAGCCTGGATAGATCAGTGATATTCACATGAAAGTAACACAGGCACAGATCCTGTGTCTGATCTGCAACACCTGGTATAAGAAGGTACACTGCCTTGGGACATGGAGGATTAATCTAGTTATCATAGCCAATCGCCTTGGAGAGGTCCTATCCTGTGTGAAAAAGGATTTTTGTGTCAGGTTTGAAATGTTGAAAATTGGGGCAAGAAATTGAAAGGGGCAAGGAAAAAATAAGTCTGTATTTTGCTGATGTGGGCGATGAAAAAAACTGGGGCCCAAAGCATGTTGGGGTCCAATTGAACTCTGCATGTGGGGTTTGTTCTTTGCTTTGATTAGCAGCAAGAAGGGGTGGGAGCTCAGTTTTGCATATAGAAGGTCCAGATTCAATCTACAGCATCTTTCAGTAGGGCAGAGAAAGACCTCATCTGAATCTTGGTGAGTTAATGCCAGTCAGTGTAAACCAGCATTTCTCAACCAGTGGTACTCAAGGTGGTGCTCTGTGGTACATGTGGGGCCCCAGACCCTCTCTGTCTGGCAGTGAGACCATCAGCATGACAATCAGTGGTAGGAGGTTCGGTCCAATGGGCAGGGCTTCAGCATGCACTGTTCATGTGCTGGGAAAAGCTCTCCTCGCCACTGTGAGTCCCATATTGGTGTCTGTTTGGCCTCCCAATCCAGAAATAAGTGGCGATGACATCATTGCCAGTTACTTCTGATGGTACTTCCAATAGGTGGACGATGCAAAGTGGTGCAGCAGGAGACAAACGTTGAGAAACACTCGTGTAGACAATAGTAAGCTAGATAGACCAATGCTCTTACTCCATGCAACCGTTTCTTAAGTCCTTCACCTTTACTACAATGAGATTCCTCTGTTACATTCTAGGCACTCATCGATGCACCATGCCCAGATTTAGCCCAGGAACTTGCTGAGAACCAACCCAAAATCCAGACTCTCCAGGACACCCTCCAGCAGGTTCTGGACAGGCGGGAAGAGGAACGTCAGTCCCGGCAGCTTCTGGAACTCTACTTACAGGCTTTGAAAAATGAGGACCACATTGTACCCAAGGCAGAAGGTAATGAGGTTGTTGGACTGAAGTCTGACCAAGTGTCTTGAGAAGCCTTGTTGCAACTATTAAGCTATTTCTTGGAGCAGCCGTTATTTCATTTGTTTGGAACTGGAGTTACACAGTTGTTACTGTTCACATTTTGTGCAGCACCAGGAATAAGCTAAGGAGGGGCCATAGTGAAACCATAAAGAACATGTTTTGCATGAACATTCAACCCTCAGGTAGCAAGCTTGGAAAATATTTTCCTGCTTGATACCTGAAGAGTTGCTATGAGTGAGGTTAGACAGCACTGAGCTTGATGCACCAGTGGTCAGTGTGAGGTGCTCTACATGGCATAGATCAGCCCTTATGAGGTTTACAGTTTAAGCTGGAGGTGGACAGAAGAGAAAGTTGATTTCAGGGGCTACCACTGAAAATGATTTGGAAGTTGCAATTAGTGCAGAATGTGGCAGCTCAGTTGCCCACTGGGGCTCAGCATGTGGAATCTGCCATGCCATTGCTCTGGCAGCTACACTGGCTGCCCATTCCTTTCCAAGCCCAATTCGAGATGTTGGTGATGACCTTTAAAGCCCTATATGGCAAAGGACTGGGATATCTCAAGGACCGCCTTCCTCCGTATATTCCTGCTCATCCCCTGAGGTCATCAGAGAGGGCCCTTCTCAGGATACCACCACCATCTGAAGCTGGGGGATGGCAGCAAGGTGTAGGGCCTTCTTGGTTGTGGCATCATGCTTCTGGAACCAGCTGCCAGAACATCTCAGAGCAGCATCTTCAGTATATGGTTTCTGGCAGGGTTTGATGACCTATCTATTTCAGCTGGCCTTTGGGGAGGGAGGAACTTCCTAGGGACCCCTTAATTCTTAGGTTTTAATTTTTATGATGCTATCAATTTTATGTTTTTCTATTGTAACTTTTAAATGATATGGTTTTTTAATCTTGTATTTTGTTGTTTTTATGTGATGTATTCTACTGTACACTGTTTTGAGTATCAGAAAAGCAGTATAAAAATCCCTTAAGTAAATAAAATAAATAAATTTGGGATTTACTGATAGATATCTGCTGGATTGGTAGTAGCCAGGCAAGGGTGTCAAACTTTTCATTTGTTTCACAATAGCAAGTAAAATTGTGATTTAAAAAAAAAAATCTGCCATGTCTCTCTGTCTTTTACTTGCTTGTTTGGTGTCCTTATCTGTAAAATGTATTAATTGGTAGCCTTTTGACTAGATGTGTGTAAAACTTTGCTAGCTGGCTTTTAGAATCCTTGAGCTGAACCATCACAGGGCTATTTGATGCATCAATTACAGGATAGTTGTACCAACATTTTAAAGGGAAATTTAGACTTAATTTCAAAGTTCCTCTTTAGGTAAAATAACTGAGGAATTTCAGAGATGTCAGAAGATTTTCCAGTGAGGTTGGATATATTCTTCAGGGGGCTTTGCATATTCTTTTCTTAAAGCACACTTTCTGGGTTATTGTCTAGAACCGGAAGAAACTGCCATGGAAGGAACAGATATGGTTGACATCGGGAGCAGCAGTGGAGGTGCTGGAACTGCAATTCCGCTCAGTAGTCAGATCTTGACCATGCTCAAACAGAAGCCAGCCCCAGAAATCAGCCTGGCCAGTCAGGACTTAGAGGTGAGTAAAAACAAGGGTTTCTTCCCTACAAAGAAAGGCTAAAGCGTTTGGAGACTTTTAGTTTAGAAAAGGAAACAAATACTGAAGTGGGACATGGTAGCAGATGAGCAAGCCCCCCCTTCCCCAATTGCACCTTCCATTCATCATTTGAGGTCCTGTTCTGTGTCGCACTTCCTACAGAAGTGTGGCTGGTTGTGACAAAATCTTTTCAGTAGGTTGTGGAATTCCCTTTCCTGCGTGGTCTAAGTGGCTCCATCACTAATTAAATGAGCAGCAAAGATCTTTCTCTTTGGGGGGGAGGCTTTTTTTAATAGCCAGGCTCTGTGGTCTGTAGCGTTACATTCGTTCTTAATGCAGGGGGGTCCTGCATCCATGGATACGGGATCCACAGTTAGCAGGGCACACCTGTATATGCAACATTGGGCAGAAATAGCTTAATCACCCCCAGCACCTCTGCTCCAATCTTGTGTACAGTAGTTTAGCCTGAATGATGGGCTCTCTTGGTTTTGTTGCAGCTGGTGTTCAAAGAAGACCCAGAAGCACTAGCTCGGGCCCTGAGCTGGGAGAAGCCAAAGGTTGAAGCTTTGCAGGAGGCCTGTGAACAGGAGCTTTCAAGGCGTCTGCAACAAGTGAAGGCCCTGCAGTCCTTGAGAAGTATCTCAAAGGGCAAGAAAAAGCTGCCTTGGGGGGACTGGCTGAGTTCTAAACGCAAAAAATAGGAGGTCTGGTGGTGGTGGAGGTCAGGAAATGTCATACATATTTTCACTTGTGCCTTTACAAATTGAGCATGTGAGGACAGCACTTAAAAGCAAGATATCATTCATTGAGTTTGCCACATGTTGATGCTCGAATTTCCGTAGGGCACATTAGCTTGTCAGCTCTGAAACCAGAAAAAAGTAGTTTCTTTGCCTTTTGTCTCACAAACTTCAGAACTCTTTGGTCCACTCCTTACAGGGGCTTATTTCAGACTCTGAAGATTGTAACAGATGCTGAAACATGGAGGAAAATGTTTGCTTTTAATATGATCATGGTGCTCATGGGTGGCTCACTGAAGCTGCCAACATAACCAGATCCTGTGACTGTTTACTTTAGCAGCAGCCTGGAGGCCCAGGCATTCTAGGTTCCAAGCTGTGGATTCCAGTCACCTCTTGCCTTATCCCCTGTGTGTTTCTATGCTACCTTCCCCAATTCTCTTTGCTAGAACAGGCACAGGCAAACTTGTCAGCCAGAGGTCCATCCTAGGCTATGGCAATTGTGTGGAGGATTATAATGCTGACTTGTTATAATTCTCATCATGACTTTGCTTCCAGCTCTGTAAAAAAAAGTAATAATAATTTTGCATTCCGTTTTTGAACAGTGTTCACTTTTTTAATTGAAGGAGTTCTAGACAGGAAAGTAAAAAGTTTTCCTTTCTTGCTCTCTACTGGTTTTTTTACTCTGCACTGCATCCCTTACTTGAACATGCTCAGTTGGCCAGTGTATGCCCACACCCTCCTTTCATGTGCACATGCACACACAGACTCTTGGCTTAAGCTGAAAATGTAGCACATTAACACCTTCTGTTTGGCTGATGGTAAGGGGGGCAAGTCTGCCCCAAATTTCCAGTAAACAAGACCCTCTCAGCCTTCAGTCACACTGCATTTATCAGGGTGTGTGCTATCTCCAGCACATAGAACTGATGTAGACTGAGAATACGGTACTATCATATAGTAATCACATGGGCTTAAGAAAGTATTTTAAATTAAGCTCTATAGCATTTGCCTAGTAATAAATAGCAAGATCTACTACTAGAGGTGTGTGTGTGGAGGCCCATTAGAGAAGGGGATGAAAACTAAACCAGCCTAAGTGGCAGCTGAGATGGGAAAGGCACATCCTACAGGTTTACAGCATGTTTTAAGAAGAACCTCCAACAAGTGGCACTTCACAAAGGCCTTCCAAAAGAAGAGGAGTGGCTAGGCAACACAGTGACAGAAAGTTTCTGCTCCCATCCAGCTCACAAACTGGTTTGGAATGAAGTTTCAGATGTCAGCAAGTCTATGTCTGCCCAAGGCTACAACTGGATGAAGTTAAGGAAAGAGATGCTTGTAACCACACTTTGTGTTCTCTCTGAATAGGACACCCAAGTCGAAGGCTATGTATGCACAGTAATGTTTTATTTCAGCATGTAAAGACTGTTGTACTTGGGGGACAAGCCCAGCACTGGCAAACAGCTGAGAAAGACAAGTTGGGGCAGCATCCCTTGTGTGTTTGGCATAGTGCCCTTTTCTTCTTCAACACACACAAAGACCAATAATTTGTCTAAGGCTGGGCAATGTGTCAAACAATGACACTTCAGCCTACCCGTGACAATTTTTTTCCCCCCGAAGTTTTCTCACAGCAGCAAACTAAAGCATGTTATAAATTGTGCTCATGTAACATTGCACTATGGCAATTAAGTTGCAGCTGCTTCCTGGAGGAAATTGCCACTGCTACTGACTTGCCAACAATAAAATCTATTCTATGTGGCTTGTTTCAGGCAAACATGCCTAATGCTGAAGCCTGGCCCGATAGTCCTAACCACCTGGGTTTTTTTGTTTTGTTTTTGAAGTATACAATGCAGTCGCTTGCTTTTAATTAATCTGCTGAGCCAGGGGTGCCCAAACCCCGGCCCTGGGGCCACTTGCGGCCCTCAAGGTCTCTCAATGCGCCCCTCAGGGAGCCCCCAGTCTCCAATGAGCCTCTGGCCCTTCAGAGATTTGTTGGAACCCACACTGGCCTGATGCAACTGCTCTCAGCGTGAGGGCAATTGTTTGACCTCTCACGTGAGCTGTGGGATGAGGGCTCCTGCCACTGCTTGTTGTTTCACATCTGTGAGGCAGTAGCGGCAGCAAAGGAAAGGACAGTCTTGCTTTGTGCAAGGCCTTTTATAGGCCTTGAGCTATTGCAAGACCTTCATTGATTCATAGAAGTTCATCTTTAATATATTCATTTATGTAAACTCATGTAAATTTATTCAAATTTAAAATGTAAATTCTCTTTTCCCTCTGCCCCCCCACCCCCCGACACAGTGTCAGAGAGAGGATGTGGCCCTCCTGGCAAAAACTTTGGACACCCCTGCACTAAGCTATAGCCAGAGCTGTGTGTATCTTGCCATTTCAGGGAAACCCAGGAAAAGCAGTGTGCTTCTGGCCACAGAACTGAGCTTCCCAAATATCTGACCCTCCCTCCAATCCTTTTAAAGAAAAAATAAGTTGTTAGGCCTTATGCCAAAATTGCTTGAAAGTACATGAATGACGAGTGTTGAAATCTTGGAAACCATGAATGGCTGAATAAAATTTCTTAATGTTGTAAGGATTAACATTAGGGCCCTGTTTAGCTCTTCCCTGTGGCTAGCAGAACTCTGAAAGGGAAGAAACCATGCAGACTTCCATAAATGTGCAAAGTTACTATTAAATCTACAAAATTAATAAAGGGCCCAGAATTGTTTTTCCTGTTGCAGAATTTGGTTTAACTTAAAGTCAATATGCGGTAGTGGCTAGAACATTGGACAAACCAAGGAAGACCCAGGTTCAGAGTTCTGTTCAGCTTTTAAGCTCGGTGGATAATTTTGGGATAACAGTTATGCTTAGTTTTACGTACCTCACAGCAGCAGTTCTCAAACTCTGCAGCAACATGATCCCCAGGAGGGTTTTTTAAAACTTACCTGCAGCCAGCACTGAGTCCTGTGGCGTCCACAGCAAAAACGGGAAGAGTGCATGTTTTTTGCTATGTTTACGGGGAGCTCTGCGGAGGGATTCCCAGGCTCTGCAGACCCCCCCCCCGCCCAGGGGCACTGGCTGCAGGTAAGGAACCCCCCCCCCCCATCCCAGCAGCAGCAGGATCCTAGGAATCACAATGCTTAAGGGGCCAGAGGCAGGGCTTCTCAGGTTGGAGCATCACAACACCCCAGTTTGAGAACGTCAGCCTCACAGGGTTGTTGTAAGGATAAAGATAAAAATTTGCCAGTCTGAGCTCCTTAGAAGAAGGGCAAGATTTTTTAAAAAGTTGCAGTAATTGTTTTATTTTTTTTTAACAGCCTCAGTTACAAGGCAACTTCTCTACAGCAGATAGCCTAAGTCTTCTCCCTTCTCTCAAAGCAGAACCCCAAGACAAGTGACAGGTCAGTTTCCCTCAATCAGAACTAGCAACTTGAAGAACAAGAGGGGAAGGCATTCCTTGGTTTCCTGCTCTCCAGTGCTACAAGAGCCCAACCAAACCAAGCAAGGGACATACAACATAGCTTTGATACCAGGGGAGCTCATAGTTGGCAACCTTCAGTCTCGAAAGACTATGGTATCGCGCTCTGAAAGGTGGTTCTGGAACAGCGTCCAGTGTGGCTGAAAAGGCCGATTTGGGAGCGACAATCCCTTCCACACTGGGAGCAAGTGCAGTCTGTCCCTGGCCTGTCTCCCTGGCTGTGGGCCTTCCTTCTTTGCCTCTTAGCCTCAGACTGTTGGCCAAGTGTCTCTTCAAACTGGGAAAGGCCATGTTGCACATGTTGCACAGGGGAGCTACATGCTGGGAAATGTGCTGGTCTGTGTAATTTGATGGAAATGTGAAAAAATATCACTTTCTAGCAAATATTCATGGTGCATGCTGTCTTTTGCAACAAGGGGCACAGGATAGCAGACAACACCCTAAAAGTGCAACCACACAGCAATTGGAGTTCCATATTAGTATATAGATTTGACTCTACCACCCTATAAGAATAATGACAAAAGGCAAGGAAGAATTTGATTACACAATAGCATTTGCTCCCAGAGGAGAGCAGTCACTAAATCATGCTTTAGTCCAGTGGTGCTACAGTAGCATTGTAGGAAACTTCATTCTGTTAGCAGGAGGAAAAAGTCTTCCAAAAGAAGTTCTTACATGGGGCCTTATCCCGGGCTGGGGGCTGAGAAAAGGTTGCTTTCGCTTGTCGGGGGTTGAACTCAACCTTCACCTTCCTGGACAGAGGTGCCTCATTCATGCGGGACGCCCAATCAGCCAGCCTGGAGAGGAAAAGAAGCTGCTCATCCCTTTTTATGTCTGCTGGTGCCTGGAGAGTCTTGCAAATGAAGCAAAAGTGAATTAGGCATTTTTCCAGAAAGATGGTTTCATAAAAATGGCTGGATGTGGCACAATTTTTTATTGGTTAGTTATACTGTTCTATTAATTTGTGTCAAGGACTTGGAGCCATCAAGAACATGGTTAAAACAAACCAAAACTGTACAGTCACCGTTTTGAACAAATATGCTACATCAAAGCATTTTAATGTGAAAATACATATGACGCTGGTAATACATATTACGCTGACATAACACATGGTCAGATCATCAAAATCAGTATTGACTATTCTGATTGCCAGTGTTTCTCCAGGGTCTCAGGCAGAGAGAATCCTTTCTTAGCCCTGTATCCTGAAATCTTTTACCTGGCAGCATACTATTCAGTTTTATGCAAGCAAACACTCTATGCTACTATTGAGTGGTAGTTCCTCCCTGTTTCAAACTGGGTTGACTCTAGCCCAATCACAATAGTCCTTTGAACGGGGGATGGAGCAAACGAGCAGCACTGAGAGTGGAGATAAAAAGTTCTGCTTAGGATTTTGGCACTTACTTGCTTCCCATTCTAGTTTAATTCAGAGGTGGGAGTTCATTGTGATCACCAGATAGGGGCTCGCTTGATTGGAAGCTCCTCCAAACACATACATATGCCAGGGAGCAAGATTCGAACCTTGACATGCTAGCTTTCCAGGAACATAGGAAGCTACCTCCTACTGAATCTAGGCATTGGTTCATCTAGCTTAGTATTGTCAGCACAGACTAGCAGCAGCTCTTCAGGGTTTCAGACAGGGAATTTTTCCTCTGTCTTACGTGGAGATACTGCTAGAGATTGACCCTGAGACAATTGTAGTTCTGTTGCGAACCTCTACTTGCAGACTGGTGGTAGAGACATACCATCTCAATGAGAACTAGCCACTTCTGTTTGCCAAACGCAAAAACAAGGGGAGTATCAAATTCCTATAGGGGGCTAAAAGAATGTTTCTCCCACTAATAACCTGCATTTTTCTTTAGTAAAAGAAGGGCGGCTGACCTAACTTGCAATATATCCACTTTGGTTTACACACTTCCTTAAAAAAAAAATCCATTCTGCTCTTCTACATCATGTGGAAAACCTCAATAAAAATGATGACAATTCGGTAATAATATCAGGCTGCCTCGCTGTCATTCATCCAATAATTTGGATGAAAAATTTCTTTTTAACGGGAAATTTTATGTACTGATTCTTGGCTCTTTTTCAAGAGTACAGTAAATCAAGCACTCAAGAACTGAAAACTCTTTACAACAGCTACTTTAACAACCCTTCTGAAAAACCCATAGAACTGTTCAATTATACTGATAAATGAAGAGCTTTGGGGTATTTTTTTTCTTAAGGTGAGACATATACAATGAAAATCTGAAGGAGAGTTCATCAATAATGCTTCAGAGCTCACTTGGCTGATAAATTACAGCTTTGTTCTCAGTACAAATTCAGTTTGCTACAAGGAAGCAGTCTCAGATTCATATTTTCTGTATTTGAGTGATTAATCTTGTAAAATAAGGGTACTTTTTCAGGCCAGTTAATAACCCAGTGAAAAACAAGGGTGCAAAAGCTTTTATAAATAGCCACTAAAGATACATATTTAAAAAATTGACTTGGGGTCCAATCCCATCTAACTTTCCAGCACCGGTTGCAACCATAATGCAGCCCTGAGGTAAAGGAACAAATGATCCCACACCTTGAGGAGGCCTCTGTGACTGCCTCCCCACCACAGGATACAGTGCACACTACATGGCATGGTTGCACCAGTGCAGGAAAATTGGATAGGACTGGGCCCTCAGCCTGCAATCCTACAGTGCTTTAGCCACATTTAAGGCGCAAAACAAAGCAGATATTTAAAGGAGGGATTCAACCTCGCACTAATCAAGAAGTCCTATTGAGGTCAATGGGGCTGGCTTTCAAGTACAAGCACTCAAAAGAACACCTAAATTAAGTCAGAACAAATGCTGAAGATTTTAAAAGACTACAAAACAAGCCTTGATGAAGACAGTAGGATTTAAACATGTATAGTATTAGGATGCAAATCTGCAACCCCCATGTACACTTACTTGAGGGAAAATCCCACTGACATCAATGCGACTTCTGAGTAAATATGCCTAGAACTGAGTTGCGAACCATTACTGGCAAGTTTGAATCTACTGTGCTGGTGAATTTCCAATAGTAAATTCATGGGAAAAGGATAGTACAAAGGCTATCAGCTGAAGAATTTAAATTATCTGTTTTTCAACTTTTAACCAGCTTACAGAGGAAATCTCCTTCCTCTGTTTCCTACCATCTACTTTAGATTGTCAGGTCCTTAGGAGCAGGCATCGATTCATATTACCTACGTAACTTTGTACACAAAATAACTGAAAGTTGCCTATGATCAAAACCACATTAAGGTTTTGAACCACATCAAAAAGTTAGAAGGGTCCCTAAATTAGATCACACACATCTAGATGGCTATCTCTTTTCAGTCCTGAGGACACTGACAAACCAGAAAACTACTGTCCCTTCAAAGAAAAACCCAGGCACAACAGTAGGTGTTTAAGCCATAGCTGGATTAAGATTTATTATCTGATTTTCTGTCTTAAATACTCTTATTGGGGAACAAAGGTCCATTGAACACAATATAACTTACTTCCCAGTAATCATGCATATGATCATAAATAAAAATTATCTGCCATTTCTCCCCACCATTTTTCTATTAGCCAATTAAAGGTTTTGACAGTTTACCAATTAAATTACACTCACAAGAATGAATAAAGCAGTGGTCAAACAATGTGCTCAGTGCTGAGCTGTTTGTCATTGGCAATATCCCAATTCGGGGGTTCTTCCCGCCCTGTTTCTAGCTTACCTTGCTGTCCTTCCACACAAGCCCTTCTGAAATAGGGAACACAACAGCTGCAGCAGCTCCCATGGGCCAAGAGGAGAGGACTATCAGCAGAAAGAGGCAGACAGGAGGATGTACAAGGAATGCCATCTGGCTCAATTCTGCCACAAGCTACACCTGCTTGCAAGTTATATTTTGCATTTTTTGAGGGGAGGGGGGAAAGACTCACTTCTCAACTTAATTAAAAAAAACACAAAATTAAAGTAGCCCTACCCATCTCCCTCCCCTCCAAACTCAAGCAATGACGCACAAGCAGAGAGCAATTATGTCCCCCAATTGTGCATCTTGTGTAGTTTTAACCCTTAATTAGAGCCTCTGGGTACCAATGCCATTAGACTACATTTACAGTTAATTTAAGCTGTGTATGCATTTTTTATTTGCTAAAAAAAACCCCAACACCACCACCCAACTAAACCTCATTTCCTTGCCATTATTCCCATAATGATTAGGCCGCTGTGAATACAAAATAGGGTGATTTAGCTACAATGATGGATTTTATGGACAGAGTTAGTGACGGAGTGAGGAATGAGCAACAGCTACAGCCTCAAAATACACACAGCATGAACAAAAAGTTTCACTTCTATGGGAATACTGCCAACTGCACCACAACTAAGTTTAGGATTTTTATGTATCAGTTCCAGAATTAACAAGTTGAGATAATAGATCAGACTGATATTTAATTGCAGCAGCTCCCAAATAGTGAGAAAAATATGGCACTGTCTTGGTCAGGTTAGCTTAGTGTTGGCAACACCGAATGGGGTGGCTCTAAGGTTTCAGCCAGGGGTCTTTTTTCTCTCTACCTGGAGAAGCTGCCAGAGATTGAAACTGGGACCTTCTGCATGCAAAGCAGGTATTCTACCACTGAGCTACAGCCCCTTCCCTGGAAAGTTTGTAAGTTATTCACTAAGCGCCTGGGAAAGCATCTTCAGGCTGGCTTCAACGAGGTCTTGAACAGTAAAATTAGGCAGAAGATCTAAAATGCTTGGGAACCATGAAACTATTTGATGGTAAAAGTGAGGAGGCTGCTAAAGGGGGGAACAAGACAGATGACATGATAAAAGGCATGAAGAATGACACACAAGATAGTTTCCTCCCTCTCTCACAATCCTAGGATTGGGCAAACCCCAGCCCGGGGACCATTTGCAGGCCTTGGGGTCTCCTAATCCAGACTGTAGTGAGCCCTCTGTCTCCAATGAGCCTCTGGTCCATCAGAGACTGTTGGAGCCCACACTGGCCCACGATCGCCACACACGAGCTGCAGACCAAGTTAGAGCAAGGCCTTTTATAGTCTCCTTGTGTTTTCTGCTTTTCCCTGGGCATTATTTTAACAACCCCACCCCCATTGCCATGTTTCTAGCTTGGTCTGTATATTTTCACTGTGCAAGAGGTTTATGTGCAACTGTGCAAACAGTTCATATATGGTTCTCATGTGGTTCTCCATCCCTGTATTGTTCTCGTGTGTATTATAAATAAGCTCAGTAAAACTCAGTCATATAGGTTCTGTCTTTAATACACTGCTCAAAACAATAAAGGGAACACTTAAACAACACAATGTCACTCCAAGTCAGTCACACTTCTGTGAAATCAAACTGTCCACCTAGGAAGCCACACCAATTGACAATCAATTTCACATGCTGTTGCACAAATGGAGTAGACAACAGGTGGAAATCATAGGCAAGTAACAAGACACCCCCAATAAAGGAGTGGTTCTGCAGGTGGTGACCACAGACCACTTCGCAGTCCCTATGCTTTCTGGCTGATGTTTGGGTGACCTTTGAATGCTGGCGGTGCTGTCACTCTAGTGGTAGCATGAGGCGGAGTCTGCAACCCACACAAGTGGCTCAGGTAGTGCAGCTCATCCAGGATGGCACATCAATGCGAACTGTGGCAAGGTTTGCTGTGTCTGTCAGTGTGGTGTCCAAAGCATGGAGGCGCTACCAGGAGACAGGCCAGTACACCAGGAGACGTGGAGGAGGCCGTAGGAGGGCAACAACCCAGCATCAGGACCACTACCTCCGCCTTCGTGCCAGGAGGAACAGGAGGAGCACTGCCAGAGCCCTGCAAAATGACCTCCAGCAGGCCACAAATGTGCATGTGTCTGCTCAAACGGTCAGAAACAGACTCCATGAGGGTGGTATGAGGGCCCAACAGGTGGGGGTTGTGCTGACAGCCCGACACCGTGCAGGACGTTTGGCATTTGCCAGAGAACACCAAGATTGGCAACCTTGCCACTGGCGCCCTGTGCTCTTCACAGATGAAAGCAGGTTCACATGTGACAGACGTGACAGAGTCTGGAGACGGCAGCAAGAACGTTCTGCTGCCTGCAACATCCTCCAGCATGACCAATTTGGCAGTGGGTCAGTAATGGTGTGGGGTGGCACTTCTTTGGGGGGCTGCACAGCCCTCCATGTGCTCGCCAGAGGTAGCCTGACTGCCATTAGGTACCGAGATGAGATCCTCAGACCCCTTGTGAGACCATATGCTGGCGCGGTTGGCCCTGGGTTCCTCCTAATGCAGGACAATGCTAGACCTCATGTGGCTGGAGTGTCTCAGCAGTTCCTGCAAGATGAAGGCATTGATGCTATGGACTGGCCTGCCCGTTCCCCAGACCTGAATCCAATTGAGCACATCTGGGACATCATGTCTCGCTCCATCCACCAGCGCCACGTTGCACCACAGACTGTCCAGGAGTTGGCGGATGCTTTAGTCCAGGTCTGGGAGGCGATCCCTCAGGAGACTATCCGCCACCTCATCAGGAGCATGCCCAGGCGTTGCAGGGAGGTCATACAGGCACGTGGAGGCCACACACACTACTGAGCCTCATTTTGACTTGCTTTATGGACATTACATCGAAGTTGGATCAGCCTGTAGTGTGTTTTTCCACTTCAATTTTGAGTATGACACCAAACCCAGACCTCCATGGGTTAATAAATGTGATTTCCATTGATGATTGTTGTGTGATTTTGTTGTCAGCACATTCAACTATGTCAGGAACAAAGTATTTAATAGGAATATTTCGTTCATTCAGATCTCGGACGTGTTGTTTAAGTGTTCCCTTTATTGTTTTGAGCAGTTTATATTCATTTATGTAAATTTATTCAAATTTTAAATGTAAATTAATTCTTCCTCCCACCTGACACAGTGTCATAGAGATAATGTGGTCCTCCTGCCAAAATGTTTACCCACCTGTTCTAGAACATAGGATTACTCAATGAAATTGATGGGTTCTAAATCAATTCAGAACCTAAATAATGTCCTCACACATGTTCCTGGTCACCACATATGCATTTTCTTTTAATAGGAAAGCCCCTATGCAAATGTAAGCACGACACTGGCTTGCCTGTGTCACCTTATACAGTCTGCCATTACAAATTCTGTAACTTGCATATCCAAACCGCAGATGCAGTTTCACAGCACCAGCGTTACTTGCGCTGGGCTGTTAGAATGGGCCAGTGAAAAAATACTGGCACTTTACTGGGTATTGCTGACATCTGTCCACTGCTCCTATCCATCCACATGACCATGGCCAGGGGCTAAGGTAGGGTCTCCTGCTGTCAGAGTAGCCAATAGGAAAAGTAGGATCTCAATCCTGAAACTTCACAAAAGAAGGTGGTTCATTTGAGATGGAGTATGTTTTGTTCCAGCCCTTGCAGTTACCTAGACAGTGCTGTTGTGTCTCTCCAGAGGTAAATAAAGGATATGCAACTTGCCTTGCAAAGGAAAAAGGCTAGATAGTTTGCATTAGGATTTTATTTCATTTGCCTCCAATTTCAAGACCTGTTTTTGCCCAATTTCAAGTGCTTGTTTGTTTTGAACATTTGATCCTTGTTTAATTTCTCTTATTCCTTTTAAAATGAACTACAGTATTTTTAATCTTAAATTTCAACATCCCTTTTCAGTCAGACCAGAGAGGTATCGCCCTTCAATCTCTTACAAATAACTCTTGGCTAACGCTAGAACACTGGTGCTCAAACGTATCGGGGGTAAATCTCCCTAGACAAGTCTTTGCAGGGGAAGGGGGAAGGTAGTGACGTGAGCCCCAGAATTGCACCGCTGTAGGAGAAGGGGGGCTACTTTTAAACTTCCCTTATCTTCTGCCAGGGTCCGGGGAGTGCAGGGACCCCCACCGAGACTCTGCTGGGCTCCCTGCAGTTTCTAGAAAGTGAAAGTAGTGAATGTGACCCACTTCTGATTTTGCAATCACTTTTTCATTTTCTACAAGCTGCAGGGAGCCCTGCAGAACGCTCTGTGCGGCTCCCCTCACCCCCAGCAGAAGGTAAGGGAAGTTTAAAAATAGCCCCCCTTCCCTCACAGCAGTGCAATCCTGGGGATCGTGTCACTTTCCCCCGCCCCCACCCTTAAAGGGAAAAGGGCAGGGGTTCTCAGGCTGGTGGGTCACACTGTGCTAGAAGGTTGTATGAATAGCTACAAAAGCATTTGGGTTGGTCAAATTAGTTGCTCTGGCTGCTTCTTTAGCTTTGTTGCTGAAGGAACCCAAGTAACTGAGCTCTTTTCTGATGGGAGAGCAACTCTTATTTGGTTTTCCCTTCCTAGTGGCAGCAACAATCTTTTTGGGAGTGCCAGTATCAGAGTGCCACACCAGTCACAGTCACCCAGAAGGCACCCAAGGGTGCATGAGAAGCGGTGGTATCCAGGCGGTGTGGAATGATTCTCCCCCAATCCCCACAAAATGGGCCATGGTGGCTCCACCGGATCACTATATGCTGGCTGGAATGAGATAAGAAAAAGAGGAATAGCTCTGGCAAATGTTTTTCTAGTGTGAGAAGAACTGCAGTTCTTCTAAGGGTTGCAATAGAGGCAATATGTCTTGTTAGTTTCTTCAGAAACATTATTGAATAGGCAGGCTGGCTAGAGATCCAGAGGTTCATGCTCCTAAAGTTGAGGAAGGCTGCAGTAGAAGCACCCACCCAGATCCTGGAACATCCCAAGAGGAGGGGACAAACAACCACCTCACCAAACCTGTATCTATGAAGAACTGGCTCAGCCCTCCAAAATATGCCCAGCTATGGTTTAAATGCTTCTTTTAATGGGTAATGCTGCAGACAAATAAACCTTGGCTTGTGATTACTTCCTTTCAAAAAATATAAAACAAAAACCCAGAAACTAAGAGGATTCTTAAAGCAGTGTCTTTTCAATTTAAGTAAATATTTCTCTCCTGGATTCTTTAAAAGCATCCATTCCTCACATCTATTGTAAGTGATGGAGCAATTCCCAATTCCACCATGCTTTGGGAGGAAAGCATAGTAATGGAATTGAGGTTGCCAAGGAGAGAATTACACCAGGTTGGAATCTTCACTCTCAAGTGCCAAAGGGTCCATCTGCTCCTCAGAAGTTCTTTTTCCCTTAGCAGTACCCGATTTCTGTTTTCTTTTCCCCTTTTGTTCCAAGTTATTCAAAGTAAGTTCTTCACTCTTCTGGGTGATGTACCTCAACTAAAAAATAGAGAGAGAGTTTATCAGACACTGGTGGGATACAGGATTGAGCATTGTGTAGTAGCAGGATGGTGGTAGATCCAACATGTCAAATGCCAATGCAGACCCAAGGTTTTTGCTAGCAAACTCCTATGTGAACAATACTAAAAGTAACCAAGTATAAATACAGACTATTAATTAGAACAGCTGTGATCTCAAGAGTGTAGATGGGCACAACCACTTTGCTTTTCCTGACAAGACATTCCATGCCCAATTACGCTGCTCAGCAGCTGTCTGCAAGAACACATACTTCAGCTGCACCCTTTGCCCACAGTCTTTCCAAGATGACTATACATTGTGCAGGAAGGAGAAACTTTCCAATTGGGGTTAAAATTAGTAAAAGGCTCCCAAATTTGGAGTTCTGCTTTCACAAAGAAATGGTGTTCTGTTACATGTTCTGCTAAGCCTCACAAGTGAAACTATCTGCAAACTATCTCCAAGGATGAAATTTGGAGAGGAAAAATCTTAAGGAAAAAGTCTTAAGGAAAAATGTTGCTTCATAAACAGTTAAGTGGTTTACATCCTTCAGAAGAAACCGAAAGACTCATTCCATCAAATAATGAGTCAAAAAAATCTACTCACCAACGAGTTGCTTCTTCTTGCCAAAAGCTTCACATCTTCAAGATTAATTGTGCTCCGTTTTGCATGTCTGCAAGAAAAGAGGAACTAGCAAAACAGGATGATTTTCTGGGGCCACTGAAAAAGTTAAAATCAATTCTCTGTAAATGTGCCTGTCTGATTATGAAGCCATGGGACAAACAGCCAAAGCAGCTATAAGATGCATTTTAACAGGAATATCTGTTAAATGTCACCACTCTTGCAACTGCAATCTTGGGGTTGTTGCTGAATATGTCCCTAGCCACTGCACCACATCCTTGGCTTAGCCTTAGAGGCTCTATCTACAGTAACACCTCCTCTAAAGTCTACTTTTATGGATCCTAAATACCTCCAAGTCTCTTTCCAAGACAACAGCTTTACTCTGAACTTCGGTTCCTGCTTTTGTTATCTTAAAAACAAACCTGTAAGAGATCTTTACCATCCAAGCAAGTCCTCTTTAAGTGTCACAAAGCATTCAGTTTTTCCTGGAAGCAAGCAGTTTCCAAAGCAACACAAGAATGGAGGCCTACTTTCTGCTTTTGGCAGTGGAGATACCTACTTCTATGACTGAACCAGCCCTGATCTCTCCCTGCTGTTTTTGTCTAATCAATCTGGTGTCAACAGATGAAACTCAGGTTCTTACTGCCACTGCAAATGGGTTAGTCCTGAATCCCCCCTTTTATTTAGTCGGTGGTGGCAGCAGTGCAAATCCAGAAGTGCTGCCACTGCCAAGTTGCCACCCCCATGTAACAGGAAGGCTGGAGCATTACTCGGAATAAGGGAAAAAATATCCCCTTATCCCAGTGGTTCTCAAACAGGGTTGTTGCAACACCCCAGCCGGAGAGCCCTGGCCTCTGCCCCCTTAAGGGGCAGTGAGGGGGGAAGGAAGCGACATGACCTGCTGGATTGCGCTACTCTGGAGGGGCGCAGGGGCCTGCAGCAGCCTCCCGGAGGTGCAGAGAGCCCCCACGCCAGCCTCAGCAGGGCTCCCATGAGGAGACCCTCAAAATCGCAACTGAAACCACTTCTGGTTTCGTGAACGTGGAGGCTGCTGCAGGCTCTGGAAAGTGGCAGAAGGCCCTGCGCCCCTCCAAAGTGGTGTGATCCAGCAGGTTGCGTCACTGCCTTCCCCCCCACCCTCACACACACTTATAACGGCTCAAACTCCCTCTGAGAGTGTGAAAACCACTGCCTTATTGCACTTATAACCACTGCAAGGTGACCTCCAGCTTGCTCCTAAGCTGTGCTGGATACAGTGGAGGCCATGCAGCCGCACAGTGCCAGTACAGCTCAAGATTGGGCTGTCATCCTCATACATGCTCATTTTCTAGATGCAAGAAACACATGAGTTTGTGTTACCTGAGGAAGCATTGAAAACTACGATTGCCACGTCAAAATGGGTAAGGAGCAGAGCTGAAGCACCTATCTATTTTAATTGTAATATGAAAAAGGTTTTATGAGTATAGTATCTTATCTGTGCTTTTCAAACTGTCTTGAGATGTTCTTGAGATGTTTTGAGACATCTTTTGAAGTAAGATTTTCAAGAGGATCTTCAGCAAATAAATCAGCTCAAAAGCTGCTCCAGCCCAGGTACTTTCTGAATTAAATAATTCCCAATTGATTTACATATTAATGTACTTGCTCATTAAGTAAAAATGCTGATTTAGAACCATAGTTTGCAGCAAGTAAATGGATCTCCAGTGCTCCAGAAGGACGGGCAGGCAGCCAGCTGAGCCAATGGAAAAAGCGCAATCTGAATGGAAAAAATGTCCCAAACTTCAGACAATTGGCTAACCACCATCAGAAACAGGATTAGATGGATCTAATCGTGCATGTCTCTTCTTAAATACTTAGAGAAGGAGATCTAATAGAATGTATTTCTTCAGCAGGACAAAAAGTACAAGAAAGGGGTGATGAAGATGAACTAACAGAAAAGGATAAGGCCTAAGTGGACCGCTGTAAGAGACTTGAAAGTGCAGCTGACAAGTCTGAACATGGCTAGACTATTACAAAACAATGCAACAGCTCCCAAGCATAAACTGATGACATTACTCAAGCCTAAGGCATACATTGCCACAGGAATTAGTGGCTCTATATTAGTAGAGGCTAATTCCTAATTAGCACTAATTCCTGTGGCAATGTGGACAAAAGGACATCAAGGCAATACAAAGAAGATTCTAATTAGTCACTCCAAAGGCTTGGTGCAAGCAACAGTGTTGATTTAACACAACACTAAATGAAATACTTATGAATACACTAAAACACAGCAGCAGAATCCAACAGGACTCATCCATCTTTAATGCCAGCCTGGGTTAGCTTGAAATGCGAGGCTCAGATAGATGCATGCCTTCAGCATTTAACACCATGGTTCCATATCATCTCACTCAGTATCAACAGCAACTCTCTGCCCAGAAATAAGCAAAATGAAAAGGAAGTGGCATGGCTATATGAAAACATCAACAATTTTAAATGGTACCTGAATGCAAACATTGGAAGTGACAAATGCTTAACTTTGTTTTAGCATGTGTCATTGATTTGGACTTGCTTCCTGACTGGAAAGAGTCAAGTACCAAAGCAGCAACTCCTAAAGAGACACACCAGGCAGCATCTTTTGAAGGTGAGGCATTTTGCTATCTTCCTGCAACAGAAGCAATTGAATGCTCCAAATCCCATCAATACATGCAGCAGAATGTTTTACTCCCAGCAGAAGAATTGGAAGGAGGCAAAGCTAGAGGAGTGACTCACACAGAGAAGCAGCAGACAATCCCTTCTGTGATGAGTACTTTGGCCTCACAGAGGCCTTCACTTTTTCACTAATGCATATGTGGAAGCATAGAGTTTAAGAATGAATGGGCGAGACTGGGAGGAGACAGAGTGATGCCCGTGCTCAATCCTGATAGAGACTCACAGCAAAAAGAATCAGGGTAGAGTTTCCATATCCTATATTAAGGATCCATGAATATTTAGATAAATCCACTCATACTCCATGCAAACAAGATTCTGGTCTGCCAGAGTAGGATGGGCTGCCTGACCAATGGGCTTGGATTGTAGCAGGACAGAAGGCAGATGCAGCTCCTTCTGCCTCTTCCCTCCTTCCTGTCCATGCCCTTCCCTCACCTGCTAGATAGCACACCTGCTTGCCACAGCAGTAGGGAAAGGATGAATGGGCAGCTCCTTCTACCCATTCCCTCCTATCCATTCCCTTCCTCATGTGCTCGATAGCACACCTGCTCGCTACAGTAGGTAGGTAAAGAATGAATTCAACGACTGAGAAGGGCACAGTTGGAAGCACCCCAGCTGTCTTTTCTCCTTCTATGCTGGGCAATTTAAATGCACGTGTCCTGCACAAACATTATGAGGTGATAGCCCTATTTACAGATAGGCAAGAAGTTTTCCACCTCCCGGAGTCAAACTATTTCATGAAATAAATGCCGTGGCTATCATTTTCAAACAACCAGAAACTCTAATTTGACAGGAAAGGCCCGCTTCATGAGTAAGGACACAGCACGCAACAGACTCTTCTGAAAAGCCGAACACAACACCAAGCTACTCTTCAAGAGGTTCTATTTGGCACTAAGGAGCTACTAACAAAGAGAGACTCCTCTGGCTGTTATGTGATGTGGTTTAGCCATACACCTGCAGGCAATTACATTAGACTGAACACAATCCACCCACATGGCTAAACTCAGGGAGGCAAGGCTCCACACAAGAGCTTCATTATCTTCCAGGCAATTTACTTTTTGTCTGTGTTGTATATATACATCTTCACACTTTATGCTGGCTTCCAGAGCAATCTAAGAGTAAAATAGGAGGAAGGGGGGAGAATCTACCAAAGAATCCAGAGTCCTTGAGAGCTTTTCACAGCTAGGAAACATGCAACCAGTTTCTGAGCCAAGTACCCAAATGAGCTTCCAAAGAATGGGGTGTTCAGACGGAAAAGCAAGAGAAGATAGAAGAAGAAAACTTAAGAAGAAGAAAACTTAAGAAGAAGAAAACTAGAAGAAGAAGAAGAAGAAATCAGAACAAGATCTGATTCAATCCACTGCATACAAATTTTTTAAAAACCCTCTTAGCCCCAAGAATAAAGGCACCAAATCAAGGTCCTTATTCAAAAATTGACATCAGCTGGCTTCTGGGAAAAGCAGGGAGATGAAGCAAAAAACTTTTCTAGATCTGATACACACCAGACAAAGGACACATTGCTACTTTCCTTTTCTTTCATTCTTTCTGCAGTACTTACCTAGCAAACATTTCAAGGTCCTTTGCAAAAATTTCTGAAAAAGAAAGGAACAGATATGTCTTAAAAACTTCTTGTTTTCCCTGGAAGATAATAACAATTTTGTTATCTAGTGCAATGGCTTATAGCTAAAATACAAAGCAGCTTTCAGATGAAGATTAAAAAAGGAGGTCTCACAATGTGTCATGCAGTTTGGTTTCCAGCATGATTCTAATTGTTCATATATGTGTTTGTGTGTGTGTTGGAAGCAAGTGTGGTTAAGTTCAACAGAATTTACTATTCAGTAAATTCCTCAATGAGTAGCAGTCTCAATGAGATCCCTCTGTTGAAGGTTTTTGATCATGCCTATTGCTTTGTGCTTCTCTGGCACAGACTCGCTGGGATGGTATAATGATATGGCATATTAACAAGCATTTGAACTATTCAGGGAACAAGGCTGTCAGAAACTGTGAGAGAAGGGAAAGCAGACTACACAATAAGACAAAGAAGTCAGGAATGTGAGGGAAGGAGACTTGTGGGAAAGAATATAGGTAATGGAACCATAGCAGTTCTCGATCCTGAGCTGAACAAACAAATTATTTGGTGGCAGACTGTTAGCAGTTATGCTAACTGTCCTTAGTATACCAATTCATTTGCCAATAAGGGACACAGCAGACAAGCATATAACAGTACTGTGTGCCCCATATAATTCCCTCATTCATATATCAATATATATCCATTTCAAACAAAATGCAGTTTATTGATTTCCTGAAGAGGGTGCACAGGAGAATGGTATGGACATTGGTAATAAAAGGGTGATAGCTGCAGAAAGTAGGAGCAAATGCATAAGGGGTATACGTTGCCAGGAATGTTGAACCCAGGACTCTGGCAGCAGGGCTGAAATGTCTTACCCCCTTGCAAACTGATGGAACTGCTAGTATGATCTCTACCACACTGAGCAAACCACTGCACATTGCTTGGAGGGTATATTGCAGATTTTAGCCCAACAGGGATCAACTGACTCAAGGAAATACAAAGTCCTCTTTAAGCCACCAAGTCCAAGTTGGTTCCTCAGTTTGAGCAGCTTCTGGCTCAGTTGCAGGCCAAGCTGTTCACAGACTGCTGGAATCACTGCTTGGCCACCAGACGACCTGCCTAGATCTACTTGATTTCTAAGCCCCCACTCAATCACTGCCCATGCACCTTAAAGAATAGCAGAAACTTAATCCAAGTGAAAGCTGCAATGCATGTGAAACACAGTACTTCACATATTTATAGAACAGACACAGGCCTACAAAAATAGTTAAAAGCAAGAGGGGGTGGGGGTGATGATGGCTCAACTATGGTCCAACAGATTTCTTAGAACTTGTCTTGTGCACTCCCTCTAGTGATAGGAAAATAAAACATGAATTAGTAAGCTGAATAAATCTATAATTCCAGTTCTATTTTTAAAAAGCATTAAAATACTGATTGCTGCCTCAGACAAATATAGATATGCATAAAAATGCACTCATACCACACTGTCTGAAGGTGATCTCAGAAATAGCTGCGATGGCTTGTTTACTGAACTGAATTTCTTTGTCTTCTGCAACTTCTTCACAGAGGCAAGCAACAGTATAGTGAAAAGCAGCTTGCAATCTCTGATGGGTAGAAAAACAAAAGAAAAGTATTGTGTATATATATCTATAATCAATAACAGAAAAAATTGAAATACGATACAATGAGAACGGATGTAGCACAAGAGGCAATCCAATGCATGTCTGCTCCAAAGCAAGTCCCATTGAGTTCAATGGGGCTTACTCCCAGAAAAGTGTGCATAGGATTGCAGACTGAGCTGCAAATCTTCCCTGGTTCAATTCTCATCTCTCCCATGAACCACTATCGCTTTGACCTCAGTCTTCCGCTTCTGCAATATAGTCATAATACTTATAAGGTGGTTGCAAGGATATCAATACAGTAAATGCTCAGAGCTTTGCATACTCAGGGATAAACAAGTAATAAGTATTATCATTAAAAATGAAAAAATATCTGGGAAAAAGCTCTAGAGAACAACAGTTTCTTTGGACTGGCATTGTTAGTATCAGTGAGTCTCCCAAATCTAGTTGCAATTCTACTCCTTTAAACACATTCCCTTAAAATAATGTTTTATCATCATTGTTGTTGGTAACATCGTCAATGTTGGTAACATTGTTGTTTATCATCAAGTTGTTGGTAACTTTGGGAGACTGTTCTAGATGAGAAGCAGGGTATAAATTAATCAATCCAGAGAGGAAAAAACAAAGCAGTGCAATTATTTTTTCTTACAACCAACTAAAATATCACAAGTAGTGAGCAAGATTTTCAGTTCAACATAATTCTTCTTAGGCCAGAACAGCGATTTTAATCCAGTGTGCTGCAGCATATTGGTGTGCCGTGAATGGTCCGCAGATTTGGCTGCTGGAGATTGGGGGAGAGTCGTTTATTGGAAGGACCATTGGAAACGAGCCCCCTCACCTACATATGAACCTAAGAAGAGCCCCACTGGATCAGGCCAAAGGCCTATGTAGTCCAGCTTCTTCTATCTCAGGCCCTTTGGTGGGCCACTGTGAGATACAGGAAGTTGGACTAGATAGGCCTTTAGCACACAAGACAGGAAGACACAACCTGCTTTCTGTTGCCACTCCCTTGAACCTGGCAATCTGAGGTAGTCTACTTCTAAAACCAAGAGGTTGCACAAACCCATCATGGCTTGTAACCAGTGATGGACTTTTCCTCCAGAAAATTGTCCAATCCCCTCTTAAAGGCCTCTAGGCCATCACTACTTCCTGTGGCAAGGAGTTCCACAAATTAGAAATTCTGGATCAAGAAATATTTTCTTTTGTCTGTCCTAACTTCCCTAACACACAATTTTAGTGGATGTTCCCTGGTTCTGGGCTTGTGTGAGAGGAAAAAGAGCATTTCTCTATCCACTCTGTCCATACCCCACATAATTTTCTGTCTCAATCATGTCACTTGCGCATAGTTGTCAAAAAACTGATGGAGTGCTTGACAATTTTAGCACCATGTCTGTGTGCCAGTGAGATGAAAAAGGTTGAAAAACACTGGGCTAGATGTCAAGTAAAATAATGGCAGGTTGGGGGAAGGAGACAAAGGTGGGTTTGGCAGAAGAGCCTCAAGATCTTCAGTTTGTAAGCTTCTAAAAGGGAACGCAACTGGTCCTATGCCGACTTAATGAGATTTGTCTCTGCAAGTGTGTCCCTGAGCATGTACAAACCGTTTCCCTCACTGAACATGAGGGTCCTTCTGAGACAAGTTTCAGGCTGCAGAGGGCTCGGAGACAACAAAACAAACACAAAGTCTCAAGTTATTGATATATTCCCTCTACCCCTCTATTTTTTTTTAAAGGGAGGGGAGTCCTCTCAGTAGCTCTTGCTGGAAAGGATTCCCTCTGATAAGGAGACGTTCTGGACATGCTCAGGAGCCTGTACACAATCTTACTGGGACAGAAGGGCTCTCTGCACGCCTTGTAGAGTATGCTCCGCTCTCCTCATGAGTGAAAGACACCCTGCAGAAGAGGCACACTCACAGCCTCACTGAGAACTCTGCATGTGCTCAGGGACACAACTGCACCTTTCGGTTAGGAAAATAAGGACACTCTGCGTGTCCCCTCCCAGGAGTGAAATACTGTCACTGAATGGACCTGCCCTCCCCTCACAACGGCCCTCTGCACACGCTCAGGGGCAGGCTCGCTGCTCATCCCTCTGGCAAATGAAAAGGTGCTCTCTGGTCCCCATCCAAGTCAAACAGAGGCTCTCTGCACGTGCACAGAGGCACACACTTGCCTTCCCTGTCCAAGTCAGGCAGAGGCCCTCTGCACACGCTCAGGGGCAGGCTCGCTGCTCATCCCTCTGGCAAATGAAAAGGTGCTCTCTGGTCCCCATCCAAGTCAAACAGAGGCTCTCTGCACGTGCACAGAGGCACACACTTGCCGTCCAAGTCAGGCAGAGGCCCTCTGCACACGCTCAGGGGCAGGCTCGCTGCTCATCCCTCTGGCAAATGAAAAGGTGCTCTCTGGTCCCCATCCAAGTCAAACAGAGGCTCTCTGCACGTGCACAGAGGCACACACTTGCCTTCCCTGTCCGAGTCAGGCAGAGGCCCTCTGCACACGCGCAGGGGCACGCTCGCCTCCCCCTTCCAGATCACACAGAGGCTCTCTGCACGCGCACAGAGGCGCGCGCGCTCTCCCCGCCCAAGTCACAAAGAGGCTCTTCGTCCACGTGCAGAGGGACGCCCTTCCTGCCTGTCCAAGCAAGACGAAGGCCCTCTGCACGCGCACAGAGGCACGCTCCCCCTGCCTCTGCAAGTCACACAGGCTCTCTGCACGCGCGCAGGGGCACTGCCGCCCCACCGCGCTCTGCACGCGCTCAGAGGACGCCGTGTGCGGAGAAGGAAGGCCGGCCGCGGCGCAGTACCTCCAAGAGCTGCTCCCGCTCCTGCTCCATGGCGCCGCCGCAGCGCCTCCTCGGCCCTTCCTGAGGCGGCCTCCCCTCCCCCGCCAGAAAATGGCGGGAAAGCTTCCCGCCTTTCGCCCCTGGGGAGATGGCGGCGCTGGGGGGGGGGCTGCGTCCTCTCCGCCCCCTGGGAGCAGCCCCTTGAACACCACGGCGCTTGCTCCCGAGGAGACACGCGGAGGACCGCGCCTGAGGCCCTCGTGGGGCTGCCAGGCGCCTGGGACGAGAGAGCTCAGCGCCTCTCACGCAGGGAGGCTCTGCCTCCCCTGCCTCCCCCCCGCATCTCACGTCCCTGGTGGAAATGCACTCTGCGCACACTCAGAGGCACTGTGGACTTGTGAGGCGAGGCAGAGCCTCCCCACTGGAGTCCTGCGAAAAGTGGGGTGCAAAGCGCATGGGTTGATTGTGCTTGACTCTGGTGGGGAGGCTCTGCCTCACCTGATGCTGCGGTGCTGCTTTTCAAAGGACTCCAGTGGGGAGGCTCTGCCTCACCCCACACCAGGGGCAGACGCAGTGCTCGTGTTTGGGGGGCCATGTGCACTACCAACTCGAGCACCCAGGTCAACCAGGCAGCTCCCACCTGGACTTGGAGCCCAGATCTACCTGGGGTCCCAATTTAACTTGTGGTCTCTTGGCTAATGCTTGTTGGGTGGGTAGACCTGGGCTGCTGCCCCAACTTGGGGCCCAGGTCTAGATTTGGGAGTCCCTCACTAAAGGCTGATAAGAACATAAGAACAGCCCCGCTGGATCAGGCCATAGGCCCATCTAGTCCAGCTCCATCAGACTATGATGAGAAACCTCATAGTCAGGGACTTAGAAGGCAGTTCCTCTCCTGGATTAGGAGCTGGTTGAGGACCAGGAAGCAGAGACTGGTGTCCATGGGCAATTTTCAGAATGGAGAGAGGTGGAAAGTGGAGTGCCCCAAGGATCAGTCCTGGGACCAGTGCTCTTCAACCTCTTCATAAATGACCTGGAGACAGGGTTGAGCAGTGAGGTGGCTAAGTTTGCAGATGACACCAAACTTTTCAGCTCTGTCAGTAAGCCTTTGCTGAGAACCAGGGTGTCCTCTGACAAAGTGGCACTCTGCACGTGCTCAGACATGTTCATCACTTCACTTGCAACTAAAAGGCTCTCTGCACATGTTCAGGGGCAAAGTCATCTGCTCTTATGAGTGAAGTAAGGACACTCTGCACATGCTCAGGGAGGTCACACGAGTTACCTTATTGGCAACTGAAAGCCTCCTTGTTTGCACTGGGACATGCTCACCCTCTCTCATGAAGTTCCAAAGGTATCAGAGCTCTGGCAACAAAAACCAACTCATATTTACTTTGCTACGAAATATCTCAGTTCGCCATTAGATGCCACTATTGATCTACATTTTCCATGCTTAGAATACAGTACAGCAGTGTTTCCCAAACCTCCACTGCCTTGTGGCTACATCCAGTTATGGAAAAGGCTTCAGGAGTCAACCTCGAGGCAAAATCCAGAGCTGGAGTCCCTGAGGCAGTTCATGGCTGAACACAAGTCACGTTCTGGCAACTCCTGCGACGCCGCTGGAACCAACCATATTGGCTTCTGCAATTCCATTGGACCATTTCAGTGATGTGGAGAGGGGGGATTTGTTGCATGGGAAACATAAGAACATAAGAACAGCCCCACTGGATCAGGCCGTAGGCCCATCTAGTCCAGCTTCCTGTATCTCACAGCGGCCCACCAAATGCCCCAGGGAGCACACCAGATAACAAGAGACCTCATCCTGGTGCCCTCCCTTGCATCTGGCATTCTGACATAACCCATTTCTAAAATCAGGAGGTTGCGCATACTCATCATGGCTTGTACCCCATAATGGATTTTTCCTCCAGAAACTCGTCCAATCCCCTTTTAAAGGCGTCTAGGCTAGACGCCAGCACCACATCCTGTGGCAAGGAGTTCCACAGACCAACCACGCGCTGAGTAAAGAAATATTTTCTTTTGTCTGTCCTAACCCGCCCAACACTCAATTTTAGTGGATGTCCCCTGGTTCTGGTATTATGTGAGAGTGTAAAGAGCATCTCCCTATCCACTCTGTCCATTCCCTGCATAATTTTGTATGTCTCAATCATGTCCCCCCTCAAGCGTCTCTTTTCTAGGCTGAAGAGGCCCAAACGCTGTAGCCTTTCCTCATAAGGAAGGTGCCCCAGCCCCGTAATCATTTTAGTCGCTCTCTTTTGCAACTTTTCCATTTCCACTATGTCTTTTTTGAGATGCGGCGACCAGAACTGGACACAGTACTCCAGGTGTGGCCTTACCATCGATTTGTACGACGGCATTATAATACTAGCCGTTTTGTTCTCAATACCCTTCCTAATGATCCCAAGCATAGAATTGGCCTTCTTCACTGCTGCCGCACATTGGGTCAACACTTTCATCGACCTGTCCACCACCACCCCAAGATCTCTCTCCTGATCTGTCACAGACAGCTCAGAACCCATCAGCCTATATCTAAAGTTTTGATTTTTTGCCTCAATGTGCATGACTTTACACTTACTGACATTGAAGCGCATCTGCCATTTTGCTGCCCATTCTGCCAGTCTGGAGAGATCCTTCTGGAGCTCCTCACAATCACTTCTGGTCTTTACCACACGGAAAAGTTTGGTGTCGTCTGCAAACTTAGCCACTTCACTGCTCAACCCTGTCTCCAGGTCATTTATGAAGAGGTTGAAAAGCACCGGTCCCAGGACAGATCCTTGGGGCACACCGCTTTTCACCTCTCTCCATTGTGAAAATTGCCCATCGACACCCACTCTCTGCTTCCTGGCCTCCAACCAGTTCTCAATCCACGAGAGGACCTGTCCTCTAATTCCCTGACTGTGGAGTTTTTTCAGTAGCCTTTGGTGAAGGACCGTGTCATACGCCTTCTGAAAGTCCAGATATTATAATGTCCACGGGTTCTCCCGCATCCACATGCCTGTTGACCTTTTCAAAGAATTCTATAAGGTTCGTGAGGCAAGACTTACCCTTACAGAAGCCATGCTGACTCTCCCTCAGCAAGGCCTGTTCGTCTATGTGTTTTGAGATCCTATCTTTGATGAGGCATTCCACCATCTTACCTGGTATGGATGTTAGGCTGACCAGCCTATAGTTTCCCGGGTCCCCCCTCTTTCCCTTTTTAAAAATAGGCGTGACATTTGCTATCCTCCAATCTTCTGGCACCGTGGCCGTTTTGAGGGACAAGTTGCATACCTTAGTCAAGAGATCTGCAACTTCATTCTTCAATTCCTTAATAACCCTTGGGTGTATGCCATCAGGGCCCGGTGACTTATTGATCTTTAATTTATCAATGAGGTCTGAAACATCTTCTCTTTTAACCTCTATCTGACTTAACTCCTCGGTTAGGAGGGGCCGTTCGGGCAGCGGTATCTGCCCGAGGTCTTCTGCCGTGAAGACAGATGCAAAGAACTCATTTAATTTCTCTGCCATCTCTAAGTCTCCTTTTATCTCCCCTTTCCCTCCCTCACCATCCAGAGGGCCAACCACTTCTCTGGCAGGTTTCCTGCTTCTAACATATTTGAAGAAGCTTTTATTATTCCCCTTAATGTTGCCGGCCATGCGTTCCTCATAGTCTCTCTTGGCCTCCCATATCACCTTCTTACATTTCTTTTGCCACAGTTTATGTTCCTTTTTATTCTCCTCATTAGGGCAAGACTTCCATTTACGGAAGGAAGCTTCCTTGCCCTTCACAGCCTCTCTAACTTGGCTGGTTAGCCATGCGGGCACCCTCCTGGATTTAGTGGAACCCTTCTTTCTTTGCGGTATACACCTCTGCTGGGCCTCTATTACTGTTGTTTTAAGCAGCCTCCATGCACTCTGGAGAGATTGGACTCTTTTTACCCTCCCTTTCAACCTCCTTCTAACCAGCCTCCTCATTTGAGGCAAGTCCGCCCGTCGGAAGTCAAGGGTTTTTGTGAGAGATTTGCCTGGTATTCTTCCCCCAACGTGCACGTCAAAACGTATCGCAGCATGATCACTGTTCCCCAATGGCTCAGTAACGTTTACATCTCTAACCAGGTCCTGCGTACCGCACAATATTAAATCCAGAGTCACCTGTCCTCTGGTGGGCTCCGTGACTAGCTGATCTAAGCCACAGTCATTTAGCACGTCAAGAAATCCGGTTTCCTTATCGTGACCAGAACACAAATTGACCCAGTCGATATGAGGATAATTGAAGTCCCCCATGATTACAACCCTGTCCCTCCTTGTCACCTCCCTGATCTGTTTCCTCATTTCAAGGTCCCCATCAGATTTCTGGTCTGGAGGACGATAGCACGCCCCCAGTATTACATCGCTGCACAAGCCTGGTAATTTAACCCAGAGATTCTACGGTGGAGTCGGACCCACCTTCAATCTCTACTTTGCTGGATTCTATCCCTTCCTTAACATAAAGGGCCACCCCACCTCCAACACGCCCCTGCCTGTCCCTCCTGTAGAGTTTATAGCCCGGGATTGCAGTATCCCACTGATTCTCCGCATTCCACCAGGTTTCCGTTATGCCCACTATGTCACTATTTTCCCTTGTCACCAGACATTCCAGTTCTCCCACCTTTGCTCGTAGACTTCAGGCATTCGCATAAAAGCATTTATACACAGAATGCCCCAGGATGGGCTGCTTATTTGCTCCTTTGTCCCCGCATCCTCTCATTGTGCCAAACCGTCTATCACATCCCATCACCCTACCTTTCCCAATTTCTTCTCCTACCCTGCCTTTGTCTTGTTGTTCTCTAACCTCCCCATCCTCATCCCATAGGGATGAGGAGTCCCGAACCGGATGCCCCTCGGCTCGGCCCTAGGTGGACAGTCTATCCTCCATATCTACTTTACCCAGGCTTCGCACACTGGAGAGGACACTGTTCCAGAACCACTATTCAGAGTGCGATACCATAGTCTTCCGAGACTGAAGGATGCCAACTATAGTGGTTCTCAAACTGTGGGTCAAACTGGTTCTCAAACTGTAGGTCAACCCATTAGACTAGGTGAGTTGCAAGCCAATTTTAGGTTAGACCCCATTCATTTCAATATTTTATTTTTAATATATTAGACTTGATGCTGCCATGGTATGTGTCTGCATTTGGGGAAATGTTACAGATTTGTACTTTTAACAGGCTACTGTGTATATGCTTTTAACAATGATAGTCAATGGTACGTACGCCTGTGTAAGTGTGGGTAGGATTTCAGCCTAGGATTGTTAAAAATTTTCCTGCTTGATGACATCACTTCTGGTGGGTCCTGACATTCTTATTCTAAAAAGTGGGTCCTGGTGCTCAATTTTGAGAACTACTGCAAGTATTGTATGTCAAACTAAAAGCAATTATCTGGCTCCTCCCATTTTCAATCCCAAATTAGATTTTCTAAGACCCCTGGGCCACCCTCCCTTCATTACAGCCACACCCAGAACATCTCTTAGTGACAATTATGAAGTCAAACAAAATGCTGCAGAATATGTTTTCTACAAGAATTTTATTATGGATCTGTTACAAGACAACTTTATTCATTTTTTTACTAAAGAAATCCCAACACCAAATCTCACAGACGTGCTGAAGATACAGAGAATAACCAGAAAGAAAGGAATGTTTCAGGTCTACAGTATTTTCCACTTTTCAAGGTTCAACGCTCGCACTAGGCATTATATGATGAAGAGGACACAGAGCCTCCATGGCCTGTCCAGTTGGTGTGAATGAATTCGCCTGGTTTTGATAGCAGTTCATAGGTGTGGGCACCAAAATAATCCCGCTGAGCCTGCAAGAAAACAGCACAGAGTGCAGTTAAGCATCAAGGTTGCCAAGATCACGTACTAAAAGTTCAACATAAAGTCATTTCCAAACTTGCTTACCTGGATCAGGTTAGCTGGTAGAGTACCATGCCTGTATCCATCATAGAAAGAAAGTGCAGTAGTAAAGCATGGCATCGGGATACCAGTCTGAACTCCTGTGCTGACAGCACGTCGCCAAGATTCCTTAAAGAGGGGGAAGAGAAGAACAAGTCACCTTCTGCTATCTATACAGCCAAGCAGTCCTTCCTGGAATGACTTTTCAGAATTAAAAGGCTCTGGTATGTTGAAAATTCCATCACTCAGCAAGGAAAGCCACTACCCACAGACTAAGAAAACCATATCCTGCCATTTGAATGGTATATTGTGCCATTGTTTATTTTGTCACTAAACAGAGTTCTCCAATACACTGATGCCACCCCTCACTTCGTTGGTGCAAGCCATACTTAACACACCTCTAGATTTGAATCCATCACAGTGCTTATGTTTTTGAGCACATCTTTGCAGCAAGGAGGACTAGGAACTTGCTGGCTAAAACTGAAAGGTGAGACTCTAACACCACCACATAGGTGCAGAGATTTCTGATAACTAAAAACAACAAATAGATGTTTAATCTATTCAGATTTGTGTCCTGACTTTCAGAAGTAAGTTTCTGGACAAAAAAATCCAAGTGCAGTTTGAGCCCTGGTTATACCTTTGTGCATCTTAAGGTGTAAGACTCCAAACCTCTCCCCCTAAACTAAAAATCAAAACTCAGTATTTTGATTTATCCACTTTATAATCCCTTTCTGATTGCTCTTCGCTGGGATACTCACCTGACAATTCTCCACTGCAGTCTTAAAAAAATTATCTAACAGGAGGTTTTGGAGGTTAGGATTTCGGTCAAAAGCTTCTTTGATTTTCCCCAGGAATGCACTATAAAGAAGAGACAAAAACAGTGTCAGACTTTTTTTTTTGGGGGGGGGGGGTTAAATGGACAGGCAAGATATCCCAGAGCTTCAAATTCCTGTAGACTAGGATGTCACAATCAAAAGGTCACTCTAGTCCAAATCCAGTCATCACTCAAGGGGCTGTTATCTCAGTGGCACAGCACATGTTTTGCATGCAGAAGGTCCCAGGCTCAGTCCCTGGCAGTTTCTCCTAATGTTGAAATGAAAAAGATCTCTGCCTACAACCTTGGACAGCCACTTTGGGTTATGGAAATTGTATGGAGGGCCAAAAAGCCCTGGGAAAGAAGTTTATATTCCAACTATTTTGCAGCACTAATTTTTGAACTGGAAGTACTTTAGGGAGTAAAAATAGAAAGTGCTCCTTTGTTACCTTCCCTCTTGTTTATAGCCACTTCTTTTAGACTTGCACTGCTTTCAGACAGGGGAACGTAGCACTGGCTATGCTCAGGGCTGATATGCTCAGCTGGTGTGTGCATACATTCTCCAATGCTGTATCTGGGAGTGAAGCTGCCACATATGAGCAAGAAGTGTTCGCATGTGCATGGGTCCAATCATTAGTGCTCTCAAGGACTATAGCTGGCCCTTAGGCCTTCGTCTTCCCACATCTGGTGCAGAAAATATTGAGCCAGATAGACCAATAGAGAAGGTAGCTTCCTAGGTGAGCCAAATTAGCCCCAAATCATCATGTTGAAGCTCATTTAACACACACACAGCCAGCAATGGCAATGAACATGAATGCTTTCCTCTTCAAAAAACAAAGATTTATTAGAACTACTGGTTCAAGTTTATGTAAATTTAAGCAGATTCAACCAATTAAAACTCCTATGATTAATCAACTAAGATTTGATTAATCAACAGACCCGATTCCTAGAGGTCAGGATGAGATGAACAGGTGCTCCGAGAACGAGGCCTGCCCATACTACAATCATGAACATTTTATTCTGTTTAGGCAACTGTACAGAGTTGTGAAGGGCACTGAGGATGCACCCCCTGCTACCAAAAACGTTCAGCCATCAAGTTGGTGCCTAACACTCATGATTTGTGAATATAACCATATGGCATGGCAGTTAGTTAAGAAAGCAAGCAAGTAAGATCTCACGAAGCCAAGTTATGCAGCCTATATCATGTTCTGTAGTTTTACAACACTCCTGTGGAATTATGACAATAGACATAATTTGGGTTTTGGGTCAGTTCAAGTCGAGGATCGTCTCTCCTGTTTCTTTTCACCCACCTTCGGATGATGCAGCCTCCTCGCCACATCAGGGCAATAGCTCCATAATTCAGAGTCCAGCCAAACTCCTTAGCTGCTTGCTTCAGTAACATGAAGCCTTGTGTGTATGAAATTATTTTGGATGCATACAGGGCCTACAAAGAAAGGCAAAAATGAAGTTTAGAAGCTTCATCTGGACAGCACTGAGGCCCGGCATTTGCAGTACCCCATAAGACTGGACAAGGACCTGCCACCTCCCAGGGCCACCTGAACTTCCAGAAAGTAAGAGGAGTGGAAGAGACCTCTCCATTTGCAGACCTTGCCTCTCCCAGATTACATGAGCCCACTGAAGGTGCCTTGACAGAATGCCCCCTTCTCCATCAAATCCTGGGGCTGACACTGCTATTCAGCCTGCCCCTCAAGGATGGCTTTAGTCTGGGCCCCAGAGAATGGAGGCCTTTGGCAGAGCCATTTTGAAGCAAACCAGAACACAAACCGCTAACCCTCTCCTTGCACGAGATGAATGGCCCAACTCACCTTACGGATGTCTTCCAGAAAGGCTGCCTTATTCCCACTAAACTGGGTCACTTTGGGCCCACTCAACAGCTTGCTGGCTTGAATCCTTTCATCCTTGAGGGAAGACAGACACCGAGCGAAGACAGCCTCCCCTGTAAACACAGGACCCATCATATCACTGACAGCCTAGTCACAGCAAGCGCAAGGAAGGCCATGCCACCACATGCACAAGAGAGATCACTTTAGGGCAAAATGCAAATTCCCCACACAAACCAGGATTCCATATCCCTTAATGGGGAAGAATTTATAGTGATTTCATCAAGAATGCAGGTGCGCAGGGGATGAATATGCCATTGTAAAGAGCTTCCAGAAAAAAACACACACACAATGTTTTTCAACTTATATGGGAATTGTATAAGCTGCAATGACTGGTGGCTTAAAAAAACAACCATAAGGCATTGATGAAAAGAAAAAAAAGAAAAAGAACTTCCAGATTCCTGAGAGTGAGTCATACCTTTACATCTTCACTGTTGCAGACCAATTGTGAGTTCCCCCCCTTCCCTCCCACAGTCACAAGCAGCCTCTCCTTTCCCCACCCTTACTTAGTTAGGCCACTTCCTTCTGCACTGTGAAGGGAGGGGGAAGAATGACTTGGCTTTTTAGGACCAAAGCTTGCAAGTCATGCTGATGCAAGGACAAGGTGAAAAAAAAAATAAATCAAACCACCCACTCACAATTCACCTAACAAAAGCTGAAGGACTTGCATAAGGACAGCTGTGTCAGTGGTGTGACCTTCCCTGCACAGAAAGAGTTACCCTACTAGCAGTCCATGAATCCTATTTTAAAAGAGGGTTGATAATTAGAAACATGGGCAACACAGAACTAGGATACAGAAGATGTGGTGCAAGACAGGAATGGAGGCTCCCAGCATTTCCAGTTAAAGGTTCTTGCTTGGCAAGATCTCAGTCTGAGAAGAGACAATCACTCCTTGCCAATCACCACAGATAGGAAGAGTGGTGGATGTTCTGAAGATTCAGCCTTCACACAGCCCACTTACGGATGCCCAGAGATGACTTTCAGTGAATCTAGTCACAATTCTTTAACCTTCATTTCCCCAGTTTTAAAAACTACCCTGGCTGCAGAATTCCAGCCAGGTTCAGTTTAATCTATAAAATCTTCTGCAGCTCCAGACCAGGGAGCTGACTCAGGACTGACTGCTCCCCTACAAACCTGCCTGTTTTGCAAGGTCATCTGGGGAGGCCCTTCTGCAGTTGCCCTGCCTGAACATTTGGCAGCTGGTGAAGCTAAAGTAACTCCTTGACTCTGGGTGCCCTCCCCAGGTCCATGCACCTGATCCCAATTCACCCCACTGCCATTACTGCATGGTCACACAGCCCCTTCTTGCTGAAACTAGCCAGGACTAGTTTGGTTCATGCTTCAATGGGAAACCCATGGATGCTCATGAAAACCCATGGATGTGAAAGAAAAAAGTTGAGATATCACAGTGCAAGTAAATATGTAAGCTAAATGATTTACCAATGAGGGTGACAGGGACCCCATACTCCAAGGCAGAAATGGCTGTCCACTTCCCCGTGCCTTTCTGGCCAGCGCTGTCCCTAATCTTCGGAAGCAGGTGTTTGCCGCTGGCATCACGGTACTTCAAGATGTCGGCAGTGATCTCAATGAGGAAGGAGTCCAGTTCTGTCTTATTCCATTCTTCAAACACCTGCGGATGAGGCAGGCGAGAAAAGAAACAGGTCAAAGGGCAGATAAGCGCTTCTGTAGGAAAAAAGAAGTGGCAGTGCAATGGTTAGTCTTTATTACATGTAGCACTCTGACCACTCCAAGCTTCAGCACTTACTCTCCCTGTAAGGTTGGCCACAGTGAACAAGCAGAGCCTGCTCTAAGCCAGAGCCTGAAAAATGGCTTGCAGGGAATCTTCTCCACATTTACAAACCTACCAAAATGCCTTATATGTGGCAAAGGATTCTGGGACAATTCCAGCTGAATGATAGTTTCACATGGAGGAAGGTAGGACTGTCAAACAGCAAAGAAATAAAAAGCTAACCTGGTCTGCTCCCGAACTGTCAGCAAAGCGCGAGTCTTCAGCAATGAGAAGTTGGGGCTTTTCATGGCATAGAGATTAAAGAAGAGCACCCCCCTCATCCCAATGAAATCTCCATTAATGGGATGGCGACAGGGTTGAAACTAAAGATCCAGCTTAGTGATGCGCAAACTGTATATTCCTCCCTGCCGCCACTTGCCTTCCACATGGCAATCACGAACTGTAAGCTCCTAACAATTTCACACTGGCAGTTCTAACTGCTAACCAAGCCTTTTGAATTTCACCAACAACCCCAGCACTCCAAGAGGGCCTGCACCCAGCAGAGGGAAAATACTACTGGCTATGGGCCAGCTGGAAAGCTTGTTTGCCATGACAGGCCCTTCTCATCGTGGAATCCTGCAGAAGCTTCTGAGAAGCCAGAGTTCAGCCAGGTTGAAAGCCAAAGCCCTAAGTGAGTCAAAGCCTCAACAGGGATTAGAACGTGGGAGCTGCCTTGTCCCAACCCAAATGCAAACACAATACTTTCAGGCAAGCACAGCACAGCTCCTCCCAACCAGAAGGGTGCGGCAGCTACAACTTGTGGGGTGCTGTGTTTTTCTTTTATAAATATTGTATTTTTTAAAAAGCAAAAACATGTTAAAACAAGCATCATTCAACTGTTTTAATCTGCCACACCTAGTAGCTCTCACCAGTGGCGTAGCTGGAGGGGGCCAGGGCACTCAGAGCAGCCTCAGCACGGTGTGCAAGCAGCCCCTCCCTTCAGAGCCATTCCTTTTGGGGGGAGCAAAACGTGCTCCGTAGCATGGCTCCGTTTTGCTCCCCCCACCGGGAATGACTTTGAAGGGAGGGGCCACTCGCAAGCCATGCTGAGGCTCCCCGCCAGACTGAGGCCTCCGCCCCCCTCCAGCTACACCACTGGCTCTCACTGTTGAGGGCAAGTTAGTGCCTCGGACTCACCTTGGCCATCTCGTCATGGTCCATTCCCAGCACATCTTTCATGAGGTGGTAGGCCTCACAGATCAGCTGCATGTCGCCGTACTCAATGCCATTGTGCACCATCTTCACAAAGTGCCCAGACCCCTCTTCTCCCACCTGCCAGACACATGGCAAGAAGAAACTGTTCAGGGCTCAACTACAGTAGAGAAGGGCTATAAGGAAGGGCCCTGTTGCAAAGATCAGTCACCAACAGCCCCCAGTACGCCCTGCTGCGTTCCTCCCTAGGCAATGTGACATCTGCATGACTCACCCAATCACAGCAGGGTTCCCCAGTCCCCACTTTGGCGGCAATGCTCTGAAATATCGTCTTGATGTGAGGCCTGCAAAGGAGGAATGGAATGTCCAACGAATCAGACTGATGAGAAATAAAAGCCACGAACAGCCTACGGACGCTGAGCAACTACCCTGCCATCAGCTCACAACCAAAAGTCAAGACGGAAATGGCTGGATGGAAAGTCTGCAACCCGGATTTCTTCCTCCAAAACAGATCCCCTCCCCACATTTTAGAGCAAATTGTTTAGCTTCTGCGCAAAATGAAGTGCCAGTCTAGAGCTGTGAGAGAGAGGAGAGCAAAGCCTAGTCAGGTGTTTGTGCAAGACTGGAAGCTGTTTCTGTCACACTGGAACAGAACTAAGCCCAGGGAAAAGGTCAGATAGGAAGGCCTTTCCTCAGCTGTACTAGACATTCATGATTGGTGGTTTATAGTTCCAGCTGCTGGCTTATATCTGGATCACCTTTGGGGTCTTTTTCCCATTTTTTTTTAAATTATCACCATTAATTTATATAGCACCATCAAGGCGCACTGCATTTTGTGCAGAGCAAGAAGACAGGGACCCTGCCCCAAGCAACTTACAATCCAGAAAGACACAAGGGAGGATGAATGTGGTCTCAAATGTACCCATTTCAACTTTGTTACAGCAGGGAGAGGAACAGACAAAGGCATCATGCAAAGGGGGACATGAACTTATTTTTGGATATTAGAGTTCAAACTTTTAAAATAAAAAGAGGGCTGATCTTTTGTATTGTAAAAAAAGGAAAGAAACACTGTCAGGATACCATGACAAGTACTCCCACCTGCACTGGGATGAAATGCTGGGGGGGAGGAGCCTGGCTCCGCAAAGCAGGTTGACAAGGGAGACTTACCAGGCCTCTTTGGCGCCCCCTGGCATGAGCGAGGGGCCATACCTGGCCCCGTCCTCACCACCACTAACGCCACTCCCCACGAATAAGATGCCTTTCTCCTTGAGATCCTTGCAACGCCTCTGAGGGAGAAAGAAAGAGCTGTTACTCAAGATGGAAAGCTTGCAGTTTCCTGATCCGTACGGTGTAAGTCCTATGTAAACTCTGCACCTAGGAAAGCTGGGAGAATATTGGAAAGTCTGCTGCTCCCAACTTCCAAAATTGCAGTTCGCATCATTCATATGTCTGGCATGCCCTTTTCCAAACTGAGGGCTAGAAACATTTGTTTAAATGACAGCTGAGATCCTGGGAAAGTCCCAAGACAGTTTGTGATTTACTGAAATCCCCGAGTTCTAACACCCAGAGCCAGGTGCAAAACAGTAGCTCAGGAGAGTGGGCAATGCGCTTAGAATGAAGAACCGGGATCCCTCTGAGCGCATAGTCAGCCCAGGACTTTGTGTTCGTTACCAGAATGGTTATCAGAGTCCTTTCATTTAAAACAAACAAACAAACAAACAAACTACTTTTGGCTTTCACCTCATATTGACCCAGTTTCAACAGCTTAATATCTGGGGGAGGAAGCTGTTATTGTTACTCAAGATTCAGAAACCCCTGAGGATCTATTGCAAATCGTTCAGAGCCTGAACTTGCTCCTCATTTTGTGGACAGAGTGCTGTCCATGGGATGGGGAGATCTGGATTCAAATCTCTGCTCAGATAACAGGTTGCCCAAGCAGCCCCACACACCCCATCCTGAGCTCCTTGAAGGAACAGTGAAATTCAACTACAAGAAGCAAACACCACACATACTGTGCTATCCCTGTATTCAGAGTTTCCTCCATCAATGATGATGTCTCCAGCACTGAGCAGCGGAACCTGTGAACAAGACAGCCACCAGTCAGACATTTGGGCATCTCATTTTGGCCTACAATACAGGAGGTGGGCTTCCTGACAGTACATCTTGAAGAAATAAGAACGGGGATCAGCAAACAGGAAGGAAATTCCACCAAAAGGAGAGGAAAATCATAAATATCTGTCCAAAGAGAAGGGAAAGATGGAACTTCTATAACCACTGGGAGAACAGGTAACAGGTCTACAAACCCATATTTTGGCATGTAATACGGGCGAGTTTTGATTTCTGGGGACAAGGCCTGGCTGTCGGTGTCTGGCCCAGTTCAGACACCATAACCAAGAAATGGTCCGTCTGGCCCAAACAGACTTCAAGCTCACTCTCTCTCTCCTCCCTTCTTACAGTTTCCCTTCATAGCCAAACTCTCCGTACTGTGATTGCAGAGTTTGCCCTCCACAGAGAGTAAGCCACGGTTAAAGGAAGCTCTTCTCACCAGCTTGTTGATGAAATCATCCACTGCGCTCCCAGCCTTCACAAGTAGGATAATCCGCCGGGGCTTCTTAAGCTTGGAGACCATTTCTTCCAAGGAATGAGCCCCGATAACTTTGGTTCCTTTGGCCTCGTTCGCCAGGAAGTCATCCACTTTGGATACGGTCCTGTTAAACGCACAGACCTGGGAAAGAAAAGAGGAGGATGGGGAAAGAAAGGGAGCACTCATTGGCTCAGACAGCTGTAAAAGACCAATTCATGTAGGAGAGAGGTATATCAAAGGCTATTAGCCCTGATGGCTTTATGGTGCCTCCATGTTCCAAAGCAGTCTATTTTGAATATCATGTGCTGGGGATACAGGTTGCCTCCAGGGTCTGCTTGTCAGTTTTCCAGGGACAGCTGGTGGGTCCCTGTGGGGAACAGATTGCTAGACTAGATGGGCTTGGACCTTGTCCAGCAGGGCTTTTCTTATGACTTCCCCCTCTAATCCTCAAGGACAACCCCTCTCTCAAGGTCAACTCCTTTTAAAGCAAGTATCTCCTGAACTACCTTACTCTCACCTTCCCTGCACCACTCCCAACCCACTCACTGGAAACATCAACTCCCCTCACCTTGTCAATCAAATACAGCTGGGCTAGGCCTCCAGGCAGAGACCATGTCACTTCTGCATTCGGTCCAGCACCTAGTTCAGAGTGTGTTGAATAAAATGCTTAGCCACATAAATAAAATGTCCAGACATTTTACTCACCACAAAGCCATGGTCGTTCATGTTTAAAACCAAGTTCTGGCCCATCACGGCCAGTCCGATCAAGGCAATGTCTGCTCTGAAAAAGAAATGATAAAGAAATGTCAGCAAGCTGATTTGATTGTAAACAGTCCCACTCACTGACCTACAGGAACACTGCAGCAAGAGGCCTACACAGAATAGCTCCCGTGATTGAGCCCAACTGCAGAGGAAGGTATTGTGAAAGTCACTAGCCAATCTGATCCAGCAGAAGATTTCGTTCCAACCAACACTCAGTATGTTCAGATGCTGAGAAAAAATCTTCCATGGAGGACAAGCTGATGTTGGATGCTAGCCAATGTCTCTTTCTAGCTTTCAGTATCCAAGAATGGGGGTGGGGTGGGCAGAGAGAAAGCAAGTTCTTCTCTAGTCTTCCCCCTTTCTCAGGCCTACAAGAAACTGGAGTGGTTTGGCTGAAAGCATGAAAAGACCAGGAACAAGCATATCAGATGCAACAATTCAATTCCATGCATCTTCCTTTTGTTGTATTAGTTTCTTTTTTAAATGTAGAGTCCTGAAGATTCTTTAAACAGTAGTTGTGGCATGACACATTTGATATTTTTCCTAGATACAGACATCTGAAAAAGCAGATTACAATTTTTTAAACCAATTTTATTGGTTGACCTGGTGTTTGCTCATACATTCATTTGTTACAAATTAATTGTTATGAAACAGCCAATTTTTAGAAAGTGAAGTTTTCCTATAGAAAAATGTAGTGGGAGAGCATTTTCTGGCTAATATTACTGCCCAGTTGTACACATATCAGTCGCAAATGGCAAAGGAGAAACTTTTGCAAGGATCTTAGAGGTCAACAGAGACACATTGCCACTTGCAACAGAGCCTCAAAAGGCATGTGGGTAGCCTAGTTCACTTGCCACACCACTCGAGATAATCAGGAAGCAAATGGGATTACCTAATCCAGTTAAGATACCGTCTTTAATGCTGTCAGCCAGGTGAGGGTGCCAAGGAATAGGAGATGTGAGTTTCAAGAAGAGAGAGGAAGCGTGTGCCCAGTGTAACAACTCCTTATCCAGGCAGGGTCTCTGGTCCATGCCTGTGGCAGCCATGACCACACAGTGTCATTTGAGAGATTTGAACAATCAATTTTGCAAACAAGAAGTTGCAGACACCATTTGTTTCTTCCATGGTGTCTCAACAAAATACTTCCTCAAACTCTTAGCAATTACAAGAAAGGCAGAACTATGGGGAAGGAGGGAGAGAGAGAGCGTTTGTTGTGCCACCCAATCAGCAAAGACTGGAGCACACACTGGAGATTAAACCCAGGGCTCACCCATTTTCACAATACACCTGCAGAGCCTTTGCTCTTTCAGATTACATTGAACTGCAAAGCTGCCAGCAGAACAGCCTTCTTCCCACCACGAGGACCACACCCTTTGCTTTGGGCAATGCCTCCTTTCTTCAGCTTCCCCATTTACAACTTCTTAGACCCACACACACACTTTGCAGCAACAGATGAATGGGCTGATCCATTACTGCAGGTACCACTTCAGCCTGCTGGTGGGGGCTCACATGATGGAGTTCTCCTCCATATCCCTGCAAATTACAAAGTTCCCTATAAGCAGAAGACTAACAGATTAGGGAGCCCACCCTGACACACTAGATTCTTATACAACAGGATTACAGGTCAGAACCAACAGATACAATGTGCAGAGACTGATTGTTCTAAGGTCAAAATGTCTTTGAAGTTCCACTCCTTGGTGTCACTTCTACAAACAGTAATTTAAAAGTACAGAATGGGGGGGGGGGGAGAGAGATGCAATATTCAAGTTCATTTGGCAGATATCAAATTAATTACCTGTGTACATGCTTCGAGCACCCAACACATCAAAAGACTGGGCCATTGCTGCTCCTCCTCTTTTAAGATACTTTATTGTACTTTTGACTGTGAGGGATGCTAAGATCTGAGAACTGTCACTTTAAAAAGTGGATTAATGAACCATCCTAATGGCTGGGGACTGTTATAATCCCCATTTTACAGCTGGGCACTGGAAGGCTGTCAGTTGGAAGGGGCCTAATCGGTCATCTAGTCCAACCCCTGCCTGTAGCAGGAAATCCTCCTGTCCTACAGCCCCTGAACAAGTTCATGGCAAGATCACAACAGAGAACTTCCTGATTTGGAGTTCAATCTCTTAGCACCACCAACATTACACCAGCTCTCAACGGTTCCTAAACTCCATAATCAGCATCTTGAAAGCTACAGGCATAGAATTTGATTTAGGTTTAGAACAAAGCCTCAAAGTTGGGTAATAACAAAGATGTGTGTCCTTGAGTGTATGCAGAGCAGGGACATACAGTGCACTATATGCTGTGGATGGGGAGGCAGGTGAGGCAGAGCCTCCTCATCAGAGTCCTTTGAAACGTGCTGCCACTGTGTGAGGCACCCAAATAACCAACAACGCATGAAGATCATGGAGAGCACAGAGCTTGTGGTGTGGGTGCCTCACATGGCGGTGGTGCTTTTCGAAGGACTCCAGCGGGGAAGCTCTGCCTCACCTGCCTCCCCACCCACCACAGGCCCCTATACAGAGTACTGTTCCCTATGCACCAATTGGTTTGTGTGTCCCTCCCTCCATTTTATCTCCCCCTTCCTCTTGACAGTGCACTGATTCAACACAACCCACACACCCACAACCAGACCAGAGAAAAGAAGGGGGGGGTTAAGCCATCCTGCATTCCAGGAAAGGTTCAAACCCCAGAATTGCAGTTGCATCTTGGAACATGGATGGGCATGATAAGTAAAGAGTGCTTCTGAGGCTGCCATCCTAGCCACACTTACCTGGAAGTAAGCCCCACTGACTGCCTCCTGAGTACACAGACATAGGAAGGGGCTCTGAGCCCCTGAACAGTGCTCCCCACCCCATAACCTCGACTAGCTCCCACTGATGTAAGTGCAGGGAGAAGAACCACACTGACAGAGGTGGATTCCCCAGCCTGAGCCTGTCCAGATACAGGAGGGAAGAGGAACAAGGGAGGGTTTCCAGGTTGGGGTCAAACCCGGGTGGGGCTCTCTCCTATAGGGATGTGTGGTGGGTGGGGAGGCAGGTGAGGCAGAGCCTCCCCACTGGAGTCCGCGCGCGGGTTGTGGGTGCCTCCCACAGCGGCGGCGCTTTTGGAAGGACTCCAGTGGGGAGGCTCTGCCTCACCTGCCTCCCGACCCACCGCAGGGGCCGGTGCTTTTCAAAGGACCCCGGTGGGGAGGCACTGCCTCACTGCACCCCTCCCCACGGCACTCTCTGGGGAAGCGCGCACGGGGACCGGCCGGAGCGCTGCGGAGCGCACGGCTCTTTCCCGGGAGGGAGCCCCAGTGGCAGCAGGGCCCCGACCGCCCAGGGCTCGCCAGGAGGCCGCCACCCCGCGCCCCTTCCCAAGGAGTCACTCACTGGGCCATGGCGACGGACGAGGCTGCTGCGCTGGGCCGGGGACGGGCTGACTGTGCGCCTCCTCCTCGCCGCGGACGGGCTCGGCTGATCGCGCAGGCTGGGCGGGGAGAGGCGGCGCGCCGCGCCTCTTAAGGGCGCAGCTCCCCGCAGGGACAAGTCCCTGCCTGCCTGCCGCGGGAAGGGGGCCGAGCGCCCGACTCGGAAGCAAGCCCCGTTGCAGTCAGCGGGGCTTACTCCCAGGAAAGTGTGGCTAGGAGTGGGCTGAGGGGCCTGCCAGGAGGGCAGCCTGGGCAGGCGGAGGCGGCAGCAGAGGGCGAGGCTCTTCCTGGGCAGAGCAGCCCAAGCCTGGAAAGGGAACGCCAGCCCAGGCGCGTTTACTCGGAAGGAAGCCTTGGGCTGGAACGGTGCCTGGGCACAGGGCGGTCGGGTGACCTCTCCTGCCAGGGCACGACCTCTTTTTCAGCCTGGTGTCCCGGAGAAGAACTGAAATGCCCTTCTTTTCCCTGTGCCCAGGCAGCGCCTTCTTGGAACGGATACATTATATGTAATATAATTTTAAATGTAATGAGTATTATAGTGTTTCATTAACCACATGAAATCACTATAGTGCAGCGATTTTCAACCTTTCATCTCAAGGCACACTGACATGGCACTAAAACTGTCACGGCGCACCATTATTTTTTGACCATTGACAAAGCACACCATGCTGCTGGCAGGGGATGCAGGACCCAATCCTATCCAGTCTTCCAGTGCCAGCGTTGTTGTGCCTAGAAGAGGTATGCACTCCTTCCTATGTTGGAGAGGCATTCACAGAGGCCTCCTCAAGGCGTGGGAACATTTATTCCCTTACCTCGAGGCTGCATTGCGGCTCCCCCGGTGCTAGAAAGTTCAATAGGATTGGGCCCTCAAATCCCCCAATTGCCCTATTAATAAATGACCCGCCCCAAAGTCCTGTGGCACACCAGTGCACCATGGCACAGTGGTAGAAAATTGCTGCTATAGTGTTTTTAACTTTGTCCTGTCCTACATTTTTCTTGTCCTGTATTTTGGGGTACCTTGTCCTCTTTTGCAGTTGTGACATCTGGTCACCCTGGATTGGGCAGCAGGGCCCTTCCCCCAAGTAGCAGCTTCTTTAATCCGCAATGCACAAAGTCTAATCTGCCCCCATGACCCACTGGTGGGTGAGTCCAGGACCCACCTGGTGTACATTGATTTTTGTATACTCTAGTATAGTGGTTCTCAAACTTGTAGCATGGGGACCTACTTTTTAGAATGAGAATCTGTCAGGACCTGCCAGAAGTGATGTCATGACCATAAGTGACATCATCAAGCAGCAAAATTTTTAACAATCCTAGGCTGCAATCCTACCACACTTACCCAGGCGTAAGTTCCTTTGACTGTCATTGTTAAAAGCATATACATAGTAGCCTGTTAAAAGTACAGATCTGTACATTTCCCCAAATACAGTCACATACCACGGGAGCATCAAGTCTAATATATTAAAAATAAAATATTGAGATGAATGGGGACCCACCTAAAATTGGCTTGCAACCCACCTAGTGGGTCCTGACTCACAGTTTGAGAAACACTGCTCTAGTAGCCAAAATTGTGGAAACTTTTTGGAAAAGTCCCATTGTGTTCAATGGGTCTTACTCCCAGGAAACTGTAAGATCCATTAAGTACAACAGTATCTTTATGTAGGTATCTCCCAATTCAATGCATAAAATGTCCAGGAAACTGTGTGCAGAATTGCAGTCCTAAGCATGTTTACTCAGAAGTAAGTCAGTGTGTTCAGGGGGTTTACTCTCTAGTAAGTGAGTTTAGCATTGCAGTCCTAGTTCTAGTTCATTAACAGCTCAATCCTTCCCCCTCCCCCACCAAGGCAGCTGCCCCCAGAAGGCTTGTGCTGCATCCTGGGGGTTGGGTGGGAACAGAACCAGAGGCTTAAGAGAGATAAGGGAAAACATTATCTCTTAAGTCTCCTGCCCACCAATGGGTCTTGTGCCAGTTTTTGAACTGGTGCAAGTCCAAGGAGAGAAAGGGGGCGTGTCAGGAGACAAGGAAGGGGATAGGATATTGGTGCAGGTAGTGTGCACAAGCACACACCCCTCCTAGCTCCATGACACCCCCTCCCCTCATCCATTCCACCTTCCCTCCCACTACCTTACCTGCTTCGGCAGGAGCCGTGGGGGTCCATCAGCAGAGCTGCTGAGACAAATCTCAGCAGATTTCTGCCACTAAGATAGAAATGACTTTGCCCCTGAAATTCTAGAATGTAAACCAAAGTCTCTGAGTCTGCATCTAAGTCCTAGCACTGGAGACAATTCATTTTTAATTGACTGAGATTATTTCCATCCATCATTTAAACACTGTCTTTTAGTTCTTCTATCAGCATGTGCTGTAGTGCACTTTTCCCTGTCTATACCAGGTTGGTTTGAATTGACTGAGTCTGCTGATGCCACTTGCAGAGTTGTAAGTACTTCCTTTGGTAGTACTTGGTAGTATTTCTATCTACCTGTCTTACAGTCTCCATATTAAGTGCAGCCTTCTTCATTCAAAGTTGTGTGTGTGTGTGTGTGTGTGTGGTGCTATGTGTGGTGCTATTTATTATAAAAAGAAACATCAAATAATTACAAAAATGAAATCAGAGTAAAACCGACTCAATTGTCAGGTGTTGGTGAATGCTGGCATGTCACCCAAAACATTGTGGTGTGTCACAGGTTCACTATCACTGAACTTGGGGGCACTTGCTTCAGAACTTCACTTCACTTCCACTTCAGGAGAGGAAAGCCTTAACTGTACCTTCATGGCCAACAGGTTTATTGTGGCATCTTTAAAAAAAATGTACATGTAGAGCTTGCAATCATAAGTGATATTGGTATTAAAAAAATAACCATGCTATAAATAGAAAGCTAGCATGCCAGGGAAAGTATTGGGCTTAACTCTTTCCCAGACATGTTTTTTGTTTGTGTGCAGGGAGAACATTGGAAGACATTGCCCCCACCTGTACCCAAGTCTGGTTCAAACTTGCCGCCTGCACATTCTAAGTGCCATTGCATGTTCTCTTTGGGGGGAAGATGACTGCTATTACAAGGCAAAGTCTGCACCCTCTCCTTCTGTTGAGAGATGTAAAAGTATATACAGTATACACATTTCTCAGTGATTTCCTCCTGGTTAGTTTCTTGGGTTACAGCCCTTTCCTACAGACCAGGTATCAGGTAGCTCCTGATCTATTTGCAGGAGAGAAGTGGTTGTCCATATCCTGCTTCTGGTACACCTTTTCACACCCATAGACTTCACAGGGTCAGAAAATCAACATTGTGCTGTTATCCAGGATACTCCTCTATAGACAGATGTATATTTGCATAGGCCAGCAATTTATCAGGCTCTTTCCTCATGTGCTTCTGAAGAGCACATGGTTACGACTTCTCTCTCAGAGCACACAACTCAGGCTACCTGGCCTCCTCAAGCAGGCTTCTTCCCCTCCGGCACTGAAGTCACCATGAACCAGCACTCTGCCTGCTGTGGCCTGACAAGCCGCTGAGCAGTTATTCAAAATTGCGGAAGCTGCAAGCAAGTATCAAGAGAGTAGACTAAAACATTGCCATTTTTCCCCCTCTCCTGTTCCAGGCTGATTCCCACTTCCCCTTCTAATATTCACTTTCTTCTTTCATGAGGTGGTTTAACTTAATCCCTCTTGCAAGACCAGCTGGTTGGTTAGATTACTGTCACTCCGCTCCAAGCCTTCTTCCCCTGGATTTTAAAACACTGCTCTACTAGACAGGTAACAAGACACTTTACCTAATGTTTAGGCATCAGCTTCAGTTTAACACTTCATAATGATAGAAACTACTACAGGGATACCACTTCACATCATGAAGTTGCCCTAACAGCAAGCTTATAAGGTATTACCCCCATTTTATTGATGGGGAAGACTGAAGCTGAGAGGGAGTGGCTTGCCCTGAAGCCAACTAGAGAGGCAGAGGGAAGAGTCAAATGAGGGAAGTCCCAATTCACAGTTCACTCTTATGTTCACAATTCACAGTTCACAATTCTATGCACATCTAGTCAGAAGTGCAATGGAATTTACTCTCATGTATTTACAGAATTGCAGCATTTGCCACTGTGCTACACCAACTCTTATTTTACATCCTTCTCTTACCTCTGGAGTTTGGTGCAGGCTGAGAGCTCACTGTTAGCATCCAAAGTATTACTGTAGTTATCCCAGGAAAGGGGTAGGATGGTGTGTGTAAATTACAGGACAAGGCTGGGCAAAAGCAGTGGCGTAGCTAAGGGGGTGCAGGGGATAGCAGTTGCACCAGACATCAAGCTTTAGGGGGGCAACAAGCTTAGCTTGATACTAGTGACCAAAATTGTGAAAACCTTGGTATGTATGGATAATACCATCATGTTATAGATTATTGGAAAGGTAATTTAATGCAGAATGCAATGAAATAAACTGCATTGGAATATTTGTATTCTATCAAGTTATGGCCAATTAACCAGAAAATGAAAACACAACTCTCTTGTGGAACAAAAAGTGGATTTGCTTAACTCCAGACATCTGACCTATGAGACTGATGCCAGTGAGATATTATGATACAGCATGGGACCAATAACTTTTTATTTATTTACTTAATTAAATTTGACTAAAGTTCAGGGGTGGGGCTACAAAATCTTCTTTGACTCCAAGTAGCAGATAGATGCCTTAGCTATGCCACTGACTGGGGGAAGGCAGCAGAGTAAGTGGGTGGTGAGCTGCTGGGGGAGGAGGTGAGTTCCTCCCAATTTTCACTTTTTAAAAAGCCGTGGCATGATGTTACTTCCAGTTGTGACATTACATCCGGGGCCACATTTTGAGCTTGGCACTGGGCTAACGATCATTAGCTATGCCACTGGACCAAAGACATCAAGAAAGAGACTGGAGTGGACCTATTTTAATCTTCTAGAAGTCTGTTTTTAAAGACAAATGTGAGATTTTTCAACTATTCTGTCTTGTGACAGATCAGAAGAGAGATCTTGGGGTGCTTGTGGACAGCTCGATGAAAGTGTCAACCCAATGTGCTAATGAAGTGAAGAAGGCTAATGAAGGGTTACTGATGTAGGCATTTCTGGGGAAGGGAGGAGCTGAAGAAACCTTGTCCCAGCTGGGCTGATGTAGAGGGCCTTGCTGTCTCATCCTTCCTTCTGAGAAGTGCGGGTTTCTGCAGTTGTTTGAACAGACCTGTGTACAAATGTAAGTGGAGACCTGCTGGATTTTCACAGGGGTCCCTCTGGATTGGCTATTGTGCCTGTGAAGCCCACCTGCAGGGGATGAAGAGTGGTCTTCAAGGCTAATCAGTAACCCTTCCAACTGACCATTATGTAACAATATGAAAGAGCAATATTCTGCTCTTCTCTCCTTGCTTTTTGCACCAGGCTCTTTGTACCATAATTCAATGGCTTCTTTAAAAAAAAAAAAAACATTTGTGGTACTCCTGCATTTACAATGCTGCTAAATACGCGGCCACATTCAAAACACTCTGTCCAGTTCTGGTTACCATACATCAAGTTGGAGAAGGTGCAGGAGAGAGCCGGCAAGGTGACCAGAGGGCTGCAGCACCTTCCTTACTGGAAAAGGCAACAACGTTTGGAGAGAGACCCAAGTTTTACTCCCTGACTGAAACCAGGAATCATCCCATGAAACTGACTGGCAAGTGATTTAGGTTGGACAAAACAGAGCTCTTCCTTCATACAGCACACCATTAGTCTGTGGAATTCATTGCCACAAGAAATGTTGATGGCCATGAGTCTGGATGGCTTGTAAAGGGGATTGGATAAATTTGTGGAGAGCCAGAGGTCTATCAATGGCTACTAGTCACAACGGCTATGTGCAGTGGTGGGACTCAGCCGGTTCGCACCGGTTCTGCAGAACCCGTACCTACTGTAGCTTTGGGTTCTGCGAACCGTTTGCTAAGCCGCTCACAGGACAAACTTCACGGCCTCGCCCCGCAGGGTGTCCGTTGGCCGCAGAGGTCCCCACCGGGAAGCCTGCTCCTATAGTAAGTTGCGCGGGGCTGCGCCTGTGCATCGGAGAGTTGCAGCGTCCGGGCTTTGTTGGGCAAGGGCACGATGGCAGACGCCACGGGCAGCCGGGAGCATCCGGCACTGGGGCGCGCTGCCGAGGACAACTCGGAGTTGTGCCCGGAGCCTTGGAGATGCCCGCGGGGAGGAGACGCGAGCGCAGGAGTGGAGTCTCGCTGGCCGGAACCACCGCCGCCAAGCGTTTTCCCAGCAGCAGCAGCCTGGCGGTTCCGACCGCCGTGGACCCGAAGCTAGGTTCCTCGAAGCTGCCCGGGCCACCCCTTGGAGGAGCAGCATCATCAAGGTAGTGCATGTGTGTGTGTGTGAGAGAGAATGTGGGGTGAGTGAGTGTGGGGGTGTGTGTGAGAGGGTGGGGGTGGGGGTGGGTAAGTGTGACTGTGGGGGGAGTGTGTGGGGTGTGTGTGTGAGCGAGCAGTGGGTGTGGGGGGTGAGAGTGAGTGTGGGGTGTGTGTGAGAGAGGGTGGGTGTGGGGTGGGTAAGTGTGACTGTGGGGGGAGTGTGTGGGGTGTGTGTGTGAGCGAGCAGTGGGTGTGGGGGGTGAGAGTGAGTGTGGGGTGTGTGTGAGAGAGGGTGGGTGTGGGGTGGGTAAGTGTGACT